>NC_023759.2:7877592-9113145 GCF_000499845.2 Phaseolus vulgaris | reverse complement strand
AGATTTATTTTTACACTCTTTATGTATTAAAGCGTTTATACCAGTTAAGAAATTCTTGAAGTTATGCAGATTGATTTGCAAGCTATACACACACTATTTTTAAGAGGATATGATGAAAAACAAAATCAGTGACCTTCAATTTTTAAGTGATAACGGTTCAATTATTAGCTTGACAATCAATTGGGTACCCTATCACAACCAAACTGTTCCACTAGTTATTAATAGTTCATATATCTTCTTAACAGAACCAAACTGATTTTCCAGAAAATAAGAACAGAAGGAACAAGCCTAGAAAGAACAAATTTATTATTAATTGAACAAGTTCAATTTTAGACCGATTAACAGATAAGCAAGAAATCAAGTGCAGGGATGAAGAGAAATTAACACACAACAATGATACTGGTTCACTCAAATGAGCTACATTCAGTCTCACCTAATCCAAGGTGAAATCCACTAAACAAACGTACCAAACACACTTACACAACCATTGTTCTTGAACCCTACAAGAACCTTGACACACTTGCTGAAAAACACTATTTCAGCACACACACTCTTCAAGAAGAGTTTACAATCACACTTTTACAAGAAATGAAATATGAAACGAATACACCTGAAAGAGGATGCAGAAATCTACCTTAGACCAGTAGAACAAATTACTCACATAGTACCAACACCTCTAACCAAGCCTTAGAGCCAACCAAGAACAAGCACGCTTTTAATTTGTAAAATCTTTCAAGAACACATGTTAATTCTTTGTAAATCCTTAATTCTCAGTTGTAAAACTTATTTTCTCAATTGTATGATTCACCTTTAAACGTAGGAACAAGTTTTCTTTTTATAGAAAAACAACTTATAACAGATTTTCAAAAAACAGTTAAAGCTGTTATAAAAAAAACATATTGAAAATAAAATGAACAGATTTATTTTCAAAAGCAGTTAGAGAATCTGTTATGTGAAGGAGACTTAGTCAACCACTCTGGTGCAAGGACAAAACGAAAAAACCTTTTAAGATAAACATTGCACCAGACTAAAAAGAATCTATTCATTTACAGATGAATAGATTTATTTTTCAAAACGATAACAGAAAAGACTTAACTATTGAAACACATTCGTTTTGAAAGAGTGAAGACTTAGTCAAAATACTTGATGCATAAAACCTGATTTTCAAAAGACTTAGTCAATGCATCAGTTTAAAAAAGAATCCATTCATAAAATTTATTTTTATGCAGTAAGGGTGTTTTTTGCAAAACATGTGAAAAACAGTTTCAAAAAATTTGTGCTTGCTCTTATCACATGGTCAGGGGTTAAGAGGTGAGTTACCCAGCAAAAAGCCTACTCTTAAACAACCTCCAAACTATACCTAAGACATTCTTAAAGCAAATGTAAATACAAATGAAATTTACACAAATGGCTTCATCAAACACATGTCTTGAAGGGGCAACAACCATCTTCAACAAAGAAGAAACAACCAAAATACATCAAAATCTTCCTAGACATGCACACACACAATTCGTGCCATCCAATCTATAATGTAGGTTTTGGAAACATCAAATAAAGATGTGACTTGATCTTCAAGGTCTAGAAATTCACTCTATTGAAAAATATAGATTTTTCTCTTTAAGAACATTCTTATATGAAGTGACTTAACCTCATACAATTTGATGAACGTGTCCCAAATCTTCTTCAAAGTAATATTCTTCTCTACAATGCCAGACAAAATCACATTTGTCAATAGTACATGCAAATTTGCAATAGCATCTGTCATTCACCAATCTATCTTATATTTTGCTGACATGAACATATACTAACTTATGCACTTTTCATTATCAATTATATTTTCTACTAGAACAATAACGATAAATTATGAACTAGTATACCAAGTATGTTTCAAGAAAAAAAAATGAATCACTAATGAGGATAACTATAATTAAAAAGGTGAAAATTGATAAAAGAGATCATTGTGTTAGGCAAAGATAAATGAGATTGATCCCTACAAGAAAATTATTAAATAGTAACTAATTTTAGAGACAAAAAATAATTAGTCACTATATTGACTAAATTAGAGACTAAAAAAATTATTGGTATCTAAAGTAGTTTCTATTATTAATAAAATATTGTAAAATAGTTTCTAAATTGATATCTATCTACAAACGTTTTAGGTACTAATATTTTATATTCTGAATTAGTGTCTAAACGATTAATATACACTAATTTACAATATAAGTAGTTAGTAGTTAAAACTTTGGTAGCTAAATGTTAGATACGAATTTAAAAACTACTTTAGATACTAATAATTTTTTATTTATAAAATGGTTTTGTACTGGTATGGCCGACCGAGGTGCCCAAACGACAAGGTCGACCATGTCGCACGCATGGCTGACCGACATACAACGCTCAAGTCAAAGGTTGACCGGATTAGTGAGACTAACCTAAGGTTAAGAGTGACCTAACTCAACCCTAATCACTAACCAACTCCTTAATCCAACCCAACAGTAAGGGCCCATCAAGGTAATATAAATATCACGCATTCCAAGGAGAAAGGTACGTTATTATCTACAGTGCTCTGACAACCGAACGCTATTACCCCACTGACTTGAGCGTTGGAGTGCCATCTACAGGTACCCCACCCGCCTGAGGAGCCGCACGGTGAGGAAGAGACAAGATAAGGAGTGTTGAACGTGAGAAGACCGACCGAATAGCACCCAAAGTCAATCGTTCTCCTGGTCCCCAAACCCGTTCGAGAACAATTGGCGCCCATCGTCGGGCTGAGGAGAGAAGGAAGAGATCACAACAGTAGATGGTATCGACCTGCAGCATGGCAAGCGAAAGAATGTCCGAGACAGACCAAGCGGCGATGATGTGGTCTTCAGAAGGAGCTGACGGAGATGAAAAGAGTACATGAGGAGGCTGCTAAGAAGAACGAGGAGGAGATCAGAAACCTCCAGGAAGAGAACAGACGTATGAAAAAACTGGTGGAGGGGGTGTCGTCCCTTATACTGACGAATCAAGCCAGAAGGTCCTATGCCACAACTGCCGGCCCCCAGGCCGAGAGAGAGTTGAAGAACCATTTCACCATGGAGATGGATGGGGAGTCTCATCCCAACAAAACGATGAATACCACCGGTACCGCGGGCCTCGAACGACGCCACCCCTTCACTGACCTCATTATGGACACCCCTTGCCAAACAAGTGGAAAGGCTTCAACAGGGACCGATATGATGGGATGACCGATCCCGACGAACATGTGGATGCATACACAACCCACATGAGTCTGTACACAACGGACGACACGATCTTATGCCGAGTCTTCCCTACTTCTCTAAAGGGAGAAGCCCTAACTTGGATCACCAAGCTCCCCCCAAACTCAATAGACTGCTTCGAGACCTTGATGGCCAAGTTCGACGTCCAGTTCGCGACAAGCTGCCCCCACCACCTAACGTCTATAGCACTGGTTAGTATTCGTCAAGAAAAGGGGGAATCCCTGAGGACATTCATCGACCGGTTTGGCAAAACTGCCATGAGCATTCGAAACCTCAGCCCTGAGGTGGCAATACACCACATGTTGATTGCCCTGCGGCCTGGGCCGTTCGCCGATAGTTTGGGTATGCAACCCGCGACTAGCCTCGACGACCTCAGACGCCGAGCAGCCAAGTTCATGCAACTGGAAGAACTTTGCGAGTTCAGAAACCTCGCTCGTGCTGAGGCGAGCGGGGATAAGAAGGACGACAGAGAACGATAAGGAAGGCCCAGGCCTGGCCGAACCGACCCTAAACGGGACAATTGGGGGCCTCGTTTCTCGCGGTACACACCCTTTAATGTCGACAAAGGGAAAATACTACAGGAGGCCCTCAGCGTTGAGCTAATTCCGCCACCCATGAGAGCCCTAAGCCTTGAAAACGCTGACCGCAACCAAAAGTGTCGATACCACAAGAACACCAACCATTCGACCGAAGAGTGCCAAGCTCTGAAAGACAAGATAGAGGAGCTCATTCAAGGAGGGCACCCGCGCCGCTTCGTACGTAGCAGCCACACCTCCCGCCGTTCCCCGTGCAAAGAAGACACTCCAAGGAGAAGAGATTGCACACCGCTAGGGCTGTGGGAAGATGACCGATGCAGCGATCGATCGGGAAGGAGGGACGACCCCCCCAAAGACGACACCCGAAGAGGCCGCGAAGTCATCAAAACCATCACAGGCGGATTCGTCGGAGGCGGCAGTTCGAACAGCGCGCGAAAAAAACATCTGCGCACCGTCTATCAGGTAAACCTTTTCTCCGTCCGATGAAGGATGCCACCCATTACATTCACGGACAAAGACTTTAAAGGGATAGACCCCTCCCAGGACGATCCAATGGTGATATCGGTCGACATCGAAAACTTCACCATTAAGAAGGCCCTCGTAGACCAAGGGAGCTCGGTCGACATCCTGTACTGGAAAACTTTCAAAGCAATGTGAATTCTAGTAGAGGAAATGATGCCCTACAACAACCATATGGTTGGTTTCTCAGGGGAGCGGGTAGGCATGAAAGGTTACATCGAGCTGTATACGACCTTCGGCCTGGAAGAAGCAAGCAAGACTTTGAGAATCAGATATCTAGTCATAGACGTTAACACCTCCTACAACATCCTTTTGGAACGATCGTCCCTCAACAAACTTGGGGCAATCGTCTCCACACCCCACCTTGCGATGAAATTCCCCTCCCTGTCGGGCGACATCCTGACGATCCACGTAGATCAGAAGATCGCAAGAGAATGCTACGCAGAAAGCTTGCGAGTGGAGCCAACCCGGCAAAAGGATGCAGGCAGCCATTCACCTAAGTGCAAGATAGCCAGCTGAGGGAGAAGCCCTCAAAGACACTCCCCCCTGCTCAAGCACGTTGTCGCCATGACGGACCTGGACCCAAGAAAAATCGAACCGAGGCTGGAAGCCAAAGACGAGCTAGGCCGAGTGACCCTCAATGGGGAGGAGCGATACACAAGCATCGACACGACCATGGTGGTCGCCGACGCCGTGCTCGTCCATCGCACCCTCAAGAAAAACGCGGACCTCTTCGCCTGGACGGCTGCCGATGTCCCAGGCGTCCACCCGGAAATCATCACTCACTGCCTCTCAGTATATAAGGAGGCACGGTCGGTGTCACAGAAAAAAAAGGAACCATGGGGTAGACAAGAGGCTGACAGCCAGAGCCGAGGCCGAAAAACTCCTCAAGGCTGGCTTCATTGCCGAAGCCCGATACTCCACCTGGCTAGCCAACGTGGTCATGGTCAAGAAGACAAGCGGCAAATGGCGAATGTGTGTAGATTATAAAGATCTGAACAAGGCATGCCCCAAAGACTCGTACCCCCTCCCCAACATCGATCGACTTGTAGACGGAGCGGCCGGTCACAAAGTACTGAGCTTCCTGGATGCTTACTCCGGTTACAACCAAATAAGCATGCACCATAAAGACAGGGAAAAAAAAGCCTTCACGACCGACAGTGCAAACTACTTCTACAAGGTAATGACGTTCGGCCTGAAGAACGCCGGAGCCACTTACCAAAGGCTCATGGACAAGATTTTCAAGGAGATGATCGGCAGAAGCGTGGAGGTCTATGTGGACGACATCGTGGTGAAATCCGACTCGTGTGGCCAACACATGAAAGACTTGCAAGAAGTCTTCGACGCCCTAAGAAGGGTCAACATACGCCTCAACCCTGAAAAATGCGTGTTCGGCATAGAGGGCGGTAAGTTCCTCGGCTTCATGCTAACCCACAGGGGAATCGAGGCAAACCCCGACAAATGCAAAGCAATAACTGAAATGAGAAGCCTGAAAAACTTGAAAGAAATTCAACAACTGCTCGGCCGACTGACGACACTGTCCAGATTCGTCCCTCGTCTCGCCGAGCGAATCAGGCCCATAGCCCAAATGCTCCGCAAAACATCCAAGTTCAGATGGAATGAGGAATGCGAAGACATCTTCGGCCAGCTCAAAGAATTCTTGTCGTCACCGGCCATCATTAAAAAACCAAGGTTTGACCTACTAATCATAGTGTATCTGCCCGTATATGAGGAAGCGATCAGTTCAGCCCTGGTCCAAGAGGTGAGCAACGAGGAACACCCTGTATACTTTGTCAGTCGGACGCTCCACGCGGCCGAAACAAGGTACTAGATGATAGAGAAGGTCGCGCTGGCCCTAGTACTGAGAGCGTGAAGAATGCGCCCGTACTTTCAAAACCATGCCATTACGGTAAGAACCAATTACCCCATATACAAAATACTGTCTAAACCTGACCTCGCAAGACGCATGATAGGATGGTCAGTCGAGGTATCCGAGTTCGACATTCGGTACGAAGCAAGAGGCACTATCAAATCTCAATGCCTGGCAGATTTCTCGGCAGAGCTAGTCCCGCACCCCGATACCCCGGCCAGATGGGTACTCAACGTGGACGGTTCGTCCAACAAAACAGCCTAAGGCGCAGGAGTCGTCCTGGAGGGCCCAGGGGACCTCCTAATCGAACAAGCACTTCAATTCTATTACAAGGCAACGAATAATCAAGCAGAATACAAAGCCATACTAGTCGGCCTGAACCTAGCAAATGACCTAGGAGCATGAGAGGTCACATGCAAGAACGACTCCCAGCTGGTGGTTGGACAGATAAAAGGAGAATTTGAAGTCAAAGAACCCCTCCTCCAACGATACTATCACACAGTCAACAACGCCATTGCCAAGTTCGACAAGGTCACGGTCGAACACATACCACAACAGAAAAATGAACGGGCGGAAGCACTGTCACGTTTCGCCTATTCTAAAAAGCAAAGCCACCATCGATCGGTCGTCCAAATGCGCCAGCAAGAACCTAGCGTGGGCGATGCCAAATGCATGACAGTCACCGAAACTCACACATGGATGAGCCCAATCATCCAATACCTAGAACACGGGACATGCCTGTCGGGGGATGAAAAAAGCATCTGACGGCAGTGCGCTCGATGTACCATGATCGGCCAGGACCTATACCGAAGAGGGTACTCGACACCGCTCTTAAAGTGCCTTACCAAGGAGCAAACCCACTATATGTTGCAAGAAATCCACGATGGAGCGTGCGATAGCCACTTTGGGGCCTGAACTATGGCGGCCAAAGTCATCCGAGCAGGATACTATTGGCCGATTGTACATGGGGATTGCGCGGAGTACGTCAAGATGTGCCAAAAATGTCAAGAATTCGGTCCCCTCCACCACCAAAAACCAGAAGAACTGCACAACATGACATTACCCTGGCCGTTCGCCATGTGGGAGATGGACGAAACACCTATTGGTCGTTGTAGACTACTTCACAAAATGGATAGAGGCCGAGCCCTTAGCCACCATAACCGCTCGCAACGTCCAAAACTTCGTATGGAAAAACATAGTATGCCGGTTAGAGTACCACACTCGATAGTATCCGATAACGGCCGATAGTTCATCGACCAGGGCCTCCTGACCTCTACAATAACCTCGACATCAAATCCCTCACAAGCTCTGTCGAACACCCGCAAACGAATGGACAGGCAGAAGCGGCCAACAAGGTCCTGCTAAACGAACTAAAAAAGAGACTCGGCACCGCAAAAGGAAGATGGACGGAGGAGCTACCTGAAGTCATTTGCGCATATCGTTGCACTCCACAGTCCACCACACAAGAAACCCCATACGGCACCGAGGCTATGATACCGGTAGAGGTCGGCGAACCGTCTATTAGACGCCAACTCTTCGATCTATCCCTCAACAAGGAAAGCCTAGCAGTCGACCTCGACCTTCTAAACGAACTCCATGACAAAAGCAAGATACGAGAAGTAGCATGCAAACTCTGAGAATCAAGAAGATACAACTCAAAGGTTCGGCCCAGAAGCTTCCACCAAGGCGACCTCGTATGGAGAATGCGCAACAACGCTAGAAAGTCGGACGGCAAGTTCTCATCAAATTGGGAAGGGTCATTCCGAATCCGAGAAGTGGGAGACGGGGGAGCCTACCACCTACAAAAACTATCAGGAAAAATTGTACCAAGGACGTGGAATGCCACGCACCTAAAATTTTATTTCAGCTAAACATGAATAAAATATACGCACTCTTTCCTCGCCCGATAGCACCATCGTTCAGAGAGGTTTTAACGAGGCGTTTTCTACAAAGAATTGTGCAGACCGCGAACGACCCGCACGGCTCGGCCAGGATGTAGCCCTAATCGGCATACCCTCCCGACGCCCACACATGTTGGCCAGGGTAAAGCCTCACACGGCATACCCTCCCCAACATCCCACCCATGGTTCGGCCAGGATGAAGTCTCACACGGCATTCCCTCCCGACACCTAAATGTCCCACACACAGCTCGACCAGGACGTAGCCCTAACCGGCATACCCTCCCGACGCCCACAAGTAGACGTCGCCCAGGGTAAAGCCTCACACGGCACGCCCTGAAGACTACATAAAGTCACCGCCCTAATCTTCGACGTTCAGAATGGCGGTGGAAGGATCGGCCTCCTGAACAGCCTGGCCGTCACCTGCAAGGACCAAGCGGCCATTAACAACCTCTATCTCTTGGTCAAATCAACTTGAAGGTGGAGGCCCACCATACAGCACCTCGGCCTGACGAACGGCCAAATCGAAGCTTTGGTTGATCAAAACCATGGTATCTTCCATGGTTTTCAACACCTTAGCATCAACCGCCTCCTTCCCCTCGCGCTCGGCGGCAACTTCTTCCTTCAATAGCGCCACCCGGCGGTCAACCGCCTCCAACGCCTTCCGGAGCAGTGCAATCTTCACGGCCTTGTCAGCATCGGCCTTCTCCACCTCGGCGAACCTAGTCTTATGCAGCTCCAACTCCGCAACTTGTGCTTATAACTTCTTCTCGTAGGTTGTGTTGGCATCAACGACCTGCTTGAGGTTGTGCGCCGCCTCTTGAAGATCATGCTCGAGGCTCGATAGATCCTCCACATGTTGCCTGCGAGCGTCGACGCCTCGGCACGCCAGAACCAACCCACGAGATATCATCTCAACGCCGCTGTCGAGAATGTCGTTCTCGGGGACCGACCCGATCAACCCTTCGAGACCGAGAAGCAGGTCGAAACTTACGACCCGAGTAAAGGACCGATCGCCCCCCAACAAGGCCAAGGACGAGCCTTCCGAAGTGGTCATGGGCATGGCAACCGCGGTGGGAATCAGGCGGTTGATGTCATCAGTGGGCGGCGACGCGGCACGAGCACCGTTCGGCTTGGAGGAGGTGTCGGCAGCTGCCCCGCAACCTTGACAGTGCGGGCAATGTTACTCCCCTCCCTGCCCCGCTTCTTGGAGCTCCTGGAGGTGCCCGCCTGGGCAATCTCATCATTAGGGGCCTTAGCACCAACGAACCCTCTCTTCTCGTTCAACTTATTCCTGAACGAATTCAGCATACCGACTGCATGCAGTATTTCTCTCTTGGCAATTTCTGAAACAAAGAAAAACTGGTCACACAGAGCGGAAAAAACAAAAGAATGACAAACTATAAAGACCACATACCCTCGAAGGTCTCCGCGCGATCGGTCATTGTGTACAGCGACATGAGCGGCCGAGCGGGGAGCTTCTTGGGGAGACTGTCAAATAGATATCACTCACTCATGCTCGCTCAGATAGGCCGGTCTCGGCCAATCCTTGATCTTGGTAGGCTTCCTCTTCCAGAACAAGGGAAACCGCGACTAGCCAACCTCATAAAAAAAGTAGCGTGTACCGGCCGGCTCAACGTACACCTTAAAGAACTTCTCTTTGAAATTCTTATAAGAGGCCGTGAAGGCCTTGAATAACATGCTACCGGTCCGGCTTACTAAAGAATGCCAACCGATCAGCTCGGCCGAATGGGACGCGTAGAAATGCAAAAGACATGAAGGAAGAGGATGCACCCCAAACGTCCGACACACCACGCGAAAAGCTTGCATGGATGCCCATGAGTTGGGATGCAACTGGGTCGAGGCCACATTGAGTTCCCTAAGGACTCCGACCGTAAAAGCGTCGAAGGGAAGGGACATGGAGGTTCGCAAAAAGACGGCTATACATGAAAAAGAAGGGGGGCTCGGTAGATGACCGCTCCTTATATACACGGTCCTCTAGAGAGCAAGGACTGAATGCCAACAAAGACTCTTCAGCCGAGGCCTTTAAAACGGGAACCTCGTTCAAAAACTCGACCATAGAGGTATCCGTGTAAAAAAAGGACGACACCTCACACACCTTGGGGTCAACCCAAGCAGACTCCGCATGAGGGCGTGGTCGTTCCAAAGAGACCGACCTGTCTGATGCATTACCAACATCGTCACCCCTCACCCTCTCCGCCAAAGAAGCAATATCTCCAACTTCCTCGACCGGAGCGACCCTGTTAGACGAAGAGGATGACGAACAAGAGGGAGGTTCGGGAAGAGACTTAGAAGAAGAATTCGGACGTGAATGAGTAGACATAACTAACCTTTAGGCGAACGAGGGAAGTGACCAAGATCGCTCGGATTCGTTCGAAGTGTCGGAGCTCAACCAATGATAACGTGTGGAAAACAACTGTTCCCAGCCCCTACTTATAGCCCGGAGGGACCTCAGAAACCCAAACGTCACAAGATCTCAGCCATTGGATCTACTTGATCCAACGACCCACATTGTTTGGCGCCCGAAAAACCCCTCATAAATGCACGTCACATCAGTCGCTCAGACACCCTTTACTATCACTTCACTCATCATTGTACAAACCGCCCGAAACTCACTTTTCAGACTCTTCGACTGTATCACCTCTCGAGCCGGGGAGGCAACTGTACTGGTATGGCTGACCGAGGTACCCAACCCGGCCAACTCGCAAACCAAACCCCAACCCAAACGACAAGGTCGACCATGTCGCACGCATGGTCGACCGACATACAGTGCTCAAGTCAAATGTTGACTGGATTAGTGAGACTAACCCAAGGTTAAGAGTGACCTAATTCAACCCTAATCACTAACCAACTCCTTAATCTGGCCCAACAGCAAGGGCCCATCAAGGTAATATAAATATCACGCATTTCAAGGAGAAAGGTACGTCATTATCTACAGTGCTCTAACAACCGAACGCTATTACCCCACTGACTTGAGCGTTGGAGTGCCATCTACAGGTACCCCACCCGCCTGAGGAGCCGCACGGTGAGGAAGAGACAAGATAAGGAGTGTTGAACGTGAGAAGACCGACCGAATAGCACCCGAAGTCAATCATAAATAGTGACTAATTATTTTAGTCTTTATGTTAGTTTTATTTAATGATTTTTTTGTAGTGGATGTAAAGGGAGCTCGAACATGAATGAGAATTGTTTATGTATGGGTGCAACAATGAATGAGTTTGGTGAGCACGATTGAAGTTGGGGAATAAAAATGAAACACTAATGACAGATTCTAATTTTATGGCATTAACAGATTAAAAAACATCAGTTATATCACACATTAACGAGAAAACTAAAGATAATGTATGGTGTTAACAAAATTGCACTGTCTACTCTTTGGCAGATAATACTAGTGATATTTGGTATTAGTTAGGATGGGCATGGATTGGATTTTCCAAAATCCAATATAGATCCAATCCAAATCCAAATAAAAGGATTGAATTTAAAATCCATATCCACTTTAACTAGATCAAATATAATTGGATTTTTTTTAAATCCATTTAGAGGGGATTGAATCTAGATTAAATCCACTTTATTAAATATATTAAATTCACTTTGTCAATTACACTAAATGCATTTTGATATGGACAAAGACTAACTTGGCTCAAATTGGGCCTAAGCCGACTCAACCTGGACGCAGACCAACTCGGCTCTACATCGGCCCCGACCCAAACCACTTGACATCGGCCTGGGCCCGGACGACTCGACATCGGCTCGGGCCCGGACAACTCAACATCGACCCCGACCCGGACGACTCGACATCGGCCCGGGCCCGAACGACTATACATCGACTCCGACCCGAACGACTCAACATCGGCCTGGGCCCGAACGACTAGACATCAGCTTGGGCCGAACGACTCGACATCGGCCCAGGCTCGAAGGACTCGACATCGGCCTAGGCCCGCTCGGCTCGACATCGGCCTGGGCCCGCTCGGCTCGACATCAGCCCGGTCCCGCTGAGTTTGACATCGGCCCAGGCCCGCTCAGCTCAAGATCAACCAGAGTCTGCTCGGCTCGACATCGGCCCGAGCCCGCTCGACTTGACATCGGCCCGGGCCGGCTCGACTCGACATCGGCCCGGGCCCGCTCGACTCGACATCGGCCCGGGCTCGCTCGACTCGACATCGACCCGGACCCGGTCGACTCGACATCGGCCCGGACCCGGTCGAGTCGACATCAGTTCGTGCCCGGTCGGGTCGACATCGGGCCGTGCCCGCTCGGCTCGACATCGGCCCGAGCCCGCTCGCCTCGACATCGGAACGGGCCCGCTCGCGTCGACATCGGCCCGGGCCCGCTCGCCTCGACATTGGCCCGGACCCGCTCGCCTTGACATCGATTTGGTCCTGAACGACTCAAAATCGGCTCGGGCCCGCACGACTCAAAATCGGCCCAGGCCCACACGACTCAACATCGGCCCGAGCTCAAATGACTATATATCAGCCCAGGCCCGCTCAGCTCGACATCAGTCTGAGCCGCTCGACTCGAAATCGGTACGGGCCCGCTCGGCTCAACATTGGTCCAGGCCCGCTCGTCTTGACATCTGCCCGGGCATGCTCGTCTCGACATCAGCCTGGACTCGCTGGGCTCGATATCGGCCTAGGCGACTCAACATCGGCATGGCCCCGGACGACTCTATATTGTCCCGACTTTGCTTGGCTTGACTTTTTCTCGAACCTGCTCGGCTCGACTATGGCCCAAAATGACTCGGCTTGACTTTGGTCCGAAATCACTCGGCTCGACTTTGGTCCGGAATGACTTGGCTTGACTTTGGTCCATACCGACTCAATTCGACTTGGGCCCGGACGACTCAGCTCGACGTGGACTTGGATCGACTTTGCTCAACCTGGTCTTGAATTGTCTTGGCTCAAGCTGGATCGGGCCAAGTCAAAATCCAACCCAAAATACAATTTGGATAATCCAAAAATGTATGTAATCCATATCTAATCCATATCCAATTAAATGGATTGGATTTAAAATCCAAAAATATGGATTTGGATTTGAGATAAATCCATTTAAATGGATCAAAACTGATGGCATTTCATGAAGGTCTTCTTGAATCATGTAAGAAAGTGGTGCGGAAGCTATGAAGGAGTGTGTGCAAGATCCTCCTAAGAGTGGTGTTGATCTTGAAGGTGCATGATAGGTATGATTATAGGGAGGTTCGGCCAGCCCAAGGAGATGTGAAGGAAGTGAAGTTTAGAGCCTAGAATTCTAGGAGAAGCAAAGCTTGGCACAAAATGGCAGCATAACTTTACTCACAATAAACTTGAAAATACAAGGTGTAGGCTCCTCCTTTTATAGTCTAAGAAGGACCATAATGCAACCCTAATGCTAGCCAAATGAAATGTAAATGTGAAGCACATGGGTGCACATGGCACATGGGTGCACAAATGAGCACATGGGGAGGGGTGTGTCTAGTTTTTATGCTCACCCGCTCCATGGGCTTTCTAGACCGGCCTTGGTAAATTTAGAGGTTTTTTTAGAAACTCTAAGTTTACCTAGGTTGGTGTTTTAGGTGCCAAAATTAATTCTAAGAAAATTACAAATAAAGTTCCTATGCTAATTTTGACAAGAAATTAAAGTCTACTCTACACTAGAGTTTATGGCATTTGAACATGTAAAAGAACGTCTTGGATCCTCTTGGCCATAACTCTATGGTTGGCCCAAATCTACCCTTTGGTGGGCTTGCATGTGGGCTTGTGCTTGGGCCTCTTCCATCATCCCCTCCCTCTTGAAAAGGATTTGTCCTCAAATCCATTGCTTCTTCTTCTTCATGGCTAGGGGATGGTTGTGGCTGGATGGTGTCCATCATCTCCTCCTTCTTTGAGAAGATCTATCCTCAGATCTTCAGACTTGATCTCGGATAGCAGCCTCTTGCTTCGTCAACTATGCTTGCCATCCCGGATCAAACGTCCACCTAGGGGAATTATCAAATAAAGCAAATGAGTTAGTTGAAGCAGTTATATACAAATCAATTTTATGAAGTTGCCATTTTTGTTTTTCTTTTGTTTTTGGCAACTTTTTACAATATTTCTCTTTTGATGGTTGCATGTGTTCTCTAATCCTCTCATGCTTTGTAAAATTTTCAATAGTGGTTACTTGTTCCTTAGGCATAATTCCTTTAGGAAGTGGTAACAATGCAAAAAGAGAAAGAGGACTATGTTCACATACAACTTCAAATGTAGAAATATTAGTAGTCTTGTGGACTACTCTATTGTATGCATGCTCAATAGAAAAAGGATACTCATCCCAAGAATTGTGGTTGGCTTTCATGATTTCTCTAGGCATAATAACAAGAGCTATGTTTTCAATTTTATTTTGACCATTCTTTTGAGGATGATAAGAATTTGAAAAGGACAACTTAGTTGCAAGTTTTTCCAAGAGAATCCTCAAATGATGGTTTTCAAATTTTGGAGCTCTATCCAACACTAAGTTTGAAGAGAAATCATGAAGACTTGTCACTTCTTTAAGGAAGAGTTTATCCATGTCCATGAAAATGGAATCAAAACCTTTTGTTGTCCTAGGAAGATCTAATATGAAATTTAGGCTTATGTCTTCCCAAGGATCATTTGCAAAAGGTGAAGGAGTATAGAGTTCATGAGACATTGCCTTGGGTGTAGTTTGAAAACAAGAATTGTACCTAAGGTAATGTCTTTGAACTTCTTTTCTCATGGGGGACAAAAGTTTTCCTTTTAAAAGCTCTAGAGTTTTATCAAATCTAATTTGTCCCATGAGTTCTCCTTCATGAAGACTCTTTCTCTTATGTGTAAGGATAGTCTCGTTGTGACAACCATTGTTTTTAAGGATTTGTACACTTTGCAATGGTTGTCTCAATAAGACATGACAAGTTTCTTTAGGCCCTACTTCACATAAAAATTTGTTTTTGTAGATGCTTATAAAAAACTTGACATTCACTTGGTGATATCCTAGCCCATATGAGAAATAATCTATTTCATTTTTATCTATGCAAGCTTCTTTTAAAGACTCTTCTTTTTCACTTAGGCTTGCAAGTGTTCCTTTACAAAAGGTAAGGCTTTGAGGTTGTTCAGCAAGACACATATTTTCAAAGGTATTTTTAAATCTTTGGTCTTGTTGAATGACCTTGTGGGAAGGAACACTCTTCTCCCACGCCTTTTGTTCTTCAAGGGTCTTCTCATGCTTTTCTTTTTCTTCTTTTTCTTTAGCTTCCCTTTCGACTTCCCCTCTCTTCTTTTGTGATTTTCTTTCCTTTCTTTCTTTATGGGAAGCAAACAATTTTTCTACCCTCATTTCCCAATCTACACAAGCTTCTATATTTTCTTTTCCATGGAAATGGGGTTGGTCTACCCTAACCCCTCTTGGGTTTCTTGTTCTTTTCTATCTCTTCTATGTCTTCTAGGGGGTGCTTGATAATAATCATTTACTCTAATGCTTCCCTCCCCAAAAGAATCATGATCTTTAGAGATATATGCATGAGAAGGTAATTTTTTTAGAATGTGAGACTTCTCATCCTTTGCTTTAGTCAAAACATTAAGTTTAGTCTCACTCTCCAATTGTCTATAAGCAATTGATTGCACAGTTTGTGAAACTTCTTTCAAAAGAGTTTTTAAAGATTTTAATTCACTTCCAATAGACTTTGTAGAATGAGAAGAAGAAGACATGGCTAAAGCTTTGTGTATACAAGTATTTTACCTTGAGAAAACTTAGGAAAGTCAAAGAAGGTAGTTTTCCAGATAAGGGAGGTGAGTCACAAAGGACTACTTAAATACCAAGCCTTTGCCTTAGCCAAAAACTATCCCTCAATGTCTTCACACAAAACTTTCTCTTAGTAAACCACTTAGAACACAATTAAGTTGAGATATCAAATTTTCAATGAAAGAAAACAATGCAAGCTACTAATCAACAAAGCTAGTCGGTTTAACACAAACTTAACAAAATAACCATGCAAAGCGTCACTAACTAAGCAAAAGAAAAGGCAATTACAAACAATTAACAATTGCTAATTAAGAATTCTATACTAGTCGACCCTAGGTGAGGCTTCTTGGACACTTTGAGCCCTTGAAGACACACTCACCGTCTAAAACGTAATTAAGAGGTAATTAACAAAAATTAAGTTGTAAGGAAATTAAGAAAACTCCCTTTGTTGATCCTCTTTTTGCTAAGTGCACTTCCTTGTTGTCTTTGCTTGTTAGCCCTCCAAATGTGTGTAGTGTTTTGAGAAAGTTTGTTTCGGCTTTGTCTTTGTCTTCTCCTTAGAATGAAGGTCTTGATTATCCAATTTCCAGCACCTATCAAAGGGCTAAACCTTAACCAAGTCAAGTTTCCATTCACATAAGCACCAAAGGAGAATAAATTCCAGCACCCAAATTAGAGGTCAAAGAACAAAAGCAAGAAACAATTAAATTGAATAAAACAGTACCACCAAAAGGAGTTAGATTATGACAACTAGAAAGAGGTTCAAGAAATATTAAGCAAGCAAATAAAAGGTACCAAAATAAAGGTAGGCACACAAAAGAATCCTAAGAATGGCACTAGATTTAGATGACCAAATAAAAAAAAACAGCACCACTGGAAAATGTTGTGGGCCAGAAACGTGTTTTTCCCCAATTTATGCTGAGCTGTGTTTTTAAGATATGATTCTGAAATTTGATATGCAAGATATTCAAGATCTTAGCTAAATCCTGGCTTTGGAATCACTCAAAACGCATGCACCAATATTTTTTAATAAATTTTGCAATTTTGGTGTTCAGTTACACCAGCTGTAGCGCCTCAGATTTGCACACTGATTTTAAAAGATTTATCATTTTTTTTCTGTTGCTTCTTTTGGACTAATTCTTTTTTGTCCTTTCTATAACACTTCAAACTTGCAAATTCCAGAGAATCAAAATTTTCCTATGAGTGTAAATATTTTTCTGGATCAAAACAGTCAGCACAGAAAATCTGAAACAGGGGATTCTGAAAACTGGAAACAAAAACAGCAAGATACCAAAGTTTAGACACAATGGAAATTTGTGAAATAGAATTGTGTAGGAACTAAACACAATATGAACTCAAACTAAAATTAAAAAGGCACCAAAAGATCAAAGAACAGCAGATTCAAGCAATTAAAGAGACCCAAAATCAAGAAACAATCAAGCCAAATAAAAGGACTACTATGAATTGTTGACAATATGGATGAACATGACTTGACAAAACATATAAGATTCAGAAATTAAAGACTCAAAAGCATAATATGAACCAAATAAGAAAGCAATAAAGACTCAAAAGCCTAAAAGAAAATAGCAACTCAAAGGTGTATGGAATCCTATCACAATTTGCACAAGAACTTGTTCAAGATCAATTGAACAAAAGTGCTTCGGTTGGATCTTCCACAAAGCACACCAAACAAATTAAAATGTAAAAAACAGCAAGACAATTATGGAAAATAAGATGAACAACATGAAAGTAAAGAAGAACTAAAAATGAAAGACCAAAAGCAACTCATCTTGAAAACCATAGCTCTGATACCAAATGATGGCATTTCATGAAGGTCTTCTTGAATCATGTAAGAAAGTGGTGCGGAAGCTATGAAGGAGTGTGTGCAAGATCCTCCTAAGAGTGGTGTTGATCTTGAAGGTGCATGATAGGTATGATTATAGGGAGGTTCGGCCAGCCCAAGGAGATGTGAAGGAAGTGAAGTTTAGAGCCTAGAATTCTAGGAGAAGCAAAGCTTGGCACAAAATGGCAGCATAACTTTACTCACAATAAACTTGAAAATACAAGGTGTAGGCTCCTCCTTTTATAGGCTAAGGAGGACCATAATGCAACCCTAATGCTAGCCAAATGAAATGTAAATGTGAAGCACATGGGTGCACATGGCACATGGGTGCACAAATGAGCACATGGGGAGGGGTGTGTCTAGTTTTTATGCTCACCCCCTCCATGGGCTTTCTAGACCGGCCTTGGTAAATTTAGAGGTTTTTTTAGAAACTCTAAGTTTACCTAGGTTGGTGTTTTAGGTGCCAAAATTAATTCTAAGAAAATTACAAATAAAGTTCCTATGCTAATTTTGACAAGAAATTAAAGTCTACTCTACACTAGAGTTTATGGCATTTGAACATGTAAAAGAACGTCTTGGATCCTCTTGGCCATAACTCTATGGTTGGCCCAAATCTACCCTTTGGTGGGCTTGCATGTGGGCTTGTGCTTGGGCCTCTTCCATCAAAAACTAATATGGATTTGGATAATTATGGATTGGATTTTGTAATTTGGATTTTTTTGCCTACCCTTAGTATTAGTAAGGATTGTCTAAAAAAGTAGTAAATTATTTATTACTAATGTTTTGCCGGCAGTTCCTAGGATTGTGAACAATACGTCTAACGGGTTTAAAATGTTAATAAAACAAAAGAAACACTAAACATAAATATTTGTAGTGTATAAAATTATTAAGATTATTATTTTAAAAAAAAGTCAATGAGGTGTTGTGTAACACAACTTAATTATAAAGATACTAATAGTGTTCCACTAATATGAGTTTAGGCAGTGAATTTTTGTCCTACGATGGAAGTTGGTAACATTGTACACATGGTTTTGGTTTTTCTTATTGGAGAAATTTTAGTTAGTGGTTTAATGTCATTTGGGATATTAGAAAGAGTATTTTATTTCACACTCATAACCACTTTTCTTAAAATACGTGTTTAGAATCAAATTGAAATAAAATTAATTAAAGTAATCAATTATTAATTTTTATCTATTACTGTCAATGCAGATGAGAATCCCTTGTTTAACGTGGTTCTTCAATGGAACACACGTAATATCGATGAAGAAAAAGGGATTTATGATGAATCCTAATTGCAAATGAAAAATAAATAGTGGCTTAAGTGTAAAAGAGACAAAAGCAGAGAAAAGAAAATGTAAAAGAAACTCTTATTCACTTGGGTATTGGAAATTAAAATACATGGTGTATATATAAGAAAAAGACTAAGGCCTAGCTGAAATAGAAAAGGAAAGTTGGGCCAAAAAGAAACAAAGCCCAATAACTTAAAACATAAAACTAAATATGTTAACACCTCCCTCAAGCTGGGGAGTAGATATTCGTCAGACCGAGCTTGGATTTGATAGTAAAAAATTGTGAGGCTGCAAGGGGCTTGGTGAATATGTCGACAATTTGCATGGCAAATGTATTGGGCAGTAGTTTTAGGAGACCATAATTAAGTTTTTCACGAACTAGGTGGCAATCAATTTCGATGTGCTTGGTTCGTTCATGAAAGACTTGATTGGAAGCAATTTGAAGGGTAGAGTTGTTGTCACAGTACAGGGTTGCAGGTTGAGAAAGAGAAAGATATAAATCCTGAAGGAGGTCAGACAACCATTGTAGCTTACATGTGGTGGTGGCAAGGGCTCTATACTCAACTTTAGAGGAGTTGTGGAAGATAGTTGGTCGCTTCTTTGATTTCCATGAGATTTGGGAGTCGCCTAAGTAGATGGAATATCCAGAGACAAATTTGCGTGTGGAAGGACATGCTGCCCAATCAGAGTCACTAAAAATACATAGGTGAAGTGAGCTAGTATGAGAAAAATATAGTCCTTCACCTTCACCAGGAATTCCCTTGAGGTAACGCAAAACACGTGAGACAACTTATTGATGATGAGTTGTGGATGCATATATGAATTAGCTTAAATTGTGGACAGCGAAGGCGATGTCTGATCGCGTGTTGGTTTAGTAGATTAGACGTTCAAGGAGTCTTCTGTATTGGAAAGTGACATCAGCATCAAGATGTGAGCCTTGGTTAGGAGAGAGACGAGAGGTATGAGTCATAAGAGTGGCCACAGGTGCAGAGTCAAGCATGTCAATTTCTTGAAGGAGATCAAGAGTATACTTGCATTGACTTAAGTGAAGACCAACACTGTTGTGAGCAATTTCCAGTCCCAAAAAATATGTGAGATGGTGATGGAAGAGGCCCCAACACCAACCCTTTGAGAGGCCACCAAAATGCTACCTTGAGGCAACCACTAGAGTCATAGTCAAAGAGGGGTCAAGAGGACACATTTTACATGTCATAGACTCTAGTGTGTCATAGTTTTTCTTATTTTTCTAGTCAAAGTAGCATGGTTTAAATATTTTTGTAAATGTGTTGAAATATGCAAAGTGGTACCTAAAATGCTAACCTAAGTTTAATTAGAGTTTCCTACTCCTAATTAAACTTAGGTCCAGCCCACAATTAGCCTAAGTGGAGCATAAAGTTCTAGAACTCCTAGCACATGGAAGAATTCTAGAACCTACCTCACATGTGCTGAATTTTGGAGCCACCATCCCATGTGCTCCCATGTGCCATGTGCTCACACTTGCATGTAATTTTGCTAGCATTTCATTTGTATTTGGCTCTTCAAATTCCAGCCCTCCAATCCTATATAAGGAGGTGCTTGGCTCTCATTTTGTAAGACTATTTTGAGTAAAGTAATGCTGCCCAAGTGCCATTCAAATTACTCCCTTGCCAATTCTCTCTAGAATTAGGTGTTTAGTCTTCAACCTTTCACCCCCAAATGGAGTTGGCCGAACCACTCCAATCTTCCCTACCTCTCATGCACCTTCAAGGCACCCAAACTTCCTAGGAAGGCCTTGCCCACTCTCCTCCATTAAGCTTCCACACCATCACCACTAAAAATCCAATAAGAGCTAATAGGAATGCCATCATTTGGTATCAAAGCTATGGTTCTTCAAAGATGAGTATCTCTTTGCAATTTTCTTTTTGAGTTCTTCTTAAATCCGTGTTGTTTTTCATCTTCCATATTGTCTTGCTGTTTTTTAATTTTCGTTTTGAATTGGTGTGCTGTTTGGAAATTCCAATCGGTGCATCTTGTTCAATTGTTCTTGAGCAATCCTTGTGCAATTTTTTGTAGGATTCCATATAGTTTGTGTTTTTGTATTTTATTTTTAGGTATTTGAGTCCTTATTGCAATTTTAATTGGTTCATATGATGTTCTTGAGTCTTTTAATTTCTGAATCTATATGTTGTTTGTCTAGTCTTGTGTTTCTATATTTGTCATCAAATCCTAGTAGTACCTGATGGAAGAGGCCCGAGCCCATGATAGAAAAAGCCCAAGCCCAAGCCCAAATACAAGTTCAAGCTTCAGCTCAAGCCCAACAAATAGAAGATATGGGCCAACTAAGCATCATTGGATGTGTATTTTTGTAATTACTTTTGAGTATTTTTAGTAGAACATAAAGGGAGGTGTAGATATAGATATAAGAGGTGCAAATGTATAAAGCTAAGTCACACCTTCCATGTGACATAAAAAGAAGGTGTAGGTGTAGATTTAGGAGGTGCCAAAAAAAGATAACAAGTCACACTTTCCTTGTGACTAGAATTTGGCTCCAAATTCAAATGCTTCTCATTTGAATCTCCCTCCACTTTCTTTTGAATTTCCAGCCCTCTAAACACTATAAATAAGAGGGCTTGGCTCATGTATTTGCAAGATTAATGAGAGTAAAGTTATGCTGCCAACTTTGTGCCATACTTTGCTTCTACCTAGTTTCTAGGATCTAATCTTCACCTTCATCACCTACCATAGGGCTGGCCGAACCTCCCTCTTTCCATACACATCATGCACCTTCAAGATCACCATAGCTCCTAGGAGGATCTTGCACATTTACATCCATGGCTTCCACACCATTGTTCACATGATTCCGAGAAGAGCTCCATGAAAATGCCATCATTTGGTATCATGAGCATAGGTTCTTCAAAGATGAGTAGTTCTTGGTCATTTTTATTTTGAGTTCTTCTTTATTTCATGTTGTTCATCTTATTTCTTGATTGTCTTGCTGTTTTTTAAATTTTGCTTTGATTTGGTGTGCTGTTTGGAATTTCCAATCGGTGCATCTTGTTCAATTGTTCTTGAGCAATCTTTGTGCAATTTTTGGTAGGATTCCATATACTTGTGTTGCTATTTTTATTTTAGGTATTTGAGTCCTTATTGCAATTTTATTTGGTTCATTTTATGTTCATTTGAGTCTTTAATTTCTGAATCCATGTGTTTTGTCAAGTCATGTTCATCCACAATGTCATCAAATCATAGTAGTCCTTTGTTTGGCTTGATTGTTTCTTGATTTTGGGTATTTTTGCTTGATTTGAAACTGCTGTGATTTTGATCTTTTGGTGCCTTTTCTTTTTAGCTTGAGTTCATATTTGTGTTTAGATCTACACAAATTCTATTTCACAAATTCCATTGTGTTTGTCTTTTGGTATCTTGCTGTTATTGTTTCCAGTTTTTTTCCAGAATCCCCTGTTTTGCATACTCTGTGCTGGCTGTTTTGTTTAAGAAAATTATTTTCCCTCATAGAAAATTTCTGATTCTCTGGCTTATTTGTTTCTTGTTTTTTGTATGAATGCTTGATCTAAAATCTGTTGTGTTTTGATCCTTTGGTGATTTTTATTTTTAGCTTGAGTTCATATTTGTGTGTTAGATCCACACAAATTCCTTACACTAATTCCATTGTGTTGCTTTGGGTATATCTTTCTGTTTTTTATTTCCAGATTTACAGAATTCCCTATTTTGCATAATTCTGTGCTGGCTGTTTTGCTTATGAAAATTATTTTTCCACATAAGAAAATTCCGAGCCTCTGGATTTTGCAAGATTGAGGTGTTAGAGAAAGGACAAAAAAGGAATCAGTTCAAAAAAAGAAATAGAAAAAAATGATAAATATTACAAAAAACAGTGTGCAATCCTGACGCTACAACTGGCGAATCTGAGCACTGATTTTAGAAAATTTATTAAAAAATAAAGGTGCATGCGTTTGGAGTGAAACCAACGCCATAAATTTGTTGAGATCTTGATCTGTTTGAATATAAATTTTCAGAAACAAATATTAAAAGGCCAGCTCAGCATAAATCTGTGAAAATCACACTCTCTGGACCACAACAATTTGTTTCAGTGGTGTTGTTTTGATTTTGAAATCAAATCTAGTGCTATTCCATAAGTTCCATTTTGTGTGTCATCTTTTCTTTGAGTACCTTTTTATTTGCTTGTCTAATTTCATTGAAAATCTTTCTAGTTGTCACATTTAATTCCATTTGTGTGGTACTGTTTTTCAAATTAATTTGTTTCTTGCTTTATTTCTTTAACCTCTAAGTTTGGTGGTGGATTAATTATCAATTGGTACTTGTTTGAGTGGAAATTGACTTGAGAGGAGTCTAGTTTGCTTAATAGGTGCTGGATTGAAGAATTAATTACCTAATTCCAAGAGGAACAAAGGCAAGGGCAGAAACAAACTCATACTAAATACACCACATACATTGGAAGGCCCAACAAAGAAGAGACAACAAAGGAAGTGCAAATAGAAAATCAACAAAGGGAGTTTCATCTAATTTCTTTGCAACTTAACTCTTGTTAATTACTTGTTTAATTACGCAATTAGACGGTGAGTGTGTCTTCAAGGGCTCTAAGTGTCCAAGAAGCCTCACCTAGGGCCGACTAGCTTAAAACTATCTAGCTTAGTTTTTGTTAATTGCTTTAATTGCATCTTTTTGTCTTTAATTAGCTACGCTTATTAATTGTTTTAGTCTTGTTTAAGATTTGTTAATTTTGCTTGGTTGATTAGATAGTTTGCATTGTTTCTTGCATTAAAATTTTTGATTTCTCAACCTCATTGTGTTTAAGTGGTTTACCAAGAGAAAGATTTGTGTGAAGATTTAGAGGGATAGTTTTTGGCTAAGGCAAGACTTGGTATTTAAGTAGTCCATTGTGACTCACCTCTCTTACCTGGAAAACTACCTTCTTTAACTTCCCTAATTTTTCTCAAAGTAAAACACTTCTATACACAAAGCTCTAGTCATGTCTTCTTCTTCTCATTCTGCAAAGTCTATTGAAAGTGAAGTAAAATCTTTAAAAACTCTTTTGAAAGAAGTTTCACAAGTTGTGCAATTAATTTCATATAGACAATTGGAGAATGAGACTAAACTTAATGTATTGACTAAAGCAAAGGATGAGAAGTCTCAAATTTCAAAAAAATTACATTCTCACGCATATAGCTCTCAAATTTATGAATCTTTTGGGGAAGAAAGTCTTGGGATAAATGAATATCATCAACCACCCCCTAGGAGAGCTAGAAAAGAGAGACAAGAAAACCTAAAGGAGGTTAAGGTAGAGCTACCTCATTTCTATGGAAAAGAAGATGTAGAAACATATCTATATTGGGAGATGAGGGTAGAGCAATTTTTGCTTACAACCATGTGAGTGCAGAAAAGAAAGTACCCTTAGCTACCCTAAGTTTTCAATGTGATGCTATGTATTGGTGGAATGCCCTAAAAAGAGAGAGACATCTCCACAAGGACCCTTCCATTACATCTTGGAATGACCTTAGGGGAGCCTTGAGATGTCGCCATATTCCCTCACATTACAATAGGAAGTTGATGGACAAGCTCCAAGGACTTCATCAAAAAAATATGAGTGTAGAAGAATATTGGCAAAAGATGATATCATATATTGAGAGGGCAAGGATTAACGAAGACAACCATACCACCATAGCTAGGTTTCTAAATGGTCTCAAACTTGAGATAAGAAACAAAGTTGAACTTTTACCTTATAAAGATTTAAATGACTTGATTCAACTTAGCATTAAAGTTGAAAAACAAATTTTGAGAAAACAATCAAGTCGAAAACAAAGTTCATACTATGTATCTTATGACAAGGATGAGTTCCATAGAGGGGAAGAAACATCTCTAGAACTTTCCCAAAACCTAACCAAGCATATCTCTCACACTCAAGCTAGAGAAATTCCATGTTTAGAATACCTTGGCAATAATCAATTAGCATCTCAATGTTTCAATGAAAGATCTATGATCTTAAGGGACAAAGATGAGAATGGTAGCCAAGAAAAAGAAGCTAGTGAGAGTGATGAAAATGTAAAAATAGAAAAGCATGAGAAAACCCTTGAGAAACAAAAGGCGTGGGAGAAGAGTGTTCCTTCCCACAAGGTCATTCAACAAGACAAGAAAATTAAAAGTACCTTTGAAAATATGCTTCTTGTTGAACAACCTAGCCTTACCTCTTGTAAAGGAACACTTGCAAGCATAGTAAAAAAAGAAGAGTCTTTAAAAGAAGCTTGCATAGATAAAGATGAAGTAGATTATTTTTCATATGTGCTAGGATATCACCAAGTGAATGACAAGTTATCTATAAGCATCTACAAAAACAAATTATGTGAGGTAGTGCCTAAAGAAACTTGTCATGTCTTATTGAGACAACCATTGCCAAGTGTACAAATTCATATAAACAATGGTTGTAACAACGAGACTATCTTTACACATAAGAGAAAAATTCTTCATGAAGGAGAACTCATGGGTCAAACTAGAGTTGATAAAACTCTAGAGCTTTTAAAAGGAAAACTTTTGTCACCCATGAGAAAAGAGGTTCAAAGACATTACCTTAGGTACAATTCTTGTTTTAAAACTACACCTAAGGCAATGTCTCAGGAACTCTATACTCCTTCACCTTTTGTAAATGATCCTTGGGAAGACACAAATTTCAAATTAGAGCTTCCTAGGACAACAAAAGGTTTTGAATCCATTTTCATGGATTTGGATAAACTCTTCTCTAGAGAAGTGATACATCTTCATGGTTTATCCTCAAGCATAGTGTTGGATAGAGCTCCAAATTTCGCAAACCATGATTTGAGGATTCTCTTGGGAAAACTTGCAACAAAGTTGTACACTTTAAATTCTTATCATCCTCAAAAGCATGGTCAAAATACATTTGAAAATCTAGCTCTTTCTACTATGCCTAGACTAATCATAAAGGACAAACACAACTCTAGAGATGATCCTACATACCATAAAGTAGTTCACAAAACTACTTATATTTCTACTTTTGAGGTTATATGTGGGCTAAATCATTTTTCTCCTTTTAAGTTGTTACCATCTCCTATAGGATTTATGCCTAAAGAGAAAGTAACCACAAATGAACATTTTAAAATGCATAAGATGATTAGAGAACATATACAACAAACAAAAGAGAAATATTGTACAAAGTTTCCAAAACCAAAAGAAAAACACAAATGGCAACTTCACACAATTACGTTTTCTCCAAATGCTCACACTAACTCCTTTGCTTTGTTTCAAGATTCCCATAGGTGGACATTTGATCTGAGAGGACACACCTTGACGAAGCAAGAGGGCAAGAGGCTGCTATTCGAGATCAAGTCTGTAGATCTGAGGATAGATCTTCTCAAGAAGGAGGAGATGATGGACACCATCCAGCCACATTCATCACCTAGTTGAAGAAAAAGCATTGGATTTGAGGACAAATCCTTTTCAAGAGGGAGGGGATGATGGAAGAGGCCCCAACACCAACCCTTTGAGAGGCCACCAAAATGCTACCTTGAGGCAACCACTAGAGTCATAGTCAAAGAGGGGTCAAGAGGACACATTTTACATGTCATAGACTCTAGTGTGTCATAGTTTTTCTTATTTTTCTAGTCAAAGTAGCATGGTTTAAATATTTTTGTAAATGTGTTGAAATATGCAAAGTGGTACCTAAAATGCTAACCTAAGTTTAATTAGAGTTTCCTACTCCTAATTAAACTTAGGTCCAGCCCACAATTAGCCTAAGTGGAGCATAAAGTTCTAGAACTCCTAGCACATGGAAGAATTCTAGAACCTACCTCACATGTGCTGAATTTTGGAGCCACCATCCCATGTGCTCCCATGTGCCATGTGCTCACACTTGCATGTAATTTTGCTAGCATTTCATTTGTATTTGGCTCTTCAAATTCCAGCCCTCCAATCCTATATAAGGAGGTGCTTGGCTCTCATTTTGTAAGACTATTTTGAGTAAAGTAATGCTGCCCAAGTGCCATTCAAATTACTCCCTTGCCAATTCTCTCTAGAATTAGGTGTTTAGTCTTCAACCTTTCACCCCCAAATGGAGATGGCCGAACCACTCCAATCTTCCCTACCTCTCATGCACCTTCAAGGCACCCAAACTTCCTAGGAAGGCCTTGCCCACTTTCCTCCATTAAGCTTCCGCACCATCACCACTAAAAATCCAAGAAGAGCTCATAGGAATGCCATCAGATGGCCTAAATTTTTTATCTTGAAGTAACAGTGAAGAGATGCAATGATTGTATTGATTTCCTCCGTGTCATCACCAGTTAAGACCAAGTCATCAACATAAAGAATAATAGTGAGTTTATCGTTATTATATTTAAGAAAAAAAGAGTGATCAACAACAAAAATAGAGTAATTATTTTATAAAAGAAAAGTAGAGCTTGTGATACCATTGACGACTAGCCTGACGAAGGCCATACAAAGACCGTTGAAGCTTGCAGACATGCTGTGGAGAAGGAAGAGAGAGGCCAGGTGGGGGGGCTCATGTATACCTCTTCATGGAGATCACCATGAAGAAAGGCATTATTGACATCAAGTTGTTTTAAAGCCCTATTTTTGGTAGTGACAACAACAAGGAGAAGGCGGAGGGTAGTGAGTTTAGGAACAGGTGCAAGAGTGTCTAAGAAATCGAGTCCTTCAAGTTGGGTAAACCCTTTGGCAACAAATCTAGCTTTGAGACGCTCAATAGTGCCATCAAAATGGTATTTGATTTTATATACCCATTTACAACCAATAGCTTTTTTTCCTAAAGGAAGAGGGGTAAGCTGCCAAGTATTGTTAGCAGCAAGAGCTTGAAGCTTAGCTTGCATGGCAGCTTGCCAAGAAACATGCTTGGAGGCTTCAGTATAGGACCGAGGTTCAGGATGAGAATTGATAGAAGAAATAATATTTTTAAAATTAGAAGATAAGGAATTATAAGACAAGTAATTAGAAATTATGGAACATGGTCCCCAGATATCAAAGTGTACAATATCAAAAATACAAGAGGTAGCAATATTACTGAAAGCGAAAGGAAATTTTCTCTGTTTTGCACAACTACAAGTGTCACATACATGATGATTATCAACAGTAATAAAAAGGTATTGTTTACTTAAGACATGTAATCTTTCAAGTGGAGGGTGCCACTGTCTATAGTGCCACAATGTTTTGTTTGTGATATTATAGTTAATAAAAGGAGCAAAACTATGTGGTTTAGAATGGCTAGAAGCAGGCAAGGTAGTGACAAAGTACAAGCCAACAATGACTTTAACTGTACCAATCCTCTCTTGGGTGAGATTGTCCTGTATAATGCAATGGCCAAGACGATTACAAAAAGTGTAAACTTTTCCCGTAGAATAAAACTTTGAGGTTTTAACAACACCAGAAGGAAATCCCACTCTGCGAAAACAAACAACCTCAGTATAATCATATTTACCACATAAAGTACATGTACTAGTGCGACTACTGTTAAAGCTATGAAGACTAGGGGCATGAACAATAGCGGATAATTGTCTCTCTAGTTGGACAACCAAATAATTTTTTTTGGATATGGCAGGAATGGGATCCATAAGCAAAACATGAGAAAAAATATTTCTATAATGATAATTTAATCCTCTTAAAAATTGCATAGCACAATCCTCACACTTTCTCTGATTTATAATAGAAATGACAAAACAAGAACATTTCACTGGGCATGTGCACACAAGATTAGGTCTAAAATTCTCTAATTCATCCTAGATAACACCTAATTTTGTAAAATACTCAGTGACAAACATATCCCCTGACTTAAAGAAATACTCCCAAGTTGCAAATCAGAAATGCGAGATAAATCCCTTTGTGAATATCTAACTTTTAAATCATTCCAGATATCAAAGGCTATGTCCATCCAAACAATATTTTTCCTAATAGGGATTGAAACAGAATGTACTAACCAGGAGACAGCCATGTTGTTACAGCGTAACCAAGACGAGAATGTGGGGTCATCCTTTTGTGGGATGGGTGTGAACCAAGAATGAATTCCACCTTGTTCTTGGCACTAAAAGCAGTGATGAAGGATCGACTCCACGAATGGTAGTTTGTTGAATCAAGAACAGGAGACACTAAAAAGGTTGCAGGATTCTCGCTTGGGTGTAGGTATAGGAAGTTGTTCATCGGCTATTCCAAAAGGAGCGTCGGTGTAGGGTTTTCACTCGAATAGGAAGCCGGTGTGGGGTTTTTATCATACATCGCCTGCAAGACAACAAAAATCAATCAAGATTTTGAAAGAGAACAGAAAAGATAACTAAGAACAACAATGAGGGAAATAAAGATAAGAGAGAAACGCAACAGAGTTCTCCAAATGAAGAGCTCTGATACCATATTACTGTCAATGGAGATGAGAATCCCTTGGGTTCTCCTAATTGCAAATGAAAAAGAAACAGTGGCTTAAGCGTAAAAGAGAGAAAAGTAGAGAAAATAAAATGTAAAAGAAACTCTTATTCACTTGTTTATTGGAAAGTAAAATAAATGGTCTATATATAAGAAAAAGACTAAGGCCTAATTGAAATAGAAAAGGAAAGTCGGGTCAAAAACAAGCCCAATAACTTAAAATAAAAAAAAACTAAATATGTTAACATTATCGGCAAAAAATAAAATTAAATTAAGAGGGACACTTTTGGTGTGTCACAACCCTTATAGAAGAGCCAATTTCCGCATCAAAGTCAGAGGCAACCAAAACAACAAAAAACATAGGCAAAATAGAGTTTGAGTTGTTAAGGTTGCTGCTAAATTATGCAGAAAAATCTTGTACAGGACCCTTTTGACAGCTAAACAAAGGATGACCGTGTGCTTAGCTCTTTTAAATTCTTATATCAAATACTTTTCCGTGCATAAACCAGTAGATGCTCAAAAGATTATCACCACACAAAAAAGAGAAGATACTTCCCAGAAGTGTAGTTTGCTAGTATAAATGTTGTTGCTTTCTTTACAAAGCTCCAAGATTGCTTCAAGTTCAATTGCCATCCTTATTGCACTAAGGTTAGGTCTGTAACATCCAAAAAGGGGACCACTAACTTCTACATAAAGGTAAGAGATTGAAGTTTTGGACAAGGCACGAGGGCATCCAAGATCACAAGCCATTCCTTTTTTAGGCCACTTTGATCAACTCAAGCACCAAGACCACCAAACCAAAGAAAAAGCTACTTCCAGTAAACAATGCATAGGGTGCTTAAGGGTATCTACGCAAGACTGACAACACCCCTACTACTTTGGTTCACATTGGATTCCTTAAGAAAACCTGCCTTAGATACAGAATGACCATCACCTACACCATTATAAGTTGGCTCCCCTTTAGAGCATAAACCTGCAACCATCCAGCCAACACACAATGAATAAAAAAGAAAAAAATAGAGGTTGTTGTTTCTACCACCAATCCACTATAGAAGACAACTTATATGCCTGTGAGTAGGAGCTCCCCTGACTGTCTACAGGACTACATATTCTCCTACACTTTAGAAAACACCTCATCATATTATGAAGAATAATACCAAAATACCAATGCTTATTGACAGAAGGCGTTTGATCCAGCTTAGAAAAAGATGACCACCAGTGATACGTATTTTGCCACCAACTCTCACCATACATACTCTACCTACCCACATAAGTATTGATTAGCCAGTAAGGGGAGGACTCTGCCAGTAGAGAAGTCATGTGCTTAAAAAACATTTTGCACCCCTTTAAAGCATAAACTAACCAATTATGTCTGATTTGATGATTCCTTGATTGTTTGATTACTTTCACACACAATCCTTTACTATTATCTATAGCTTACAACACAATCTCAATTATTGTAGAATTTATAAGAGACACTTTACCAGGAAATATACCTATTTAATTTGTTATTTTTAACCAAATTTAGTTTCTCACTTGTTATTATGTTTGATCAAGTTTTAAATTACTATTAAAAAACTAGGTTGCTACAAATACCATAGTATAATGAACATATCGAAAAACTTTGAACACATTTTTAAATTTGGTTACCATTCTTTGTAAACTTGCAATAGGAAATAACACAATGTAAATATTATAGATGAGCAATGTTCAAGACAATAAGTTGGAGGCAAATAAACAACTAATATGCATTATCTAATACTTTCATCTAGTGAAGCATTAGTGACAATCTCCATGGAATAGCTTGAAGAACTAATGAACTCACACAATGTTGTTTGGTCAGAGCAAATTTTTTCCAATGTTTCATGTGGATACAGAGAAGGTTTTGGAGGAATTTTAAGGTTCTCAATGTCTCCTTCAAGCATTTCGACTACCTTATTAATGGTAGGACGATCATTTGGTTTTAATTGTATACACCAAAGTGAAACTATAATCATCTTTTTTGCAATTTTCTTCTCATCCTCTGCAACATCTTCCATTTTTATATCTTTCTCTTTGTCAAGTTGATCATAAATCCAAAAGGGAAAGTAAAGTTGGCTTGATCGCTTTGCATGAGGGTTTAAGTTTTTTCTCTTGCCTGCTATCTCCATGAGAAGCATTCCAAAACTATAAACATCAAACTTATCTGATATTCTTCCTATATTTGTATAAAACAATTCCAAAGCCATGTATCCAATGGTCCCTCTTGCTGCTGTCATAGTTACAACACTTTTGTCTGTTGGATATAGTTTTGCCAATCCAAAGTCAGAGATTTTTGGGGTAAATTTTTCATCAAGTAGGATGTTGTGGGGTTTGATGTCAAAATGCAAAATTTGCATCTCACAACCATGGTGTAAATACGAAATCCCACACGCTACTCCAATTGCTATATTATATATTGTGTCATAGGTTAAATGTAGATTTCCTTCTCTAGAAAATATAAATTTATCAAGAGATCCATTGGGCATGAACTCATAAACAAGGGCTAGTTTTGAGCCTTCGGCACAATATCCAATTAAGTGCACTACATTTTGATGATGTATTCTTCCAATTGTTGCAACTTCATTGATAAAGTCTTGTCTATTACCTTTTGATTTTTGTAACACTTTTATAGCGACACAAGATCCACTACGCAACTTTCCTTTGAATACAGAGCCATAACCTCCTTCACCCAATTTTTCATTGAAACCTTTAGCCATCTTTTCAATTTTCTTATATGTGTACCGAATAGGCATCAAACTATTTTGCTGTAAATAACTTTCAATATTTTGATATTCTAACGAATGTCTTCTTCTACACTTGTATATCAAAAGAGCAATTAGCAATATCGTGCCTACAACATATCTAACTATGAAGTATGGCATAACATATTGTCCCAACGAAATTGATACTGAGCCAAATGCAGTAGTGTAACGTTCAGAATTTCCCTTTCGTCCGTATATTACTAAATTCAATCCTGTGAATTAATATCGCAAATATCATCATATATCATATAGTAACGAAGAAAGAAAAAAAGAAATTCACACCTTCCTTGAAATAAAAAAATCACTTGTAAACTTTTTTTATGAACATAATAATAATAATAAATTTTTAAGCTTTTAAATTTATTTATATTTATATTTATTATTATTATCATTATCACTATCATCACTATTGCATAAATAGTACATACAATTAATTATTTTTATGTTATATTTTAATTAAAATATTATATACTTTAATAAATAAAACATATTGTTTTATTTAATAAAATGAGTAATTAAACAACTTATTTCTATTAAAAATAATCTATATCATTATAAAAAAAATTAACAATTTTGATAAGACGTTATCTATAATTAGATAATTTTACCTTTTAATAAATAAATAACATGAGTTTTATAATATATATATATATATATATATATATATACTTTATTTATTTATTTCATAAATTAATTAATTAAATAATTTATCTCTATTAAAAAAATAAGTAAATAACTTTTTTAATTTAAAGCGGTAAAAGTACATGCGCGCGAATGTATCCATATTTTTTATTTAAAAAAAATAGTTTAGAAAAGATATTATTCTAAAATAATTATTTTAAAAATTAAAAGAAGATGTTTGTTTATGCTATTTTAAGTGAGAAAGTTAGACCATTACAAAAAATATATATCCTCTTTCAACTAAAGAATAAAATTATCGATTAAAAAGAAAACACTAAGGTGGTTAAAAAATCTATGCCCTATATATAGTGCATCGATAGCCACTATATATGTTATTTTAATATTATTTTTTTTAAAACTTATATACATTTTAAATTTATTATTTTATTATTTTTCAATATCTTGTTTACAAAATTATTTATTTTTAAAAGTATATTATTTTAATGTAATAAAAATGTGGATATGAGTTTTCCTAAAGAAAGCTTTTAACATATGAATACTTAATGAGAATGGCAAAATAAAGTATTCTTTTAGCACCTGTACACAAATTGTTATTATTAAAAGTATATTGGAAGAGTCCAAGAATCAAAGTGATAAATTTCATCAATAAAAAATTAATAATAATGTGAAATTTTATAGAACTATTTTCCCAAAGAATAGCATGTATAAATAATATTAGTTATATTTGGACAACTTTTTTAAAATATTTTTATAGAAGAAAATTAAAAAAGAAATAAAAATCATTTATAAATTATAAATTTAAATTTAAAAATGTTATATAAAAGAATGTCCAAAAATTAGTTTACATATGAATTAGTTTTAACTTTAAAATAATTTATTTATATTTTTATTCAAATAAATATATTTATAAAGAAACTTATTCCATCATACTTATTATTTATAACTGTTCCCGTATGCCAATACAGTCCCACATCGCTCAGGAATCGAGGTCAAGGGCAGTTTATATACTCCTTCCTCCCTTCACCCTTCGAGGCGCCTTTTAAGGACAAAACCATGACGGAGCACCGACCTCCAAAGCGGACAATACCTCGGATGCCGGTGATTGACCCTAGTGATGCTGTCCAACGACTTGAGGTCGGAACAATGGCGCCCACCGTGGGGCCCGAGAGGCTCCTTCGCCCCTCAACTAGGGGGATCCACTCCCCTTAGACCTCGACTGGGGGGCTTGTTCCCGTATGCCAATACAGTCCCACATCGCTCAGGAATCGTGGCCAATGGCAGTTTATATACTCCTTCCTCCCTTCACCCTTCGAGGCGCCTTTTAAGGACAAAACCGTGACGGAGCACCGACCTCCAAATCGGACAATACCTCGAATGCGGTGATTGACCCTAGTGATGCTGTCCTACGACTTGAGGTCGGAACAATGGCGCCCACCGTGGGGCCCGAGAGGCTCCTTCGCCCCTCAACTAGGGGGATCCACTCCCCTTAGACCTCGACTGGGGGGCTTGTTCCCGTATGCCAATACAGTCCCACATCACTCAGGAATCGAGGCCAAGGGCAGTTTATATACTTCTTCCTCCCTTCACCCTTTGAGGCGCCTTTTAAGGACAAAACCGTGACGGAGCACCGACCTCAAATCGGACAATACCTCGAATGCGGTGATTGACCCCACGCTACACATATTGGCACCTCACTAAAGCCGGACCACCGAATGGCCATCGGCACGACACTTGTTAAAAATGCTGATCTGTTCGCATGGACGGCCGCTGACATGCCTGGCGTAGACCCACAGATCATCACTCACCGATTATCACTGTATAAAGAAGCTAGGCCAATAGCTCCAAAGAAAAGACATTTAGGCGAGGAACGACGCCAAGCCGCACGAGACGAAGCTGATAAATTGTTACAAACTGGATTCATTCGGAAAGCCCATTACACCACATGGCTAGCCAACGTAGTTATGGTAAAGAAAGCAAACGGAAAATGGCGAATGTGCGTTGACTACACGGACCTCAATAAAGCATGCCCAAAAGACTCTTATCCTCTACCTACCATTGATCGTCTAGTTGATGGGGCTGCTGGACATCACATCCTCAGCTTCCTTGATGCCTACTCAGGTTACAATCAAATCCAAATGTACCCGGCCGACTGAAAGAAGACGGCCTTCATGACCGACTCCGACAATTTCTACTATGAAGTTATGCCCTTCGGACTCAAAAATGCGGGGACCACTTATCAAAGGTTAATGGATCATGTGTTCCACGACATGATCGGTCGGAACGTCGAAGTCTACGTTGATGATATTGTCGTCAAATCTGACTCATGTAAACAACATATCGCCGACCTAAAAGAAGTTTTTCAAGCCCTTCGTCAGCACCGAATGCGACTCAATCCTGACAAATGCGCGTTCGGCGTCGAGGGAGGAAAGTTCTTAGGTTTTATGCTTACTCACCGCGGCATAGAAGCTAATCCAGAGAAATGTCAAGCCATTTCCGAGATGAGGAGCCCCAGTTTCATTAAAGAGATTCAGAGACTCATTGGCCGGCTCACCGCTCTGTCCAAGTTTGTCCCTAAACTCGCAGAAAAGACGAGACCCATAGCCCGATTATTGAAAAAAGCATCTCGCTTCGATTGGACGACTGAATGTGAAGAAATCTTCCTTCAATTAAAAACTTTTTTATCCTCCCCACCAGTCATCCAGAAACCGGACGCCCGAGAGCCGATTATAGTTTACCTAGCCGTTTCAAACGAAGCTGTTAGTTCGGTCTTGGTCCAAGAGATTAATTCCGAAGAACGTCCAGTTTATTTCGTCAGTCGCGCCCTCCATGGCGCCGAGGTTCGATACCAGACGATTGAAAAGGTGGCCATGGCTCTAATCATTACAGCCCGACGAATGCGTATGTATTTTTAAAACCATCGCATTATTGTTCGGACGAACTACCCTATCATGAAAATTCTGGCCAAACCAGACTTAGCCGGACGAATGATTAGCTGGGCGATAGAGTTATCAGAATTCCACATACAGTACCAGCCACGATGGGCCATCAAGTCGCAAGCCCTTGCCGACTTCGCAGCCGAACTCACCCCTTTCTTGGCCAAGGACGAACTTCCATCTTGGATTCTGCACGTCGACGGCTCCTCCAATGAACGGTCATGCGGCGCTGGAGTCGTGTTGGAAGGACCCGGCGAGATTGTCATCGAACAAGCGTTGAAATTTGAATTCAAGACTTCCAACAATCAAGCTGAGTACGAGGCCCTTATAGCCGGCTTACACTTAGCCCAAGAATTGGAAATCACTAGATTAATTTGTAAAAGTGATTCCAGACTCGTCATCGGACAGCTCAATGATGAGTACGAAGTACGGGAAAGCTTGCTGCAGCAATACTACCACTTCGTCAAACAATCGATGGATACATTCTCGGAAATATCCTTGCAACACGTCCGACGCGATCACAACACTCGCGCGGATGCCTTATCCCGGCTAGCAACCACAAAAAGAAAAGGAGTACACCAGTCGGTAATCCATGTCACGCTTGCACGGCCGAGCATCGACCTACAAGAATGTCTAATGATCGACTCGGAATCCACCTGGATCACCCCAATCAAAGAATATCTGCTTAATGGTACATGTAGTCCCAGGTCTGAGAAAGCCATGAAGCAGAAAACTGCCCGGTTCATCCTGATAGGCGACGATCTTTATCATCGCGGTTATACCCGACCACTCCTTAAATGTTTGACACCTGATCAAGCTTCCTATGTCGTCCGGGAATTGCACGAAGGTATTTGTGGTACTCACTCGGGCGCGCGAACAATGGCCGCCAAAGTAGTCCGAGCCGGATACTATTGGCCAACCGTCCAAGGCGACTGTACCGATTTCGTCCAGAAATGCCTTAAATGTCAAAAATTTGGTACTTTGTCCCATCAAAAACCTGAGGAACTTCATTTTATGCTATCACCCTGGTCGTTCGTACAATGGGGTATGGACATCATTGGCCCTTTTGCCCCCGGTAAAGACCAATGTAAATTCTTACTGGTCGGCATTGATTACTTTACCAAGTGGATTGAAGCCGAGCCTCTGACTGCAATCACCGCTCGCAATGTCCAAAATTTCGTATGGAAAAATATTGTTTGCCGCTTCGGCCTTCCACAGATCATCATCACCGATAACGGTCGGCAATTTACCGACCGGACGTTAGCTGAATTTTACGAGAAGCTCCACATCAAACACATCGCCAGTTCAGTCGAACACCCGCAAACAAACGGACAAGCAGAAGCTGCAAACAAGGTCATCCTGAACGAACTGAAGAAACGTCTCGGACCAGCCAAGGGTAACTGGACTGAAGAACTCTTAGAAGTCTTATGGGCATATCGTTGTACCCCTCAGACGACTACACAAGAAACGTCGTACAACCTAACGTACGGCACAGAAGCCATGATCCCCGTTGAAATTGGAGAACCTTCTCTCCGCCGACAAACCCTTGATCTTGATCTGAACAAGGAAAGTCTCTCGGTCGGCCTCGATCTCATCAACGAACTTCGGGACAAGTGTAGAATTAGAGAAGAAGCATGCAAAATCCGGGCAGCCAGACGATACAACTCCAAAGTTAAACCAAGACAATTCCACAAAGGTGACTTAGTATGGCAAATGCGAGGTGACGCCCGGAAGGAAGGCGGCAAGTTTTCTAGCAATTGGGAAGGACCATTCCGCATAGCAGACACAGCAGCCGGTGGAGCCTATTATTTAGAACATTTATCTGGAAAGGACATACCGAGAACGTGGAATGCCACGCATCTCAAATTTTATTATAGTTGAATTAATAAAAGTGTACTCTTTCCTCGCTCGGTCGATTTTTCCCTAAGGAGGGTTTACGACCGAGAAGGTTTTAACGAGGAACTATAAACCACACTCCACGTCTCTCCTATTTCTTTTATTACTCTCAATCTATGCCTCGTTCGGCATCCGAATTATCAAATTATTACTAACGCAATCAGCATAATATGCCTTGTTCGGCATCCGAATTACCAAATTATTACTAACGTAATCAGAATTAATTATGCCTCGTTCGGCATCCAAATTATCAAATTTTACTAACGTAATCAGAATTATATATGCCTCGTTCGGCATCCGAATTATCAAATTATTACTAACATAATCAGAATTATATATGCCTCGTTCGGCATCCAAATTATCAAATTACTTCAATGTAATCAGAATTATGTATGCCTCGTTCGGCATATGAATTATCTTATTATTAAAACAATCGCAATTATCTATGCCTCGTTTGGCATCCGAAACCACAAGTCATTACTTAGATAAATCACACCATGTTTAGAAATTATACATACTCGTTCGGCCTACGCAATATACATACTAGCTGAAATTATAAATATTTAAATGCAAGTGTATATTGCCCACATGTCGGGTCCAACAATTTTTTATGGCACATTGTTCATTAGCTCTTCAAATGAGGCGTCCGGCTGTGGGCCAGGGGTCTCCGCCTCGGCCTCCTCATCCAAGTTATCATCAAGGTTGGCCGGCACCAGCTTTCCATCAACTACGATTTTTTCTATGTCGTACCGGTCGTCCTCCAGTGGTGCCCCATGCAGACAGGCCGCTTGTCCGATACCTAACCGAAAATACTCTTCGCTAATGCGAAGCATGAAGTCTTGGCACTTAGCCACTTCCGCCTTCAACGCCTCCTCCCAGTCGGCACCTTCCTTTAGTTGCTCTTCGAGGTTCTTCGTCAGTCCCTCTTGCGCTTTCACGGCCGCCTGCTTCTCCTCCACTTGGGCCTTCAACTTTTCGACCATCTCGGCCGATGCCTTCGCAGCTTGGTTGGCTTCAGTTATTTCTTTCTTCAAACGAGGAACGACGACGGTCGTAACTCTCTCGAGTTCTTCGATCACCGTTCGGCTCGCCACGAGTGCCCGACTTTGCAATTCCAATGTCTCCACCATCAATTTTGTCGTAGGGATGGTGGAGAGCACTTCGTTCTCCTCGGCCGTCAGCTCCGTTTGTAAATGGGCCGCTATCTCCAGGCCGACCGTTAGCAAAGACGATTCAGCAACCGTTCGAGAAGGCCCCGGTCGGCCTTCTTGATTTCCCTTAGGGGGTCGACCCCTTTTCTTCGCTGCGGCCGCAGCCATGGCCCCCGCAGCAGGTACCACTGAAGTCGGTCGGGCGGCTAACGCCCCACTTGTTTCAAGGGAACCCGCCTGTCAGTTCCTCTGTTGGCGCAAGTTGTTCATATACTCGTTCAGAGATGTGTCCGTCCGTGTCATGATTTCTGCAAAACACACAAGAACTAAACACTATTAATGGAGTTATTCAATCACAACAAATTTGCAATCACATACCAATAAAATCCGCCCAGGGATCGGACGACGCATATAATGCAATTATTTCCCTTGTCGGCAATTTATGAGGGAGCTGGTTGAATATCGCCATTACAGCCTTACCCAGCACCGACACGGCCATACGAGAATTAGAGTTAAAGGCAACGGGATTTTGCGTCCAATGAAATGGAAACCTAGTTTCACCACCAGCAGTGTAAAAGAACTCCCACCCGTCCGGCTCCACGAATATCTTAAAATATCGTTCCTTGAAATTCTTGTAAGATGTGGTAAACGCCGCGAAGCGCACACTCCCCGGGCGGCTCACCAAGGAAACCCAGCTTACCGGACTAACCGAATATGTACTATAATAAAACAAAAACACTTCCGCCATGGGTGTCAACTCAAAAAGTTGACACACCATTCGGAAGGCTTGTAAACATGCCCATGAATTCGGATGAAGCTGTGTCGGAGCTAGATTAAGGATTCGAAGCACGTCCGTAGTGAAATCGTCGAACGGCAGGGTGACTCTCAAATCAGTAAATAATGTGGTATACACATAGAAAAAATCTACCGGCGCATTCTCCCTCCCATGATAAACCCGGTCGGTATACCCACATATTTCGGCTATTAGAATATCCGAGGGTAAACCCGACCGCACAACCGGTGCCCTTGCTATCACCTTATCTAGGTCATCCGGTTTTCTAAAAACAGTAGGGAAGTTTCTAACACTAATGTCCACCCAGTCATATGTTGGACCCCTCGACCCACTTGTACTCTCACCACTCCCGGACGAAGAGTCCTCACTCCCAAATAACTCTATATTCACTATCCTATTTGAGGAAAGTTGAGACGACATAACTAACCTCAACGTGCAGAAACAAACAGCCGGTCGGCAACTACAACTCGTTCAGCAACACACGTTTGCAATATAGACTCGGCACTCGGAGCGACTCGGATGCCGAATTCACAAAAACACGAAATTAATCCAAATGCGAACGCTATTTATAGCATTCCTCGTCCTCCCTCAACCGTTAGATGCACGTTCATCCTACGACCTCAGCCAGTCGGAAGTCGAACCGTCACTCGATCTCCACCGTCGGATCGATCTCTGTCCTTTCCGACCAAAAGCAAACGTCTCGTCATTCCGTTACATTTAATGCCTGACACCTCGAAAAGCACAACAATCATTACGACTCTTCGGCTTTTATTCACCTCGAGCCTGGGGGGCAAGTGTACCGATAGGCACCGGACGAACGCACGTGGCCGACCGACCGAGTGCATAATAAATGTAAGGGTATCTATGTGACAAGATAAGGTGGTTAAGATACACCTCCGAAGAATAAGGAATACGTGTTTAAAGATATATTCCCCGGATATTTCGGATCACGACTAGCAAGACCTATCCATAACCACCCTGAGCCCAAAGGGATAGAAAGCCCATTAGGCAATCCTATAAATACCGTGCTCAAGCCAGAGAAAGGTACGTTTTTTCATCCACTCTCAGACCCACACTTAGAATCTCTCACTTACTTGAGCGTCGGAGTGCCTTCGCAGGTACCCTCCCCCGCCCGACCGAAGGAGACACCAAGAAGGAACGACCGACCGCAGAAGAAGAAGATCGACACGTCAGCAATTATACTACGTCAACCGACCGTGCCTGAGCCCCATCTCTCCACTCAGGTACAATAACATATAGAAATAGAGGAATAAAACCGTGGGATAGAGACAAAGTAAACTATTCTTTCCTTTTTTTACTTAAAAAATATATATAGAAATAGAGAAACTCACCGTATATGATATTACCAATAGTCCCGCAAAAAATAAAAATAAAAAAATCGTTGAGTAAATAAATAACATGACAAAATTAAATTAAAATATTCTTTTATATAAGGGTCAAAATAAAAAGTAATTTAAAATCTAGGGAACGTTTTGGTGTTTTACTCGTTTTTTCCATTATGTTCTTTCTTATTGTGAAATCTTTGTTTACATAATTTACAAAATGTTATTTTATCCTTCTTCATAGACGCGGAAGGTAATTTTGGCTTTCCAAAATTTACTGCGATTTTTAACTGTCTAAATCTAAATTTTAAAGGCAGTTTTCGACATTTTAAACTAGAAAAAAAAAACATGAATTTCGAATTTTGAATTTATAGGGGTGGGATATCACTCATCTTTGTCGTTTTATTGGCATAATTAGAATGTTACTTACCGTTCAGAATTAATTGAAATAGAGAGGTTACTCATATTCACAATTAACAATTAAATTAATTGTTATCAAATGGAGGTTACTTACTATTCTCAATTAATTGTTTTTATTATTGTTGTCTCCTAGAACCACTATATATAGAAACAACAACATACAACTTCTTCCCTCCTTCCATATGCGGTCCATTTCTTCTCTTGGGGTGTAAGTTTTTAACCCATATATAGAGAATTTATTTTGGAGCTATTTATCGAGGAATTCATTGTACGCACCCCGAGTACAATTATAGTGAAAATTTTTAGCTCTCTTACCGGTAGTTTTGTACCTATATTTAAAGGATTTTTCACCTAAAATTTTTGGTATCATCTTCTCTTTTCTTATTATTTTAATTTCTCATAATCTTTGGTTAAAATTATCACACTTCTCAACACAATATCTTAAAATAGGAAATAAAGATGAAGAGTTAATTGGTTGATGATGAATTTTTGGGTTTCTTGTTTCGACATGATCTTCTGGTTTGGGATTTTAAAAATTTGAGTTGTTTTCCATTTTTCTTTTGCTTTACTTCTCTCCCACTTTTTTCTCATTCTCCCATGATATGTAAATTTTGAGTCACGATTCAGAAACATCACGGGCCTACCTATCTGATACGCCTATTTACCCTAATTTTCTTTACTTGTTGAGATAATATTATATATATATATATATTAATTAAGGGTTTGATAAATTTTATATTATTATCATATTTATATATTTATTATGTTTTGTATTTTTAGACTTTCTATAAAGACTAATATCACAAATAATTCATTCCCTTTTGTTTCAGCTCAGATATCTATAGATCGCCTCCATCAAGTTTGGAAGTGTGGTCTACATATGTATTGGACAAATCCACTAAATGACGATTGGTTTTAAGTTAAAATCTAATATGGTATAGAGCTTATAACTCATTTGGTAATCACCTATTAGTAGGTTTACCTGGTTCGACAAGCAATGTGATATTTTTCAATACCCCTTTCATATTAGGAGCTATTGTAGATGCAATTTTAGTGGAGTTCAAGATCCTATTTGCAATCCAATCTTGTGTGTGCCCTTTTTACACCACCTCTTTTTTGTCTTAACATATGTTGTGTTCTATCATGCGTAATTATTTTATTGTGTAATTAAATAAGATATGTGAAAATGAGGACTATATGCATTCTATTAGTGTATTTTATACGGTAAAACGTTTTTAAAAGTTTCTTACAATTTTGTCACAAGCTATGATCCTTAAAATATTTGTCTTCCTCTAATTTACCAAGCATGTCTCATTCTTTATATGATCCTAAGTCTTTTGTGTACTCAAATTTGGTCTCACCTACATTTGTTATGATTGTTGATGGTTCCTTAACGCCATTAATAAGTTGAATTTGTCTTCATATTTACTTTGTCCCTTTTACATGTTTACTATATTCCTAAACTCGCTTTGAATCTTGTCTATGTTATTAATTATGTGACTCTAGTTACTCATGTTTAAGTTACTAGACGATTTATCACCCAATAGATGATCTCATATGAGAGTCTATATGTTTTGAGATAACAAACACTATAAGGTGTGTTATGACATAACAAAATTCACCCATGTGTGTCTAAGATTAGAAAAAATATTAGAGAAGATGAGCAAGATGATCTAAAGAAGGAATGTGGTCCAAATGAAGGATTCAAAGAAGAAAATACACATTAGACGATTCTACTGGAATAGATAAGATGATCTAATGAACTGCATCAGAAGATATCGAGGAATTGTGTCAAACAAAATCGTTAAGAAGATCTCACCAAATGATCTTAGCGATGATGGTATCTGATGAACGTAGTTTTATTCACACTTATTAACTTTAATCATAAATTATTGGAATGTAATAATAAATAAATCTATTGTTTTAATTAATATTCTTCTAATTAAGTTTATTTGGGCCTTAATTATTATTTTTTTTATTTTTAACCAGTTGCTTCTTTTGGATTAAAATAGGAAACAAAATTTGAAGTGAAGAATTAGAGAATTAGATCAACAAATATCTCAGAAAAGGAATTGAATGCAAATTTCTGCACGAATATTCTCTAAAAATCCTGGAATTAAAATTCTTCTGCAAAAATCCTTAAAAAATAGAGCAAATATACTTTGAACATATTAAGAAAATCTTTTGCAATATTTATCCAGATAGGAAAGGCCTAAACAAAGGAGGTGGAAGAAATAGAGAGGTTAGAAAGTTTAATGAGTTTCTACATAATATGGAATTCCTAGACGTGCCACTGGTTGATAGGAAGTATACATGGTATAGGTCCAATGCAAAAGCTAAAAGTAAGGTTAGAGAAGGCATTGGTATCCTTTGAGTGGCTTGACTAGTGACTAGACTAGTGGCTAGGGTGTTCTCAATATGTTCTACATAGTCTTGTTTCATATCACTGTCCAATACTATTAAAGTACTCTATAAAGAATTGTGGACCTAAGCCATTCAAAATGACTCAAGTTTTAAATCCCAAGTTAAAGCTAAGTGGAGTGAATATGATGTTTCAGAAAATTGTATTGTAGCTCTAAAGGAAAGATTCTAGAAACGGAAACTGGATATAAAAAAATGGAACATAGAGGTTTTTAGTCTCACGGCTACTAAGAAAAATAAACTAATAAAAAGGATTGAAGATTTATATAATCTGGATGAAATAAATGAACTAGATGAAGAAAGTGGATTAGAGAGGATAGGCCTATTAAGTGAGTATAGACAACTTTGTGAAAGGGAGAACGTGATACTTAAACAAAAAGCGAGAGTTAAATGGCTTGATTAAGGTGATATGAACTCAAAGGATTTTCATTCTAGAATAAGGTAGATAAAAGGAATGAGTTAAAAGGCATCCATGTGTTAGGAAACTGGTGTGAGGAACCAGGAACAAATAAAGGAGTGGTAAAAGAGTTCTTCCAAGATAGGTTATGTGGCCTAATTTGAGTGTAAAGCTAGGAAATGTGGATTTCTTATCCTTAACAGAACATGACAATGAGGATTTGACTAGGGAAATAGAAGAGGTTGAAGTCAAAGAGGTTGTGAGTCACTGTAGAAGTATAAAAAGTTTGGGCCAGATGGTTTCAATTTTAGCTTCATTAAGAATAATTGGGATATAATTAAAAAAAGATGTATTAAGGATATTAAATATTTATATACATATGGGTATATTCCTAGGGGTTGTAATGCATCTTTTGTGACCTTGGTACCTAAGAAAGAAGACCCAATGGAGTTGAATGACTTTAGACATATCTATCTTGTGGGAAGCATATATAAGATCATCTCTAAGGTGTTAGCAAATAAGTTGAAAAAAGTTGTACCTAAAATAATAGATAGCACACAAGTAGCTTTTATACAAGGTTGAAGGATGTTGGACAACATAGTCATTGCTAATGAGACTATAGAAGAGATGAAAAGAGTTTAAGAAAAACAGGGATTATAGTTAAAGCAGACTTTGAAAAGATATATGACTATAATTGGGAGTTCTTGTACTATATGATAGGAAGATTAGGGTTCTATAGTAAGTGGATTGGATGGATAAGAACATGTATAGAATTTGGTACTATATCTATATTAGTAAATGGAAGTCCGAAAAAAGAACTAAAACTTGGTAGAGACCTAAGACGACAAGGGGACCCTATGGCCTCGCTCCTTTTTTATTATTATAGTTTAAGGGTTAACAGGTATTGTTAGAAAGGCAATGGAGAAAAACTTATATCAGGGTATTAAGGTGGAAGAGGGGGGTAGTCGAGGTTGAATTACTTCAGCTTGATGATGATACTTTCTTTTTCTATAAGGAGAATGTACAAAATATCGTATCTATAAAGAGTATTTTGATAGGGTTTGAGCTAGCTTCAAGGTTGAAGTACACTTTCATAAAAGTAGCATAGGTGTTATGGCATTGGGACTGATGTACTGAAAAACTTTTCATCTATCTTAAATTGTGAACAAATGTTTATCCCCTTTAAATACTTAGGCATGATTGTGGACATGAATCCTAGAAAGACAAAATTTTGGGAAAAAGTAATAGTAGGTATTAGGAATAAGCTCACTACTTGGAAGGGTAGGATTATGTCCTTTGCTGGAAGAGTCTGTTTGATTAATTTTGTTTTTTCTTTGGTGCCCCTGTTTTTCTTATCTATGTTTAAGGTGCCAAAGTCGGTCAGTAATGAAATAAAAAAAAACTACAGAGGAAGTTCTTGTGGGGCTGGGGATCTGAGAGAAACAAATAAACTTGGATTAAATGGGATTAAATGGGATGATCTGTGTAAGGAAAAGGCCCTAGGTGGACTTGGAATTAAGGACATTGTGAGTTTTAATGAAGCACTCTTAGCAAAATGGAAAGGGAGATTGGGAATGGAAAGTCAGGGGTTGTGGTTAAAAGTAATTAAGTTGAAATATGGGTTGTAAAGGGGTTTAGATATTGGAGAAGAAACTAGAGTGGAGTCAGTGTGGTGGAGAGACTTGAGAAAAGTGTGTGGTGAAAATATGCAAAGTAGTTGGTTTAAAAAAAATATAGAATGGAAAATTAGGATTGTAAATATAGGAAAATTTTGAGAGGACACATGGTGTACAATTGTACCACTCAAAAAAAATTCTTAGATTATGTGTGATCTCAGATGATAAGGAGAAAACAAGATGTTAACTAGGTAGTTGGATTGACCAGGTATGGGTGTGGAATCTCAAATGGAGACGGAGTAGATTTGGGTGGGAAACGGAACTAGAAGTAGAGTTATTGAACATCATAGGGGGGATAAACATCAAAAGAGAAGAACATGACACATGGAATTGGAGGTGTGGTGACCAAGGAGTTTTCACAGTAAGATCAGCTTACTCTTAGATCCAGAAAAACTATGTACTACAAGAACATACTGGTTATATAGTTTTATGAAGAACAAATGTAAGCCCAACTGCACAACATGTGGCTTGGGGGATGCTTAGGGGTAGAATACAAACAAAAGTGTTGTTGGAACATAGGGGGATACGATTCCCTAATCTTGTATGTGTTTTTTTGTCAAATGGAAGATGGGTCACTTAATCATATTCTACTACATTGTAATAAATCTCATGTTGTCTGGGTTATGTGTGATAAATTGGTTGGGATCCAATCCGTACACAATTGTGACATAATGGAACATTTCCAAAACTTTAAACTATATGAATTGAAATGATAGATAAAATATAATATGGAATGGAGTATGGATAACTATTGTGTGGACAATTTGGAACCATCAAAACAAGATTATATTTAAGGAAGGGAAGGTAGATATACATGAAATATTTTGTATGGCACAACTGAATGTGTGGGTGTGACTGACCCATAAGGTGCCTACAACTAATTTCTCTTATTCAAATTGGGTGTTATGTATAAAAAACCTATGACTAGTGAATAAACTGAAGTGGTAGAGGGGTGTGAAAATATTGTAGAATTTGTCGCTATAAGTTGTAACCAAAATGCATGGAAGGGCTAGAAAGTGTAGGGTGGCCTCGTTTCTGACTATGTTTGTTGTTGATGCAGAGTGAAGGGACACAAAAGGGAAAATGGCTATGTCATTTATCTTTCAAAAGTTGTTTAGTTCCAAGTTGTAAAAAATGTAAAAAAAAAAAACTACTGGAATATGAAGGTAGAAGTAGTTGAATTGTTGAAAATATGTGATGGTTCTTGTTTTGAATATATGTTTGTTGTTTTGCATAATTGTAATGAATATCCTAAGGCAAATTGGTAAAAGTTTTAGTGTAGTTAGAGTCACCTCTTTGAGGATGATGAATGTTTTTTTTCATGTAATAATATCTGAGAATAACTCTATGTCATGATTAGTAACCAAAGATTGGAAAGGTGTGTGTACATGTGCAGGGAATGTGCAGAAAAAAGTAAATTACTTCTCTGTTGCAGTGGAGGCTCGATATAGCTTTGAGCAACAATAATTACAACTCTATCAAGGGTATGAGAAGAAATGGAGTAGGCCTAAGCACCACATGGTATACAATTACTAGATTAGGGATGTAAAAAGATTATAGTGCTGGAGTTATACTCATGTAGTATAGATTCTGAGAATGGTCTATAGCTAAAACTACAAACCTGATGCGGTATTAACCTACCATAACGGTTATGGGTTCATTGAGAGGACTATGAGAACTTGAATTAAGAGATGTTGACTGTCATTTTTCCTATCACAAACCTTTTAGGTTTGCTTATTTTGTAAAGTAAAAAAATTATGCCAATACTTTTTTTATACTATTTAAAGCATCCCTTAAATGCTATATTCTTATCTATTTATTATTTTTTGCTAATGAAATATATATATATATATATAAACTCTAATATTCATTTTCATGGGTCCTTATCTTTTGTTCTTAATTAGTATTTGAATGCTTAAACAGATACGACCGGACGACTTATTGAGTCGGCCAACACTCAGACCAACTAACCACCTAACCATGGTGAGAAGGTCACATGACGCAACGTGGCCAACCGACCTTTGACAATAAGCCAAATGTTAACTAAGTCAGCAGGGTTAATCCATAGTTAAGGGTTGTTTAATGCAACCCTAAACAAAAAACCTATTTCCTAATCTGACCCACCAAGGATGACCCATTAAGGTAATATAAATAGCACGCATTTCAAGGAAAAAGGTACGTCATTATCTACAGTACTCTGAAACCCGAGTGCTAACACCCCAACTGACTTGAATGTTGGAGTGCCTTCTGCAGGTACCATCCCCACCTGTGGAGTCAGACGATCGAGATGAGGAAGGCGTAGCAAAGTTTGGAGCATCAGCGACCGACCGAAGGTGGAGGCAGAAGCAATCATTCTCTATGTCCCAAACCCGTTCGAGAACAACTGGCGCCCACCGTGGGGCTAAGAGAATAGTGCGAAGAAGCAGCAGTAGATGGTATCAACCTGCAGTATGACTAGCGAGAGGATGTCCGAAGCAGACCAGGAAGCAATGATGTTGGCTCTCCAGAAGGAACTCACAGAGATGAAGAAGGCCCATGAAGAGGCAACCAAGAAGAACGAAGAAGAGATCAAGAACCTCCAAAAGGAGAACCAAGAAATGAAGAAGTTGGTAAAAGGAGGACCGTCCCTTGTCCCTACCAACCAAGTTGGCAGGTCCTTTGCCACAGCTGTCGGCCCTCAGACCGAGAGGGAACCGAAGAACAAGAACCTCACCTTAGAGATGGATGGTGAATCCCATCCCAACAAGATAATGAACACAACCGGAATTGCTGCGACCAACCGTCGTCACCCTTTCACTGACTTTGTTGTTGAGACTCCCCTACCAGACAAGTGGAAGGGATTCAATGGCGATCGGTATGATGGCACGACTGATCTCGATGAGCACATGGATACGTGTACCACTCATATGAGTCTGTATACGATCGATGACGCATTCCTATGCCGAGTCTTCCCAACCTCTTTGAAGGGAGGAACTTTAAGCTGGTTCACAAAGCTCCCTCCAAAATCAGTAGATTGCTTTGAAACACTGGTGGCCAAGTTCAACGTCCATTTCACGACGAGCTGACCCCATCATCTAACATCCATTGACCTGGTCAGCATCCGCCAGGAGAAGGGAGAGTCCATCAGAAAGTTCATCGACCGGTTCGGAAAGGTCGCTATGAGCATCTGAAACCTCATTCCTGAGGTGGCAATGCATCATATGTTGACGACCCTCCGACCGGGTCCTTTCGTAGATAGCTTGTGCATGCAACCCGCGACAAGCTTGGACGAACTTAGGCGACGAGCCTCCATGTTCATGCAGTTGGAAGAGCTGCGCGAGTTCAGGAACCAGGCTCGGGCAGAGGCGAGTGACGAGAAGAAGGACGAAAAGGAACGGCAAGGAAGGTCCAGGTCGGACGAGGCGATCCCAAGCGAGACAATCGTGGGCCTCGGTTCTCACGATACACACCCCTAAACACTGACCAAGGGAAGATATTGCAGGAAGCCCTTAGCGCGAAGCTAATCCCGCCACCTAGAAGGGCTCTGAACCCTGATAATGTCAACCGTAGCAAGAAGTGTCGGTATCATAAGAATACCGGTCATTTGACCGAGGAGTGCCAGGCCTTGAAAGACAAAATATAAGAGTTAATTCAAGCAGGGCACTTGCATCGCTTTGTGTAAGGCGGTCGCACCACCAGGCGTTCCCCTTGTAGGGAGGAAGCACCAAGAAAGAGAGACTGCACCCCTTCAGGATCCAGGGAGGACGATCGTTGCCGAGAACGCCTAGGGAGGAGGGACGATCCTCCCAAAGACGACCGTAGAAGAGGCTGGAAGTTTATAAACACCATCGCCGGTGGGTTTGCCGCAGGAGGGAGCTCTAATAGTGCGCGGAAGAAGCACCTGTGTGTTGTCCATCAAGTGAACTTCGTGGCCATTCGGCCAAGGATGCCACCCATAACGTTTACAGACGATGACTTCAAAGGGGTAGACCCCTCCCAAGATGATCCAATGGTGATATCGGTCGACATCGATAACTTCACCATCATGAAGACCCTGGTAGATCAGGGAAGCTCGGTCGACATTCTCTACTGGAAGACCTTCAAATCCATGAGGATTTCAATGGAGGAAATGATGCCTTATAACGACCACGTGGTCAGTTTCTTTGGAGATCGAGTTGGAACGAAGGGGTACATCGAGCTGTACACCACCTTCGACCTTGACAAAGCCAGCAAAACCCTAAGGATAAGGTATTTGGTTATCGACACCAATACCTCATATAATGTCCTTCTGGCGATCATCCCTCAACAAGCTTGGGTCGAGAGAGCCTTGAACAACACACTACCTGCCCGACTGACCAAAGAATGCCAGCCGACCAGCTCAGAAGGGTGAGAAGCATAGAAATGTAGAAAGAAAGAAGAAAGAGGACACACTCCAAACGTCTGGCATACCACGTGGAAAGCCTGCATGGATGCCCACGTATTAGGGTGTAGCTGACTTGACGTCACGTTAAGCGCCCAAAGGACGTTCACCGTGAACGCGTCAAAAGGAAGGGACACGTGCAAATCTGAAAACAAACAATTGTACATAAAGAAGAAAGGGGGTTCGGTAGATGACCGTCCCCTGTACACACGGTCGTCCAACGAACAAGGGTCGAACGACAATAAAGAGTCCTCGGCCGAAGCCTTCAAAACTGGAACCTTATCCATAAACTCAGCCATTGAGGCGTTAGTATGAAACACGAACGCAATCTCACATACCTTGGGATCGACCCAAGAAGGGCCCCCATGAGGGCGTAGTCGCTCAGACGAGCTCGACTAATACGATGCGTTACGAACATCGTCACCCCTCACTTCCTCCAATTGTGGGGCAACAGTTTGAATCGCCCCGACCGAGATAACGTTGTTGGAGGAGGAAGTGGAAGAAGAAGAAGACGAAGAAGACGTACAGGAGGGGGGTTTAGGAAGAGGAGACCGAGCAAGAGAAGAAGAAGAAGTAGGACGCGAGCGGGTAGACATGACTAACCTTAATACGAACAAGGAATGCAGCAAAGATCGCTCGAATCCGTTCGGGTATCGGAGCTCAATGAATATCAAAACGCGTGAGAAGCCACTGTTCCCAACCCATATTTATAGCCCAAAGGTGTCTTGGAAACCCAAACGATCTCAATCGTTGAATCTTCCTGATCCAACGACCCACATCGTTTGGCGCCCAAAAAAACCCCTCATAAATGCATGTCACATCATCTGTTCAGGCGCCGCTTCCAGTCACTTCACCCATCATTACGCCACCGACTGAACCCCAACTCTCAGACTCTTCGGCTGTACCAGCTCTCGAGCCTGGGGAGCAAGTGTACCGATACGACCAGATGACTCAATGAGTCGGTCAGCACTCGGACCAACTAACCACCTAACCATGGGGAGAAGGTCACATGACGCAACGTGGCCGACCGACCTTTGGCAATAAGCCAAAGGTTGACTAAGTCAACAGGGTTAATCCATAGTTAAGGGTTGTTTAATGCAACCCTAAACAGGAACCTATTTCCTAATCCGGTCCACCAGGAAGGCCCATTAAGGTACTATAAATAGCACTTATTTCAAGGAGAAAGGTACGTCATTATCTACAGTACTCTGACACCCGAGTGCTAACACCCCAATTGACTTGAGCGTTAGAGTGCCTTCTGCAGGTACCATCCCCACCTGTGGAGTCAGACGATCGAGAGGAGGAACGCGTAGCAAAGTTTGGAGCATCTGCGACTGACCGAAGGTGGAGGCAGGAACAATCGTTCTCTAGGTCCCAAACCCGTTCGAAAACAAAAATCATTTTAAAATGGAAGGGGAAACAATTTTAATTTGAAAGAACAATAAAAAGAAAATCAAATTTAAATTAAGAGATTAAAACTATATTTAAACATGAAAAAATGAATAATAGGTAACATGATAATTATGTAGAATCAAAATTAGTTTTTGGTATTACTTACCAATTCAAACATAGGTAATCCAAAGAAGTAGAATTCTTACCAATAGGATAGTTAGGGGTGACAAAGTGGGGCGGGCCGTGCGGGCCGGCCCGCGGCCCGCTGCAAAAAACGCGGGGCGGGTTGCTTATTTCAACCCGCTGGCCCGCTTAGGCCCGCCCCGCATAACCCGCAGCCCGCGCGGGCCAAGTGCGGGGCGGGTTGGCCCGCATAACCCGCATAACTTTAAAATGTATAATTTTTTTTCTACACCCCTATATTTTCTTCATGTAGTCTCATATTTTACATTCCGAAATTTTTAATAACATGTTATTACGCATGTTTCATGAAATTAATATTATGAAACCATTTACCTAATATATCTAAATAAAAAAAATTCAAAATTTGTATTTAAAAAATTATTTTTTTAATTAATATTTCTTATGCGGGCTGACCTGCAGGCCCGCGGGCCAACCCTTATGCGGGGCGGGTTAGAAAAATCAGCCCGCAAATTTTATGCGGGGCGGGCCAACCCGACCCGCTTTTTGCGAGCCAAGTGCGGGTCGGACCTATGCGGGGCGGGCCAGCCCGCATTGCCACCCCTAAGGATAGTACAGCCACCCAGCTATTCATACAAAAAGAAACAGAGTATCAAGCACAACGCAACAAGCAAGACTATTTACATATTACATAATTTCACAAAAGTTATGTTCATAATCTATCTAAATGCTTTTATTTCTTTTTGAAACCAAAAAATGTTATATATACATGAGTTCATGCATATGATAAATTAACTTTTATTAAAAATATTTAATTAATGAAGTGATGTTTTATCGATAATATGGAACTGAAATCTAAGATGTTAAAATATAGTTTTTTTTAATATATAAAAGACGGTTTTAGTGATAATCAGTAAATATCTCTTATTTATATATGGAGTTACTTGAATAAATATTGGTATTTATTAAAGAAGATAATGGAGATAAATACAATTTACCTTTAGTCAGTGATTAATGAAAGAAAAAATATCAATTTCTTTTAACATAAAAAAAATAATTAGAAAGATTTACAAATTATAGAGTGGACAAATATTATTGTTTTAAATTGTGAAGTTTTGAATCAAAAGAATGAGATCACTATGACTATAGCAATAAATACAATAAGCATTGGCATGTGAAAAAGAATTTAGTAAATCTTTAAATCTTGCTAAAGATCGCAAGTTTACAATAACTATGCAAAACACTTAACCTTAATCACGAAGAAATAGTTATCAAAACGTTATTATATCAGGGGATACCAAAATCAATTACATAAACGTAAATTCAAAACTTAGAGAATTAAAAATTTAGTAATTATGATAATTAATAATAAAGAACAGCCTCCAAAACATCAAGGAAAAATTATAATAAAATATATAAAAAAGTTGAATACAAGAGAATCCTTTATTGATTATTAAATATTATATCATTACTATTTTTATTATTATAATAGATAATTACAGAAATTGTTTAATAATTTTTACTTTATTTATCATCCTTGGGGGGATTATACGGGAGGAGATACGGCTGGTAATCAGAATGAGTGAAATTGGATGGAGAGAAGAAATAGCGAGGAAGAGAAGAGCAGTTTGTTTGTTGAAGTCCAGGATCCACCACTCGGATTGTGAAATTATTGTAGTTGATGGCCTGCACATGAAATGTTCCCGAGTACAAAGAGAAGAGCGCTATATTGTTTTCACAAGATAGCTCATAGCTGCTGAGACCACACCCTTTTGGGTCTTCTTTCAATCGGAATGGATGAGATATGTTACTGATTTTTCCACAGGAAGAAGGGGGGCAAGCATTTTCTCCATGAATTAGGTGGAGCAGAAACAGCAAGACTATCAAAGCTCTCTCTCTCCACATGCTCACGCCCAAACTTTTTTCTGTTTAAACTTTTACTGCCAAAAGAATTAAAGCGGATATTTATTGGCAAATTTCACAGACATACGAACAGTGTATAAACCAGTAAAAGAAAATTTATATATTTACAGTAAAAGTATATTTTATATAATTATAATTTTAAACTTTTAAAAAGTCATTAATATTTTTATTCAAAAATTTATCATTTTTATTATTTTAAAATTTGATATATTTTCTTTATTTAGTCAAGTCATTTTTTTAAAGCTAGTTGATTAATTAGATTTAAGTTTTCTTTGTTTTTAGAATTTTTTATTTCTCAATTTTAAGGGTTACATCTATTTTTTTACAACTTTTATTCTGTGTAATAAAATATTAGTTATGTGTAATAAATTATGTAATAAAATATTAGTTATTTCATTGTTGAATTGTGAACTATACCAAATAAAGAAATAACTCGATAAAAAAAAATAGCATAATGATTATAATAAATATTTGATACCTCAAAGTTCAACCAACCCTTTAAATGAGTTTTTCATTTTGTACTTAAACAACAAAGTATAAAACATAGTTTATCAGTATAAGTTCTTTCATTCACAAACATTTTTTGTTATGTGTTTTGTCTCATCGAAGAGATGCAGCTATGCTTGCTTCATCTGATCAAACAACACAAACACTTTGATTGTACACTTTGTGATGCAATTCTTCTTGAGTATTGGATGTAATTGATAGAAGGCAACGAAAGACTTGTAGATTTGTGGAAGAAACATCGAATAACTATGCAAGTTTATGGGTTTAGGTGTGAGTTTACAAGGTGAAAGGACCAAGGAAGAGGTTGGACCAACTTCCTTGAGTTTCTAATAATGCAAGAAACATTATAGAGAGAGACTTTGATAGAATGCACTGAGAATTCTAGAAACAAAATTTCATATATCAATCAATTCTGAAAATTACAAGAGAGGAGTCTCTTATTTATAACCTAAGGAGACTCCTAAAGAGACTACTGAGTTCTCAAAATACTTTTCATTCCTAGCTTGTCATGTTACAATCCTAAACATAAGGAACTCTCCACTCTTGTGTTGACACATGACAAGGAGTGATTGAAGATGCCTAGTCTTTTTTGGAGAGAAAGATATTCTTATTCTATAATTGGCTTAGAAATACAAAGCCAGAAAATATTATTATATTATTTACAAATTTATACAAGACTAAGACATATATTACTTCTTGTATTCTTCCAAAATGATCCTTTGCTCTTAGTTGAAAGAAAAAGTGGCTTTAGCTAGGGTGGTCCTCCATTATTTCGTCTTATAAGTTTTTATTTGAACAAATAAAGGTTATATGAAGCCTAAGCACTCATAGTACATATTGAAGACTTATAAAGGCTTATTTTGTGTGCAAATAATGTTTGTTTCTTCATTTCTCTCAAGTGTATCTTGCTCAAAATCTCTTAAGAAACATGCATAAAGCTACTTCACGCAAAAAAAATTTCTGAAAAGATGAAATGAAAGTCCTGTGAATAGCAAGTTATCTTAGGTCATATACGTAACACAATCTGCCTACACTTGATAAGTCATATAGTGCGTAAGAGAATTTGCGTAAAGAAGACACATGTTTTTAACGTTTCATGAAAAGCATTCAGTGCGTAAGACTAAGAAAATTAAGGATTCAAATTCTTAGAACAACTTCCAAAAATATTTGTAATGATGCTCTTTTCTTCTCAACTTGTATAAAGAATATATATATATATATATATATATATATATTGTGAAGAAGATAAATATATTTGTAATTACTCTTTTCTTGGTTTAATATGCTCTAAACGATTGACGAGTGTTGATATGTCAAAGTGGGAATATAACATTCATAATAAAGACATATTATTTTATATAAAATAAAATTTTTTTTAAGAAAAATTAAACAACAACGACGAAAGTACTTTACTATACCGACATTGACACAGATAGACGAATGCTTAGGAAACGAATGAGATTAGATACCTTAATAATTTTATCCGTAAACGATGAATACTAAACGTTGTGTATATGAACCAGTGGAATGTTGTAGCTATGCGTTAAGTATTCTGCGAAGAGAATACGTTTGCAAAAATTAAATTCAAAGGAATTAACAGAGAAAAACTTAAACTAAACTAAAAGGAAAGTTGATAAAGAGAGACACCAAAATGTACTTCATTATAAACATGGGTGTCACAAATTTCAAAAATATCCTATTCAAAGACCTTTATTCAACAAATATGTTTTACGCTACTAATTACACGTGGCACATAAAATAATGTTATTAATGTCCCACTTATCTTACAAGCAAAAAATACAAGTCCATTAAGTAATTTTGTCAAAAGAAAAACATTTTCTTCTATTCTTTTATGATTTTCCTCATACTCATAGCTCTTTACCCACTCCTTTTCGATGTATCGAGTTTCTTGACTATTTTTTTTCTTTAAATTCGAAATTTTAACAACTACTTTTTATGAATGGACCACAAAGTTTTTTTTTCACATTAATGTCACTTTTAAGTAGTGAAGTTTATTTAATAGTTTCATTTTCAACGATACTTTGACTAAATCATCCCAATTATATTTATTGGAAGATGCGCTTATGTTTAAAGATAAGTATGGTTTACGATGTTGAAATTTGCTTATATTTAAGTTCATTAGTTTTTTTTTTTTAATTGAAAGTAAAGAGAGAGTACTTAGTAGTCTTTATGTGTTTATTGGAACAAACTTTTGTTGTTGTCACATGCACTGCTCATTAGTCTTTGGCTTGACTTTTCTGCATTATTACGCATTGAAGATATAGGACTTTTGTGGCAGTGAATTTCCAAGAATTTGATAAGGTGGTCTTGCATACAAGAGTGACTCTCAGTGCATTATTGTTGTTTGGGGGAGTCAATTCTTGGCACTTAATATGCACCTTCCTTGACATTCATACAACTAAATGTGAGACGTACGAACCAAATTAAGGGACTTCACTTTTCCATTAAAAGAACTATTTTAAAACACAGACTTTGACTAATTTTTATTTTTATTTTTTATGAGAAAGACTTTGACTAATGAGAAATCGTAGGTCTTCTTTTTTATCTTTTCTGTGGTTTCTGCAACTGATTGCAAATGTAAAAAACAAATACAGATTAGAAGTGTTAGCATAAACTAAAAGAGGAAGCTCGGCTAACAGCTGTTTCCCGTAAGAAATCAAAATGGCAAGTGTGTTGCTCTTCCAACATGATTCTGCACTGATGACGCTATTGCTGTTGCTACTGCTAATGCTTCTTCTTATCACAACTGGCAGCAGCGCTCATAACGAGTGCGATGAGGAATTGTCTTGTGGGCCGAACCAACCCCCTATCAGATTTCCCTTCCAACTCATCAAGGAGATGGGCGAGCCATGCGGTTATCCCCGTATTTGTCTTTCTTGCACTGAAAATAATAAGACCATGCTTGCGCTTCCTACTATGAAACTCCTAGTCACTTACATAAACTACCGATATCAGGAAATTGGCTTAACGGACCCCGAAAACTGCTTTTCCAACAAGTTTAACCAAACCATCAATTTTATTCGAACTTACCAATTTGAATCACTACATGATGGACCACACAATAACTTGAGCTTCTTCAACTGCACTTCAGCTGAGCATTCACACCTCAGAAACTACTACGAGGATGGCTCAGATTCACAAGACATGGTCTCCTGTCCGATTTACGTTTCTAATTCTTTTGAAAGTGTCCTCCAATTGGATCTAACATCCTGTACCAAGATGTTCGACCTCACTGCGCCATTCGCATCCATCCACTGGAATGAATTGGTTTTGAGATGGTCCAAACCAAATTGTGCTGAGTGCAAAAGAAAAGGCAAGAGATGTACATGGAAGACCAACAACACCACAGGAGACATCGATTGTTTTGAATGCAAACCGAAGAGAATTCACGTTCCTAAATCTTTTATTTTTGCTTCTACAGGTAATATCAGAGACTCTTACACATTCGCTTTTTAATATAGTTCAACTTCTTATTCCTACAATTTAGGATGTCAACAATTGAATGGCATAAAAACTGAAACAAGCAATGTTTAAGTGTAAAGACTGAAACAAGTACATAAATCTTTCTTTTTTTAATGAAGTCTCCAACCGCTATTCTAGGTTCGATCCTTTTGGGGCTGCTGGTCATTGCTGTCTTCAAGAGCATCCTTTATTTTAGGAAAAAGCAAGAAGACCAAGCAAGAGTGGACAAGTTTTTAGAGGACTACAGGGCAGAAAAGCCTGCAAGATTCACCTACGCTGACCTTAAAAGAATCACCAATGGCTTCAAAGAAAAGCTAGGAGAAGGAGCTCATGGGGCTGTGTTCAGAGGAAAACTTTCGAGTGAGATTCCGGTGGCTGTGAAGATCCTCAACAGTACGGAGGGAGATGGGAATGAGTTCATCAATGAAGTGGGAATTATGGGCAAAATCCATCACATCAACGTGGTGCGTTTGCTTGGCTTCTGTGCAGATGGACTCCATCGTGCTCTTGTCTACAATTTCTTTCCAAATGGTTCCTTACAAAGCTTCATATTTCTACCAGAAGACAAGGACCATTTCCTTGGATGGGAGAAGCTTCAACACGTTGCTCTTGGTATAGCTAAAGGGATTCAGTATCTTCATCAAGGTTGCAATCAGCCCATTATTCACTTTGACATAAATCCTCACAACGTGTTACTTGATGACAACTTCACTCCAAAAATCTCTGATTTTGGCTTAGCCAAATTGTGTTCCAAGAATCCCAGTTTGGTGTCCATGACAGCTGCTAGAGGAACTTTGGGATACATTGCACCTGAAGTCTTCTCCAGAAACTTTGGGAACGTGTCTTACAAGTCCGATATTTACAGTTATGGAATGCTGTTGTTAGAAATGGTTGGTGGGAGAAAGAATGTGGACATGTCTTCTCCACAAAATTTACATGTTCTATACCCGGATTGGATCCATAACCTGGTTGATGGAGATGTACATATCCATGTTGAGGATGAAGGTGATGTTAAGATTGCAAAGAAACTAGCAATTATTGGGCTTTGGTGCATTCAGTGGGAGCCAGTGAACCGTCCATCCATAAAATCTGTGATACACATGCTACAAACTGAAGAGGAAAACCAGCTTGGTGTGCCTCCTAATCCATTTCACTCAACAACTTCCACTACAGCTAAGGGACTCAGTTCCACAAGACGACCTTTGCAGTTGGAAGTGATTCAAGAATGATGGAACAAATCTAATTACAAAATAAAAACTCAAATTTATGAGACAACCAAGAAGCTAGTTATATAAAATAGAAAAAATTAATAAAATTGAAATCCTTTCTATAGCTAGTTTGTTACTTCTCTAGGGGTTGTCGAGGTTTTTCTATTAGTGTTGGTAATTTTAGAGGTTTAACTTATGGGTTTACTGGTAGTTTTACTATTTTTAACACTATTGCTAATGTAATTTTTGCTAAGTTTTACATGATTATGATTGCTATTGAATTTGTACATTTGAAAGTATGTAATTCATTAAGGTTGGAATATCACTCACTACTGTGGCTCAAGCTTTTTATACCAACTTTGAGGTCTCTTGAAAGATTAGAAGTATATAGAGTAAATGGAAGTCTATAAGTGAAATTTTAGATTTTAAAGCTAATTTGGCTATTAATACCAAGTATGATTTTCTTATGGTGAAATTCTTTACTCTTATATTCGATTGTTTTTTTTTTTTTCTAAAAGCTTTCATATTATATATGTATTATGTTACTAAGGGACAACTTTCTTAATGAATAGATAGATTTGACTTTTTGAAATTTTTGTTATTTATATTTTTTTTCATAAATTTAACCTAATTCTCTTATATTTTTTTTTTTAGTTTAACATGTCGTAACATTTTGTTAGAGTATCATATTCATTGTGAATGCATTTTTTTTTATATAAAATAGAATAAAGAAAAGTATACTTGATGAAAATAAACTCAAATTTTTAACCAAGTAAATCTAAAGTAAAGGAACTATAGATAACTAAAAGACATGAACAACCTCAAAATGAAGTTATTTAACAAAGACATAGATAAATGTACTTCATTAGTCATATATCCATTAATATAAATTTTTTTAGAATAATACACAAATATCGATAAATATTTTTTACACGATTAATTACACGGGTCACTTAAAACAATGTTGTTAATAACACTTATCTTACAAGCAAATATACATGTTCATTAAGCAATATTCTAAAAAAATAACCTCTTTTTTATTTTATTTTATGATTTTCATTAAACTCATAGCTTTACCCTCTCCTTCTCCATCTATTTTAACAATGAACAAGTATTTTAACCAATTAAAACAGAAAAAAGTTCTAACTTTTTTTAAATCGAATAGAGGATTAAAAGCTAATATAATTGATTAAAAACCTTAGTATTAGTTTTTAAACTATGATTTTGAAACTATAAATAGAGTACATGATAAATATTTCATATAACACATTTACAATTTAAAGTGAGATAATCTCACCTTTTTTAAAATTTCTTTTACATTTTTAGCTCTTAAGATTTCAAAATCAAGGGTGTACAAGTGTTCATCATTGTGTGCTTCTACCATGGAAAGCGTGGTAATAACTTTTTCTGTTTTCTTTTGTTTTTTTAACTGAATTGTTCCATTGTTCTGGTTCTTGGTGATCAAGAATTAATAAACTATATATTCTATTGGGTTATAAAATCTGATATAAAGCTAATATCTTCTTGGATCAAGGACTGTTGTTGATATCCTCTTGTAACTGTTTGATTTGTTTGTAATAACTTTTTTAAACTAGTGGAATCAACAATATTAGGTTCAATTGTTTAGACTGGATGCACAATCTTGTTGATACGAACCAATATAAAATTCTTTATGCAATCTTTCTTTCCTTTTCATATTATATTTGTGCTACAATCCAATTTCTTCTAATTTTGCTTCCATTATAATTGCATTCATATTTTTAGTTTGAAAATAATTACATTAAAGAACTTAAAGAAAGGGGATTATTTTTTAAAAATATTTGAAACTCAATTCACTCTCTCTTGAGTTAAAACAAGTCATCCATCTTTTTATAACAATTGGCCTCAGAGCTATTTTATGAGAAATATTCAAAACAAAGATCCTAATTTTTTGAAATGGCTTTACAAAATCAAAACCTTTTTGGAATGTGCTATTATGCATAACATTTGTCTACGTGCAAGATTCTAATAATATCTAAAAGACTCTTACTTAAAGGATGTAAAATGGATCTTTTAGTATCTTGTAGTCAAGAGGGGAGGGGTGAATTGAAGTTATAAAATTTTTGCAAACACAAACTGATTTACAGTATTTCATAAGAAAAGGAACAAAATGATCTTGAAAAGAATAAATTTATTTTTCAATACACTTTAACAAAACCTGAACTTGTTCTGATTAGTATTGTGATCAAACAGAGAAATCTTCATAACAAATGAGTTATTTTTACAGTAGCTATAAAAACAAGATTTACACCAATAGATCAAGCACAAGTTCTTTTTTATACAATTCTTTTAAAGAAAGTGAATCTTTAACAAAGATATTATAAAGAAACTGTTTGTCCTTAAATCAATCAACACTCAGATTCAGAAAGCTTTATTTGTAATTAAAAGAATTTTCTAGAACAATATGAGCAAGCCCAGAAATAACAGATTCAATTTTAAACGAACAAATTTATTTTCGGACAAATTATCCAATTAATCAGAAAAGAGTGTAGGGATGAGAAGAATGATGCAAGCACAATCTATATTGGTTCACTCATAACGAGCTACATCCAGTTTCACCTCACTCCAAGGTGAAATTCACTAAAAACAGTTCCAAACAAATACAACACCTTGCAGTTCTTGAACCCTACAAGAATTAGGTAACCAAAGCTGAAAAGCTCTATTTCAGTACTACTTGCACTTCAAGAAACCATATATCAAGAAGTGACTTACACAAACACCTTTATACAAGAATGAATTAAGGAAGGATAACGCCTGAAAGAAGATGCAAAAACTAAAAACCAATAGCCCAAATTGCAGCACAATTGCACTAGCACCTTCACCAAGATCAAGGCACACTAAGAACAAGCACTCTTGAAGTTCTTTTTGAAAACCTTTCAAAAACTCATTCAAATCCTTCTTCTCACAAAAAAAAAAAAACGTTTGATCTCTTTTTAAACCGTGATTGCACAACAAACTTTCATGTGAGAAATTCCTTTCTTTATATAGAAATCAGTTTCTAACAACTTTTCAAAAAACAGTTGAAAAGCTGTTATAAAAAGAACAGGTTAAATCCCAAACAAACAAATTGTTTTTCTGAAGGACTGCTAGCTCATCTTAACTGAAATAATTGCTTAAACAAACTTTGGTGCTTTAACAGAATTTTGAAAAACATTTCTACACTTCAAAAATAAATCTATTTTTTTACAAATAAACAGATTTATTTTTGTGCAGTAACTTGATTTTTTTAGGAAACTTTAAAGAGATTTTTGGAAAACATTGAATGACTTCTAGTGCTTGATCTTACCACCTTGATTAGGCATATAGGGTAGGTCATGAAGCAAAAGGCAACCTTAAACTCACTCTAACCTATATACAAGATAACCTAATTACACATTACAACCTTCAAAGCAAACTAGCTATTTTCTTCGTCAAACACACACTAAGACTTGACAGAGAAGAAACTTCATCCATCTTCAACAATCTCCCCCTGTTTGATGGAGACAAATCCATATTGCTTTGCATAGCTTTGAAGGATGGTCATGGTCAATACCTGTACTGCACTAGATTCCAGAATATACACAGAAAACTTTTAAAGGTAAAACATAGCATAACAGATATGAGAAGTGTTATACCTCCCTGCAATTTAATACCTGAACAAGATCAGCAACTTACATGAGCTATTCTTCAACTAAAAACAACCTGTATTGAGCTATTCTTCTCCCCCTTTGGATTCATCAGACAGAATGGAAGCATAGAATAAAAAAAAAAACACACCATAGCCATACATGACAGTTCAAAATAAAAACCCATGAAGTGCTATTACAATTCAGAAATCAAAACACAACCAGTGCAGAAAATTAAAAAGCAAATTGTTCAACAAGACATAAAAGTGAAAGATTTGAAAAGGATCACTTGTGCTTGTAGTAAATTTCAACTAGCTGCTCCTGGACTCCTTCAATTTGATAATCTAGGTGTTGAAACCTAGCTTGAGTAATTTCAAAATAGGTCTTTTGATCATCTGTGAGAGTATCAAGCCTGTCCAGAACATGTCTTTCAAACATTGATAAAGGTTCACCTCTATACTCAGGTGCTTGGTTTGCAACCAGTGCATTGTAGTTTGTGGCAGCAACATCTTCATTCATTCATGAACGGACTGGTGATTCCTCCATGTGATGCATAGATGGTTGAGTTGGTGATTCCACCCTGTGTGATGATGAATGATGCATCATATAGCATGATGCTTCTGCAGCCTGCACAGTTTCATCTTCCATAGGCACTCCAACATTATCTTCCTCTGCATCTCCATGATTGGAGGCTTCATGCTCAACTCCGTGAGCAACATTCCTTCTAAAAACCCAATTGTCTTCCTCCTTATGAAAATCCATTTTCATGAGAGTAGATTTGTCTATCTCACTTGATGCTTTGATAGTATCATTTCTTTCATTTGTAGTATCCACTTCAAAATAGTCAATTAGTTTGGATACAAATATTGCATATGGAAAGCGATAATATGGGAGCCTTGTTGATTTGAGCATATGTTCCACCATAGTACTCACGCAGTTTACCTTGAGTTGATTCATTATGCAGTAAAGCAATATCAAGTCTTCCTCATGAAGAACACCATGATTGCTACCTCTAGGAGTGAGTTGACATGCAATTATGTGAGCTAAGAGTCTTGGAATTAAAGTCAAATTACCTTCATGAAATCTGACCACTGGTTCAGTGGGATTCCTCACACAGCTTCTATAAAACTGCATCATGTTGAACTTTTGAATCCCATCAATATTCCCTTTGCTCACTTTCAACCCTGAGTACTTAATTCCACCAATGCTGCTCCAGACCTCTCTTGTGATTTTTAGCTTCACTCCTTTCACATAGGAAACAAGATTCTTGTCATCTTGAACAAGGTTGCTATAGAACACCTTCACTAGGTCTGGATAGACATTTCCAGTCATTTCCAGGAAGTGTTTCAGCTTTTGATGCTTGAGAAAGGTTTTTGCTTCTATCAGATTTTCACTACTCAGCCATGAAAATTCCAACACCTTGGGTACATTGATTTTCTTTCTGCTTGTCTCATGTATGAACTTTGTCATAGCTTCAGAATTCCAGCAAACCAGTTTTCCAGAATACCTTGGTTGTTGTTGTTTCTCTCTTGATTTCTTCTTCTTTCTGTGTGAAGAAGATGTCATTGCTAATCTGTTTTATCTACACTTGTTCCTCAAGAGATATAGTTCCAGCTAGAAAGAATGTTAGTGCAAAGTTCATATGATGAAATATAAAACCTAATAAAGTAAAGAATGTGAACCTGAATAACTTGTAGCAAAGAAGGAAAGTGTGAGATACAATTGTTTTAAACCAGATTTATGTAGAGCAACAAATTGTATTTCATAACTCACAGGTTTGAAAACAAAATCAAGAAACCAGATGCAGTACAAATTTGATTTTATGTAGTACAGAAGGGTGCAGTTTTGAATGATGCATGAATATATTGAAAACATGTTTTTGCTAACAAATCAAATATGTTGCACAATAAATGTATCAAATCAGTTAGGATTTCCACACACGAATGTCATAAACTTGTTGGTCAATAACCAGAAAACAGTAAAGAACCAATTAAACCTCTATATTTTGATTGATCCACTGATTTTCCTGCATGATCCTGATCCAGTTGACAACTTGTTGAGATTGGAGTGCTGATTGCTTTGCATTTGTCCATCTCAAACTTCCTAAGCAATTCCTTGTAGTACTTTGCTTGATTTATGAAGATTCCATCCTTGAGTTGTTTAACTTGCAATCCAAGGAAGTAATTCATTTCTCCCAACATTGACATCTCAAATTCACTTTTCATTGCATATAAAAATGTTTCACATATCTTTTTATTTGTGGATCCAAAGATGATGTCATCCACACAGACTTGCACAAGTATAATGTCTTCTCTTTTCTTCTTTATGAACAAGGTTCTATCATAGGTGCCACGGTTATAACCTTGAGAAAGCATAAATTCACTTAGCCTCTCATACCATTGTTTGGGTGCTTGCTTAAGTCAATAGAGTGCCTTCTTTAGCTTATACACGTGTTCTGGATGTTTGTAGTCTTCAAATCCTGGAGGCTGAGAAACAAACACTTCTTCATTGATATATCCATTTAAGAATGCACTCTTTACATCCATTTGGAATAACCTAAATCCTTTTATGCTTGAAAATGCTAAGAGAAGTCTGACAGCTTATAGTCGTGCCACTAGTGCATAAGTCTCATCAAAATATAGTCCATCTTCTTAGTTATAGTCCTTAGCAACCAACCTTGCCTTGTTTCTGGTGATAGCCCCTTGTTCATCCATCTTATATCTGTACACCCTTTGGTTCCTATGATGTTCATCTCAGATGTTCTTGGAACTAAAGACCATACTTCATTGTATGCAAACTGGTTTAGCTCTTCCTACATAGACTAAAGTATACATTCCCTATTTTGATGGAAATAAAAATGTTGAAGCATATTTAAAATGGGAGACAAAGGTTGATAATTTTTTTGAAAAACACCAATTGGATGAATTTAGTAGATTTTCCTTGGCTACCCTAAGTTTTCAAGAATATGCTAGGTCTTGGAGGACACAAAGGGAAACAGATGTTAGAATTGGCAGAAAATCAAAAGTACTGAATTGGGATGAATTGAAGATGTGTATGAAAAGAAAATGTGTTTCGCCTTCATATGTGAAAAAGAATAAGCTTAGAGAAGAAATGAAAGAGTTTGAAGAAAAAGGAAGAAATTTTATAAATGGAGAAAATAAATGTTAGAAGAGAAAAAGAATTTAGAGAAAAATTACAAGCTCTTAAAGAAAGGAAGATACAGGAAAAAAGAGAAAGACAAAAAAGAATTAAAGGAAAATCCTTTTTCTGGAGTTGAACAAGACATTGACATAAACTCTTCTTCTATAGAAAACCCTTGGGAGAATATGCTTGAATAAAAATTTGTGCCTGGACAAAAAGAAGAAGAGGAATCTAGAAAGGACGAGGAGTATCTTACAACACCTCTTACAAGCATAGTTGAAAAATAATCCTTAAAGAGAGATTGGAATACTTTGAACTCTCCTTTTCCTTTAAATCATGATGCTTACTATTTTTCTAAAAAATCACAAAAACAACACTTTCTGATGTTGTTGCTTATCTTGAGCAATGAAAAACACAAAGGAAACAAAAAATATTTTTGAAAAGGACCCTATTTCTTTTCAACAAAACTTTTATAAAAATAAAGAGCCTTATTTTCTTACTCTTTTATTTGAATATCGTTGTCTTAACTTTCTTATCTCATTTTTCTTAGATGTTTATTGTAGGTTAATATTTGACCCTGGAGGAAAATACTTAATCAAATAAATAGAGGTTGTTGTCAATGAGCATCATTCAGATATGAGGACAGATCCTTTTCAAGAGGGAAGGGATGATGGCAACCGTCCACCCTCGAAACTTTCGGCCAATAAGATAGACGGAGATCGAGCTTTAATGAAAATTTTGTAGAGTATTTTTCTTCTTCTTAGCCTTGTAAACATTGTATAAAGTAGTTAGGAAGTTTTGGGTCTTGTATTTTGGGCCAAAGTAGAGAATGATGTATAAAAGTAAAGTGTAAAATAGTAAAAGAGAGGTGCAAATAGAAATGTAAGCAAGGAAGGCATGAGGCTTCACATGTCTTCTCCTCGATGGAGAGGATTTGCACCAATAAGGTGGTGTTGTCACACTCTCATTTGAGAGGTTTTGATAGACTCTATAAATAGGAGTCTCTTGTACATGTATTTTCAACTTGGAATTAGTAATGAAATGTTGCCTAATTTTGACCATTCTACTTGTTCTTAAGTTCTCCCTAGGCTAGTCTCCTTCAAGATTTAGCTTAGACTTTTTCCTAGTGAATTGGCCTCACCTCTCACTCTCAAAAATTCCTAACTCCACTTTAATCCATGGAAACTCCTCTTGAGTTTCTTTAATGCTTCCTCTCCCCAAAACTCCTTCATCATCCATCCAAAGAAGAAATTACAAAGATCACTACTAGAAGAATAGCGTTTTTCCATCAGTAGTTGTCCTGGAATCACCGAGATAAACTTGTTTTTCTCCATCCCCACACTTGTGTAGGAGGTAAACACGTTTATATTTGCACAGATGTATCTGGTAGCTCCAGATTCTACCACCCATTTACTCACATTGGTCACAAGATTTACTTGTGAAATGACTGCAACAATGGTATCTTCCCCTTCGAATATATTTGCCTTAGAAGGATTTTCGTTTTTGGCCCTATGTCTGCATTGAGGTGCATGATGACTTGGCTTTCCACAAACAAAGCAATTTCTCTTTTTATTGAAGGTGGAGTTAGTTTCATTGGGACGAGAAAATTTATTATTATATTTCTTTTTGTGATAAGGTTTTTTCTCGTACCTTTATGGAGCTGGTTTGTCTTCTACAATGTTTGTTTTGGCAGACAAAGCTTTGACCCTTGTAGCAACACACTTCTTTCTGTTGGTGTCTTTTATGATGATGTAGTAGTGACATTTTTGTGTGCTTGTGCTACAATTGTTTTTATAATCATTCCAAGATTGCGAAAGCTTTCGATCAGCAGTTCGAACACAAATTCATCAGGCAAGGCTATTCTCTCTGCTTTGATATCTTCAAACAGCTTGTGGTATTCATTTATCTAAGTTTTTATGGCCTTGTCTTTGATCAAATCCCAACAATAGTAGTTTCCAATCACGAACCTTTGTTTAACGACGTATTCAACAGTGTATTTGAGGATAAGCGAATCCCAAATATCTTTTGCTTCCTTGTAAAAGCAATAGACATTGAACAAATCGTTAGATAACACACCGAGTAAGGTGTGACGACATACGTTACTTGCATGGGCCCAAACATCAATTTGTTTCATAGGCATGATTGAGTCGGTTTAGAAGTTGTAAGTGCAAAAGTGAATTCGTACATGTCCAACAGAATGAACACGCGTTCTTCCCAACGTTGAAAATTCTGATCGGTGAAGACTTCAATTTTCGAGACGTCCAAAAATGGATTCGCAAAAATGGTTTGCGTTGTGGAAATAACGTTTGATGTCTTTGAAGTAGAGTTGTTGTTGTAGTCTGTATTGTTAGCCATAAGTCCTTATGATTGTTGTAAACTAAAATTTTAAAACATGAACAATGTTGATTTCTTAAGGTGTGGTTGATCACTGTCTGTTTTTTTTTTTTATCAGCAATAGATCACTGTCTGTAAGGAGTTATCCGTAGTGTATCGCACAACTCCCTCAAGATACAACAAGAACTTCTCAGAAAATACCAAGGATAACACAACTAGCAAGCAACTTTGAAAAGAGTTGGAACCCAGGATCCTGTAAATATTTAGAATAAAAGAAAGAGAAAGTAGAAGTTTCCTCTAAATCATGTAAATATTTAGAATTAAGTGGGTTTTTCAAAGGGACTGAACATAGTCCATGTTGGTCGGTGAACCAGTATAAATTGTTGAGTATCTCTCTCTCTCTCTCTATAATATCAATTGATTGATTTTTGTGTTCAATGAATTATAAAAGTGCTTAACAATAAAAAACGAAAGATCAATTAGTTTTGTACTTTTTAAGCCAATTGAAAAACTGAGAACTACAGATACAACAAAAATAAAAATGTAAAGAAAAGGATATAGAGAAACACACAAATGTTTTATACAGGTTCACTCTCACCACAAAAGGTACATCCAATCCTCAGCCACACCAGTTTTCACTAAAAAGCATGTACCGCCCTGGTGGACGGGTGTGATGACGTGGCATCCTGCTACAGTGTAGGCGTGTTGACAAGGCGCCAGGTTGGCAGATAGGAAGGAAGTCGGGAGGCACGTGTGGTCGCCGATTGTTAAGTTGGCGTGTTCCGATTTCCAGTTTATCAGAATGGGCGATCGCCTGGTTGCAGATGGAGTCGCCAGATGCAGACTCAGGCGACCAAGAAGTCGGAGATCGCCAGAACAAGCACATCGCCGAAGGTGAAGGAGAAACAGATTATGAAGGCGGCCGGCGAGACCACAGGGAGGGTGTATGAAGGCCCTAACTCGCCAGTTTCAGTAGAGATCGCACTCCTAAGTTAGCTATGCACTGGGCAGTACCATGCATAAGTAACTTAGCCAAAATAAGAGTAGAAGCGGCGCCAAGTCAGTGAGCCTCCAGATGATGGCACGTGTACAGACGGATGCGAGCCACGTGTCCAAGTCTGTAACTGCCAGGAGAGAGAAAACCACCAGGTATATAAGAGTTCTTAACAGACTTTTTGAGGTACGCACGTTCAGTTCATACACTTTACGCTTGCGAGTGAGAGAGGATTTGCACGGTTCTCATTCTTAGTATTTGGTGATTCCGTCACTGACTTGAGCGTCAGAGTGCGATCGGCCGCAGCGGCGCCGTATCGTTTCTTTGCAGGTTCTTGAGATAGATCCAGAGGAGGAACGGAGGTGAGAAGCGGCGCGCACGATCCTTTGACGAGGCATTCTCCCGCGCTCCGGTCAACAGGCAGGATCAAAGCACAAGATTACAAAATCTACTATCAAGAAACAACTTTTTAAACCCGACAAGAACTTTTACACATAAACAAAATACAAACCACTGCAAAAAAAAAAAAAAAAACTCTATCTAAATCTGCCCAACACACTACAAATTTTTTTTTAAAGGGATTGAAAACACATGAGAGACAACAAAGAACATTACTATTGTAAAATCTCATATGCACCTCCTTCACAAACACAAAAATGATCCAAAAACACAAGAGTTTCTCCAAGATTTCAAAACAAAGTCTCTCTATTCTTTTTGATTAAAAAACTTCAACTTTTTGAATTCAAAAATAAACTATTTTATAAGAATTTTATGAAAAATCAAAAGTTTTAACGGTTGAAAAATATTATGATATAATAAACATAAAAAGTTAAAATTCAACAAGTTGATAACACAAAATAACAAGTTGATTTCACTTAACAGTAGAAATCAACAACTTGAAATAGATTGATTTTTTTAAGACATAGTTTATCTTCACAAAATACAATAGACTAGATGAGAACAAAAGCAAAACAGTTGAAAACCTTAAGTGATTTTAATCTTTTGATGTGATAAATCAATCAATTAAAAATACATATTATAGTCCAAAAAGATGATTTTTAACAAATTAATATCTCAGACAACGAGTTGAAAAACTACGAAGCTTTTAAAACAAATTGTTTAAAAAAAATCTTGGAGCAAACTTGGATCATAATGCATGGTTAAGAAGAAACAACCAAAATACATCAAAATCTTCCTAAACACACACAATTCATGTCATCCAATGTACAATGTAGGTTTTGGAAACATCAAATAAAGATGTGACTTGATCTTCAAGGTTTAGAAATTCACTCTATTGAAAAGTATAGATTTTTCTCTTCATGAACATTCTTATATGAGGTGACTTAACCTCGTACAATTTGATGAATGTCTCCCAAATCTTCTTCAAAGTAATAGTCTTCTCTACAATGCTAGATAAAATTGCATTTATCATTACTATGTGCAAATTTGAAATAGCATTTGTCATTCACCAGTCTATCTCATATTTTGCTGACATGACTTTATACTAACTTATGCACTTTTTATTATCAATTATATTTTCTACTAGAGCAATAGTGATAGATCGTGAACTAGTATACCAAGTATGTTTTCAAGAAAAAAAAGATGAGTCACTAATGGGTACAAGTATGATTAAAAATGTGAAAATTGATAAGAGAGATAAGTGTGCTGCGAAATGAGATTGACTATGTTGAGGGGGCTTGAACATGAATGAAAATGGTTATGGATGGGGTGCAACAATGAACACAATTGAAATTGGGGATAAAAATGAATCACTAATGACAGATTCCAATTTTATGGCATTAACATGATTAAAAAATGTCGGTTATATCACACATTAACGAGAAAACTACATATAATGTTATGGTGACAAAATTGCATTGTCTACTGGTTGGCAGATAATACTAGGGATATTTGGTATTAATAAGGATTTTCTAAAAACCTGGTAGTAAATTGTTTATCACTAATGTTTTGCCGACAGTTCTTACGATTGTGAATAATATGTTTAACGGGTTTAAAATGCTAATAAAAAAACACTAAACATAAATTTTTGTAATGTATAAAATTATTAAGATTATTACTTTAAAAAAAGTCAATGAGATGTTGTGTAACAACTTAATTATAAAGATACTAATAGTGTTCCACTAATATGAGTTTAGGCAGTGAATATTCGTCGTACGATGGAAGTTGGTAACATTGTACACATGGCTTTACTTATTGGAGAAATTTTAGTTAAAAAACTCGCCAAAATATAAGTTAATGGTTTAATATCATTTGGAATATTAGAACGACTATTTTATTTCACACTCATCAAAGAGAACATGACGCAGAGGCAAGGAGAACACGGAGGATCTGGTAGTAATCGACACGCTTACGGAAACTCAAATGGTTTGACGACGTTCTTCTTTGCAAATTTCCCAAACGGGTATGGGGAGCTGGATATGATCAAGATTTTTAGAAGGTGGGCTAGGGTTAAAGAAGTGTTTATCTCAAGAAGACTTAACAAATGGGGAAGAAGGTTCGAGTTTGTTCGATTTTTTGAAGTCAGGGATGTGGGGAGGCTGGAGAAGGATCTTGATCAGATCTACATAGGCAACAAAAAGCTGCATGTAAACGTTCCGAAATATAGGAGGAGCGAACTGGAAGCTAAAGGTCAGGGGAGTGAAAACAGAGCGTACCATAAAGAGCAGGGAAAGAGTTACAGGAAACCGCAGGAGGAGCCATTAGCTATCAGCGGTCAGAAGAGAAAAACGGAGGTATGGAGAGTGAAGGCAGGGAGCAAGTCATATGCAGATGCTATCAAAGGCGATGCTCAAAGAAGATGGGAGGGGTCAACCTTTACCACTGAGAAGAACGTCTTACCATGGATGGAGTACAGTATGGTAGGGCAGTTAAGGGAAGAACTAAGCTCTGAAGAACTTGACGACGAATTTATTAAAGGGGGTATGAGCTTAGTTTGTGTTAGATCCCTGGGAGATAATCTTGCTCTCCTGACTCCACGAGAAGGGGTGAACATGAAGGAGGTAATAGACCTCAATAAGGGGTGGTTTGAGAGTGTGTTCCAAAAAATCGAGCCATGGACGGAGGAGTCTATTGCAGAGCACAGAGTAGTATGGGTACGTTGTTATGGTCTGCCTCTACCGCTGTGGACCAAGGCTTGCTTCTCAAAAATAGTTGGAGAGGAAGCATCTCTAGTGTCTATAGATGCAACAACGGTCATGTGGGAAAACTTGGAGTATGCAAGACTCAAAGTTCGCCTACGCAAAAACCATAACGCCAGAATGGTTAAGACTATGCTGATTAATGGCCTGGAGGTGTCCGTTTATGTCGAAGAAGAACAACCCTTTAGACTTGAAGGGCAGTGTATGTGTCATCGGAACTATCTAGATACTTCGGATAGCGTCTCATCTTCAAAGACCTATGTGGAGGAGTCTGATACCCCGGTGTTCAACGGTGAGGAGGAGGGCTCAAGTGGACGGAGGGTTCGGCAACCGGAGGAGAAGGAGGAGGAGGACGAAGACCTAAACGCGAATACGACAAAAGTCTCCCAATCTCGAGTATCTGATATGAATGGGAATAAGGGGCAGAATAAAGTAACCAAGGTATACACTGAAGAGGAAACTAAGGGAAAGGAGGAAGCAGCTTTAGTATTTCAGTCTGCACAGGATAGCATGTTTTTTGCAAAGTCACCTTTTTGGGCATGCTGAGCTGGCTAAGTTAGTGGTGGAATTAGAAAGCACAAACCCGCCTATAAAGCCCAATATGCATCTGGGCCAGAAGGGTGAGGGGAAGGCCCATACGGAAATAGGGAGTGAGGAAGGATTGAACCTTACACAGAAGGAAACCGAACAAACATCTGGAAGGGCGAATGAGTCAGAGGGAGATGATGAACAACGTCATGAGGGAAATCCTGAAGCACTGTGTCGAATGGAAGCGGGAAGTGGAAGCGAGAGCCGCCATATTGAACCAAATTCCAATCAGGAGGGACGACTTACTGTTGAGAGAAAAAATCAGGAAGGGGTGAACGCGCATGGCCTGTCTGAAGAAGAGGTAGCAGAAGTAGGTACTGCAAGCAAAACCCAACCACGGAAACAGAAAGCACTTCGTGAGCTGGGGGACGCAAATACCTTCCCCAGGCGTTCTATTCGGTTGAGCGAGAAAATATTCCAAAAGAAGAATGACTTGGTGAACAGAGAAGGTATGTTCTCAGCATCAATTTCTGACGGGGACATATTGTTATGTAATGCTAGAGTACATAGTCCAGAAAGCAGGGAGGAGTCAGATAACCTTTGGGCAGTTGGAAAACGGTTTGGGTTAGCCTACAGAGGAGAGGAAGATGAGGTGGTTCAAGAATTTATCATAATGGAAGATAGAGATCAGGAAGTGAAGAATAATGCAGAGTAGGGTAGACAAAGAGATTTAGATGCTGATTTTTAACCTGAATATTAGAGGTATGGGGGGAGGAACAAAAGTGCGTTATTTGAGAAGGTGTATTTTGACGGAGGGAGTGGAATTCATGTGCTTACAGGAAACAAAGACTACAGAAATAACAGATGCTAGGTGTTTCTCTATTTGGGGGGATAACAACATTGGTTGGATCCATAATGGAGGGGAGAGTGGCAGAGGAAGTCTTCTCTCTTTGTGGCATAAAGATGTGTTTAAGTATGAAAGTCATTCAATGGGGAAAGGGTACATAGCTGTTGTGGGTCTGCATGGGAAATCATCTCGAAGGTGTTGTGTGGTTAATGTCTATGCAGCATGCACTCTAAAAGAGAAGAAAATTCTCTGGGAGGAATTGTCCAAGTGTAAAGAAAATTCACAGATTGGGATGTGGTGCTTCTGTGGGGATTTCAATGCTATAAGAAGACGAGCTGAAAGACAAGGGGTAGATAGGGGAGAATTTATAAAAGAGATGAAGGAGTTTAATGGGTTTATAGAGACAAATCTGCTGATGGATTTGCCCATTGTTGGGAAAAAGTTTACTTGGTTCAAAGCAAATGGAACAGCAAAGAGCAGGATAGATAGAGCTCTTGTAACAGAGGAGTGGCTACAGTGTTGGCCTACCTGCAAGCAGTATGTTCAAAGAAGGGAGGTCTCAGACCATTGTGCTTTGATGATTAAATGCCTGGACAAGGATTGGGGTCCCAAGCCCTTTAGGTCGTTAGATGCATGGCTCTCGGAAAAAGGCTTTGCTGGAATGGTGGAGGAAAAGTGGAAGTCATATTCAACCGAAGGAGGTGCAGTTAAAGGGCTTAAGGAAAAGCTTAAACTCCTGAAGGTGGATCTGAAAGTTTGGAATAGGGACGTTTTTGGGAATTTGAACTTGATCAAGAGCTCTATAATGCAGGAAATTGAGACCTTTGATGGTCAAAATTGTAACGGCCAAATGGGGGAAAGTCAGAAGCAAGCTAGAACAAATCTGATTAGAAGGCTTTGGGAGACGGATAATAAGCTAGAGTCTCTTATCCGTCAAAAGGCTAGGACAAACTGGTTCAGATTTGGTGACTCTTGCTCTAGGTTTTTCCACTCAACTCTTAGGTGGAGGAGACTAAGGAATGAAGTGAAAGGGGTAGAGGTAGCAGGCCTATGGTGTGAGGAGCCTAGTACTGTTCGAAGAGAAGCTAAAAGTCTTCTGGAGACAACTTGCGAATGATAGAGATCTTCTCTGAGGAAGAAATTAAGGAGGCGGTGTGGCAATGTGAAGGCTCAAAAAGTCCAGGCCCGGATGGATTCAATTTTAAGTTCATCAAGAAAAGCTGAAAGTACTTAAAGGCTGATTTTGTAGCTGCAATAGCGGAATTTTATAAAACAGGGTGTATTCCCAAAGGGTGCAACGCTTCGTTCATAGCACTTGTTCCAAAAGTTAAGGATCCTTGCAAGCTCGATCAGTTCAGACCCATATCCTTAGTGGGTGCGATTTATAAAGTCATTGCTAAGGTATTAGCAGGAAGGTTAAAGAAAGTGTTACCGGCAATAATAGATGAGAGCCAGTCTGCTTTTATTAAGGATAGGGGTCTCACGGATAGTGTGATATTGGTAAACGAGGTGATTGAGGATCTTAGAAGGAAGGGGAGAAGCGGGTTGTGCTTGAAAGTTGATTTTGAAAAAGCGTATGATTCGGTAAGATATGCTTGATAGGATGGGTTTTCATGTATGATATGCTTGATAGGATGGGTTTTCATGTATGATATGCTTGATAGGATGGGTTTTCATAATACCTGGATTCAATGGATCAGAGGATGTATGGAGTCAGCCACAGTGTCTGTCCTAGTCAACGGGAGTCCAACTGAAGAATTCAGACCGACAAGAGGTTTGAGACAGGGAGATCCCTTAGCACCGTTCCTCTTCACAGTTGTGGCTGAAGGTCTTGCTGGACTAGTCAGGCAGGCGATAAAAGCCAACCTTTTGGCGGGAATAAAGATTGGAAGTAAGGAGGTAGTTGTGAGCTTCCTGCAGTATGCGGATGACACCCTTTTTTTCTGCGAAGACTCATGGAGCAATGTAGTGAGTATGAAAGCAATTTTAAGGGGTTTTGAGATAGCATCTGGGCTGAAAATTAACTTCCACAAATCAAGTCTAGTAGGTATAAATGTTGACAATTCGAATCTTAGATGCTATTCAAAACTCTTAAATTGTGGTCAGATGGGATACCCGTTTAAGTACTTGGGAATAGAAGTAGGAGGAAATCCAAGGAAAGAAACGTTCTGGAAACCTGTTTTGGAAAAATTGAAGGCCAGATTAAGTGTGTGGAAGGGGAGGTATCTGTCCTTGGCAGGAAGGACCTGTGTAATTAAGTCTGTGCTCACTGCAATACCTCTCTTTTATCTGTCCGTGTTTAAAACACCAGAATCGGTCTACAAAAGCATAATTAGTATTCGGAGAAAATTTCTCTAGGGGTGGGGAAAAGAAAACAGGCCGATTTCATGGGTAAGTTGGGGAGAGGTGTGCAAGCAGAAAGAAGATGGAGGACTGGGAATTAAGGATATTAGAAAGCTGAATTTTGCCCTTGTAGCAAAATGGAGATGGCGGCTCATCTCACAAGAGCCAGGGAAGTGGAAGGAGGTATTTCTATCAAAATATGGTTTGCAACTAGAGGAGACACGGATTCCAGTGAAATATCAATCATGGTGGTGGAGAGATTTAAAGAAGATCTGTAGGGAGGGAGAAGGAGAAGGTTGGTTCAAAGAAGAGCTACGATGGAAATTAGGAAAGGGGGATAAGATTAGTTTTTGGGAGGATGTGTGGAATGGTAATACAAGTCTTAAAACTGGTTTTCCAAGATTGTATTCCTTAGCGGCGAATCAGGAGGAAAAAATTAAGGAAGCTGGAGAGTGGGAGGGATCTGAATGGCATTGGAGGATACAATGGAGGAGGGAGAGATTTGAGTGGGAATCTGAGATGGAGAGAAATCTTAGTGAAAGAATTTCAGGTTCTGATGTGAAGAGATATGTAAACGACACCCAAGTGTGGGGGAAGGATGAGCTAGAGAGGTACACGGTGAGCTTAGCCTACATTTGCCTAGGCAAGCATTTAAGAGGGACACAACACGTGATTTTTTATCTCCTCTGGAAAGCCACAGCATTCCCTAATGTGCTAGTAACAGCGTGGAGAGTGCTCATAGACAGAATTCCAACACGGGAGGCCCTGGTGAGAAGAGGTGTGCAGATGGAATCCACAGTTTGTGTTCTGTGTCGGAATATGGAGGAATCATCACAGCATCTATTCATTGAATGTGTGTTTGCGCAGCATGTTTGGTCCCTTTGCCAAAAGTGGCTGGGAATTGTGTTAGTACAAAATAATGAGATTCAATCCCATTTTGAGAGTTTTCTTTGTACTCAGGCCAGTGGAAAACAAATCTTGGTGTGGAAAGGTATTTGGGCAGCGATTATAAGAGGTATTTGGGACCAGAGAAATTCCATTCTGTTCAAACAAGGAGTTGTGGATGTAGAGGAGATGATTCAGATGGCGCAGCTAAAATCCTGGTCTTGGCTAAAACATAGAACCAAGTCTTTTAATTACTCTTTCTCAGATTGGACAATTAACCCGGGTAGTTGTATAAAGAGTGTTAAATAGATTTTCATGTCCAGCAGAGGGGTCAAGGGGGTTAGGTTGGCCCTGAGTGAATTGGGACGTAACTAGGGGAGCTCCAAAGTGCAGGTAGTAATATGTAGCAGAACTGGAAGGGCGGCTATGGTGTAGAAGAATATCTTGGACCAGTACTGGAGTGGCAAGGAATTGCAGTAATGAGGGTGAAGAACAGCTGGTGTAAGGCGGTTAGGATGACAAGGCTAGCTCGGGGCAGAGGAGAGTTTTACTTGCTAGCGATGGACAGGGGTCTAACTACATAAGAGGGAAGCAGGAAGGCACGGTCCAACAGAACATTGAGTATATGCCTGCTGTAAACTGCTATAAGGCGTGGACCATTAACCAAAAGGGCTGAGAAAGGCGTGAGGATATGCAGCAAATGGGTGCATTGGTTGTTGGCAGGTACTGTGAAGATTGGAGCTGCTGCTTATAGGTGCTAAGGTGAAATGGACTTGGCCAGTTTGGATGAGGGCGCTGCAATGGCTGAGTTCGGTGCAAGATGGAATAGAGGAGTTCCCAGGTGTAGGTTTGGATTGGTATAGTGCAGATAAGGAATGGAATGGTGAAAGGTTAGTAGGTGCGCCACACTCATCCACTGATATATACCATAACAGGGAAAGATAACAGATGCATTCTCTGTGGATGGAAAATAGATTTTCTGTGGAAGGTTTCTGGTTACGAAGGAATGAAACTGTGTGCAGATTGGGGTTCCCGATATTTTGCTATCTTGGATAGGCCATGCTTATGGGTGATTTAGTAATAGGAATGAATGGAAGAGTGGGATTGTGCTTTCCCATACTGCCGAAGCTTAAAGGATTTTATGCAGCAAATGGTTTTGGATGGTAGAAGTCACTTGTAGCTATATCTATAAGGTTTCTACAGGTTCACACGTGTAAGTAGCTATAAGTACTTTTTGTATACGGGTTGGGACACCCCTTAAGTGTCCCAGTTTTAATTAAATTAATTCTTTGCTGATAAAAAAAAAATTTCACACTCATCAAAACTTTTCTTAAAATACGTGTTTAGAATCAAATTGAAATAAAATTAATTAAAGTAACCAATTATGTTTGATTTGACGATTTCTTGATTGTTTGATTACTTTCATATATCCTTTTCTGTTATCTAGCTTACTACACAATCTCTATTGTAGAATTTTGAAGAGACACTTACCAAAAAATATACCTATTTAATTTGTTATTTTTAACCAAATTTAGTTTCTCAGTTATTATTATATTTGATCAAGTTTTAAATTACAATTAAAAGAACTAGGTTGCTACAAATACCATAGTATAATGAACATATGGGAAAACTTTGAACACATTTTTAAATTTGGTAACAATTATTTTTAAACTTTCAATAGGAAATAACTCAGGCAATGTAAATATTGTAAATATTATAGATGAACAATGTTTAATAAGTTCCATGCAAATAAATAACTAATATGCAATATCAAATACTTGCATCTAGTGGAGCATTAGTGGCAATCTCCATGGAATAACTTGAAGAACTAATGAAGTCAGGCAATGTTGTTTGGTCAGAGAAGATTCTTTTCAATGTTTCATATGGATACAGAGAAGGCTTTGGAGGTATTTCAAGGTTCTCAATGTCTCCTTCAAGCATTTCGACTACCTTATTAATGGAAGGACGATCATTTGGTTTTAATTGTATGCACCAAAGTGAAACTATCATCATCTTTTTTGTAATTTTCTTCTCATCCTCTATGACATCTTGGATTTCTATATCTCTCTCTTTGTCAAGTTGATCATAAATCCAAAAGGGAAAGTAAAGTTGGCTTGAATGCTCGGCATGGGGGTTTAAGTTTTTCCTCTTGCTTGCTATCTCCATCAGAAGCATTCCAAAACTATAAACATCAGACTTATATGATATTCTTCCTATATTTGTATAAAACAATTCTGGAGCCATGTATCCAATTGTCCCTCTTGCTGCTGTCATAGTCACAACACTTTTGTTTGTTGGATATAGTTTTGCCAATCCGAAGTCAGAGACTTTTGGGGTGAATTTTTCATCAAGCAGGATGTTGTGGGGTTTAATGTCAAAATGCAAAATCTGCATCTCACACCCATGGTGTAGATATGAAATCCCACGTGCTACTCCAATTGCTATATTATATATTGTGTCATAGGTTAAATGTGGATTTTCTTCTCTCGAAAATATAAATTTATCTAGAGATCCATTGGGCATGAACTCATAAACAATGGCTCTTTTTGAGCTCTCAGCACAATATCCAATTAAGTGCACTACATTTTGATGATGTATTGTTCCAATTGTTGCAACTTCATTGATAAAGTCTTGTCCATTACCTTTTGAGTTTTGTAACACTTTTATAGCGACACAAGATCCACTACGCAACTTTCCTTTAAATACAGAGCCATAACCTCCTTCATCCAATTTTTCACCAAAACCTTTGGCCATCTTCTTAATTTCCTTGTATGTGTATCGAATAGGCATCAAGCTATTTTGCTCTAAATAACTTTCAATATTTTCATATTCTGAAGAATGTCTTCTTCTCCACTTGTATATCAAAAGAACAATAAGCAATATCGTGCCTACAACATATCTAACTATGAAGTATGGTATAACATAGTGTCCCAATGTAATCGTTACTGAGCCATATGCACCGTAACGTTTAAGATTTTGGTTTGGCCCATATATTACTAAAATTAATCCTGTGAATTAATATGACAAATGTCATCATACTGTAATGAAGAAAGAAAAAAGAAATTCACACCTTCCTTAAAATAAATAAAAAAATCACTTGTAAACTTTTTTTATTAATAAAATAATAATAAATCTTTAAACTTTTAAATTTATTTATATTTATTATTATTATTATCTATACTATTGTATAGTGCGAATATAAATAATTATTTTTATGTTATATTTTAATTAAAATATTATATACTTTAATAAATAAAACATAATTTTTTATTTTATAAAATGAGTAATTAAATAACTTATTTCTATTAAAAATAATATATCATTATAAAAAAAAACATTTGATAACTATCTTTGACGTTATTTATAATTATATAATTTTACCTTTTAATAAATAAATAACATGAATTTTATAAAAAAAATACTTCTTTATTTAATTAAATAATTTATCTCTATTAAAAAAAATATGTAAATAACTTTTTTACTTAAAAAGCGGTGGTTAAAAACTTTTTTAGTACATGCGCGCCTATGTATCCAATTTTTTTTATTCAAATAAAACAAAGAAAACACTAAGGGTGGTTAAAAACTCTGTGCCCTTTATATAGTGTATAGATAGCCACCATATGTTATTTTAGTATTATTTTAACAAAATTATATACATTTTAAATTTTATAATTTTATTCTTTTTCAATATCTTGTTTAGAAAATTATTTATTTTTAAAATTATATTTTTTTAATGTAATAAAAATGTGGATGAGTTTTCCCAAAAAAAGTTGTTAACATATAGAATGGAAAAAAGTTACTCTTTTAGCACCTGTACACAAATTGTTATTATTAAAAGTATATTGGAAGAGTCCAAGAATCAAAGTGATAGATTTCATCAATAAAAAATTAATAATAAAGTGAAATTATTATAGAACTATTTTTCCAAAAATAGTATGTACAAATAATATTAGTTATATTTGGAAAATTGTTTTACAAATATTTTTATAAAAGAAAATAAAAAAAATAAAAATGAAATAAAATTATTTATAAATTAGAAATTAAAATTTAAAAAGGTTATATAAAAGAATGTCTAAAAAATAGTTTACATATAAATTAGTTTTAAATTTAAAAGAATTTATTTATTTTTTATGCAAATAAATATATTTATAAAAAAACTTGTTACATCATACTTATTATTTATAGAAATAGAGGAATAAAACCGTGGGATAGAGACAAAGTAAACTATTCTTTCCCTTTTTACTTAAAAAATATATATAGAAATAGAGGAACTCACCGTATATGATATCACCAATAGTCTCTGCAAAAAATAAAAAATAAAAAAAATCTTTTGAGTTAATAAATAGTTTGACAAAATTAAAATAAAATATTCTTTTACATAAAAGGTCAAAATAAAAAGTAATTTAAAATCTAGGGAACGATTTGGTGTTTTACTCGTTTTTTCCATTGTTATAACTTTCCATTGTTATATCTTATTGTGAAATCTTTGTTTACGTAATTTACAAAATGTTATTTTATCCTTCATAGACGCGGAAGGTAATTTTGGATTTCCAATTTACTGCGATTTTTAATTGTCTAAATTTAAATTTTAAAGACGGTTTTCAACATTTTAAACTAGAAAAGAAATAAAACATGATTTTGGGAGGTTATTTGCCATAATTAATTGTCATCAAATGAAAGTTTCTTACTATAATTAATTGTCATCAAAGGGAGGTTAATTACCATTAATTGTATTTATTATTGTTGTCTCCTAAAACCACTATATATAGTGGCTTCCTTCAAGCAATGTAACACACACTTGCTTCCTCTCTCTTCTCCTATACTATTTCTGCTCTTAGGTGTAAGTGTTTTTAACCCATATAGAGAGGATTTGTTTTAGGGCTATTTATCTATTAGTCTTAGAGAAATTCATATTGTACTCCCAGTACCATTATACTTCAACCAGGATCTGTTGTTCAATAATGTCAAAATTGGATATTGAGAAATTTGGTGGTAAAATCAGTTTTGCTATCTGGCGAGTCCAGATGCTAGCTGTTCTCACCCAGAATGGTTTAAAGAAAGTTTTGACAGGTAAAATGATGAGACCAACCACTATGACGGAGGAGCAGTGGGATGAGATGGATGAAAAGGCATTGTCTGCAATCCAGTTATGCTTGTCCCGTGAGGTGTTGCGTGAGGTCATCAATGAGAAAACTACAACAGGCATATGGATTAAATTGGAGTCTCTATACATGACCAAAAGTCTTGCAAACAAACTCTGGTTAAAGGAGCGACTCTTTACACTCTGAATGTTTGAAGGTACTCCCATCCAATCTCACCTTGATGAATTTAATTCCATCATAATTGATTTGGAAAATTTGGATGTTAAAATTGATGATGAGGATAAAGTTGTTCTACTTATTGTTTCTCTAACACCCTCGCATCGACAATTCAAAGAAATTATGTTATACGGTAATTATCTTACCTTAAGCTTTGATGATGTCAAGACTAATTTACTAGCCAAAGAAAATTTTGATACTCAAATTCATTCTGAAAGTTCTGGTGAAGGATTAGTAGTTAGAAGGAGAAACCAAGAGAAAGGTAGGAACACTAAACATAAATCTAGGTCAAAATCTAGAGGCAAGAACTCCAAATATTGTCGTTATTGCAAGAAAAAGGGACACGAGATCTCTGAATGTTATAAATTGAAAAATAAGCAAGATAGAGAAGATAAGGGAAATGGTAAACAACCAGAAAAATTTGCCGAAGCTAGTATTGTTGAAACTGAATCTGATGGGGATTGTTTTGTAGCTTCCAACACTGAACAAAAGTCTAAAAATGAATGGATTCTTGATTCTGGTTGTACTTTTCACATGTCTCACAATAGAGATTGGTTTACCACATATGAACCACTTTATAATGGTCTTGTTTTGATGGGAAATGATGCTCAATGCAAAGTTGCTGGTGAAGGAACAATCAAAATCAAGACACATGATGGAATTGTTAGAACTTTAACAGGTGTCAGATATGTCCCTAAGTTGAAACGCAATCTCATTTCCTTAGGCACCCTTGAATCTCATGGGTGCTGATACTCAGCTGAAGGTGGAGTTTTAAAAGTGTCTAAATGAGCTCTTGTGTTACTAAAGGCAATTCGATGTGATAGTTTGTATGTGCTGCAGGATTCAACCGTTACAGGTTCTGCAGCTGTTGCCTCACCCAACAAAGATAACACCAAGTTGTGGCATATGAGATTAGGCCACATGAGTGAGAAGGGAATTCTAATCCTCAAGAAGAAGGGTCACCTTGGTAACCACTGTACTGGAAAGGTTGATTTCTGTGAACATTGCATTTTTGGTAAGCAGAAAAAGGTTAGTTTTTCTAAAGCCATACACAAAACCAAAGGTACTTTGGATTATATTCATTCGGATCTTTGGGGTCCGTCAAAAGTTCCCTCCAGAGGTAAATGTCGTTATATGATGACAATTATTGATGATTTCTCACGAAAACTATGAGTGTATTTCCTTAAACATAAGAATGAAACATTTTCCACTTTTAAAGAGTGGAAATTATTGATTGAGAATCAGATTGGCAAGAAGATAAAGAGGCTAAGGACAAACAATGGCCTTGAGTTCTGTTCGAATGAATTCAATGACTTCTGCAAGAAAGAAGGCATTTCCAGACACCTCACCATCCAGGGACTCCACAACAGAACGGGGTTGCAGAAAGAATGAATAGAACTATCCTGGAGAGAGTTCGTTGCATGTTCTCCCATTCTGGTTTGAGCAAATGTTTTTGGGTTGAAGCGGCTTCAACGACATGTTATCTGATAAACCGCTCTCCTAACAAATCAATTGATTGCAACATTCCAGAAGAAGTTTGGTCAGGTAACTCTGTTGATTATTCTAATCTTAAAATATTTGGTTGCCCTGCTTATTCTCATGTAAACGAGGGAAAATTAGAACCTCGTGCTAAGAAGTAGCTATGATAATTGTGTTTATTTTCAAAAGACATCTGATGGGTCATTTATATACTTGTTGTTATATGTTGATGACATGTTGATTGTCGCAAGAGATAAATCTTTAGTTAACAAGTTAAAGGCTCAGCTTAGTAGTGAATTTGATATGAAGGACTTAGGTCCTACCAAGAAAATTTTAGGAATTGAGATCAACATAGTTCGTCAAGCTGGAAAACTTTTTCTATCACAAAAGAAGTATGTTCTTAAGATGCTTGACAAATTTGGAATGCGAGATTGCAAAGCTGTTAATACTCCAATTGCCTCCCACTTCAAGTTGTCATCATATCAGTGTCCAAAATTAGACGAGGACAAAAATCGCATGTCACATGTCCCGTATTCAAATGCAATTGGAAGTCTCATGTATGCTATGGTATGTACTAGACCTGATTTAGCTTATGTTGTTAGCATTGTTAGCAAGTTCATGCATAATCCAGGCAAGGCACACTGGGAAGCCATTAAATGGATACATCGTTATCTGAAAGGTTCTCCAGATCTTGGTTTGGTATTTGATCAACATAGAGCCGATACCGGAGGAGCAGTTGGCTATGTTGATGCTGACTATGATGGTGATTTAGATCGGAGAAGTTCACTTTCAGCCTACATTTTTACCCTATGTGGGTCTACTATTAGCTGGTATTCTTCACTTCAAGCCATTGCGGCTTTGTCCACCACTGAAGCAGAATATATTGCTGCTACAGAAGGTATGAAAGAGGCTATATGGCTTCGAGGCTTGGTAAGTGAACTTGGTCCTCAACAAGATGTTCTTGTTATATTTTGTGATAGTCAAGAGTGTTGTCCACTTAACCAGGAACAGTAAGTATCACTCAAGGACCAAGCACATTGAAATTAAACACCATTTTATCCGAGACATTGTTGATACAGGAGATATAATTGTTGAAAAAATTCATACAGCCGAAAATCCTGCAGACATGTTGACCAAGCCACTTCCATCGGCTAAGTTCGATCATTGCCTGAACTTAGCTGGTATTATCCATACTTAATCAAGGCTTCTTGGCGAGAGATTGTTCCGGTCAAAGGCAAGTCAAGGTGGAGATTTGTGGGTTATGACTCACTTTTCCATTTTCTTGATATAATTTGGAGGTTACTTGCCACAATTAATTGTCATCAAATGGAGGTTTCTTACTACAATTAATTGTCATCAAAAGGGAGGTTAATTACCATTAATTGTATTTATTATTGTTGTCTCCTAGAACCACTATATATAGTGGCTTCCTTCAAGCAATGTAACACACAACAAACAACAACACACACTTGCTTCCTCTCTCTTCTCCTATACTCTCTATTTCTGCTCTTAGGTGTAAGTGTTTAACCCATATAGAGAGGATTTGTTTTAGGGCTATTTATCTATTAGTCTGGGAGGAATTCATTGTACTCCCAGTACCATTATAGTGGAAGTTTTGGCTCTCTCGCCGGTGGTTTTTTACCTCTATTTAAAGGGGTTTGCCACCTAAAAATTTCTGGTATCATTCTCATTTTCTTTGTTACTTTAATTTCTCATAATCTTTGGTTGAAATTATTACGCTTCCGCACACGATATCCCTACAACTTCTCTTCTCTCCCACCTTTTATGAATTTTTATATTTTTTTATTTCATGGAACTAAAGTCTATAACTCATTTAGCACTACTAGTAGGGTTGCCAGGTCGCCAGGTTGGGCAGACATCTAGGCTCATATAAAAACTTTCCTATTTGAGTGTGTACCATGAAGAAGAAGATGAATAATGCATAATAGGAAAGAATCAAGTCAATGGAGGTTCAAATCTCAAGGGACAAAGTTCATACATATAAAGAAAGTATTTGAAGAACAAATATATGTTAAAGACTCATCAATCTCATCAAAGCCAATATTTCCATATTTAGAGTCTAATACGTGGAAGATGATGAACAATACAAAGAAAAGAATATTCAAGTGAAGAAATGATTCAAGCTTCAATGTTTAGATTGAATATAGTTAAAGAAGAATTTTGAAATGTTTACAATGACTCAAGAAAGCGCAGATTGCACTAGAGAAGAAGTTTTCATTTCAAGCGTCTAGTGCATTCAAGGAGAAGAACAACGTGGAAGATTCAAGAGGATATCTCAATAAAGAGTATTAAAGCCTTAGCATTCATATTGGAAGTGTTGGGTATGAAGCCAGGACCAATTGGGTTGAGCTGACTAGACACCATGTTTAGTGAGTGGGTTTAATCATTGTGTCCCCTTTATAATTTATATTTAAAGAGATCATTGTACTTAATTGGTGTGCAACAGGATAGAAATGAAAACCTAATAGTTGCCCGTGTGGATGTAGGTTGTAGTTGGCGACCGAACCACGTTAAATCCTGTGTTGTTTATTTTCTGCAGTTGATTCGTGATTATGTGTGTTGCTTCCGCGTGCGTCTTTTCCCATAAAGTGGCATCAGAGCTTGGTTCGTTTAGACACTAGAGATCTAATCAGCAGAATTAATCGATGACAAGACATGAAAATTGAGGTTGCAGTAGCGTCCCAAAGCTAGGGTTTCGCAGAGGCAGCAACAGCGTCCCAAAGCTAAGGTTTCGCAAAGCGACATCAACGTCCCAACGCTAGGGTTTCGTAGGGGCTGCAATAGCGTCCCAAAGCTAGGGTTTCGCAGAGGCGACAACAACGTCTTAAAGCTAGGGTTTCACAGGGGTTGCAATAGCATCCCAGAGTTAGGGTTTCATAGAGGCGGCAGCAGTGTCACAAAGCTAGGGTTTCGTAGGGGTTGCAGCGGCGTCCCAAAGTTAGGGTTTCACAGTGGCCCAAGATTCGCGACAGCCCAGACCTCCGACTCGCGGTAGGTGCACACAGTAGGCGGTGCGACGTGTAGCGGTGTGGGTTGCTCGTAGTAGGGTCATGTCCAGGCAGTGCGACGACGGATCGTGTTTCGCGGCTAACACGTGCAGGTTCTTGCGGTGAGCGAGACGACATAGAGGTGCAGTGTGATAACAGTAACGGAAGACGCAGAGTGGCGCGTGCTTTAATCTGCTAGTGCAGTAGTGACGGTGCGGTGCTAGGTGCAGGGTGTGGCTGCTTTTCGTTGCGACACGAATTTAAGACAGTTCAGTTGCTGAGCACATTAATAAAATGAATTTGATCTTAGCCAGACTTATGTCAGTGGGCATTAAGTTCAATGATGAAGTTCAAGCTTTACTACTGCTATTGTCTTTGCCTAACAGTTGGTCTGGAACGGTTACAACAGTTACCACTTCAGCAGGATCCGATGGATTCACTTTTGAGAAGATTCGTGATCTCATTCTTGGTAAGGATGTTCGAAGAAGGAGTTATGGGGAATTATGTAGTGAATCACTATATGTCATTAGAGGTAAGAAAAATATTAGGGATAGTGGAAGCAAGAACAAAAGAAGGAGTTAGTGAAAGACTCGGAATTGCTCAAGTGTAACATGTTGGATCTGCAAGGAGGTGGGGCATTTCAGGAATCAATGCCCAAATGATAAATAAGTCAACATTGCAGAAGACTTCGCGGACGAGGACCTTTTAGTCTGTTGCGCGGATAGCAGTGTGAATTCCTGGGTCATGAGTTCTGAAGCATTGCATAATCTAGTTATTGGAGACTTTGGAAAGGTAAGACTAGCAGACAACAAAACTATTGATGTTACGGGCATGGGTGACATAGTGTTGAAGACGTCAGTCAGTTTTTGGACTTTGAAGGATGTCAGAGTTGTTCCAAGCTTGACTTAAAGTTTGATTTTTGTTAGGTAGTTGGACGAACAGGAACATTATGTGAAGTTCGGAAATCAGCAGTGGAAGGTCGTCAAGGGAAATCTTGTCATGGCCTGCGGAAGAAAGGGAGGTTCACTGTATATGGTCGGATTACCGTCTGAGGGAGTGACCGTCCCAGTTCAGAAGATAAACAAAGTCCGGTTCACAGAATCTCGTGGGCAGAAGAGGGTTGTCTTTACAAGAGAGAAACCTAGAGCCACAAGTCAGATTCAGGATGAACGAGCATGGAAAGGTTCAGGTAGACCAGTTAGAGGTACTTATGGCAGTGGGAGCACGAGTCCTGCTTCAGCTGAGGTTCTTAGACGGTAGTGGGTTAGGAGAACCAGTATTCTAGCTGTTGAAACTTTTCCAGAAAATTTCTTGTTGAATATGGAAAGTGTTTGTTCTCAGGTTGTTCCAGGATCCGTCAGTTCTTGCAAGTGGGAGCCGGTAGGAACAGAGAACGGGTCAGTGACAGTTTCAATCATGACTGACGTGTTGAAACTCAGGGGAGTTTTAACGAAGTCTTCAAAATGATTAAGAAGGCTGGTGGCAACTAGTGGTGGAACATTGAGTTTCGTCGACAGATTACAGAAGTACATGTACACAGTTGAAATGCAGGTGAACATTGTTATGTGGCTTCAAGTGGGAGATTGTTGGGTATGAAGTCAGGACCAATTGGGTTGGGCCGATTAGACACCATGTTTAGTGAATGGACTTAATCATTGTGTCCCCTTTATAATTTCTATTTAAAGAGATCATTGTACTTGTAATTGGTGTGCAATAGGACAGAAATGAAAACCTAATAGTTGTCCGTGTGGATGTAGGTTGCAGTTGGCGACCGAACAACGTTAAATCCTGTGTTGTTTATTTTCTGCAGTTGATTTTTGATTATGTGTGTTGCTTCCGCGTGCATTTTTTTCGATTAGGAAGAACAAAAAGACACAATTTGAAATGCCTCACATGCTCAAAACATGCAAAGATCAATCAAGAGTAATTATTTCTAAAAATCGAGCGTCTAATAGCTATTATGAAGAGTGAAGAACCTTAATGTCTCAACGATCATATTCAAAAAGTTATATAAAGACCTTGAAGATGATGAACATTCAAAAAGTACATAAATGATTTTAAAGTTGTGCTTTAGATTTGTGCATACACATTCATATAAGCTATTGTAGAGTGATTTGTGAGAATTGGGTTGTGAACTTAACCATTGTAAATTCTTCAAACTATGAAGTATACCCTATGACTTTTTATTTTTCTCTTAAAATGAAAGTGTTTTCTAATTATATTGAAAGGTCTTGATCTAAGGGAGAGATTGGGACTGGTGACCTGTAAAACTATAAGAATACTGGTGTACCTTAAGAGGTGGACAATATTTGTATAACCTGAAGAGACGTATAATACTTGTGATATTAAAAGGCTCTTGACTAGCCTACTCAAACGGTCTGGACATAACCCTTATTATTGGGTGAACCAATATAAATTTTGTGTGCATTTCTCTCTGTTTATTTATTACTTGTTAGATTTTGCATTTGCTTTGTTTTTTAGGTTTGAGATTTCAGTTTAGGCTCCATTCAACCTCCCTTATGGAATCAACTGTACCTTTAACTTGTTTCCCTTTTCTTCTACTAATTGTTATGTGTAAGATCCTCAATCTGGAAGGCTGAATAGGAAAGTTGTAGATAAGGGGACTTTATATATTGGATGAGTTAAAGAATCTAGTTGTGACAACCTCCACTATTGATTTATCATCTCTGTCATCTTTATATATTGGACATGTTTATTTTTCTGGGTTAAATTACTTAGTAACTAGAGTTTTAGGCAAGTTACAAATTGGTGATATTTCTAGTTGTGGTTGTAAAATGGAAAATGAGTAACTTAATCATATTCTACTACACTGTAATAAATCTTATATTGTCTAGGTTATGTGTGATAAATTGGTTAGGATCTAATTTGTACACAACTGGGACATAATGGAACATTTCCAAACTTTAAACTATGTGAATTTAAATGATAGATAAAAATAATATGGAAGGAAGTATGGATAGTTATTGTGTGGACAATTTGGAACCATTGAAACAAGATTATCTTTAAGGAAGGGAAAGTATACATGAAATATTTTGTATGACACAACTGAATGTGTGGGTATGGCTGACCCATAACGTGCCTACAACTAATTTCTCCTATTCGGATTGGGTGTTATATATAAAAAAACTTGTGACTAGTGAATAAAATGAAGTGGTAGAGGGGTGTGAAAATATTGTAGAGTTTGTCGCTATAAGTTGTAACAAAAATGTAGGGAAGGGCTTGAAAGTGCAGAGTGACCTTGTTACTGGCTATATTTGTTGTCGATGCAGAGTGAAGGAACTGAAAAGGGAAAATGGTTATGTTTTTTTATCTCAAATGTTGTTTAGTTCCAAGTTGTAAAAAATGTAAAAAAAAAAAAACCTACTGGAATACGAAGGAAGAAGTAGTTGAATTGTTGAATATCTGTGATGGTTCTTGTTTGGAATATATGTTTGTTGTTTTGCATAATTGTAATGATTATCCTTAGAAAAATTGGTAAAACTTTTAGTGTAGTTAAAGTCACCTCTTTGAGGATCTTTGAGGATGATGAGTGTTTTTTTTTTTTCATGTTATAATATCTGAGAATAACTCTATGTCATGATTGGTAACCAAAGGTTGGAAAGGTGTGTGTACATGAGCATGGATATGCAAAAAAAAAAAAAAAAAAAGTGAATTACTTCTCTATTGCAGTGGAGGCTCGACATAGCTTTGAGCAACAATACTTACAACTCTATCAAGGATATGAATAGAAATAGAGTAGGCCTAAGCACCACATCACATACAATTACTAGATTAAGGATGTGACATACAATTACTAGATTAGGAATGTAAAAAGATTCTAGTGTTGAAGTTATACTTATCCAATATAGATTTGAGAATGGTCTATAGCTAAAACTGCAAACCTGATGCAGTATTAACCTATCACAAGGGTTCTCTATATATATATATAAGTCGTTATCTTTTGTTCTCAATTACAATTAGTATTTGAATGCTTAAACCGAGAATAGGAAAAAAAATCATTTTAAAATGGAAGGGAAAACAATTTTAATTTGAAAGAACAATATAAAAATTTCAAATTTAAATTAAAAGATTAAAACTATATTTAAGCATGAAAAAATGTGTAATAGGTAACATGATAATTATGTAGAATCAAAATTAGTTTTTGGTATTACGTACCAATTCAAACATAGGTAATCCAAAGAGGTAGAATTCTGACCTGAAACATAGTGCAGCCACCAAGCTATTCATACAAAAAGAACAGAGTATCAATATCAGAGAAGCACAACGCAACAAGCAAGACTATTTACATAATTTCACAAAGGTTATGTTCATAATCTATCTAAATGCTTTTATTTCTTTTTGAAACCAAAAAATGTTATACATGAGTTCATGCATATCATAAATTAACTTTTCTTAAAAAATATTTAATTAATGAAGTGATGTTTTATCGATAATACGGAACTGAAATCTAAGATGTTAAAATATAGTTTTTTGAATAGGTAAAAGACGGTTTTAGTGATAATGGATAAATATCTCTTATTTATATGGGGAGTTAATTGAATAAATATAGGTATTTATTAAAGAAGATAATGGAGATAAATACAAATTACCTTTAGTCAGTGATTAATGAAAGAAAAAATATCAATTTCTCTTAACATAAAAAAAATTAATTAGAAAGATTTGCAAATTATAGAGTGGACAAAGATTATTGTTTTAAAGTGTGAAGTTTTGAATCAAAAGAATGAAATCACTATGACTATAGCAATAAATACAATAAGCATTGACATCTGAAAAAGAATTTAGTAAATCTTTAAATCTTGCTAAAAACAAGTTTACAATAACTATGCAAAACACTTAACCTTAATCAGAATAACGAAGAAATAGTTATCAAAACGTTATTATATCAGGGGAATACCAAAATCAATTACATAAACGTAAATTCAAAACTTAGAGAATTAAAAATTTAGTTATTATGATAATTCATAATAAAGAGCAGCCTCCAAAACATCAAAGAAAAATTATAATAAAATATATAAAAAAAAGTTAAGTACAAGAGAATCCTTTATTGATTATTAAAGATTATATCATTACTATTGTTATTATTACAGAAATTGTTTAATAATTTTTACTTTATTTATTTACTATAAGAAAAACAAACTAAATTAAACGGTTTCAGACGGCTTTGAAGCATTTTATGGAAATAGGTGAATTGAAAGCCAACTATTTTTATAAAATGATTTAATAAGGTTTGATTTTTTTAAATATATAGATATATTTATCTATACTTTATAATAATATTTAATAATATTTTATTATTATACAATTTTTTCTATGTTATCTTTAATGATATGTTTAAATTACAATACAAATTTACAAAATAAATATAAAATACAGGGAAAAGAACTAATTATAAAAAAATAACTATTCACATTTTACATTTAATTAAATTATAAATATTTAAAATATTTGATTCCTTATAATTAATTTTTTTATAATGTAAATTCAATATAATATATATAATATATTTTATTATTTTATTTTGATATAATAAAAAACTCACATAATATACAAAATAATATACACGTGTTTATAAAAATTTATAATAAAAAAATGTACAGATAGAGTGTTTAGCTCGTAAATATAAAAAATAAAAAATAAACAAACTCAAATTTAACCGAACAATTGGGTTTAGTTTTACTTGTAAAAAGAAACATTAAAAACAGAGTCTGAACTGCCTTACCTTCTTTGTAGCATTCAAGGGTCTGGCTAGAAGAACTGAAATAGCAGTCAGTATCTGCACAACGATCATGACAGACGAGAGGAATCCATGAAAGCTCAAATCCATAGACTAGCGCAGTATGCATCATGGCATATGAATATGTATTTGTGTCCAAACCCCACCAAGATGTGGGAGCAACCAGCTTCACATCACAACCAACTTCAATGTCCTCTGCAATTAGGTCACCAGCCACAGTGTATATGTAGCCGGTCGACTCCCAAGTCACGCATCCACCAGTATCCACATACTTAGGGATCTCAGTCACTCCATGGCTACAATTCAAAAACACTATATGCTCATAAACAAGCGGCTCGGTATAATAATACCGGTAAACCGAAGGAATTGTTTGGTAAGAAGAAGTATTCTTGGGACTATAATAATGGAGATACGGAGGAATTGGTTGGTAAGAAGGAGTGAAATTGGATGGAGAGAAGAAATAGCGAGGAAGAGAAGAGCAGTTTGTTTGTTGAAGTCCAGGATCCACCACTCGGATTGTGAAATTATTGTAGTTGAAGGCCTGCACATGAAATGTTCCCGAGTACAAAGAGAAGAGCGCTATATTGTTTTTACAAGATAGCTCATAGCCGGTGAGACCGCACCCTTTTGCGTCTCCTTTCAATCGGAATGGATAAGATATGTTGCTGATTTTCCCACAGGAAGAGGGGGGGCAAGCATCTTCTCCATGAATTAGGTGGAGCAGAAACACCAAGATTATCAAAGCTCTCTCTCTCCACATGGTTACTCCCAAACTCTTTTCTGTTTAAACTTCTACTGCCAACACAATCCAAGCTGACATTTAAAGACAGATTTCACGAACACACGAACAGTGTATAAACCAGTAAAAGAAAATTTATATATTTACAGTAAAAGTATATTTTATATAATTATAATTTTAAAATTTTAAAAAGTCTTTAATATTTTTATCAAAAAATTTATCATTTTTATTATTTTAAAATTAGATATGTTTTCTTTATTTAGTCAAGTCATTTTATTTAAGCTAGTTGATTAATTACATTTAAATTTTATTTGTTTTAGAATTTTTTATTTCTCAATTTTAAGGGTTACGTCTATTTTTTTTACAACTTTTATTCTGTGTATTAAAATCTTAGTTATGTGTAATAAATTATGTAATAAAATATTAGTTATTTCATTGTTGATTTTTTTTCTTTAATTTGAACTACATAGCAAATAAAGAAGTAACTCAATAAAAAAATATTACAATAAATATTTGATACCTACTCAACGAATTCTTTAAATGAGTTTTTTATTTTGTACTTAAACAACATAGTATAAAGCATAATAGTTTACTAGTATCAGTTTTCGACATACATAAACATTTTTTTTATGTCTTTTGTCTCGTTGAAAAGATGCAATTATTCTTACTTCATCTGATTGAACACACAAACACTTTCATTGTACACTTCATGATACAATTCTTCTTGTGTATTGGATGTAATTGATGGAAAGCGGCGAAAGACTTGTAGATTTGTAGAAGAAACATCGAATGACTATGGAGGTTTATGGGTTTGGGTGTGAGTTTAGAAGGTGCAAGGGTCAAGGAAGAGGTTAGACCAACTTCCTTGAGTTTTTAATAATGCAAGAAACATCATAGATAGAGACTTAGATAGAATGCACTAAGAATTTCATAAACACAATTTCATATATCAATCAAGTTTGAAAATTATAAGAGAGGAGTCTCTTATTTATAGCCTAAGGAGACTCCTAAAAAGACTATTGAGTTCTCAAAATACTTGATGACTTTTTACGGCAAGTGTACCGCGTTTGTCAAAAGTAATAATTGTCCCTAAGGACGGATATCGATCCCACAAGGAACAGTGAATTATCGAATACAATATTCGCTAAATATAACAACATAAGAATAAGAATAAAAAGAGTTTAGAAGTGATTGTGTTGGCACTGATCAATAAGAAAACAAACAAAGAGTTAGTTGCTTCAATTGGAAAAATAGGGATTAAGTTTCATCTCTCCCACTCTCATGTATTTTGATTAGCATGTTAATATTGAGTTCTTTTATTGAAATTGATGCCCGTAGAAAATTCATTTATATCGATCTCTCGCATATAAAATCCTTAAGAATGTTTCCTAAATATCGATCCCTCACATATTTATAAAAACAACTTAGAATCACACTCAGACGTTAATGGCAATTAACATTTCAAGTTTATCCCTAGCACTCAAATATGTTAAGTATTGATGTTTAGGTCCAAACCCTAAAAATACCTCTCGGTCAAATTTAAGATTCTCAATTTGTCACGGAAAGTTAAAAGTAAAACAACAATACCAATAATCAATCAAGAACTGAATATTAATATATAAGATATCACCTCAATACATAAGAGATTGAGCATATTACTCTCAATCCCAAAGGGTAGAATTAGCCACGCATACTTCTAGCACCTTCCATTCTCCCAATTGGGTTACAATTCACTCTATGGTGTTTTACTCTCAATTTGGCACACTACAGTTGAGCTTCTAGCCCTCTATTTATCCTAGTTTTATAGGGTTAGGTTGCTTCCTATGTCGCGCTAATGGGCTAAATGATAAAACATAAAAAAAAGCCCAATCTTTCTTTGCATCTTTTTCCATTCTGGGACCTTCTATCTTTATCTTTTTAGCTCAAATCATTCATCTTAAATCCAAATCTTCAATCTTCCTTAAAAATCTGCAATTAACACCAAATTCGGCAATAAAATACTCTTATTCAAATAAAGATCATAAAAAATATAAAAAGGTATAAATTCATAAATTAGGGATGATTTTATATATAAATTAACAATAAATCCTCATAAGTGCCTATATTTTAATATGAAATATTACTGAAATTAGGCACTTATCAATACTCTCAATTCCTAGTTTGCCATGTTACAATCCTAAACATAAGGAACTCTAAACTCTTGCGTTGACACATGGCAAGGATTGATTGGAGGTGACTAGTCTTGTTTGGAGAGAAGGATATTCCTATTCTATAATTGGCTTAGAAATACAAAGCTAGAAAAATACTATTCTATTATTTACAAATTTATACAAGACTAAGGTAGATATTACTTTTTGTATTCTTTCAAAATGATCATTTACTCTTAGTTGAAAGAAAAAGTGGCTTTAGCTAATGTGGTCCTCTATTACTTCGTCTTATAAGTTTTTATTTGAACAAATAAAGTTGATATGAAAGCCTAAGCATTCATAGTACATATTGAAGACTTATAAAGCTTATTCTTTGTGTACAAGTAATGTTTGTTTCTTCATTTCTCTCAAATATATCTTGTTTTAAAGTGTTAAAATCAAAATCTCTTAAAAAACATGTGTAAAGCTACTCCACGCAAACAACTTTCTGAAAAGATGAAATGAAAGTCCTATGAAGTCAGCAAGTTATCTCAGGTCATATACGTAACACAATCTGCCTAAGCTAGATAAGTCATATCGTGTGTAAGAGAATTTGCGTAAAGAAGACACATGTTTTAAACGTTTCATGGAAAGCATTCAATGCGTCTACGTGCTGAACATTGTCAAACATAAGACTAAGAAAACTAAGGATGCAAATTCTCATAACAACTCCAAAAAATATTTGTAATGACTCTTTTCTTCTCAGCTCTTTATAAAGAAGATATATATACGAAGAAGAAAGGTTGACAACGATGGTACTTTGAAAAACACTTAATGCTCTCCAATTTTGAAGGAATCATTAACCTTTTGTTTTGTGAGGAAGAACATTGTTTGTATTCATAGCAACCTAGAAAAAAGTACTCAATTTATAATTTATATTAGGACATTATTCCCTTTTAGTGAGTCAAAACCCTTATCGTAATTTAAGTATTTCAAATCAACTAGTATATAATATTGTGTGCAAATCTCTCTAATATCTTATCTATTTATATTGTACGTTATTTATGTGCACCTAACTTAAAAAGGATAGTTTTACAAAAATATGTTTTGAAATTTTTTTAAACAATATATATGTCCTCTTGAAGTTGCGTTTAACGAGTTTCATCAAATACATCTCTTATATAAATAATTTAACAATGCATTTATCTATCCTAAACTTGTTCTATTCAAGTCTTTCAGACACTTAAAAATTTGGAGTACATCATTAAAATTGATGGAGCATGAAGAGATACTGAAAGTGTGATTGAAGATGGAGAAGTAAAAACTTTGTCCTCGTAAAATTAAAAAAAAAAGTAAAAATAGATAAAAAAAAATATAAAGATGATAATAAAAATATATCAAAATATAAAATAGAATAATGAAAAAAAATTAAATAAGCTAAAAAGATACAAAATACTTGAAGTAATTTATAAGTAATAAGTTATAATCTCACAAAGTAAAATATATGTATATATCTTACCAAATACTTTTGTGTTGGTCAAAGTTAGTTTATAAACTAGTCAAAGAAGCAACCAGTCTTACCAAACACAATTATAAAAAAAAAAGTGAAAAGAAATAAATGATATGACAAGAATATAAATATTGATTGTAATAATTTATACTTATTTTATTTTAGCAGACGTGTATTTAAATGGGTTATAATTACAACTTTTATATATCTTACCAAATACTTTTGTGTTGGTCAAAGTAGTTTATAAACTAGTCAAAGAAGCTACTAGTTAACTTATTAGTCTTACGTACCAAACACAATTATAAAAAAAAAAAGTGAAAAAAAAAAAGAAATGATGTGACAAGAAGATTAAAATATATAAATATTAATTGTAATAATTTATACTTATTTTATTTTAGCAGACGTGTATTTAAATGAGTTATAATTACAACTTTCTTAAAACATAAATTGTTAGGGTATTTTTTTTTTCTAAAAATTAAGTGGGTATATATGTAGGCATGTACGCATATATAAATTAAAAATCAATGGACACTTAATAATTTTGTTCACTTCATTTAAACTATAAAATTTAAAATATGTGTATACTTTAAATTTTGAAATGGAGCTGCGGCCCACATAAGCATATTAAATCAACATATATAAATATAAAAAGTTTTCTAAATTAAAAAAAACCATAATGTTAGGAGTAATACTATCTGTAACTTATATCTTTCGAATACCACAATTTAAGTTAAAATACTTATAAATAAAAATTAAATTTATAAGAAATATTTATTTAATTATCATACTTACTTATATGCTTATAATAATTTTCTAGATTCTAATTAATTTGATCCTAAGATCATTTTTACAAATAAATTTCTCATCATGCGACAAACTCGTTGGGAAGAGAAACTACTTCCTTCCATCTCAAGATACTTTTTTTCATGAAGAACGCAATATTTGTGTTCGGGTACAAAAATTTAGTTAATATTATGATGTCTATTTTTTAGTTTTCGAGTTTACCTTTATGTATTATTTTTTCCACAACGAAGAAGACAATTTATATTACAAGTTCATTTTTAGAATGTAACCAAAAGTCCATCTCACACGTCTAGACTTATGGCAAATATACGACTTTCATTAATATCCGTCTTCATAAGATTTATAGGTTTATGTGTGAATTTCTTTATTTTTTCCTTTACTCCTTTTAACGCGAGATAGTTATTCTTTAAGTTGTACATTAACCGATGTTGAGTTGGTCACACTCAAATATTCTTACATATTTTCGTGTGTAAAACTTATATTATTTATAAGGAAGTGCAACCAATAATACACAATTTTATAGTTACAATAAAGTAATCATTATAAGAAAATAGAATAGTACTAACTGGAAAGATATGTTTGTAATAAAAAAATTATTGGTATTTACATTTTTCTTTTGTGAACTCTTTAGTTTTGGAATAGATGAGGTGTCATGACAAATGTTAAGATGACTTGGTAAGATATAAGAAGATAATTGATGTATAAACTTAAGTCTTAGTCAATTTTGTTTTATCTACAGTATTTATCATCACAAATTTTTACTCTTATTATACTTATCTCTTATTTGATAAGATAAATCCTCTTTATAATTATTATATATGTATATATTTTGTTGAGATTCTAGGTAACCTACTAGATAATTAAAGAGCATTAGACCGTTTTAAAGCGTCTAATATGTTCTTTGTATAATATGAATGTATATAACTTTAAGTGATTTAAATAGGAAAATAGTAACAATGAATATTTTTAGGAAGCAAAAGGTTTTTCTAGTATATTTTCCAAAAAAATTGTTTTGAACCAATTTTAACTTACTGGGATAGATTGCAAATATTATTGAAATAATTGCAGTTCAAACATACTCTGTTAGCCCATATTTTTGGTGCGGTTATGAATTATGTTTTTTCTTTAGTAAATTTGTCAAATTAAGTTTTGTAACGTCTTTCTAATATATTGTGAGTATCTCTTATTGATTTTAAACATCTAAATTTAAAGAATTTAAATATTTCATATATGTTTTTCAAATCATGTTTTACCGTGATGAATCTGAGTATCTAGTGCTAAGAAGATGAAAGTTTTGGAAATATCATAGAAAATAAAAATTAATAGTTTCGAAAAGTATAGAATAAGTACAACACTTATTTAAAGAATTTGAAATAGTAGAAGAGGGTAAAACAAGCCAAATAAAATGGATATATATATATATATATATATATATATATATATATATATTAAGTGTTTAATCATTGTAGTGAGTGAGTTTTTATTGTGATATCTGTGAGAATGTTATTCTTTTATTTTTTTTTAGAGTTCTCAATCTCAGGAGATTAGATGATCTCTTGATTTAAAACTATATGATTTTATGTTTTAAAAATAATAAAATCAAATAAAATATTTTTTTATTCAAATAATGATTTGTACAGGCTAAGCGTCTAACAAATTATTAGATTCCTCATTAGATAGTCTCATTATTATTATTAGACGATCTTACAAAGACCTTATTGTTAAACGTTATTGTTGGATCATGGATTTGGCCCGATGTTTGATCATTTATGGGTCGTCGTTTCCCCACCTGTGTATCTATCATTATGAGAGATCACAGGCCAAAAGATCTCGATAATTAGACTTAATCATCCTTCATGACTCAACTAAGACATAGTCATGACTAAAGGTGGAGAGGTTACAATTCAGTCTATATATACCTGATTATGCTCTACAGAAAGGGACATCATCTAAACATATAATAAACAACACAGGGAGTACTCTCAACTCCTATTTCATATTATACTCATTATATTTATGCTTTTACTGACTTGAGCGTCAGAGTGTCATCGCAGGAATAGTCCCCTCTCGTTTCCAGAAGGCATTTGCAGGGAGACCACAAGGAGCTCATCCAGATTCCGACCGACCTTAAGTTGGCTAGAACAGTTATATTACTGTATTTAAAAATATTATAAATTTTTGGATATTACACTTTTAATATTTTTAACAATGTTGTTAATGTAGTTTTTGCTAATGATCGCTATTGAACTTACCCATTTGAAAGGATGTAATTCATTATTGTTGGAATTTCACTCATATGTGGTTCAAGCTTTTTATACCAATGTTAAGGTCCCTTAGACAATTAGAAGTAGATCAAATAAATGTCAGTTCATAAGTAATTTTTTGGATTTTAAAATTTCTCATATTTTCAGGAAGAAAATAAATATGTTGATACTTTAGTTAATTTGGTTGTTAATATCAAATCTGATTTTCTTTGATGAAATTCTTTATGTATTCATATTTTTATGAAATAGATTTTACTTTCTAGAATATTATTTAGTGATTTGTTTCATGACTTTAACCTATATAGTCTCCTTATATTTGCTTTCTTTTTTCTTTTCTTGGTTTAACATGCTCTCAACGATTGGTGAGTGTTGATGTGGGAACTTAGTGAGAATATAACATTCATAGTGAAGACATGTTATTTTATATAAAATAAAATAAATAAAAAAGTTTAGACAGATTAGAAGTATTTGATGAAAATAAAGGTACAAAATTAAACATCAATGACGAAAACACTTTGCTAGACCGACATTAACATTGAGAGAGACGAAAGTTAGGGGAACGAATGAGATTAGATGTCCCAATAGTCCTAGTAGTAGACGATGGATACTAAACGTTGTGCGTATCAACTCGTACAATGTTGTAGCTAACGCGTTAAGTATTCACAGGAGAGTATGTTTGCAAGAATGAAACTCTAAGAAATTGGAAAAAAAAACTTCAAGAAACTAAAATGAAAGTTACCAAAATATAACGATAAGTGTCACAAATTTAAAAAATATCCTATTTAAAGACCTTTATTCAACAAATATGTTTTACACTACTAATTACACACCTAGAATAATGTTGTTAATGTCCCACTTATCTTACAAGCAAAAAATACATGTCCATTGAGTAATTTTGTGAAAGAAAAACATTTTCTTCTATTCTTTTATGATTTTCCTCAGACTCATAACTCTTTACCCATTCCTTTTCGATGTATCGAGTTTCTTGACTATTTTTTTTCTTTAAATTCGAAATTTTAACAACTAATTTTTTTATGAATGAACCACAAAGTTTTTTTTTTCACATTAATGTCACTTCTAAGTTAAGTTTATTTAATAGTTTCATTTTCAACCATAGAGATACTTTTACTAAAACATCCCAAATATATTTATTGGAAGATGCGCTTATGTTTAAAGATAAGTATGGTTTACGATGTTGAAATTTGCTTATATTTAAGTTCATTAGTTTTTTTTTTTTTTTAAATTGAAAGTAAAGAGAGAGTACTTAGTAGTAGTCTTTTTGTTGTTGTCACATGCACTGCTCATTAGTCTTTGGCTTGACTTTTCTGCATTATTACGCATTGAAGATATAGGACTTTTGTGGCAGTGAATTTCCAAGAATTTGAAAAGGTGGTCTTGTATACGAGAGTGACTCTCACTGCATTATTGTTGTTTGGCGGAGTCAATTCTTGGCACTTAATATGCACCTACCTTGACATTCATAGAATTAAATGTGACACGTACGGACCAAATTAAGGGACTTCACTTTTCCATTAAAAGAACTATTTTAAAACGCAGACTTTGACTAATTTTTTTATTTATTTTTTATCAGCAAGACTTTGACTAATGAGAAATCGCAGGTCTTCTTTTTTATCTTTTCTGTGGTTTCTGCAACTGATTGCAAATGTAAAAAACAAATACAGATTAGAAGTGTTAGCATAAACTAAAAGAGGAAGCTCGGTTAACAGCTGTTTCCCGTAAGAAATCAAAATGGCAAGTGTGTTGCTCCTCCAACATGATTCTGCACTGATGACGCTATTGCTGTTATAACTTGATTTTGAGATGGTCCAAACCAAATTGTGCTGAGTGCAAAAGAAAAGGCAAGAGATGTACATGGAAGACCAACAACTCTACAGGAGACATCGATTGTTTTAAATGCAAACCGAAGAGAATTCACGTTCCTAAATCTTTTATTTTTGCTTCTACAGGTAACATCAGAGACTCTTACACATTCGCTTTTTAATATAGTTCAATTCCTTATTCCAACAGTTTAGGATGTCAACAATTGTATGGCCTTATAAAGTATAAGCGTATGAATTGAAACAAGTAATGTTTCAGTGTAAAGACTGAAACAAGTACATAAATCTTTCTTTTTTTAATGAAGTCTCCAACTGCTATTCTAGGTTCGATCCTTTTGGGGATGGTGGTCATTGCTGTCTTTATGAGCATCCTCTATTTTAGGAAAAAGCAAGAAGACCAAGCAAGAGTGGACAAGTTTTTAGAGGACTACAGGGCAGAAAAGCCTGCAAGATTCACCTACGCTGACCTGAAAAGAATCACCAATGGCTTCAAAGAAAAGCTAGGAGAAGGAGCTCATGGGGCTGTGTTCAGAGGAAAACTTTCGAGAGAAATTCCGGTGGCTGTGAAGATCCTCAACAATTCAGAGGGAGAGGGGAATGAGTTCATCAATGAAGTGGGAATTATGGGCAAAATCCATCACATCAACGTCGTGCGTTTGCTTGGCTTCTGTGCAGATGGACCCCATCGTGCACTTGCCTACAATTTCTTTCCAAACGGTTCCTTACAAAGCTTCATATTTCCACCAGAAGACAAGGACCATTTCCTCGGATGGGAGAAGCTTCAACACGTTGCTCTTGGTATAGCTAAAGGGATTGAGTATCTTCATCAAGGTTGCAATCAGCCCATTATTCACTTTGACATAAATCCTCACAACGTGTTACTTGATCACAACTTCACTCCAAAAATCTCTGATTTTGGCTTAGCCAAATTGTGTTCCAAGAATCCCAGTTTGGTGTCCATGACAGCTGCTAGAGGAACTTTGGGATACATTGCACCTGAAGTCTTCTCCAGAAACTTTGGGAACGTGTCTTACAAGTCTGATATTTACAGTTATGGAATGGAATGCTGTTGTTAGAAATGGTTGGTGGGAGAAAGAATGTGGACATGTCTTCTCCACAAAACTTCCAAGTTCTATACCCGGATTGGATCCATAACCTGGTTGATGGAGATGTACATATCCATGTTGAGGATGAAGGTGATGTTAAGATTGCAAAGAAACTAGCAATTATTGGGCTTTGGTGCATTCAGTGGGAGCCAGTGAACCGTCCATCCATAAAATCTGTGATTCACATACTAGAAACTGAAGAGGAAAACCAGTTTGTTGTGCCTCCTAATCCATTTCACTCAACAACTTCCACTACAGCTAAGGGACTCAGTTCCACAAGACGACCTTTGCAGTTGGAAGTAATTCAGGAATGATTTACAGGCAAAAAAAAATAATGTTTAACTTCTAGAAAATTATAGTATATTATTTTATGAAATATGACGAAATCAATAACATCTAGTCTATAAAGGTATTTTGTAGTGTTAGAAACAATAATGAAATAAAGGAAATTCTTAAACTAGAGGTAGAGTATTTTGTCAAGTATTCGTCTCATTCCACTGTAAGAAAAAAAAAATATTTCCCAAAGATTATTTAGCAAAGATTAATATAATTCTAGGAGAAGATTTTTTAACCTGTGTAGAAAAAATAAATTACCTGATTGATGATGGTTTTGCTATATAGGCTTTCTTTTCTTTGTGGTGTAGAACTTACCTATTTTGATAACGTTCACTAAATATCAAGATATAATATCAAGATATGTGTAAAAGTTTAATTGAAAAGATATTGACATTATAAAAATAAATTCGTGTGAAAATTAAACAAAAACATAGTAAATACTTAGAAGAACTCAATTGATAAAATCAGGATTGAAGTTAATCTTTCTCACTCTTTTGAATCATGGATAAATAGAAACATCCAATATTTTGAATTAATTGATGATGCAACATATAAGAGTTATTCATATTGATGTCTCAATTATGAAATTATTAAGATTATCTCCTAAATAATGATGACTTAAGTATTTAGAAAACATTCTCATCATTGAGAAAAAATGTTATATAGCAATTGATATATTCTATGTCTAGTATCAAAACATATCAACTATTCTCATTTAGGTCAGATTCTTAGAAGTACTTTTAAGTTAAATTCAAGAATCAAGTTCATGAATAAAAACTCAAGTTTTAAGCACAAAATACAAGAATGAAGTTCATGAATAAAAATTCAAGCACTAAGCACATGATCCAACCATCAAGTTCATGAATAAAAATTCAAGCTTTTTACAAAAAAAAATAATCAGGTTCATGAATGAAAATTCAAGCTTTAAGCATAAAATGACAATACCAATATCAAATTAGAAAAAAATATCATATATAAATATTATCGGGATTCATTAAAAATATCATATATAAATATTAACACCAAATTTGGGAATAAAGTGTTCTCATTCAAATAAAGCTCATAAAACATGTAAAAAGGTATAAATTCATAAATTCATGAATGAAAATTCAAGCTTTAAGCATAAAATGACAATACCAATATCAAATAAGAAAAAAAATATCATATATAAATATTATTGGGATTCATTAAAAATATCATATATAAATATTAACACCAAATTTGGGAATAAAGTGTTCTCATTCAAATAAAGCTCATAAAACATGTAAAAAGGTATAAATTCATGAATGAAAATTCAAGCTTTAAGCATAAAATGACAATACCAATATCAAATAAGAAAAAAATATCATATATAAATATTATCGGGATTCATTAAAAATATCATATATAAATATTAACACCAAATTTGGGAATAAAATGCTCTCATTCAAATAAAGCTCATAAAACATGTAAAAATGTATAAATTCATAAATTAGGTTATTTTATATGTAAATTAACAATAAATCCTCATAAGTGCCTATATTTTAATATGAAATATTACTAAAATTAGACACTTATCAACTACTTACTAGGGTTTCTTTTTTCCCCCTTCCTTTCATCCTTATGCCCTTATTTAACTTAATTGCACTTGGGCTAAGTGACATCTCTATTCATAATTGTTGAACAAGGTGTTTTGATGTTTCCAAATCTGCTTTAAAGACTTGAAGGATTTGTTGTTGTGTGTGTTGTTTAGTAGATTTTGAATTATTAATTCACATCTAGTTATGATCCAAGTTCATTTGATTCTAAATTTCTTTTGAAAGTTTTGTTTTCTAAAATCTGTGTTACCTTAAGTTAGTTGTTTCATGATTTAAATCAGTTGAAAAAGCTTTTTGTTCAAAGTATGGTGACTACAAAAGTTTTTCAACCGGATGATTTATCATGACAACCGATTGAATTGCACTTAGTGTTTTTTAAAAGGATTTAAAAATGATTTGTTTCCTTTTGTCTTTTCTGTAAATCCAAAATAGTCGGTTATTTCGATAATTGAACTGACTGTTTTATGTGTTGTCTTTACCAGAAAAAGAAATCAAATAGTTTGTTTTGAAAATCAATAAAGTGTTTTTAACAGAATTTTGTTATAGTTTTTCAAACTGTTTTTCAAACTGTTTTTAAATGCTTTTAAACTGTTTCAATTAATGATCTAACAGTTTTAACCTCTTTTTAAAGTCTATATAAAGGTTGGTTTTTTATCATTTGGAAAATAAGGAGTTTTGATAAAAATGTTTTCAAGAAAAGATCAAAGAGCTTTTACTCATTCTTAGAGTCTTGGATCATTGCTTGTATGTGAAGTAGGAATCTGGGTTTTCTATTCAATTTCTACTGCTTTTGAAAAGCCCAGGTGTATTCTATTTCTTTCTTTGAATCTGTAATTGTGTGTAAAATAATTTTTGAAAGTGGTTATGGAAATTATGGTTTTGGGTAAGAGTGTTGTGTGTTCTTTAGGAATTCAAGATCAACATTTTTGGTGTGGTTTTGTAATTTGGTTTGGATTTCATAGTGAATTCTCAGTGGTTAGCTGAGGATTGGATGTAACTCTTGGTTAAGAGTGAACTAGTATAAATCTCTCTTCTATTCTCTGATAAACTACTATATAATTTGTTCTATTATGCTGCATTAAACAATCAGTACTTTTGATAAAACAATTGGTTGATATTTCTTAAAGAACTGTTAATTTGTTAATAATCTAGTTGAACAGATAAATCAATTGGTTGATTTTACAGATATTTTCACTCTATTTCCAATCTTTGCGAAAATCTTGTGAAAACAATTCACCTCCTCTTATTTAGGCCATACATTCTAACAATTGACATCAGAAGTCGAGTTCTTGAAAGTTACTCAAGTTTCAATCCTAAATCTTTTTGAAAAATGGCTGAAAAACTACCCTTTTCGAAGGGTGCTTCTATAAACAGACCACCTTTGTTTTGTGGGTTAAACTATCAATTATGGAAGGTAAGAGTGAAAATTTTTGTTGAGTCAATTGATAGGTGAATATGGGGTGCTATCACCAATGGTTCTTTTATTCCTAAGCTTGAAAAAAATGATGTTTTTATTGAAAAATCTTGGTCCCAATGAACTGAGAGTGAAGAAAAAAAAGGCTCAATATGATTGTATTTCCAAAAACATCATAACCTATACTTTGAAGTCACATGAATTTTTCAGGGTTTCTCAGTGTGGATTAGCAAAGGAGATGTGAGACATCCTTGAGGTGACTCATGAAGGTACAACAAACGTAAAGAGGGAAAGGAAGCATGCCTTGATCCAAGAGTATGAGTTGTTTAGGATGCTGAAAGGGGAAATCATCTCTAATGTGCGGAAAAGATTTACTCACATAGTAAATCATCTCAATGGTATTGGCAAAGTCTTTGAACATCCAGATCCTAAAATGCTTGGACAGATCTTAGCAGTCAAAGGTCACTACCATTTTTTAATCAAAGGATCTAACTACATTGATCACTCCATCCTTGTTTGGAAAGCTCAAGGAGCATGAGCTTGAGATGAATCGATCGAATGACCAAGAGAATGAAGAAAATCAGGTGAAAAGCATTGTTTTAAAAATCGCAGCACAAAAGATTGATCAAGACTCAAGTGACTGTAATAGGATTACATTTGTATTGATTTCAGATTGTTTTGTAAACAAGTGTAATCTCTTCTCAACCTTCTGTATTTCTGGTGTTGTGTTGCCAAGGAGTGTTGTGTACTCTTGAGGTGGTCAAGATCAATACTTATGGTGTGTGATTTGCCAAAGTGAGTGTGTTTCTTGAAGGGTTCAAGGTCATTGCTTTGGTGGATTGTGTGTTATAATCTGGTTTGATTACTTAGTAGATTACCCAGTGGTTTTCTGGGGACTGGATGTAGCTCTTGGTTTAAGAGTGAATCAGTATAAACTGTTGGTGTATCTTTCTCTTACCCTTAAACTCATTTAAATTATGTTTTAAGTTTTACTGGTATAAACAACCGATTGTTTCGCAGAAACAACTGATTGGTTTTCTGTTGCTTTGCTGTTTTATTGCTTTTGTTCTTGGCTAACCTGATTTCTGTTCTGGATTCATACAAAGAATTTTGTTAAAATTTAAAAAGATTTCAAAAACCTCTCTTAAACAATTCACCCCCTCTCATTTAAGGCCATATATTCTAAAAATTGGCATCAAGAGCTTGGTACTTGAAAAATATTCAAGTTTGATCCTGAAATCTTTTTTCTATGGCTGAAAAACTACCTTTTGGGGAGGGTGCCTCAATTAACATGCCACCTCTGTTCTGTGGTTTGAATTATCAATTTTGGAAAGTTAGAATGAAAATCTTTGTTGAATCTCTTGATAAAGGAATTTGGGATGCAATTGAAAATGGTCATTTTATTCTTAAATTTGAAAAGGATGGATCTTCTATTGAAAAACCTTGGTCCCAATGGACTGATGCTGAAAATAAAAAGGCCAAGTTTGATTGCATTGCCAAAAATATCATAACCTTTGCTTTGAATTCGGATGAATTTTTCAGGATTTCACAATGTGCATCGGTTAAGGAAATGTGGGATACTCAGAAGTCACCCATGAAGGAACAAATGATGTGAAGAGAGCTAGGAAACATACTCTAATACAAGAGTATGAGATGTTTAGAATGCTCAAGGGAGAATCAATTGCTGAAGTACAAAAGAGATTCACTCACATCATCAACCATCTAATGAGCCTTAGAAAAACCTTTGATAAAGAGGAACTAAACATCAAGATTCTCAAGTGTCTTGATAGATCTTGGCAACCTAAGGTAACGACAATCTCTGAATCAAAGGACTTAACATCCTTGACTACGACTTCCTTGTTTGGTAAGCTTAGAGAATATGAGTTGGAGATGAATAGACTCAATGTTCAAGAAAGTGAGGACAAAGATGTAAGAAACATTGCCTTGAAAGCTGCCAAGCACAAGAAGAAGCAAGATTCAAGTGAGGAAGAAAACCTAAGCTTACTGTCCAAAAAGTTCAGCAAATTCTTGAAGAGAAATCGCAACAAAGAATCCAACAAAGAAAGGTATGGAAACAAGAAAACTAGTGATTTCAATTCTAACAATTATACTTGCTTTGGTTGTGGTGAACAAGGGCATATAAAAGCTGATTGCCCAAATAAAGAAGGCAATGAAAAGAAGTCAAGCAATAAGGAAAAGAGAGGGAAATCAAAAAGAGCAGATATTGCTTGGGATAAAAACAAAGTCTCCTCATCAAGTGAAGATAAAAAAGCCAATCTTTGTTTAATGGCAGAAGGAGATGATGATTCAAGCAGCTTAAGCAGTGTAAGGTCTTGTGCTTCCTTAAGTGCTGAAAATTATAGCCAACTACTTCAAGCTTTTAAAGAAATTCATGAAGAAGCTAACCGATTGGCTCTCTCAAACAACCGATTGAAAGGGTTGAATAACTGGCTTGAAAATAGAGTCAAGACACTTGAAAAAGAATTGGAAAAGTCAAAAAATGATTTTGAAAATCTGAAATGCATTGCAAAAACTCTTCTCATTTGTGTAACTCTAAAGTTTGTTAAAATTGTAAAACTCTTGAGAGTAAAGTCCACTACCTTGTAAAAATTGTGGATAAACTTTCAAAAGGTAAGTCCAACTTCAAAACTGTCTTAGCATCCCAAAAATGTGTTTTTGGAAACAACCGATTGAAAGATCAAAACAACCGGTTGTTACATGCTTTTATTGCATGAAAAGAGGCCACTCAGTTAGATTTTGTAAAATCAGGAAATATTCTGTTCCTAAAGGTATTTTACAATGGATTCCCAAAGTTTGTGAGGTTTCAAATGATAAAGATAAATCAAAAGGACCCACATTTGTAAGGGGACCAAATCTTGTTGCTTGAATTCATTATGATACAGGGATACTAAGAGAAACATGAAGTCCTGAGTTATCTGATCAAGTCCTTGGAAGAAAAGAAGTATGACTGGAATTGAATTAAGGGTATGTACCAGTCCAAGATATCTGGAAAGGCAAAAGAAGCATTCTTGATCACAAACAATGACTCATTGAAGGAACTTCATAACAAAAGGATAAGACCTTCCCTATCTCTGCTTTTCAATTATAAATTCATATCAAATCCTTCATCTACATAAGAGAAATTGCATATGTTTTAAACTCTTCTCAGTTTCTGTTTAAAATACAAACTCTGTTATTGCTGCAGAAAAACAACCGATTGTTTCCTCGAAACAACCGATTGTTTCCTCTCTGTCAACACTGCATAAATAGATTTAATTTCTTTATGCATTTTATCTTTTGCAGATTCAAATCTTAATGAGTCTTTAAGTCAATAAAGTAGTCATGAAAGCTTGATTTGGTTAAGAAGGAAGTTACATCTTGTCATAAAGGAATATATTCCATATCTTGGAAATTCAAGTGCCTTTATGTCTAGTCAAAGTCACATGTGTTGACCATGTGTTTTTCTGCTCTAAGCTGACGTCTTTTTCTGTGCAAAAGCTGGACCAGATTTCTTCCTTGAAGACCGAAACCCACTTCAACCAAAGGTTCAAAGAGGGATTCTGTTTTGCTATAAAACCCTTTGTAACTGTTTTCCTTCACAAAAACAACCCATTGGCTCATCTCTTGCAACATCTCTTTCTCTCCTTGTGTGTGTGCCTTTTTCTCATTCTGTTTTCATGGATTCCACTCCTCCTACATAAAAGAGGATTAAAACCAGGGCTGTGAGATCAAGAGGACGTCTTGAGGGCTGGTTTTCAGGAGATAATGAATTGATTGAGAAGTATCGCTTTGAAAAAAGTAGAAAAATGATAAACAACCCAAAAGTTGTCTCCTTTGATTGGTTGAAAAGACAAAAGCTGGACAATGTGAGGAGGCTTATCAAAGAACAGTTGTTGAAGAGGTTCTTGGAGATGAAAGGAAACATTTATCCGGATCTCATTCGGGTTTTCTACACCAACTTGAAATTTGAAGGTAACAATCTTGTTTCTCATGTCAAGGGTGTGGATATGGAGATCACTCATGAGGTGTGAGCTGTTGTGGCTGGCCTAAAGTATGTGGGGTTGAGAATCAACAAAGGGAACATTGGTGTGGTGAAGACTTCAACAAGATTCAATATTACAAAAGTTGTTTGAAGAATCCACATGCACAAGTAAGGACTTGTTCGGTTGGAGGGTTGAAATTAGATGAAAGGTTGTTGGCTCTCTTTGTCACTTGGATTCTAACACCAAGTGGAAACAACCATTCTGTTCTAACTGAGGAAGATCTTGTCTGCATCTACTGCATTATGAACAAAGTCAAGATTAATTGGATTAATATCATCAAGGAGCATATGCAAAAGTCTATGAGGTTAAGTAATTATCATCACCCTTATGCTATCTTGATTTCTAAATTCTTACACTATTTTGAAGTGAATCTTGAGGGTGAAACATCTGAGTTAGTGAAGTCAACATTTGAAGTGAACAATGGGTCATTAAGCAAGATGGATTTTACCAAGATCAATGGAAAATGGGTAAGTAAGGAAGATGGACAAGGTGGTTCCTCAAGTGGTCTTCATGTTGAACATGGTGAAGAAGATCAAGAGGATGTTGAAGGTGCTGATATGGAGCTTCCAGATGCAGAACAACCTGCAATTGATTTTGGTGCTGGGACAAGTGCTAGACATCAAGGAGATGGGACTCCTTCAATGACTTCCTTTGAGAGCTACATGGTGAATAGGCTAGATGGCTTTGCAGAAAATCAAAGGAATCTTCATGATCTATGTGTTTCAAACTTTCAGAACTTTGATAATAGATTCCAAAGCATGGATACACGGTTTCAAACGCTTGATGAATAGATTAAAGCTGTTCATAATCAAATTTTTTAGCTGTAGTATGGAAAGGAACACTGAAGAAAAACAATCGGTTGATCTGTCGAAACGACCGATTGTTAAGCTTGTCTGTTAAGGCTTTCTTGTTTTCTATCTTTGTATTTCCTTATTCTGAACTATTTTGTCTTATCTCTTCCTAAAGTCTATTTGTGAAGACAAATAGGTGGAGAATATTTGGTTTTGTGTTGCCAAACTCTGATATGTTTGAATGTTGTTTAAATTCTGCTGCTACTGCTGGTGTTTTAAACTTGGTTTTTGGCTGGTTTTTTCTGCTCAAAGTTTATGCAGAAAACTAGTTAATGTGCTATTCTAACCTGCTGTTAAAGATGTTTTGGTTTGCATAAGTTTTGCTTTGCATGTGCTGCTTCAGATTCAAACAAAGACCAACACAAGCAACCAGGGATTTGTCTTCATCAAATAGGGGGAGATTGTTGATCAAGAGTGATCAAGTGCTTTGAAGAATTCAAATTGTGCTTTGAAGAATCCAAATCCTATGTGTTTGATGCAAGGCTGTGTTGCTGCTGTGTTTTGGGAGGGATCTGGGTAGTTTTATTTGTAATCCACTCCTTTGTTGAACCTAAAGCAAATGTGTTTTAAATCCTTTTTGAAATAAAGTGTTTTTCCAACTAAGTGAAAAACAACCTGTTGTTTTGTCGAATCAACCAGTTGTTTTACTCTTAGGAGTTTTTGAAAAGGTTGAAAACTGTTTAAGTTTGGTTGACTTAACTGCCAAACCAAACAATCGGTTGTTTCGTGGTTTCAACCGATTGTTTTTTTGAAAATCCTAAAAAAATTTTGTTTTGGTGGTTGAATGTGCTTTAAAAGATTTTCAACTGAATACGCCCCTTCATTAAATGCTTTGACCAATCTTTGGAAAATATAAATAGTTTGTTTATGTTTTCAAACAAGTAAGAGAAACATATTTGAGTTTTTCAGTTGTGAAAGAGTTGATTCAAGATTTGAACATTCACATCAAAGCTTTGGGTTTTCTAAGAGAGTGGAATAGGATTGCATTTGTATTGATTTCAGATTGTTCTTTAAACAAGTGTAATCTCTTCTCAACCTTCTGTATTCCTGGTGTTGTGTTGCCAAGGAGTGTTGTGTGTTCTTGAGGTGGTCAAGATCAATACTCTTGGTGTGTGATTCGTCAAAGTGAGTGTGTTTCTTGAAGGGTTCAAGGTCACTGCTTTGGTGGATTGTGTGTTGTAATCTGGTTTGATTACTTAATGGATTACCCAGTGGTTTTCTGGGGACTGGATGTAGCTCTTGGTTTAAGAGTGAACTAGTATAAATTGTTGGTGTATCTTTCTCTACCCTTAAACTCATTTAAATTATGTTTTAAGTTTTACTGGTATAAACAACCAATTGTTTCGCAGAAACAACTGATTGTTTTTCTGTTGCTTTGCTGTTTTATTGCTTTTGTTCTTGGCTAACTTGATTTCTGTTCTAGATTCATACAAAGAATTTTGTTAAACTTTAAAAAGATTTCAAAAACCTCTCTTAAACAATTCACCCCCCCCTCCCCCTCTCGTTTAAGGTCATATATTCTATCAATATTTGGTAAGGAGTATCCGGGTCGAGTTAAAGGGCTATCATATGGAGCTTGTCCCAGCCTTGCTTGCAATGGCAACTAATTTGGTTCATGTATCCACCAATGAGGTATTTAAATATTTATTGGTGTCTTTTATTTTATAATTATAAACATACAAATTCATTAACTTAAAATTATTTATTTCAGGCATCAGATTTTTGAAGTGGTGCTCCATCACCTAATCAAGTAATAGGATCAAGTGCTGGAAACAAAACTGATTAAGGATGTGTGTTTTAATTTTAAACTTGATTAGGGATGTATGAACTTTTGAACAATTATGTGTTGTAATTTTAAGCTTGATTAGGGATTTTTGAACTTTTTATGTGTTTTAATTTTCAATTATATATAAACTTTTGAACATTATTATGTATGTTTTAATTTTCAATGAAATTAATGGATGATTATAACTTTATACATTATTTTATTTTATTATGAAAAAACTGGTGGTTAAATTTTATAATTGTATAAAACAGATTATAAAAAAATTGTGGTTAAATTTTATTTATTCAAAATTAAAATTACGTTAGTTAAAAACGTCACTACTTACTTATATTATGGTGCCATAATATTCTTCAATGAATATAAATTGCGACAGTAAGCAACCAGAAAGGAAATCATCAGTAGCAAAAGTACAAGGAAATCAAATAAAGAAAAATGAAGAAAATAAAGCACATAAATAAAGGGAAATAAAAGATAAAAAAGGAAAAAGAAATTTGGCCCTTAACCAAGCTTTAATCCTTGTCTCGAGTCTTCGACTTCTCTTCCTTAGATGTCTCACATACATAGTCTTGTGCATATAATTATTTAAAATTTAATTTCATATATTTACTCTTTTATTTAGAATAAGGAAATTGAAGTTGTCTTTAAAAAGATTATTTTTTTCAAAACATATTTTATGGTGCAATTTATTTAAATTTACTTTTTAGAAAGACCAAATTTATTTACAATAATATTCTTCTTATGGGATTTGTTTACAATTTGTTTCAAAACATTTGAATTATAATTTAAAATTATTTTTATACAACTTTATATTTTAATTTTTTAAATATTTTTATTTAAATATTTTTAAAAATACATGGGTATCAATGAATACACACATGCATAAAAAAAAATAGCGAATAATTTTTCGTGAATACCGACGAGTAGCGGGGTGAGTAATGAGGCAAAATAATTTAGATGGGATGGGTAGTGGGTAAGTATTACCCCTATCCTTCCTATCCCATTGTCCTCCCTAAGGGGGACCATGATCTCGAAGCTTACTGGATAAGCAATCCGAAGAGTATAATCAAAGATACAATTTTTTTAATTTTAAATTTTAAGAATTTTTTTAATAAAAGGGATAAATGAAAGAAGAAAAACATGACAAATAAAAGAAAAAGAGAAAAAACTTACCATTGGATTGCCTCCTAGCCAATTCGTCTTTTACATCATTAGCTTGACGCATGAAAAGAAGTCTTATTAAGTACCTTAATGTGGAACACGTCTTTTATTTTGGGTTTTCCTTAGCTTTGAAGACCAATAAAGTAATCTCTTCATCATGTACCCTTAACTGAGTGCACTATTAAACATCAATTAAGGCTCTTGTAGTTGTCATAAAGGATCTTCTAAAAAATAATGGGTACCTCTAAGTCTTCTTCTACATCATAATAACAAAATCTGTACCTTAACCAACATGGTCACCACTATCTTGGGGAAATTTTAACTGTTTTGTCTGTCAATTGAAAGGTTGTTTGCTTGGATTTTACTTTTACCTGAGAGTATGGATAAGGACATTAAATTAATGCTAGCCCATAGATCAATAATGTCTTTCCCATTGATAACTTCCTTATGATGATGGGTATGATCCTTCAACTTGGGAGGTAAAATATTTTTAAATTATTGCACTCCAACTTTTTTCTAATTTCGTAGTTTCCTCCTCATTAATTGGACATGATCCTTCAACTTGTGAGGTAAAATATTTTTAAATTATTGCACTCCAACTTGTTTCTAATTTTATACTTTCATAATTAATTGTCTCCTTTTTCAACAACTCTTTCATGAGTTTTGAAAAGTTAGGCATTGATGGGTTATTTCTCAGTTAGTGGATCGAGTGTAGTATAACTGATAAATGGATTGTCGTATCCTCAAGAACTATAATTACAACAGATGTGTCTTTCATTATAAATTGTGAAAATAATCATCTAAAATTGTACAAATGATAGTGAGTTAAACTAAAGATAAAGTTTGTGAGATTAAAACTTGGTGTAAAAATGAGATGTTCTTAGATTGAATAAACGTTGTAACCTTTATGTACTTATTTATTTATAAACACAATGTGATTCAAGTTCACTACTCCCTAAGACCAAACCAAGTTAATTCCGTAATCATGGTTACCTAGAAAGCAAACTATTATAATTGATCCCTTGACTTACAATAGTTTGATTTATGCATTACTACATGATAAATCTTACAAAGAAGACAAATAATGGTTATTCATACTCAATTAATAAGGGTCAATTCGTTGAACGAATTTCAAACTGCTGAGCGAATTGCTAAAAATTACATTGCCACCACCTTAAATTTGTTGAACACAACCTCACGTGATGAGAAGATTTTCTCCCAAGTGCAAGTATGGAGAAAGACATTCAACAAGAAAAAAATTGCTCAACACAACCCTCATGTGTTGAGTATATTTTCTCTAGAGACAATTTTGGTGCAAGGCTAAAAATGACTTAGCCATTTTGACTTGTGCTAAGTAGATTAAAAGGCTTAGGGAACTTATTCTTTTTCATTATTTTGCTGCAAAGGAAATTTGTTTAGGAGATTAAAGATTTGTGGATGTTACAAAAAGTTGTCCAACATACCAAGACAATGGGGATATGTATATAAAGAGTTTTCTTTCATTTTCATTAAGAAGAACAAATAAGAAACATGAAAAAGATAGCGGTTATAAATATTAAGCAGTAATTTGTATGACACAAATGGTGAAGTTATATATATATATATATACATATATATACATACGTACGTACATATATATGTATATATATATATATATATATAGACTAACTATTTGATTCACTCATATATGAGACCAATTAATCTAGTTTAAATACCATTTTTTTAAATTCTCAAGGCCAAACCTCCAACTACAAATAATTTAAATTTTCACTTCTTAAAATCATGTCATATATAAGGTCAAATCAAGAACACCGTATTCAGGTCAAACAATATCAATCAAAACAAAACAATGAGATTAAAGAACCCTTACTTGACAAAGAATATTATATTGAACAACAAATATAAAAAGAAGACGCAATACAACGTTTCATTTAGGCTTGTTTTTCATTTATTTTGAAGAGTGCAAGTATTTATCGCATTGTAATGTTCTTATTTACAAAGAAAATTATTATGATTGCATTCTTTTCATTTTGAACTCTAATTTCAAATTTCGTTCCAATTGAATTATAATTTTTGGGATTAGTTTGTTAGAGATAATGAAAGGGTAAATCTTTCATGTAAATTGTAAAGCATAGTTCAATAATTTATACCTAAAGGGTTTCTAATGGAGTAGAAGAAAAGAATATAATCAAGTTTATATCTCTTACATTAAATTTGTCATGCCATGAACAATACTAAATGCTAAAACAATCTTTTTGTTCTTATTTGAGTAAATGAATATCATAAGAAAGAAACATAAGTTTGTAGTTTTGTTAATCTTTGTGCTAAGATTCTTATTAGTCTTATGATAAGTAGTTTTGTCCAAAGGGTTTGTTAAGACCCTAAATGATTTTATTTCCCTTTAATTGATTTGAGTTTTGGTGCAACTATTGTCAAATATTTTAGATGAAATATACATTACTCAACTATTATTCTTACATACCTTTCTTAAATACTTCATGTATTGGCACGACCAGACGACTCATTGAGTCGGCCAGCAATCGACCTACGTCGCCGCCAAGATAATAAATAGACGGCCACGTCACTACGCGTGGCCGACCGACCCATAACGTTTGAGTCAAAGGTTGACCAGGTTAGCAAAGCTAATCCATGGTTAAGAGTAGCTTAACACAACCCTAAACGCAAACCAACTCCCTTAACCCGGCCCAACAGTGAAGGCCCATTAAGGTAATATAAAAATAGCATGCATTTCAAGAGAAAGGTACGTCATTATCTACAGTACTCTGACAAGCGAATACCGACACCCTAACTGACTTGAGTGTTGGAGTGCCTTCTCCAGGTACCATCCCCGCTTGTGGAGGAGGACGATCGAGAGGAAGGGAGCACATTAGGAAGCGCGAACGTATTGGGGAGTCTCGAGAGTACCAGGCCGACCGAGCATAGGAATAGGAGCAATCGTTCTCTAGGTCCCCAAACCCGTTCGAGAACAATTGGCGCCCACCGTGGGGCCGAGAGAGCAATGTGAAGAAACAACAACAGATGGTATCGACCCGCAGTATGGCAAGCGAGAGAATGTCTGAAGCAGACCAAGCGGCAATGATGTTGGCGCTCCAGAGGGAGCTGGCGGAGATGAAGAATGCCCATGAGGAGGCTACCAAGAAGAACGAATGGGAAATCAGGAACCTCCGAGAGGAGAACGGAGAGATGAAGAAATTAGTGGATGGAGGACCATCTCTTGTCCCGACCAACCAGGTTGGTAGGTCCTTCGCCACAACTGCTGGCCCCAGGCCGAGAGGGAGCCGAAGAACAACAACCTCACCGTAGGAATGGATGGCGAATCCCACCCCAACAAAACGGTGAACACAACAGGCACCACTGACCCTGACCGGCGTCATCCCTTCACCGATTTTGTCATGGACACCCCCTTGTCAGACAAGTGGAAGGGATTCAACAAGAACCAGTATGATGGGACGATTGACCCTGACGAGCACATGGATGCGTACACCACTCACACGAGTCTGTACACAACTAACGATGCAGCCTTGTGCCGAGTTTTCCCAACCTCGCTGAAGGGAAAAGCCTTAAGCTGGTTTACCAAGTTCCCCCCAAATTCAGTGGATTGTTTCGAAACACTGATGGCCAAGTTCGACATTCAGTTTCCAACAAGCCGCCCCCACCATCTGACCTCTCTGAGAACGTTCATCGATCGGTTTGGAAAAACTGCTATGAGCATTCGAAACCTCAGCCCTGAGGTGGTAATGCACCACATGCTGACCGCCCTTCGGCCGGGACCCTTTGCGGACAGTTTGTGTATGCAACCTGCGGCAAGCTTGGACGAGCTTAGGCGCCGAGCGGCCAAGTTCATGCAGTTGGAAGCGCTACGTGAGTTCAGGAACCAGGCTCAAACCGAAACAAGCAACGAGAAGAGAGACAAGAAGGAACGACAAGGGAGACCCCTCACGGTACACAACCGTCAATGTCGACAGAGGAAGAATATTACAAGAAGCCCTTAGTGCGGAGCTGATGCCGCCACCGAGAAGGGCTTTTAGCCATGATTTCGCCGACCGTAGCAAGAAATGTCGGTATCACAAGAACACCGGTCATTCAACCGAGGAATGCCAAGCGCTGAAGGAAAAAATAGAAGAGCTGATCCAAGCAGGGCACCTACGCCGCTTCGTGCGAGGCAGTCACACAACCAGACATTCCCCTTGTAGGGAAGAAACTTCAAGGAAAAGAGACTGCACTCCTCCGAGACTGAGGGAAGACGACCGTCGCTGAGAACGACGAGGGAGGAGGGATGATCCTCCCAAAGACGACCGCAGAAGAGGCCGCGAGGTCATTAACACCATCGCCAGCGGGTTTGTCGGAGGTGGAAATTCGAATAGTGCACGGAAAAAACACATGCGCGCTGTCCATCAGGTGAACTTGGTGGCCGAGGCTGAAAAGCTCCTCAAAGCTAGGTTCATCCGCGAAGCCCGATACTCAACTTGGTTGGCCAACGTAGTGATGGTCACGAAGTCAAACGACAAATGGCGAATGTGCGTCGACTATAAAGATCTAAATAAGGCGTGCCCCAAAGACTCATACCATTTGCCTAACATCGACCGACTTGTTGACGGGACGACCGAGCACAAAATATTGAGGTTCTTGAATGATTATTCTGGCTAGAACCAGATAAGCATGCACCATAAGGACAAGGAGAAAACAACCTTTACAACCAACGGTGCAAACTACTTCTATGAGGTAATGTCGTTCGGCCTAAAAAATGCAGAAGCTACCTACCAGAGGTTGATGGACAAGATTTTCAAGAAAATGATAGGCAAAAGCGTCGAAGTCTACGTGGACGACATTGTGGTGAAATCTGACTCGTGCGGTTAGCACGTCAAAGATTTGCCAGAAGTCTTTGACGCCTTAAGGAGGGTCAGCATGCGCCTCAACCCCGAAAAATGCGCGTTCGACGTCGAAGGCGGCAAGTTCCTCGGTTTCATGTTGACACACAGAGGAATCGAGGTCAACCCCGACAAGTGCAAGGCCATAACTGAGATGAGAAGCCCAAAGAACCTAAAAGAAGTTCAACAACTGCTCGGTCGTCTGACAGCCTTATCAAGATTCGTTCCTTGTTTAGCTGAACGAATAAGACCAATGGCACAAATGCTTCGAAAAATGTCAAAGTTTAACTGGAACAAGACATGCGAAGGCATCTTCTGCCAACTGAAAGAATTCTTGTCATAACCGGCCGTCATTCAGAAGCCAAGACTCGATCTGTCGATCGTAGTATACTTGGTTGTCTCAGAGGAGGCAGTCAGCTCCGCCTTGGTCCAAGAAATCAACAATGAAGAACACCCAGTGTACTTTGTCAGCCGCACGCTCCGCACAACCGAAACAAGGTACTAGATGATCGAAAAAGTCGCCCTAGCACTGGTATTGACCGCCAGGAGGATGCGGCCATACTTGCAAAATCACGCCATTATTGTAAGAACCAACTATCCTATATATAAAATACTGTCTAAACCCGACCTTGTAGGACGAATGATAGGATGACCGGTCGAGCTACCGGAATTCGACATTCGGTATGAGCCAAGAGGTGCCACAAAATCTCAATGTTTCGCAGACTTCTCAGCAGAGCTAACACCACAACCCGACACACCGACCGGGTGGGTACTCTTTGTAGACGGTTCGTCCAATAAAACTGTTTGCGGTGCGGGGGTCGTCCTGGAGGGTCCAGGGGACCTCCTGATTGAACAAGCGCTCCAGTTCGCTTTCAAGGCAACAAATAACCAGGCCGAGTACGAAGCCATATTGCCCGATCTCAACCTCGCACACGACCTAGGAGTACGTGAAGTTGTATGCAAGAGCGACTCGCAGCTGGTTGTCAGTTAGATAAAGGGCGAATTCGAGGTAAAAAAACCCCTCCTCCAGCGCTATTACCACACGGTCAACAACTCTATTGCCAAGTTTGACAAAGTCATCATCGAGCATATACCACGACAGGACAACGAACAAGCAGACACACTCTCCTGTCTCGCCTCGTCTAAAAAGCAGAGCCATCATCGCTCAGTCGTCCAAATACGCCTACAACAACCAAGCGTAGGTGACGCCGAATGCCTGGCAGTCACCGAGGCCAGTACCTGGATGAGCCCAATCATCCAGTACCTAGAACATGGAACATGTCAACCGAGCGAAAAAAAGAATATCAGGCGGCAATGCGCCCGATACACCATGGTCGACCAAGATTTGTATCGAAGGGGATACTCGACCCCACTCCTAAAATGCCTCATCAAAGAGCAATCCCAGTACTTATTGCAAGAGATTCACGATGGAGCGTTCGGCAGCCATTCCGGGGCTCGAACTTGACCGTTCATGGAGATTGCACAGAACATGTCAAGAGGTGCCAGAATTATCAAGAGTTCGGCCCGCTCCAGCACCTGAAACCAGATGAACTACATAGCATGACATCGCCCTGATTGTTTGCCATATGGGGAATGAACATCATTGGCCCATTCTCGCCCGGCAAAGGCCAAACGAAACACCTGCTAGTTGTTGTGACTTACTTCACAAAGTGGATAGAGGCCGAGCCCCTAGTCACCATATCCGCCAAGAACGTCAAAAATTTCGTAGGGAAGAATATAGTGTGCTAGTTCGGAGTGTCAAACACAATTGTGTCCTACAATGGCCGACAGTTTATTGACCAAGGCCTCCAAACCTTCTACGACGACCTCGACATCAAATCCGTCACAAGCTCGGTCGAGCAACCACAAATGAATGGTCAAGCAGAAGCGGCCAACAAGGTCCTTCTCAACCAATTAAAAAAGAGGCTCAGAACTACAAAAGGAAGATGGACAGAAGAGCTAATAGAAGTCCTATGGGCATACTGGTGCACCCCACAAACCACCACACAAGAAACCCCATATAGCCTCACATACGCCACGGAGGCGATGATACCGGTGGAAGTGGGTGAACCGTCCATCAGACGACAACTATTTGACTTGTCCCTCAACAAGGAAAGTCTAGTGGTCAGACTCAACCTCCTTAACGAGCTTCGCGACAAGAGCAAAATCCACGAAACAGCGTGCAAGCTTCAGGCGGCGAGAAGATACAACACGAAGGTTCGACCAAGAAGCTTCCACAAAGGTGATCTTGTCTGGAGAATGTGAAGCAATGCCAGGAAGACGGACAACAAATTCTCGTCAAACTGGGAAGGACCGTTTCGAATACGAGAGGTAGGAGAAGGAGGAGCATGCCACCTAGAATGGCTATTAGGCAAAATTGTATCGAGCACGTGGAATGCCACGCACCTCAAATTTTACTTTAGCTAAACATGAATAAAATTTACGCACTCTTTCCTCGCCCGGCACCACCATCGGTCAGAGAGGTTTTAACGAGGTGTTTTCTTCAAGCAATGCGCACACTACAAATCATACACACAACTCGACCAGGATGAAGCCTTAACCGACATACCCTCTTGAGACCCAAACGTGGGTGTTGGCCAGGACGAAGCCTCACACGACATACCCTCCCAACACCCTATACATGGTTCGACCAGGACGAAGCCTTAACCGGCAAAACCCAAACACAAGTGTCTGTCAGGGTAAAACCTAGCGCGGTATACCCTCCCAACACTTCATCCATGGCTCGGCCAGGACGTAGCCTTCATCGACATACCCTCCGATACCAGTAAAGGCATATCGGCCTACCCCAAACGAATAATTTAACTTGCGCAAAACAAAAGTTCACAATTTAGTTATACTTCAGAGGTCGACCGCCGTCCTGATTCAATTCGTTATTAACACACGCCAACCAGGTTCATTAATGTTAATCGTCTTAACTCACATTTACACCGACCAAAAGAAAAGACGTGCAAATAAAATTAAATAAAGGTGGAGGCCACACCGCAATCCCAAGGGAACAAAACGAACAAGCTTAAAAACCTAAAGCCTAAGCCCTAGTCTTCAATATCCTCGATCGGGACGGGCTCGTCGGCGCTCTGAGCATTCTGGACGTCGTTCGCAAGTACCAAAAGGCCATCGATGACCTCCATATCTTGGTCAAATTGACCAGAAGGTGGAGGCCCCCCGTACAGCACCTCGGCCCGACGAACGGTCAGGTCAAAACTCTAATTTATTAAGACCATGGTGTCCTTCATGGTCTTCAAATCTTCAGCCTCGGCCGCCTCCTTCCCCCGACGCTCTGAAGCGGCCTCCTCCTCCAGAAACGCCCCTTATGCTCGACCGTCTGTAACGCCTTTCAGAGCAGTGCGATCTCCGCCGCTTTGTCGGCGTCAGCCTTCTCCACCTCGACCAGCCGAGCCGCACCGAGCTCCAACTCTGCAACTTTTTCTCATAGGTTGTGTTCGCATCAACAACTTGTTGAAGATTATTGGATGCCTCCTGAAGATCATGCTCGAGGCGCGACAAATCTTCAATACGTTGCCTTCGAGCCTCGGCGCCTCGGCGGGTCAAGATCAACCCGCGATAGATTATCTCGACACCACCGTTGAGAACATCATCATCCGGGACCGACCCGATTAGCTCCTTGAGGTCGGGGGGCAAGTTAAAATTCATCGCTCGGGTGAAGCACATGTCACCCCCTAGCAAGGCCAGAGACGACTTTTCGACGACTGCAACGGGCACGACAACAACGATCGGGATAGGGCGGTTGAAGTCATCGGTTGGCGGCAACTCAACATGAGTCACCGTTCGGCTCGGAGGAGGGATCGACATCTGCCCCAGAGCCCTAACGGTGCGGGCAATATTCCCTCCCTCTCTAGCTCGTTTCTTCGAGCTCTTCGAGAGGCCCGCACGGGCAGTATTAGTTGTAGGGGCCCTGGCACCGGCTGCCCCCCTCTTCTCGTTCAGCTTGTTCCTAAAGGAGCTCAATATGCCGATTGCCTGCGAAATTTCCCTCTTGGCAATTTCTGAAATAAGAAAAAGAAAAAATGTTAGCAAAAAAAAAAGCAATAAACGACCGAAGCGTTAAGACCACATATCCTCGAAGGCCACCGCGCGATCGGTCACCGTGTAAAAGACATAAGCGGTCGAGCGGGGAGCTTCTTGGCGAGATTGTGGAACAACGCAAAAACTTCCCACTCATACTCACTTGGGTTGACCGGCCTCGGCCAATCCTTGATCTTTGTGGGTTTCCTCGTCCAGGACAACGAAAACCTTGTTTGTCCGACTTCATCAAAAAAGTAACGCGTGCCCGCCGGCTTCACGTACACCTTGAAGAACTTTTCTTTAAAGTTCTTATAAGAGGTCGTGAAGGCTTTGAACAACACGCTGCCAACCTGATTGACCAAAGAATGCTAACTGACCAATTCGGCAGGATGGGAGGCATAGAAATGCAAAAAACATGAAGGAAAAGGACGTACCCCAAACGTCCGGCACAACATGCGAAAAGCCTGCATGGACGCCCACGTATTAGGGTGCAACTGAGTCGGAGCCACATTAAGTGCCCGAAAGACACCGGTTGATGGAGATGTGCCTTCATAGTTTTCGGATTTTGTTGGTGAATGGCGAAAGCATCATGGATTGAAGATGAAGCAAGGTCCTCCTAAGAGTGGTGGTGACCTTGAAGGTGCATCAGAGGTAGGGATTGAGAGTGGTGAGGCCAACTCTACTTGGAAAGGGGAAATTTGTGAAGATTAAAAACCTAACCTAGGATGTTTTGGGCAAGAAGTGAAATTGGCACAATTTGGCAGCAATTCACTAAGTATATTAATCTTGAATTTACATGACCCAAGCTCTTCATTATATAGTAAGTAAGGGCTGGATTTGAACAAGAGAATTGGAGGGAAATTCAAATGCAAAAGAAATTGAAATTGGCGCATATTTTACACTTAGCACATGGAGCACATGAAGCATATTTAACATGTGATGGAAAACGTTTAGCACATGTTAAATATGGAAAATGTGGAAAATGTGTCTTGGTTAAACATAACCGGCCTTGGTTAAAATTAGGTGTTTTAGAAATCCTAATTTAACCATGGTTGGTTTTTAGGTGCCAAATTTCATCTAAGGAAAAATTACAAATAAAATTCCTAATCTAATTTTGACAAGAAATTAAAGTCTACTCTACACTAGAGTTTATGGCATTTGAACATGTAAAAGAACGTCTTCTTGGATCTTCTCGGCCATAACTCTAGGGTTGGCCCAAATCTACCCTTTGGTGGGCTTGCATGTGGGCTTGTGCTTGGGCCTCTTCCATTACCGGCTGTGAACACATCAAAAGGAAGGGACACATGAAGGTCCGAAAAAAGACAACTGTACATGAAAAAGAAGGGGGGTTCGGTGGATGACCACTCCCTATAAACACCTTTTGCATTTGAATTACGCAAACCAACTCCCTTAACCCGACCCAGCAGTGAAGGTCCATTAAGGTAATATAAATAGCACGCATTTCAAGAGAAAGGTGATGGGAAAAACGCATGCGGAAACAACACACATAATCACAAATCAACTGCAGAAAATAAACAACACATGATTTAACGTGGTTCGGTCGCCAACTGCAACCTACATCCACACGGGCAACAATTAGGTTTTCATTATATCCTGTTGCACCCCAATTACAAGTACAATGATCTCTTTAAATAGAGATAATAAAGGGACACAATGATTAAGCCCACTCACTAAAACATGGTGTCTACTCAGCCCAACCCAATTGGTCCTGGCTTCATACCCAACAATCTCCCACTTGAAGTCACGGAACAATGTTCACCTGCGCTTCAACTGTGTACATGGTGTCTTGTCAGCCCAACCCAATTGGTCTTAACTTCATACCCAACAATCTCCCACTTGAAGTCACGGAACAATGTTCACCTGCGCTTCAACTGTGTACATGTACTTCTGTAATCTGTCGACGAAACTCAATGTTCCACCACTAGTTGCCACCAGCCTTCTTAATCATTTTGAAGACTTCGTTAAAACTCCCCTGAGTTTTAACACGTCATTCACTGACTCGTTCTTTGTTCCTACCGACTCCCACTTACAGGAACTGCTGGATCCTGAAACAACCTGAGAACAAACACTCTCCATATACCCGTTCTTTGTTCCTACCGACTCCTACTTACAGGAACTGCCGAATCCTGGAACAACCCGAGAACAAACACTCTCCATATTCCCGTTCCTACTGACTCCCACTTACAGGAACTGCCAGATCCTGGAACAACCTGAGAACTAACACTCTCCATATTCAACATGAAATTTTCTGGAGAAGTTTCAACCGCTAGAATATTGGTTCTCCTAACCCACTGTCGTCTAGGAACCTTAGCTGAAGCAGGAACCGTGCTCCCACTGCCACAAGTACCTCTTATTGGTCTACCTGAACCTTTCCATGCTCGTTCATCCTGAATCTGTGGCTCTGGGTTTCTCTCTTGTAAAGACAACCCTCTTCTTCCCACGATATTTTGTGAACCGGACTTTGTTTATCTTCTGAACTGGGATGGTCACTCCCTCAGACACGGTAATCTGACTATATACAACGAACCTCTCTTTCTTTCGCAGACCATGACAAGATTTCCCTTGACGACCTTCCACTGCTGATTTCCGAACTTCACTTCATGTCCCTGTTCGTCCAACTACTTAATAGAAATCAAACTTTTCCTCAAGCTTGGAACAACTCTGACATCCTTCAAAGTCCAAAAACCAACTGGTGTCTTCAACACTATGTCACTCATGCCCGTAACATCAAGAGTTCTGTTGTCCACTAGTCTTACCTTTCCAAAGTCTCCAATAACTAGATTCTGCAATGCTTCAGAATCCATGACCCAGGAATCCACACTGCTATCCACGCAACAGACTAAAAAGTCCTCGTCCGCGAAGTCTTCTGCAATGTTGACTTATTTATCATTAGGGCATTGATTCCTGAAATTCCCCACCTCCTTGCAGTTCCAACATGTTACACTTGAGCAATCCCGAGTATTTGACTGACTCCTTCTTTTGTTCTTACTCCCACTATCTCTGATATTTCTCTTACCTCTTATGACATATAGCGATTCACTAGATAATTCCCCAGAACTCCTTCTTCGAACATCCTCGCCAAGAATGAGATCACGAATCTTCTCAAAAGTGAATCCATCGAATCCCGCTAAACTGGTAACTGTTGTACCCGTTCCGGACCAATTGTCAGGCAAAGACAATAGCAATAGTAAAGCTTGAACTTCATCATCGAACTTAATGCCCACTGACATAAGTCTGGCTAAGATCATATTGATGTGCTCAGTAACTGAACTTGCAAATCCTCAATTTGCATTTTCTACCAACTGAAATTTGTACCATCGAATTTTTAATTCGGAACTTCCTGTCTTCTGCCATCTCAAATGACTAGTCGAGATACTCGGTACAACTAATTTCAGATCTTGGCAATCTTTTTTTTTTTAAAATCAAGATCAGAAAAATTGCACCACCCAAAATCACTCACCAACAAACCTGGTCGCAGTCTCCACTGCACTGGCGCTCCGCACCACCACTGTCGTTGGTCACCGCTGTTGTGAAGCAGATCTGGGAAACCCTAAGCCTTAGGACACTGCTGCAGCCCCTGCAAAACCCTAACTTTGGGACACTGTTGCCACCTCTGCGAAACCCTAACTTTGGGACGCTACTGCAGCTGCAATTTTCACATCTCGTCGATTACTTTTTGTTGATCGGATCTCTAGTGTGTAAACGAACAAGGCTCTTGATACCACTTGATGGGAAAAAAGCACGCGGAAACAACACACATAATCACAAATCAACTGCAGAAAATAAACAACACATGATTTAACGTGGTTCGGTCGCCAACTGCAACCTACATCCTGATGTGATTCCACTAGCCATATGGAGAATGATTCTTGACATTCTTAGGAATCACCTTGAGTTGGACATTATAGAGGCACTTTTCTTAGAGTTGGATCATTGTTCTAAGACAAGAACTCACCAAAAACTAGTACCAAATCCCAAACTCATTTGGATGTTCCACATATTGTCAAATTGAACCAAGAAAAGGAGGTAAAACTAAGAAGTACCGAACAGAATTGCATAAGAACACATTTCAACCGAACAAAATGAAATTAAAAGGCAAAGAACAGAACATAGGTGCTGGAAAACTAGAATAGCCGAACCAAACATCAAGAAAACAAGCTAGAACAAAGAATTAACAAAGAAGAAAGGAAGGAGAGAAGAAATGCTCATGAAGATGGAAGAATGGTTGGATGATCACGCCACTAGAAGTATGGATGCTCCTAGATGAGTGTGCAAGCCGCCACTTGAGGAAACCATGATCCTTCAAGATAAGACTAGAGAAGAAGGCTCAAAAGCTCTCCAATGCTCACTCCAATTTTGAGTATAGTTTCTTTAGATAAATTCAAATCTGAATTTTACAAAGGAAGCACCTCTATTTATAGCCTAAGGTGCTGAAAAAATAGGTGGGAAATTTCAAATAAACTCATTTGAAATTCCCACCAAAAACAAGTCACATGGGAGGTGTGACCTTTTTCTACTATGACACCTCCCAAAAACTACACCTACACCTATCTACTAATACACCCCCCTCCTAAAGCTCCTAACTAAAGCCTAAAAGATGCTAAAACAAAAGAGGTTTCTAATGTTTCCCTCTAAGCACCTTCAACTAAAGAAATTACAAAAAGAGAAAATAAATGTCCTCTAGCTCCCAAAGCTTTGAACATGCTTCTTGTAATCCTTTGAGGTGGACTTTGACCTCCATGGGCGTCCTCCATTTGTGCCTCCACCTCTTCTTGATCTTGTTGATTGGCCTCCATGTCCTCTTGAGCTTGATCTCCATCACATCCACACGGGCAACTATTAGGTTTTCATTATATCCTGTTGCACCCCAATTACAAGTACAATGATCTCTTTAAATAGAGATAATAAAGGGACACAATGATTAAGCCCACTCACTAAAACATTGTGTCTACTTGGCCCAACCCAATTGGTCTTGGCTTCATACCCAACAAAAGGTACGTCATTATCTACAATACTCTGACAACCGAATACTGACACCCTAACTGACTTGAGCGTTGGAGTGCCTTCTACAGGTACCATCCCCGCCTGTGGAGCAGGACGACCGAGAGGAAGGGAGCACATCAGGAAGCGCGAACGTATTGAGGAGTCTCAAGAGTACTAGGTCGACCAAGAATAAGAATAGGAGCAATCGTTCTCTAGGTCCCCAAACTCATTCGAGAACACTTCATTTTTTAAATATAAATCATTTTGTCATATTAGAAGCATGTATGTCATTCGAGAATTATTTCAATTATTTCTACCAACCCAATTCGTCTTATATTGAAGTTCTTCAACGTGTTAACAAAACTCTGAATCCAATTTGCTTATGTTAATTTGTTAGATTATGGCATTAGAAGAAACATTAGGTTAACTTATCTTTTAGGATTTTTGTGAAATGAAAGGTGGAAAGAAGATTCATATTCGTTTGTTATCTTGATATTACCAAATGCAGCCTCAGGACTTAGAAAATGATAAATAATATATTATAACGTTAATGAAATTGCATGTATAATGTTTGATATTAAGAGATTTTATAACTGCACAAGTAATTTTGTGTTAATAATGATTGTAGTAAATTGTTTATCACTAATGTTTTGTCGACAACTTTTAGGATTGTGAATAATAAGTTTAACGGGTTTAAAATGCTAATAAAACAAAGAAAAACATTAAACATATTTTTTTTTAATGTATAAAAGTATTAAGATTATTGCTTAAAAAAAAGTCAATGATGCGTGACACAACTTAATTATAAAGTTACTAATAGTGTTCCACCATTACGAGATTAGACAATGAATTTTTGTCATATGATGAAAGTTGGTAACACTATACACATGGTATTATTTATCGGAGAAATTTTAGTTAAAAAAACTCGCCAAAATATAAGTTAAGGGCTTAAGGTCATTTGGGATATTAGAAAGACTATTTTATTTCATACTCATCAAAACTTTTCTTAAAATACGTGTTTAGAAACAAATTAAAACAAAACAAATTAAAGTAACAAATTATAATTGATTTGATGAATTCTTTGATTACTTTCACATACAATCCTTTACTATTATCTAGCTTACCACACAATCTCAATTATTGTAGAATTTAGTACATGCACTTACTAGAAAATATACCTATTTAATTTATTATTTTAACTAAATTCACTTGTTATTATATTTGATCATGTTTTAAATAACAGTTAAAAGAAACTTAGGATGCTACATCTACTTTAGTATAATGAACATAACTGAAACTTTTTAACAAATGTTTAAATTTGGTAAACCATTATTTTAAACTTTTAAGTATACAACATTATATAGGAAATAACTCAGAGAATGTAAATATTATACATGAACAATGTTCGAGTCAATAAGTTGGATGCAAATAAACAACTAATATACATTATCAAATACTTTCATCTAGGGGAGCATTAGTGGCAATTTTCATGGAATTGCTTGAAGAACTAATAAACTCAGACAATGTTGTTTGGCCAGAGCAAATTTTTTCCAATGTTTCATGTGGATACAGAGAAGGCTTTGGAGGTATCTTAAGGTTCTCAATGTCTCCTTCAAGCATTTCGATTACCTTATTAATGGAAGGACGATCATTTGGTTTTAATTGTATGCACCAGAGTGAAACTATCATCATTTTTTTTGCAATTTTCTTCTCTTTCTCTATGACATCTTCCATTTCTATATCTTTCTCTTTGTCAAGTTGATCATAAATCCAAAAGGGAAAGTAAAGTTGGCTTGAACGCTCTGCATGGGGATTTAAGTTTTTTCTCTTGCTTGCTATCTCCATCAAAAGCATTCCAAAACTATACACATCTGACTTATCTGATATTCTTCCAATATTTGTATAAAACAATTCTGGAGCCATGTATCCAATTGTCCCTCTTGCTGCTGTCATAATCACAACACTCTTGTCTATTGGATATAGTTTTGCCAATCCAAAGTCAGAGACTTTTGGGGTGAATTTTTCATCAAGCAGGATGTTGTGGGGTTTGATGTCAAAATGCAAAATTTGCATCTCACAACCATAGTGTAGATATGAAATTCCACGTGCTACTCCAATTGCTATATTATATATTGTGTCATAGGTTAAATGCAAATTTTCTTCTCTGAAAAATATAAATTTGTCAAGAGATCCATTAGGCATGAACTCATAAACAAGTGCACGTTTTGAACCCTCAACACAATATCCAATTAATTGCACTACATTTTGATGATGTATTGTTCCAATTGTTGCAACTTCATTGATAAAGTCTTGTCCATTACCTTTTGATTTTCGTAACACTTTTATAGCAACAGAAGGTCCACTACGCAACTTTCCTTTAAATACAGTGCCATAACCTCCTTCACCCAATTTTTCATTGAAACCTCTGGTCATCTTCTTAATTTCCTTGTATGTGTATCGAATAGGCATCAAACTATTTTTCTCTAAAAAACTTTCAATATTTTCGTATTCTGACGAATGTCTTCTTCTCCACTTGTATAACAAAAGAGTAATAAACAATATCGTGCCAGCAACATATCTAATGAGTATGAAGTATGGTATAACATAGTGTCCGAACGTAACTAATGCTGATCCATATATAGTATAACCTTCAAGATTTGGGTTTGGTCCAGTTATTGTTAGAAACAATCCTGTGAATTAATATCTCAAATGTCATCATGTTGTAATAAAGAAAGCAAAAATATCACACTTCCTTAAAATAAAAAATCACTTGTCAACTTTTTTTTATTAATATAATAACAATAAAGTCTTTAAACTTTTAAATTTATTTACACTTACTATTATTATTATTATTATCATTTATAGTATTATATAGTGCCAATGCATTTTTTATGTTGTGTTTTAATTAAAAAAAATAGTATCTAATAAATAAAATATATATTTTATTTAATAAAACAAGTAATTGAATAATTTATTTTTACTAATATATATATATATATATATATATATATATATCATGATTATATAAAAAAAATGCATATTTCATAAGAAGAATAGATATTTTGATAATTATCTTTAACGTCATTTTTAATTAGATAATTTTATCTTTTAATAAATTAAAAATAATTTATTTATTTATTTAATTAAATAAATAATATATTTCTACTAAAAAATAAGTAAATAACTCTTTTACTTAAAAAGTAGTAGAAACACATAAATTCCCGCTGTCATATATTGATATTTTCTTTATTCAAACTAACGAAAACACATATTTCTCACATGTGTATTCACATTTTTCTTATATTAAAATATATAATTTTATAGTTTTATTATTTTTATACTTTATACTTTATACTTTATTTTTATTTTTATAAATAATTAATTAAAAAATAATATAAATTAACATATGTAATTTTTAAAAAATAGTATTATAAAATTATATAGCTGTTATTTTTTAAAAAAAGAAGTTATTTAGTTTTCTTTTAAATAAAGAAAAGTTATTCAACTTTTTATTTTATTAAATAAAGAAATAAATTATTTTTTATTTATTAAAAAGTAAATTTTTCCAATTAAAAATAAATATAAATAACTGTTATAATGTTTTCCTGATTTTATAGGTACTTTATTTATATACGTAGTTATTTTAGCTTTAAAAAATGGCTACTCAAAAGATAAAAACAGGATTAAAAAATTATATAACCATTATTATTTTTTAATAGAGAAGTTATTTAGTTATTTTAAAATAAATAAATAAATAAATATTTATTTATTTTATTAAATAAATAAATAAAATATTTTTTATTTATTAAAAGGTTAAATTTTCCAATTAAAAAAATATATGAATAATATTTATAATTTTGTAGACAATTTTTCTTATTTTGTAGGTAATGTTTTATATAAGTAGTTATTTTAGTTTTAAAAAACGGTTATTCAAAGGATAAAACGGTGAGAATTTGTGTACACCATATAAGAATTATCTTTATCAATGTTGATAAAACAATTTTAAAGAAATATATTTTAAAAATAATGATTTAAAAGTTAAAAGAAAATGTATATTATGTTTTTTTAAGTGGGAAAGTTAGACCATTAAAAAAATCCCTCTTTTACTAAAAAATAAAAATTATCAAAGAATAAAATTATCAATTAAAAAGATGACATTAAAGATAAAAAAAAAAAATTATTGTTGATGAAACTATATCCTTGAAGATGAGTGTTCGATGGTTGGCGGTTAGGTTAGGGTTTTGTCCTTTCTATGGTGATGCTCTTCTTCTAAGCGGCTAGGATTGCTTTTCCCTCTAGTGTTGTGGGATTGTGACAAATTCTTCTAGTTTTCACATTTTTTGGGGTGTCTCAAGGATCAAGGTTGCTATTCACAAGACAAGTCATCTTATACGACTCAAGCATAAAAGAAGACTTTTGCACAATCCTTGAATAATGTTGGTGATATCCTTCTTTCATAGTTGTCTTTTTCCTGCATCAACGGAGATTTGATATCTATTCAAATTGATGAAGATGTGTATCTCGTAGGTCTTAAAGATTGTAAAAGTCACATTCATGGAAGAATAGTATTATCCAAAGCTGAAAAATCTCTTACTCATGAATTTGTTAAACACAAACGGGTCTTAAAGATTTTATGAATTTGTTTTTTCTTCCCTTGAAGACATTAGATGAGTCCTAGGAGTGAGGTTTTTGGTTCTCAATCTGGATATCTTGATAGTCTTTGCTTGAACCATACTTTGTGTCAATTTGCATGAAGCTCACAAAAGTTCAATGATGAGTTAGGATCCACAGTCTTCGTATGGAATATTGTCAACCAAAAATAATTTTCTCTATAGAAAAAGGGATTAGTACTCCTCTTTCCCTTTATGATTGCACCATGAATAAATTTAGAGGTATTTTTGTTAGAGTGTTGGTTGATAATGATATGCTATATGCTTTGCCTAATCAAATTTTGGTGGAAAGACCTGATTTTGTTTTTATTGCAAATATTCAATTTGAGAAGTTACCTACATTTTTCTCTTCATGTAAAAGGATAGGGTTTGATATTTCTAAATGTAGACGACATTCTGATAACCTCAATAACACAATCAAACTGTCAACTATTTTATCCAAACTTGTTTTAGAGTATAAATTTGTGACTATCCAAACCAAAGAAACTAATGATGTCACTCACAAGGAAGTGGTTGGTGTCATAGAGAAATAGAATTCTGCGATAGAGATATAAATATATGATGTACTTGTTCGTAAGGCAGGGGTGGTGGAAGTTGAGGGAGTTGCTATTGATTTTGATACCCTTAGTTGAAGTTGTTGTTGGACAAGTGGAGATTGTATCTCTTATTGGTCAAAAGTTTAAGAAATTTGCAGAAGAATTATTTGTTGATGATAATGTTTATGTTGTTGCAGTTATTGATATAAGGGTTGGTTCACAATATCATAATGATATTTTTGTTGATATGCCCTCTTTGGAGAATGTCCATGAACCAAATGATTTGCTACAAAAAGAAGACTCCTTGCCTTATGAAAGTTTAGGTCTTTTTAAGGATTCTCTCATCTCAAATCTCAAATCTGCAACTAATGCAACAAAGTTCTAAATTTGTTGTTGGAAAACGAGTTACATCTAAATCTATTTCTCAAGATTTGGCCTTAAAAAATTGTTTTGAATCTCTTTCAGGTGATTAACAAGAGACTCAAGAGTCACGTTCGACCATCTTAGTAGTGAATATAGTTGAATTTACCTCGACTGACATTTTCTTAGAAGAAGCCAATTTGGTTTCTAAGTTTTGGGCTAAAAAGATGGATGGAATCATAAAGTGAAGAAATTGAATAAACCAGTTCAAACTTTCAAGAGATCGAAATGTCCTTCTAAGCTAGAGTGAAAGCCAATAAGAAGACATCCAAAACAGGTCAACCCAACAAAAAGTAATGGTAAGGATGTGCACCAATATCATAGAATTTTATTACCATCGCTGAATGCAAAGGATAGTCAATTTGATTAGATTTTTGGGATTCAATCATTCGTCTTTACTATCTTTATGGGAGCTACACATTAGAGAATGTTCTTTTGATTGTCTTGTCTTATTTACTTTTTTATTTTTGGTTTAAACTCTCAATATAAGTGCTTAGGTTAATTTTAAGAGTTCTTTATTTTTTATTTTTCTTTACATGAATTTGGTCTAGTCTCCCAATGTTTTTTTTTTATGTTATATTCTCTAACATGAGTTTTATTTAAAAACAATACACTAAGGTTATCCTCTAATATATATTATTTTAATATTGTTTTTATGAAATTATATAAATTTAAATTTTATAATGTTAATATTTTAATATTTTTTTAATATCTTGTTTACGAAATTATATTATTTCAATAAAATAAAAATGTGGATATTAGTTTTCTTAGTATTAATAAAGGAAGTTGTTAAGTTAACATATAAATAAGTCAATAAAAATGAAAAAAATTACTCTCCTAGCACCTGTACACAAATTGTTATCATTAAAAGTATCTTATTTGGAAGTGTTATGAATCAAAGTGATAGATCATAATAAAAAATTAATAGTAATGTGAAATTATTATAGAACTGTTTTGGCAAAAGTAGTTTTATAAATAATATTAGTTATATTTGGACAGTTTTCTATAAGTATTTTTATTAAAGAAAAATAAAAATTTAAAAATTAAACCAAATTGTTTATAATTTGGAAATTAAAAATTAAAATGGTTATATTAAAGAATGTCTAAAAAGTAGTTTAAATATAAATTAGTTTTAACTTTTAAATAATTTATTTAATGTTTTTATATTTTTATTCAAATAAATATATTTATAAAGAAACTTGTTCCATCATACTTATTACTTATAACATATATAAAGAGGAATAAAACCGTGTGATAGAAATAAATTAAACTATGTTTTCCCTTTTTACTTAAAAATATGTATATAGAAATAGAGGAACTCACCTTGCACGATAGCTAGACTAATCTCTGTAAAAAAAAACAAAAAAAACTTTGAGTTAATAAATAGTATGACACAATTAAAAGTAAAATATTCTTTTCTCATTTTGTGTAAAGTGTCAAAATAAAAAGTAATGTAAAATCTGGGGAACAATTTGGTGTTTTACTTATTTGTTGCATTATGCATTATTTAATTTAGAAAACCAATATAAAAGAAATTCAAATTTAAGTTAAGAGATTAAAACTGTATTTAAACATGAAAATTATGATAAAAGGTATAATAGGTAATATGATAATTATGTAGAATCAAAATTGGTTTTTGATATTAAGTACAATTCAAACGCAGGCAATCCAAAGAGATGGAATTCTTACCAAGAAAATACTGCCGCCAATCCACGGTCTCCCTATTCACCCAAAAAAGGAACAGAGTATGAATATCAAAGATGTACAGAAATTAATCAATAATATTTACATTATTTACTTACTATGTAAAGAAAAAAACTAAATTAAACGGTTTCAGATGGTTTTGAAATTTTTTAAGGAAATAGGTGGATTGAAACCCAACTACTGATTTAGTATGATTTTATTTTTAAAAATATATAGAAATATTTATCTATACTTTATAATAATATTTTATTATTTTGTATATACAATTTTTTCTATGTTATCTTTAATAATATGTTTAAATTACAATACAAATTTACAAAAATAAATATAAAATACAGTGGAAAAAAAACTAATTTAAAAAAAACTATTACATTTTACATTTAATTAAATTATAAATATTAAAAATATTTGATTTCTTATAATTATTTTTTTATTACAATGTAAATTCAATATAATATATATAATATATTTTATTATTTTATTTTGATATAATAAAAATCTCACATAAAATACAAAATAATATGCATGTGTTTATAAAAATTTATAAGATAATATAATAAAAAAATGTACAGATAGAGATAGAGTGTTTAGCTCGTAAATATATAAAAAAAAAATTAAACAAACTCAAATTTAACCGAACAATTGTGTTTAGTTTTACTTGTAAAAAGAAACATTAAACAGAGCCGGAACTGACCTACCTTCTTTGTAGCATTCAAGGGTCTGGCTGGAAGAACTGAAATAGCAGTCAGTATCTGCACAACGATCATCACAGACGAGAGGAATCCATGAAAGGTCAAATCCATAGAGTAGGGCTGTGTGCATCATGTCATAGGAATATGTATTTGTGTCCAAACCCCTCCAAGATGTGGGAGCAACCAGCTTCACTTCACAACCAACTTCAAAGTCCTCTGCAATTAGGTCACCAGCCACAGCGTATATGTAGCCTTTCCACTCCCAATTCAGGCATCCACGGGTATCCACATACTTAAGGTTCCCAGTCACTGGATGGCTACAATTCAAAAACACTATATGCTCATAAACAAGCGGCTCGGTACGATAATACCAGTCAGACGAAGTAATTAGTTGGTAAGAAGAACCATCCTTGGGAGGATTATGCGAGAGATCCGACTGGTAAGAATGAGTGAAATTGGATGGAGAGAAGAAATAGCGAGAAAGAGAAGAGCAATTTGATTGTTGAAGTCCAGGATCCATCAGTCGGATTGTGAAATTATGGTAGTTAATGGCCTGCACATGAAATGCTCCCGAGTAGAAAGAGAAGAGAGCTATATTGTTTTCACAAGATAGCTCATAGCTGGTGAGACCGCACCCTTTTGGGTCTCCTTTCAATCGGAATGGATAAGATATGTTGTTGATTTTGCCACAGGAAGAGGGGGGGCAAGCATCTTCTCCATGAATTAGGTGGAGCAGAAACAACAAGATTATCAAAGCTCTCTTTTTCCACATGGTTACGCCCAAACTCTTTTCTGTTTAAACTTCTACTGCCAACACAATCCAAGCTGGCCTTTAAAGGCAGATTTCACATACACACAGTAAATAAAGGGGGTCCCCATATTTTGAAAACCAACGCCACCGTATACAACTGCAAAAATATTAATATTTTAATAATATGTGCATCTACTGTGATAGGAAAATGATATATTTATAATCTGCTCCAATATACAATATACAACGATTGATGATTTTATATAAATACTAAAATTTTATACAGAAAAATGAAATTGTAAACTGGTGTAAGTTCTCAATATATTATTTCTAATTGTGATATTATGATTTTTTTTTCAATTTTTTTTTATATTTTGACTTTCACAGGTTTATTTTTTCTCCGGTTTTGTATTTTATTCCGGTTTTGTTTTTTTTTATTATTAATAATAGTATTATTTTTATTAATATCATTATTTAAAACTAATAATAATAATAACAATAAATATTAATAATAATTTAAATAATAATACCAATAATAATATTTTTAATATTATTAATAATAATATTAATAGTAATTACAATATTAATTGTAATTATAATAATATTATTTATTTTGAAAAAAAAAATATTTATCGCAAACATATTTTTTAATTGGACTTTATTGACATCCTTGTTATAATTTTATTCAAAATGATTTTTTGTATGCTTAAATGCATATTGTGATTAAATTTAGTATGGAGAATTTTATTTGTTGAAGTAATGGACAATTGGACTTGGAGTATGGTTGATGTTAATGCGTTGGTCATTTAGAAGAATTGTTTAGGAAATAGTGACTTGGTTTAAGTTTTTGCATAAGGACCACGAAGGAAGATGAATAAGGTGAACTGAGTTTGTTTATCACACGTGAAATTTATTTATCACATGAAAATGAAATCAATTACTTTAAACATTTTGAAGAATGTAACATTGGTAACACAGACCCAGTATAATAAAATTGTCCAGCCTAAATCATAAATTATAAATATTGTACACAACTACAAGTTCAACTAGTCCACTGCGATAATTGTACACAGATAACAATGACATTAGAGAAATTCACCTTGGTGTCCTCCACTGGTGTCACTTCACACATACCTCATACACTGCCCCACCGAAGAACAACAATAAGCTCAAAATGTCAGAAATTTGTTTAGTGTGCAAAAAGTTGATAGCAAGTCACCACCTATTCCTACATCCACTTATTGTGACTGACTATGCTTATACTGAGATTGGAGAACTTTTCCTCAGTGTCCTCCACTAAGGTCATTGTACAAACACCTCATGCACCACCCCACCAAAGAACAACACAAAAAACTCAAATTTTATAAAATTACTTCATTATACAAAAACTTGGTAGTAGGTCACCATTTATTCCTACCTAGGTCACCACTTAGTGTGTCTGTCACTAAATACATTGACACTGAGATTACAAAACTTGGCCTTGGTATACTCCACTGAAGTCGCGTTACACACACTTCATGCATCACCCACCCAAGAACAAAAGAAAGCTCAAAATTGCATCATTTTGTACAAAATGGTAGTAGGTCACCATTTATTCCTACATAGGTCACCACTTATTGTGATTAACTACATTGACGGTGAGATTAAAGAACTTGACCTCATAGACTACCCAAGAACAAAACAAAGTTTAAAATTTCTAAAATTATTTTTATTGTACAAAAACTTGGTAATAGGTCACCACTTATTCCTACATAGGTCACCATTTAATGTGGTTGTGACTAACTACATCACAACATTAACAGTGACAATGACCATCGTGTTCTCCATTGGGGTGACTTTACACGCATCTCATGCACTGCACCGCCCCACCCAAGAACAATACAAAGCTCAAAATTTATAAAATTACTTTGTTCTGCAGAAAGTTGGTATCGGATCACCACTTATTCGTACATAGGTCACCACTTACTCTGACTAATTAACACTGAGATTAGATAATTGTACATTGGTGTCTTCCATTGAGGTCACTTTACACACACCTCAACCACCTCACACAAGAACAACACAAACTTACAATTTATAGAATTATTTAATTGTACATAAACTTGGTAGTAGGTCACCACTTATTCCTACACATATCACCACTTAATATTACTATCTCTAACTATATTAATAATCATATTAGAGAACTTGACCTTTCTGTCCTCCATTAGGGTTACTTTACACATACCTCATGCACTGCACCATCCTACACAATAACAACACAAACCTCAATTTCTAAAATTAATTAACTGTGCAGAATGTTGGTAGCAGGGGTCACCACTTAATCGTACACAAGTCACCACTTACTCTAACTAACTACATTAACATTGAAATTATATAATTGTACCTTTGTCTCCTCTATTGAGGGCACTTTACACACACCTTCCTAATGAGACTGTTGAAATAAAGGACACCCTAAAATATGACTGGTTAAATTTGCTTGGAGTAGAATTGACTATATATAACTTATATTTAGCCAAGAAAGATTTGTGGTGGTGGTGCTGATAGAGAATGTAAACCCTGCAAAATGATGTAAGGATGTAAATGATCAATAAAAAATACTATTAAGTTTTACTATATAAACAATAAAACTATTTTGCAAGTTTATAACTTTCATGTTCAATGTTTTAAATTTTCGAATTATTTTATAGAGATTAGGTATGCGAATTTTTTTATACTTGAAAATTATGAATCTCTTAAATTATAAATTTTATAAATAAATAATTGAATTGATAAAATATATTATTGATAATAACATATGTCTTTTATTATTTAAATTTTTATTTTATTTTGAGAAAAAAATTTCGTATCCTCGATATTAATGATTTTCTTAATGATAACATAAAAATTCAAAACGGTTAGTTCTTGAAAATGTTACTTAAATATAGCAATTATGAGATTTTTTTTAATTTTAATTTTTTTTAAATTAAAATTTTCTTTCTACCAAACATTTGTCTCGTTTAAATTGAATAAAAAGACTTTAATATCTAAAACATCAATTATTTAACAATTAATAATATCAAAATTTTAATTATATTTTTTAGTTTTTTTTTTAAAATTTAAGTATGATATATTTTATTATATATGTACGTTAGTATTAAAAATTGTGACATTATAATGTGAATATTCTACTAAATATTTTTCTATTAGTTCAAAATAATCATGTAAAATAATTTTTTTTATCAAAATAAATGTTTAAAAACATATCATAAGAATAATTTTTAATTTTACAATTTTTTAAAAAAATATCACATCACGACTGTCGTAGAGTCGGTTGTTAAACAAATATTTTTATTAAAATAAAACAAGAAATTATAATTTAAAAAAATAGAATATATAAAAAAAAATTATTTGAAAATTTTGATTCACTAGTTCATCATATGTTTTGTCCCTTATAGAAATTACTTACATCTATGAAGTACGTAAATTTGTTGAAGAGTAAAAAAGACATTTAAACATGTAATCAACTTCTATCACAACGTCGTAATCTCACACAATGAAAAGAGGAGTTGTCAAAGTAATTAGAACAGTAAAAAAACCAAATTTGAGATCTAATTTTTTTTTCAACAACGTACAAGTTTTTACTAGAGTCTAAGTGGTTCTAATTCATGACTGCTTGTAGTAAATCCATCAAATTGTCAATTATAAAATAAATAAATAAACAAGTTTTATTATATAAATAAATTTATATATTTAAAAGTATATTTTATATAATTATAATTTTAAACCTTTTAAAAAGCCATTAATTTTTTTATTACAAAATTTATCATTTGTATTTATTTTTAAAAATTAGATATGTTTTTATTTATTTTATTTAGACAAGTCATTTTATTTAAGCTAGTTGATTAATTAGATTTAAATTTTGTTTATTTTTAGAATTTTTTATTTCTCAATTTCAACTAGGGTTATATCTATTTTATTTACAATATTTATTGTTTAATAAAAAATTAGTTATGTGTTATAAATTATGTAATAAAATACTAGTTATTTCATGTTGAATATTTTTTTCTTTGATTTCAACTACATAACAAATGAAAAAGTCACTCAGTAAATAATAAAAAGTGTAATAATTAGAATAAATATTTGATACTACATATCTTTTAATTTTTTATTTTATTTGTAGTTTATTAATATATATTAATTATTCACATACACAATTGGTTATCCTTTTTATTTTATTGAATATATGCAACTATGCATACTTAGTTTGACCCAAAAACACAAGCGTTTTGGTTTTACACTTCGTCTAATAAGTTTTTATTTGAACAAATAAAGTTGATACAAAGTCTAAGCATTCATAATACACATTGAAAAGTAGTATAAAAATATCGTATCTAAATATCTTTAATCTTTTATCTCTAACATAAGGAGGAGTTTGACAAAAAGTAGCTTAAACATACTCTTCAAGATATTAAACATTTTTCGAGAGAAAATTCTTGGTAAAACAAAGTAAAAGTATTTACAAGTCTTTAAGTTACACTTTGTAATGCTAACAACTACATATCATATTTTTAAACGCGAGCTTATTAGACGAAGATATATTGCAGGTTATTTTCTGTTTGTGACTACATATCGAGTTTCTTGACTATTTTTTTTTTCTTTAAAAATTCCAAATTTTAACAACTACTTTTTATGAATGACCACAAAGTTTTTTTTTTCTTTTCATTAATGTCACTTCTAAGTAGTTAAGTTTATTTAATAGTTTCATTTTCAATCAATAGATACTTTTATTAAATCATCCCAATTATATTTATTGGGAGATGCGCTTATGTTTAAAGATAAGTATGGTTTAGGATGTTGAAATTTGCTTATATTTAAGTTCATTAGTTTTTCTTTTTTAAATTGAAAGTAAAGAGAGAGTAGTTAGTAGTCTTTATGTGTTTCTTGGAAGAAACTTTTGTTGTTGTCACATGCACTGCTCATTAGTCTTTGGCTTGATTTTTCTGCATTATTACGCATTGAAGATATAGGACTTTTGTGGCAGTGAATTTCGAAGAATTTGAGAAGGTGGTATTGTATACGAGAATGAGTCTCACTGCATGATTGTTGTTTGGGGGAGGCAATTCTTGGCACTTAATATGCACCTACCTTGACATTCATAGAATTAAATGTATGCTAATAGTTATCGACAAATTGTGACACGGACCAAATTAAGGGACTTCATTAGACTTTTACTAATGAGAAATCATAAGTCTTTTTTTATCTTTTCTATGTTGTTTCTGCAACTGATTGCAAAAGTAAAAAACAAATACAAATTAGAAGTGTTAGCATAAACTAAAAGAGGCACTGAGCTCGATGTTTTCCCGTAAGAAAACAAAATGGCAAGAGTGTTGCTCCTCTAACGTGATTGTGCATTGATGACGCTATTCATGCTTCTTCTTATCAGAACTGGCAGCACCGCTCATAACGAGTGCGATGAGGAATTATCTTGTGGGCCGAAGCAACCCCCTATCAGATTTCCCTTCCAACTCATCAAGGAGATGGACGACCCATGCGATTATCCCCGTATTTGTCTTTCTTGCACTGAAAAATATGAGACCATGCTTGTGCTTCCTACTATGAAACTCCTAGTCACTTACATAGACTACCGACTTCAGTACTTTGGCTTAACGGACCCCGAGAACTGCTTTTCCAACAAGTTTAACCAAACCATCAATTTTATTCGAACTTACCAATTTGAATCATATGATGGACCACAATATATAACTTGAGCTTCTTCAACTGCACTTCAGCTGAGCATCCACACCTCAGAAACCACTACGAGGATGGCCCAAATTCACAAAACATGGTCTCCTGTCCGATTTACATTTCTGATTCTTTTCAAAGTGTCCTCCAATTTGATCTAACATCCTGTACCAAGATGTTCGACCTCACTGCGCCAATCGTATCCTTCAACCGGGGTATCTTGAATTTGAGATGGTCCAAAGCAAATTGTGCTGAGTGCAAAAGAAAAGGCAAGAGATGTACATGGAAGACCAACAACACCACAGGAGACATCGATTGTTTTGAATGCAAACCGAAGAGAATTCACGTTCCTAAATCTTTTATTTTTGCTTCTACAGGTAACATCAGAGACTCTTACACATTCGCTTTTAATATAGTTCAACTCCTTATTCCTACAATTTAGGATGTCAACAATTGAATGGCATTAAAAAGTATAAGCGTATGAATTGAAACAAGTAATGTTTAAGTGTAAAGACTGAAACAAGTACATAAATATTTCTTTTTTTAATGAAGTCTCCAACCGCTATTCTAGGTTCGATCCTTTTGGGGCTGGTGGTCATTGCTGTCTTCAAGAGCATCCTCTATTTTAGGAAAAAGCAAGAAGACCAAGAAAGAGTGGACAAGTTTTTAGAGGACTACAGGGCAGAAAAGCCAGCAAGATTCACCTATGCTGACCTGAAAAGAATCACCAATGGCTTCAAGGAAAAGCTAGGGGAAGGAGCTCATGGGGATGTGTTCAGAGGAAAACTTTCGAGTGAGATTCCGGTGGCCGTGAAGATCCTCTACAGTACAGAGGGAGAGGGGAATGAGTTCATCAATGAAGTTGGAATTATGGGCAAAATCCATCACATCAACGTGGTGCGTTTGCTTGGCTTCTGTGCAGATGGACTCCATCGTGCTCTTGTCTACAATTTCTTTCCAAACGGTTCCTTACAAAGCTTCATATTTCCACCAGAAGACAAGGACCATTTCCTTGGATGGGAGAAGCTTCAACACGTTGCTCTTGGTATAGCTAAAGGGATTGAGTATCTTCATCAAGGTTGCAATCGTCCCATTATTCACTTTGACATAAATCCTCACAACGTGTTACTTGATCACAACTTCACTCCAAAAATCTCGGATTTTGGCTTAGTCAAATTGTGTTCCAAGAATCGCAGTTTGGTGTCCATGACAGCTGCTAGAGGAACTTTGGGATACATTGCACCTGAAGTCTTCTCCAGAAACTTTGGGAACGTGTCTTACAAGTCTGATATTTACAGTTATGGAATGCTGTTGTTAGAAATGGTTGGTGGGAGAAAGAATGTGGACTTGTCTTCTCCACAAAATTTCCATGTTCTATACCCGGATTGGATCCATAACCTGGTTGATGGAGATGTACATATCCATGTTGAGGATGAAGGTGATGTTAAGATTGCAAAGAAACTAGTAATTATTGGGCTTTGGTGCATTCAGTGGGAGCCAGTGAACCGTCCATCCATAAAATCTGTGATACACATGCTACAAACTCAAGAGGAAAACCAGTTTGTTGTGCCTCCTAATCCATTTCAATCAACAACTTCCACTACAGTTAAGGGACTCAGTTCTACTAGACGACCTTTGCAGTTGGAAGTGATTCAAGAATGATTTACACCAGAAAAAATTAATGTTTAACTTTTAGAAAAATTATGGTCCATTATTTTATGAAATATGATGACGAAATCTATAACATCTAGTCTATAAACGTATTTTGTAGTGTTATAAACAATAATGAAATAAATGAATAAATTAGTTTGTTAAGTATTTTTGTCTGATTCAAGGTTCATTTGGTAATCAAGAAAACTTGTTGGTCATGAAGAAAACTTGAAGCCACAAGTGAAAATGTTTTGATGATGATGACCCAAGATAAAGATGTTGCAGACATCTTATAATATTTTTATTTTCTCTTTAATTTTAATTGCAATATTGTTGTTTGAATCCTTATTGGATTTGGTTATCATTCCCATGTTGTTCAATACTTAAGAAATTGTAACTTAATATAATTTATATGATAGCTTGGAAACAATTCTAGTAGATGGAACAAATCTAATTACAAAATAAAAATTCAAATTTATTAGACAACCAAGGAAGCTAGTTATATAAAATAGAAAAGCATAATAAAATTGAAATCCTTTCTAGAGCTAGTTTGTTACTTCTTTAAGGATTGTTGAGGTTTTTCTAGGTGGTACTTATAGAGGTTCAACTTACTGGTATTTTTACTATTTTTAACACTATTTCTAATGTAATTTTTGTTAAGTTTTGCATGATTAGGATCGCTATTGAATTTGTCCATTTCAAAGTAGATTGTATATTCGGAATGCTAGCACCATCAAATAATCCTGCAATATTTGCTAAAGAAGTAGTAGAACACCATTTATCATATTCCAGAAATTAATAAAAGTACCTGTACCAATAGTCCAAGAAGTATTATCAAGTATAGTATAGTAAAACTGCTTAATTCTAGGTCAAGAAGATGAGGATCTATAAACCATTCTAAACTCGTATTTAAGAACCCTGACTTTTAGGAGAAAAGACCAAGGCATGTTGTTATAAGCAAAGTTCGAAGCAAACTTAAGAAGATACACATTATTTTCATGATGAAGGTTAATAATCTTCAAACCTCCATTCTCAAGAGGTGAACAAATCGTCACTCAATTAACACTAGCTATGCCTTTTTTCAGAATATTACCAGTCTAAATAAAATTTCAACACCACTGCTCAACTTGCTTAAGAAGTGAAACAGGTCATTTATACATATTAAAGCTATAAGATAGAAATCTAGTAATCACTGTATTGACCAACTGAATCTGACCCATCATGCTAAGAGATTTACCTTTCCAAGATGTTAGATTCAATTTGACTTTATCAGCCAAAGGTTGAAGAAATCGACACTTTGGAGCACCAACAAAGATAGACACTCCTAAATAATTGAAATGAAAACAACCACGACTACAAGAAAGAATACGTTGAATTTTGGTGACAAAATCTTGCATAATTATCCATGGTGAAAAAACTACTCTTAGAATTAACATATATTATTGACCTAAAAAATCACCATATATTTTAAGAAAAATACTCAAATTTCTAAGAGACTTATTATTCGCCCTACAGAAAACAAATATGTCATCAACATATAAAATATGAGAGAGAGTGAGATAACCTTACGAACTAGTCATATGTAGAATCTTCTTATCATTCATAAACTTAGAGATACCTCTACTGAGAACTTCTTCTGCAAGACAAAAAAGTAAAGGAGACAAAGAAACACCTTGTCTAACACCTTTACTATAAGGAAAAAAACCCAACAAACTGTCATTTGTACTAATCCAACTGACAAACGATGGGTGAAAACCAAAGCGTGTCAAAACTAATAATAAGAACTTCCAACTCATAGTGGTAAAGGCTTTATGAATATCAACTTTGTATGGCACATTACCTCCTCTTACCTTTTTAGAAAACATGTTAATAACTTCAGAAGCAATACCAATACAATCCTGAATATGTCTACCCTGCACAAACCCATATTGATTAGGAGAAATGACTCTAGCAGCCACAAGTGCAAGCCTATCCGCCAGTATCTTGGAAATAATCTTAAATTTGAAATTAGCAACAACAATTGACCTGTAATCTTTAATGGATTCAACACCCTGAATCTTAGGAATAAGAGATACCACATTTTTGTTCATTACAGGGAGAACCCAATTTTGTTTAAAAAACTGTTGAACAACATTGCAAACACCTATCCCAATAATTTCCCAGCAAGAATGATAGAAAACACCACCAAAACCATCAGGACCAGGAGCACTATTACCATTAAGATTAAAAAGAGCATTTTTTTATTTCCAAAAAATCAGGACATTTAATCAACATCATATTCTCCTAAGAGGAAACTAGTCCAGGAATATAAGTACCAATAAAATCTTCCATATTTCTTGTATCTTGAACATTAGAAATAGACTCAGCATAAAGATTTGTATAAAAGTCCAAAATATGATCCTCAGTGAGTTTAGGTTCCTCAATAACCTCATTATCAATTTGTAGACGATGAATCCCACTAGAATTATTTCTCCTCTTGACCACAACATGGAAAAAAGCAGTATTTCTATCCCCATCTTTAAACCAAAGCATCTTGCCCTTTCTTTCCAAAAAAAATATTGACAATGAAAAGCATGATCAAGTTCCTCCTTAGCAATCTTTTCTTGACAGAGAAACCCATTAATATCAGACAAACTAGCAGACTCTAAGGTTTGTTGAATACCAAGGAAGAGACCCTGCTTAAGAAGAACTGCATTTTGAACATTACCAAAAGAATTTTTATTCCAGTTTCGGAGCTCAATTTTCAACCTTTTTAACTTATGTTGCAAAATAAACATATGACAACCAACAACTTTATTAGCCTAAGAATCATGAATAATCTTACATGAAGTGTCCTGAAGTCACATAGAAAAGAAACAAAAATTGCTAACCTTCCTTAAACAATTACTAGCAAGACTAGCAAGAACATGGGAATGGTCAAAACAATTTTTAACAAGAACCTAATAAGTACAAGAATCACATTCATCCAGACACACTCCATTACATAAAGCCCTATCCAGTCTTCTATAACATCTATGCAAACCTCTCCTTCCATTACACCAAGTATAACAAGGTCTAGTAAAAGGTCTACAAGAAAGATCATTAGTATTAATCCAATCAAGGAATTCATTACGAGAAATCTGATTAGGAGCCACCCCCCTTTGCAGTCATCCGCCGAGAGCACAACATTAAAATCTCTCAGAATACACCAAAGCCCTATGAAGAAACTAAAATCCCTCTAAAAAAACCATCTAACTAAGTATGTGTTGGCACCATAAACACCTGCAAAGTTAAAGCATTTATCATACAAAAGGCAAGTTACAAAAATAAATTGAACATTGACCAAGAAATTTTGGACAAGATTTGGAACCGACAAACACCAAAGCTTAAAAACTTTATTAATAATAGGAGACGTAGTCACCAAATGCATATTAACAGATTTGAAAAGGACATCGAAAGCATCAGTGTATGGCATCATAGGTTCAGCAAGAAAAACAAAAAGGGGTTTATGTAGTTTAAGTAAGCTAATCAACATCTCCACAGTTTTGTGGTTTCTCAGTCCTATAACATTCCAGAGAAATGAAGAGACCTCTATTGCGACGTTTTAGAGAGAATTGCCTTAGTAGTTTTTTTTTTTTTATTTACTAGTCTCCTTAGGTGGTCTCCCTAGTTTTCTTTTAGTGTAAACAATTTCCTCCCTAGTATCGCTGGCATGCTCCTCCATCTCATTAGGATTTGCCCAAAATTTGGAGACTACCTGATTTTCAACAGTTATATGTTCAAAATTAAATTCAATAACGACAGTCGAAATAATTGGCGTACCAGTATGAGGATCACCTCCTGCATCTGTAGTTTCCAAACCATCAAGAGAGGACAAGTGATTTTGCAAGACCAACATATCGTTATCTGAGAGTAGTGCTTTAGCATCCCCAAGTGATTTAGCCTTCCGAGGAGAGGTATGACGCGACAGAGATGGTACAACCATAATAGTAGAGATTTGCACATGATGACCATCAATATAAGTTGTAACTGGTGCTTTAGCATTCCCAAGTGATTTAGGCTTCTGAGGAAAGGTATGACGCGACGGAGATGGTACAACCATAGTAGCAGAGACCTCCACATGATGACCATCAATAGGAGTCATAACTGAATCTACTACAAGTTGTGACTCTAAGCCCTTGACTTGCATAACAACCGGTGAATTTCTTACCATCCCCGGTTCTGAAACTTTAACTGTATCAGAAGTGGGAGTGAACAACCTGTGCCTGGGTGAGGACCTATCATGATCCGAGACATCCTCGAGAGGAGGCATATCTACAAAATCATCATCCCCTCCATTTGTTTTATCATAAGAAAGGTGACCCAAGAGTGACCCCGCATTAGCCTCGCCAGGAGCATCAGTTGTCAAATTACCAATAGGGCCATCCATGAGCTTCGACTGCGAATCTTTGTTCCGATACTCTTTATGTTGTTTAGGAACCGCGAACTTCCTCTATTCCTGTTCATCAGGAGTTGTCTTCTGAGAAGGTTTATGTTGTGGTCCAAGAACATGACCCTGATCATGAATCACGTGGCACTGAGAGCAAGCTCATGCCCGATCATCTTACAGTAAGAGCAAAATGGAGGGAGCCATTCATACTCCACTTCTGCTACAAAAGCAAAGTTTGAACGTTCAAGCAAGAGCTGATCGGGAAAAGGGGACAACAGATCAATATCCATAAACACTCTAGCAAACAAACACCTATTCTTTCTCATGGTATGATCATCCAAAGACAAAGGAATTCTAATGCCTCTGGTGATGGAAAATATCGCCCTTGGTCTCCAATATTCCAAAGTCAAATGGTAGATTCTAACTCAGGTCTGGGTTTTAGTACTCTTCATAGTAGATGGAACAAAGTTTTTTTTTTTTTTCAGGCCAACAATCCCCTAGCAATCCTATCTCGAGAGCCCACTGCATGTCTTATAAAAAAGGGAACTCAAACTCATAAAAACCCTTCCCAAGAAACATTGCTTTCCACAGTCTAATAATCTTCCACACAAGTTGCAACTTTTTAGTTAAATCAAGGTGTGTGAGAGGTTTATCCCCCTTAGATAGAATAATCCAACCATGTAGATGGGTCTTGCAATCCTCAAGACCTGCCAAGTAATCTTCCTCATCAACCCGGACAACAACCATGTCTCCCATAATACAAGGAGTTGGTAACTGGGAAAAAGGAATGTCACATGTATTTCCCAAAGCCTGAGCAAAAGTCTTCCTTTGGCCTAGAATAACAAACACTTTCTTATTAGGAAACACTTCTTGATCCATGAAACAGCCCATGGGATATACATACTCGTACTAGTAAAATTCTTCGTCCTTTTCTTGTTAGATGGGAGTTCCCTTCACTAGGCTAGGTTAAAATTAACATTGATGGGGTTGCTAGGGGATATCCTGGTCTTGCTACTTGTGAAGGAATTTTCCATGGGAGTATGGGGGAGTTTATTGGTGCTTTCTATGGTTTCTTGAAGTTCAGACTGTTATGGTTGCTAAGTTTTATGGAGTTATACATGCTACGGAGGAAGCTCAAAAGATGGAGCTTACTAATGTATGGCTTGAATGTGATTCTACATTGGTTTGTGTTGTGTTTACTGCTAGAACTAATGTCCTGTGGATGCTTCGTATTCAATGGAATACTTGTCTTAATTATTGTGGAAAAATCAGGTTTAGGATTACTCATATTTTTCGTGAAGGGAATGCGTATGCTGATAAGTTGGCTAATTTAGGATTTATTCATAGAGAATAATTTCATTTGTATAATAGGCTTCCATCTAGTTTGTTCTTAGAATTCTTTATGAATAGGTATAGTCTACCTATGTATCATTTTTGTTAACATATGGGTTTTGGTCTAGTTCCCCCATATTTTTTTTATATTTTCTTTCTTTTTCCTTTTTTTAAAAAATATTTTTTTCATGTAATGGCATATGATTGTTGTTACTTGAGATGTTAACCTAACTGAGATGTCAAGTGGCATAATGATGTCTAACATGAAAGCTTTTATATATAAAAAAAATATGTAATTCATTATGGTTGGAATGTCACTTAGTGTTGTGGTTCAAGCTTTTTATACCAACTTTGAGGTCCCTAGAAGTAGATGGAGTAAATGCAGTCTATAAGTGAAATTTTAGATTTTAAAAGCTAATTTGGCTATTAATACCAAGTATGGTTTTCATTGGTGAAATTATTCTCTTATATTCGACAGCTTTTTTAACAAATAGATTCGACTTTTTGAAATATAGTTATTTATAAAAAAATTTCATAAATTTGACCTAATTATCTTATATTTGTTTTTTTATTGGTTTAACATCTCGTAAACTATTAATGTTGATGTCAATTTCGTTAGAATATCACATTCATTGTGAATGCATTTTTGTTTATAGAATAAAGAAAAGTATACTTGATGAAAATAAATTCACATTTTTAAACAAGTAATTCTAAAGTAGAGGAACTATAGATAACCTAAAAAACATGAACAAACTCAAAATGAAGTTAATTAACAAAGACATACACTAGCACATAAAAGGTCAAAGACAGTAGTTCTTTTAGCAATTAGACAGCGATTTCGAATTGTTGTCTATCAACACATAGTTTATTCTATTGAGGTAGAACCGCCATCTATAAGCCACATATAGACTAAAAAAATATTAAATAAAAAAATAAAAAGAACACCAACCTCAAGGTGATGGCAGCGGTGAAGGACAACGACGACAACAGCGACAACGGTGGAAGGAAAGTGGAGCACAGTAGTGGAACAATGAACAAGAACTTAATTAAAAATTGAACCAATGAAAAAGATTTGAAACTCAATTCACCCCATCTTGAGTTAAAACAAGTCATTTATCCTTTTATAACAATTGACATTAGAGCTATTTTTTGAGAAATATTCAAAACAGAGATCCTAAATGTTTTTAAATGACTTTACAAAATCAAAACCTTTTTTGGAATGTGCTATTATGCATAACATTTATCTATGTGCAATATTCCAATAATATCTAAAAAAGTCTTACTTAAAGGATGTAAAATGGATCATTTAGGATCAAATAATTTGTGCTTGTGGTATAAGAAAAATGTAAGTTTCATATTAGAAGGTTTCTACCACACAAACTATATTATATGGATAAAAAGAGGTCGAGTACATGTCAATTGTGAGCTACTGCTCACAACTTCTATGGGTAAAGTATCAAGTGATAGATTACTCTAGTTTTGAAAGCAATATTTCAATATTTTTTTTAAAACAATAAAAATACAAGGGAGAATTGAATTGTGTCTTTAAAATTTCTTTGTTTTTCGTAAGTATAGTGTGATGTTTCACAGTCAGATGATAAGTTTAGTTTTCCAACAGATGAAAACTTTTAAGTTTTGTAACCTTAGTTTAAACATTTCACCCTCCTTAGGTTAGTTATTCAGATAACATGCAATATACAGAGAGACAAAGGAGAAAAGTGTTTTATACTAGTTTATCTACCTCAAAAAACTACATTCAATTCTTGATCAACCAGTCAAGTTCTACTAGGCAGACTATTGTTGCAAAGTATGCTCAACTATTCTTTAAAAAATTCATTGATGGATTAACCTAAGTATTCTCACAATCCACTTTTGGCTCCTAACTACTTCTGTCTGACCCTGCTCAAGTATACTTTCAACAAGTCAATTTTAGCTTAAATAAGTATTTTTTTTATGAGCCACTTTTGACTTTTACAAACACAAAGTTTGAGTGATCAATATATCACAATTTTAACTCATTAAAAAGGGTAAAGTCTTACGACATATACAATGTTGAGAAGTTGGACGGTCTATACCCTACTAGATAGTTTGATGATCAGTTGATCGTATGTGAATTATGAGTTTTGATGATAATAAAAATAAATTAAACGTTTTATTTGTGATATGAACATTCTAACAGTGTTTTGTGAAACTGCAGTTATAGTAGACAATCTGAATATCTATAGAGCTTGTTCAACAGTTTGATAGATCAGTTAAATGCTAAACACATTTGGTTAAAATAGTTTATTAGTTGTTGTTAATAGTAAATTTCATTCGTATAAATAAAACTTATTTAAAGTAAAAATAAATAAATAAATAAAACAGAAAGAAATTGATTCATTTGTTCTCTTGGCAAAATCATCAAATTTGTGATGTTCCAAAAATAGCAAATAAGGACTAAAAACAAAAAATAAATAAAAAGGATAATAATGGCAAATGGGTGTCATGCTTTTTCGTGGTATAATATTTTAAGAACCAGTCAACCTTTTCTTTTGAAGCATTCATACGCATGTGTCACTTGAAATCCTTTATTTCCTTCTTCCAAAAATGAAAGGATTTGCCTTTGGTAGGTTCCATCATTGTCTGAAATAGAAAAACAAGAATATAAAAAATATAGTAATGCATTCTTTCAAATTATTCAAACAACATTGGTCGCTAAAAAGGAATGAAAAGGAAAAGATAAAAAGGAGAACAAATGTAAATAATATGATGCTTGAAATGCCTTAGAAGAGGGGAACATTTCTTTTTCAACCAAAAGGACAAGTAGAAGAAAGTCACATTGAGGCAATCTTTTTTGTCCTATATCCTTTCTACCATACAAATAAACTAATGCTCATCCATACCTCATCCTACCCTTATACATAAAATTTGGGAAAGCCTTCATTTGTTATATTTGTGCCTCACACATATTCTTCCCTTTAAAGGATATAACATTCTTTATAAGATGTTGTACCAACCTAGTTGTATGGACAGCTGGGCTTCAGAAGTAAACATTAAATTTTAGATGTAGTGTATGTAATATCCAACTTGTAAACATTATGAATTTTTACCTACTAGAAAGACTTTTCTTGAACCTACTTCGAAAATTAGGCACGAATGTGGCTTAAAGATGACTTGGTAACCTTTCCACAAAGTTGGCTAATGCTTGTGCTTATGTTCTTTTACATACAACACATATTTGATAAGTATTCAATTATGATCACCAATATCACCTCTGCCAAGAATACTTCTATCATTATTGTCACCACAAGTGACATATCCCTCATGTTTCAGTTGCAAATCAATCAATTTTGAAGTGTCTCAAGACATGTGCTTTGAGTAGTCACTATCAAGATACCATAGATGGTTTTTGGTTGTCAATGAAGCCTGCAAAATAGATTGAAGGAACAGGTTTTGGTCCTCTTATTAACTTAGGTCTAGAACTATTAATTGTACTTTTAGGTACCCACCTAATTAAGCCATTTCAATTTTTCTTATGTTGCAGTTTCTAGTGGTATGACCTCTCAAATAACCTAACAGGTGACAAAAGGTGAGGATTGAGTTTTACTAAATTTAAAAATGTTTTTCTATTATTTTGTCTTATTTTGAAATTCAGGTTTATACCTTAAACTAGCTTTATCAAATTTTTTTTTGAGAACCTATTAGAGCTTCCAAATTTTCTTTTCCTATAAAAAAAAAACATAAATTTTTTTATAAGATAATGAACTTTCTTTTTTTTAAACTTCACAATTTTCACAGTTCTTCACTGATTTACTAGATTCAACACATTTACAAGAAGATTTTTTTGTACATGATCTCTAAATTTTTAAAATCATACTTGGTATTCTTTAACTTTTCTTCCAAAGTGTTGACCTTGTTTTTGAAATAGTTGTTTAGGCCTTTTAATCTATTCATTGAAAGAGCCAATCTATTTGCTTCCTCATTAGTTTCCTTAAATGAATCTAACAATTGACTATATTTTTCATTATTTTAAGAAGAGTTCAATCTTACATTACTAGTTCTAGATTCATATCCAACCATCAAGCATATGTTAACTTCTTCTTCTTATCTAAATGTGGAGTTGGATGATGACTCATCATTGTCTTACCAAGCTATGTATGCTCTTTTGGACTTTCCTCCTTTTTCATGTTTCCTTTCATAACCTTTTTCTTTGATTGAAACATTTGGACATTGTATTGCCACAACCAAAACAGGTGTAGTTAGATGAACCAAATTCAATAGGATTTTCTAAATTTATACCTTTTTGTTCACTGCACCTTATTCTTGCCTTTCTTTTTTGGGAATTTACTGAACTTTCTAGTCAACATGTTAAGTGTTTTTGTATCACTACATTCATTGGATTCTTCCTCACTTTTGTGAAGACAAGATTTTCGAGTAATTCCTTTGGTCTTCTTAACTTCACTTTTCTGCTCATTCAGTTTGTTCATTTCAATCTCATGCTTTCTCATTTTTACAAATAGGAAGCTATTGTTTGGGTGGTCAAATCTCTTAATTCTGAAATAGTCGTGACCTTGGGTTGCCATATTCTATCTAAGCACTTCAGAACCTTGATATTCAACTATACCTTGATATTCAACTATTCTCTATCAAAGATCTTCCCTAAACAAATGAGATGATTTACAACATATGTAAACCATTTCTACACATATGTAATTCTCTCTCCCTATTGCATTCTGAAGAGTTCATACTTGTGTATCAGAGCATGTTTTTCGGCTCTCTTTATATTTGAAGTTCCTTTATGAGTTACTTCCAAAATCTCCCACATTTCCTTAGCCGAAGAAGATTGTGATACCCTAAAAACTTAATTCATATTCAACGTAGAGGTTATAATATTCTTTGGAGTGCACTCATATTGAGATTTCTTTATTTTCCATTTCAAACCAGTCAACCCATGGATTTTCAACAAGTTCATCATCTATGACATGCTTAGGCACAAAATAACCATTAGCAATTGCATCCCAAATACCCTGATCAATTGATTGTATAAAGATCTTCATTCTAACTTTCTGAAATTGATAATTAACAACTCCAAACTTGGATGACTTGTTAATAGAGGCACCCTCAGCATAAGGAAATTTATTCTCAACCATTTTCATAAAACAAGGACTGAAACTTTAATAAATTTAAATAATCTAGCTTTGAAATTGTTAGAATGATAGGTCGAGTTCAAGAGAGGGGGTGGATTGAACTTAAAAACAATTTCTTGAAAATATAGTTTAGAATGGAGTTCTTAAAAAATCAAATTATTTGCGAATAACAAAATAACAAATTAAAATTTTAGTTCACTAGTAAAAAATTTAAAATTCAATCGGTTAAATTAGATCTAATCAGAATATCAATTTGTTAATTTTTTCTAAAACATAAGAATCAATTCAAGAACTAAATGCAAAAACGTAAATAGAGAGAGAAAAAGGATCACAAAAGAACTTTTATACTACTTTCACTCTTTTATTAGAGTTACATCTAGTTTTTTAATCATACTATTTGAGATTCCACTATGGAAAAAATCTTTACAACACAAAGAATACCAAAGAAAGAACTCTTGAACCCTACAAGAGTGTTATACCCAACAAGAACTACAAGAAAAAAGGGTTTTAACTTTTGAACTCTTTTATTGTTTGGATATGTGGATACAAAAATTCTATTAGTAACTTTTATCGTAAATAGTACCAATAATATATATATATATATATATATATATATATATATATATATAAAGTGAAAGTTTGTAATTTATTTGTTATATCCATTTCTTATAGTTGTGGTTGAACAAGCACATGGATGCTTAAACGATAAAATGAGTAAAAGATCAAATGTTCTTAGTTTCAAAACCTGTGGTTTTTTACGTGGGTTTTAAAACCCATGATATTTTACGGGAGTTTTGAAACCCATGGTATTTTATGGATGTAATAAAATCCATGCTATTTTACGGGGGTTCTAAAACACATGGTATTTTACGAATGTTTCAAAACCTGTGGGATTTTATGGAGGTCCTAAAACTCATGGTATTTTACAGAGATTCTGAAACCCATGGTATTTAACAGAAGTTTTGAAAGACTTTTCCTGGGGTTTAAAAAAAGTCTGGGAAAACCTTCCCCAGGGATGGTTGTGAAACTACAATCTTAGGTAAATGACTTAATGAAGGTTTTAACCCTTGGTGATGTAAAAATAAACCCCTATTAAAATCATTTTTTTTTCTTGTAGTGAAACAACACCCTGTTGCTATTATAAAAATTAGAAATACTATCTAATTTCAATTCACCTACACTTAAGAAAAAGAATCAATGAAGAACTACACATGAATACAAGTAGGACCAACTAAGTTCCAAAAATCCAGGAAATAGTCCAAGAATACCATAAGAATGCTCCAAGAATAAAAACTTTTGCTCAGAGTAAAACCCTCTCTTAAAAACCTAAGTTCTCTATCTTCAAAGTTTTTCAAAAGATGTTTAAAAAAAAAAAACATTTTTCAAAAATTGATTTGTAAAGTTTAATGGATTAAAAATTCCAATCAATTTGTTGGTTTTTAATTTGAGTTTTCAATCTATTAAGACAAAATAGATAACGATATCCTAAAATTTTAAAAGATTTAAATTTGTTAAACATATAAAATAATAATATCCTTAAAACCAAGAGTTTTGAATATGTCAAACAACTATTTTTAACAAATTAAATATCTCTATAGAACTTTTTTAGATTGTAAGTAATTTTAACATATTAAAACATAATTTCAATGAGGGGTGATCGATCCTTCGGAAGTGTTCACTTTGGCACAATTAAAGGCTTGGTCTTGAGTAACTTCTAAAACTGTTTCTGCTAGTTTTACTTACTCTGAGTGGTGCATTGATCCTAAGGCTTGTATGTTTTCAATAAAGTGAGCTTTTATAAGAGTTACTCCTTCGGTTGGATTGTTTGTTGTTCTAAGCTTCTGTTGTTCTTTTTGCCCCTTGTTGTGGTTGCAAAGAGATTGTATTGAGTTTGTACAGGTTAGATTTGAATTTGTACGGGTTAGTTTTGAATTGGTACGGGTTAGTCTTGAAAGTGAACGGGCTGTACGGGTTTTTAGTGGTAGATTTGTTTGTCTCTCTATTTGTTGGTTTGAGAGACCAGAGAAATTGTCTCATGTTTTTTAGGTATGTATAAGGGTTGAACCACCCCTTAAGTGGTTCCTGTTATTTAATCCTTTTTGCTGATAAAAAAAAACATAATTTCAATTAATTGAAATTGTCTTAATACCTAAGTTTTAAACAATTTAAAAACATTTAAAACATTATCCTTGGATCATTTCTTATGATTCATTTATGTTGATAGTTATAAGCATACAATTTTGGATCATCATGAGGGTTGGATTCATGAAATATAATTTGGCTCAATCTTCGACTCCAACAATAGGTGCATAAGTGTAAAACCAATTTTGGTGCAGGGTAATGTGCCAAGTTGCACTTAAATCCATTATCCACATAACATTGTTTTCCACCACTAGAGCTAATTATTGTTACTCTCGCCAAAATATGTTTGTCTTATAAAGTACTTGCTACAGAATCTTGTGAGGTTGATCCTTCAAAGTTCTTTCCTCCAATCTTTCTATGTCAATAATCTTTCTTTGCATGCTCTCTCTTGTCATAATGACAATATTTAAGATGCTTCTTACTTATAGATATTGATCTATCATGAATTTGTCTTCTACTAGAGCTACATTTTTTTGATCTACCTCTCATCATCAAAGCCTCGACTTGTTTCAAACTTTTCAACCTTTTTATGTTACCTTTTTGTGACTGAATTTTGCATCATGAATAGCTTCGATAACATCCTCAAAGTTTAAGTGTCCATTAATATTTTTATTTTTGCTATATTGATGATTAGTTGAACATTCAACTCAAGTAAACTTTAAAGTAGAAGCTTTCCACACTCATTTTCAAGTATGTTCAAATTTACTACTTAAAGTTGGACAAATAACATATTAAGGTTGTTGATGTGGTTTATCATTGACTTTGATTCACTCTAAAGAGTATACATTTTTTTCTTCAAGAACATTCTTACGTGGAGTGACTTAACCTTGTACAATTTTATGATAGACTCCCAAATCTCCTTTATAGTAGTAGTCTTTTCTACAATACTGGACAAAATTGCTTTTGGCATTACTAAGTGCAAATTTTCAATAACATTGTATTAATTTCTTTCCACCTTTGATTCGTGATATTTATTACAGTAAATGAAGATGAATATTCCTTGTCTGATGTGATGCTTTAATGTAGCGTACGTTATCGCACGTAATCGTAATGAAGAAAGAGAAGTTTTGATGAACCCTAATTGTAGAGAAAAATAAATATAAAAGAAACTTTTATTCACTTGTATATTAGAGAGTAAAATACATGATGTATATATAAGAAAAAGATTAAGACCTAGCTGAAACAGAAAAGGAAAGTTGGGCCAAACAAACAAAGCCCAATAATTTAAAATAGAAAATTAAATATATTAACACCCCCCTCAAGCTGGGGAGTAGATATTTGTCAGGCCCAGCTTGGATTTGAGAGTAGAGAATTGTGCGGAAGCAAGGGGCTTGGTGAATATGTCAGCAACTTGCATTGCAGAAGTAATGGGTAGTAGTTTGAGGAGACCAGAGTTAAGTTTTTCACGAACTAGGTGGCAATCAATTTCGATGTGCTTGGTTCGTTCATGAAAAACTTGATTGGAAGCTATTTGAATGGCAGATTTGTTGTCACAATACAGGGTTGCAGGCTGGGAGAGAGGAAGATGTAAATCCTGAACGAGGTAAGACAACCATTGTAACTCACATGTGGTGGTGGCAAGGGCTCTATACTCGGCTTCAGAGGAGCTGCGGGAGATAGTTGGCTGCTTCTTTGATTTCCATGATATTAGGGAGTCTCCTAAGTAGATGGAATATCCAGTGACAGATTTGCGTGTGGTAGGACATGTTGCCCAGTCAGAGTCACTAAAACCACAAAGGTAAAGTGAACTAGTGTGAGAAAAATATAATCCTTCACCAGGGGTGCCCTTGAGGTAACGCAAAAGACGTGAGACAGCTTGCTGATGATGAGTTGTGGGTGCAGATATGAATTGGCTTAAATTGTGGACAGCGAAGGCGATGTCTGGTCGCATGTTGGTTAAGTAAATTAGACGTCCAAGGAGTCTTCTGTACTGAGAAGTGACATCAACATCGAGAGGTGAGCCTTCGTAGGGAGAGAAACGGGAGGTGTGAGTCATAGGAGTGGCCACAGGTGCAGAGTCAAGCATGCCAGTTTCTTGAAGGAGATCAAGAGTATACTTGCGTTGACTTAAATGAAGACCAGTACTGTTGCGAGCAATTTCCAGTCCCAAAAAGGAGGTGAGATTACCTAAATTTTTTATCTTGAAGTGATGGTGAAGGGATGCAGTAATTGTATTGATTTCCTCCGTGTCATCACCAGTTAAGAGCAAGTCATCAACATAAACAAGAATAACAGTGAGTTTATCATTATTATATTTAAGAAAAAGAGAGTGATCAGCAACAGAAATAGAGTAATTATTTGATAAAAGAAAAGTAGAAAGTTTGGCGTACCATTGGCGACCAGCTTGACGAAGGCCATACAAAGACCGTTGAAGCTTGCAAACATGCTGGGGAGAAGGAAAAGAAAGGCCAGGTGGGGGGGGTCATGTATACCTCTTCATGGAGATCACCATGAAGAAATGCATTATTGACATCAAGTTGTTTTAAAATCCAATTTTTGGTAGTGGCAATAGCAAGCAGAAGGCGGAGGGTAGCGAGTTTAGCAACAGGTGCAAAAGTGTCTAAGAAATCAAGTCCTTCAAGTTGGGTAAACCCTTTGGCAACAACTCTAGCTTTGTGGCGCTCAACAGTGCCATCAGAATGGTATTTGATTTTATATACCCATTTACAACCAATAGTTTTCTTTCCTGGAGGGAGAGGGGTAAGTTGCCAAGTATTGTTAGCAGCAAGAGCTTGAAGCTCATCTTGCATGGCAGATTGCCAAGAAGCATGTTTGGAGGCTTCGTTATATGTCTGAGGTTCAGGATGAGAATTGATAGAGGAAATAACATTTCTAAAATTGGAAGATAAGGAATTGTAAGACAAGTAATTATGAATAGGATATCTACTACTTACAGTGTTGGTTGCAGTGTGGAAATCTGCAAGATAGGCAGGTTGTCGGGGAGGACAAGTTGATCTTCTTGGAAATTGGGGTGAGATGCTTCCTGGAGATGCAGGCGGTGATAATTCTGATGGAGGTGCAATGTTGGATGCAGGAGCAGAGACACTATTTGTTGGAAGATCATAGGATAATGAGGCTAGTGGAGGAACAGTATTGGGTGCAGGAGTAGAGGCACATGGCTCGACAGGAGGTGCAGTATCAGAAAAAAAATCAAAAGCAGAATTATATGCATTAGAAATAGGGAGAGATAAAGTGTTAGGGTCCTTAGGCAAGCCACTGTCCAATTTATAGGGAAAGTGGTTTTCATGGAAGATTACATGTCTTGATATCTCTATGCTATGAAACTTTAAATTTAAGATAATATAACCTTTTGTATTTTGCGGGAAGCCAAGAAAAATACCTTTGATAGATCTATCATCTAATTTTTTCCTATGTGCAGTAATGGTACTAGCATAACAGAGACAACCAAACACTTTTAGAAAGGAAATGTCATATGGTTTTCCAAACAACTTTTCATGAGGAGTGATGTTATTAAGTAATGGAGTAGGAATAGCATTTATTAAGAAAACAGCATGATTTACAGCAAATTCCCAAAAAATAGGAGGAAGATTTGCTTGAAAAAGTAAAGCCCGGGTTACATTTAGTATGTGTTGATGTTTACGTTCTACAATGCCATTTTGTTGTGGTGTTTCAACACAAGATTTTTGATGTATAATTCCCTTTGAAGCATAAAAATTTGACATAGCAAACTCAACACCATTGTCAGTACGAATCGTTTTGATATTAGTTTTGAAATGATTTTGAACGAAAACAGTGAAGTTAATGATGTGCTGACGCACTTCAGATTTGTTATGCAGCAAAATAACCCAAGTATAACGCGAGTAATCATCAACAATAGTCAAGAAATAACGAAAACCTTGCATAGAAATTATGGAACATGGTCCCAAATATCAAAGTGTACAAGATAAAAAATAGCAGAGGTAACAGTATTACTTAAAGTGAAAGGAAGTTTTCTCTGTTTTGCACGACTACAAGTGTCACATACATGATGAGTATCAACAGTAATAAAAGAGTATTGTTTGCTTAAAACATGTAATCTTTCATGTGAAGGGTGTCCTAGTCTATAATGTCATACTGTTTTGTCTGTGATATTACAATTAATAAAAGGAGCAAAACAATGCGGTTTAGAATGACTAGAAGCAGGCAAGGTAGTGACAAGGTACAAGCCAGCGGTGGCTTTAACTGTACCAATCCTCTCTTGAGTGAGATTGTCTTGTATAATGCAGTGGGTTGAAGTGAAAGTTAAAGTGCATTTAAGTTGGTGTGTGAGTTTAGAAACAGATATTAAGTTTAATTGAAAATGAGGCACGTATAACACATCAGACAAATAAAACTTATCAGAAAAACGTACTAAACCAGAATATGTGGCATAAACAGTTTGGCCATTTGGAAGACTAATTAAGACAGGTTTAATTTTAGTATAAGTAGTAAAAACGTTCAAATTGTGACAAACATGATCAGTGGTACCAGAATCAATAATCCAAGATTCTTTTATAGAAGATAGTGAAGAGAGAAACTTACCTATTGAAGAATGCTCAGTATTGGGGATTTCATCCGTAGAGATGGTGCCGACTTGATTAATTTGAGTGTGAGGGGCAGGATCCTCAAGGTTTTGCTGACGCAAAATGTTGGTAAGGAATTGGCACTGTTGTGATGTAAGTTGAATTCCCTTTACATCCTGTTCTTTAGGAAAAAGCTCAGAAAAAGTGTCAGTAGTAATCATATTATTGGCTTGGGATGTCCAATTGGAGAATTTGTAGCCAGGAGGGAACCCATGCTTTTTATAACAGGTGTCAACAGTGTGACCAAGACGATTACAAAAAGTGCAGACTTTTCTAGTAAAAGAAAACTTTGAGGTTTTAACATTACCAGAAGGAAAACCCACTTTGCGAAAACAAACAACCTCAGTATGACCATATTTACCACAAAAATTGCATGTAATAGTGTGACTACTATTAAGACTATGAAGACTAGGATTTTCATTAAACATTGCCTAAAAGATTTTTAAAACCAATCAAGATTTTGAAAGAGAACAGAAAAAAAAAAACCAAGAACAGCAAAGAGGAAATAAAAATCAGAGAGAAGCGCAGCAGAACTCTTCATTCGAAGAGCTCTGATACCATATTACAGTAAGTGAAGATGAATATCCCTTGTCTGATGTGATGCTTTAATGTAGCGTACGTTATCGCACGTAATCGTAATGAAGAAAGAGAAGTTTTGATGAACCCTAATTGTAGAGAAAAATAAATATAAAAGAAAATTTTATTCACTGGTATATTAGAGAGTAAAATACATAGTGTATATATAAGAAAAAGATTAAGACCTAGCTGAAACAGAAAAGGAAAGTTGGACCAAACAAACAAAGCCCAATAATTTAAAATAGAAAATTAAATATATTAACAATATTCACGGGTCTTTTTTTCAATGGCATCTATACAATTATCTTTTCTCAAAATTCATCTTCATTTTCTGAAAGAGAAATTATTCTAATTAAATTTCTCTATCTCGTATTTTTTTTACATGACTTTATACTAACTTATGCATTTTTTATTATCAATAATATTAGTTATTAGAACAAAAATGATAGACAGTGAATCAGTACATCGAGTATGTTTTCAATAAAAGAGGTGAGTCACTTATGTACACAATTATATATAGTTAAAAAGGTGAAAATTAATTAGAGAGATGAGTGTGTTAATAAGGGATGAATGTGATTGACTATGGAGAGGCGACTCGAGCATGAATGAGAATGGTTATGCATGGGTGCAAGAATGAATGAGTTGTGAGCATGATTGAATATGGGGGACAAATGAAACACTACTTATGGATTCTAACTTTATGGCATTAATGGGATTAAAAATGTCGGTAATATCACAACTTAACGAGAATTAGAAAATTGCAGATAATGTTATGGTGTTAACAAAATAGCATTGTCTACTGTTTGGTGTTAACAGATTTTAAAAAATAACTAGCAATATTTAGTATTAATAAGGATGGTCTAAAAGGTTGTTAGTAAATTGTTTATCACTAATATTTTACCAATAGTTTTGAGGACGATGAATGATACGTTTAATGGCTTTAAATAACTAATAAAACAAAAACCATAAAAAACATAAGAAAATTTACTGTATAAAAGCATTAAGATTATTACTTTTGAAAAAAAAGTCGGTGAGGTGTAACCCTACTTAATTATAAAGATATTAATAGTGTTCTATTATACCCTATTAAACATCAATTAAGGGTCTTACAGTTATCGTAGAAGATTTTTTTCAAAATAATTGGTACCTCTAAATCTTCTTCTACATCATAATAACAAAATCTGCACGAAAAATAAATATGCAAACCTTAACCAACATCGTCTCCATCTAGGCGAAATTTTAACTATTTTGTCTGAGGTTTACTTTTACCTTTCCTATCTTTGAGAGCATGGATATGGATATTAAATTTATGCTAGTCCCTAGATAAAAAATGTCTTTCCCATTAATAACTTCCTTATGAAAATGGGTATGATCCTTCAACTTGAGAGGTAAAATATTTTTAAATTATTGCACTCCAACTTGATTGTAATTTCATAGTGTCCTCCTCAATATTTCATAGTGTCTTCCGTGAAATTTGAAAAGGTAGGTATTAATGAGTTATTTCTCGACAAGTGGATTGAGTCAACTGTAGTACAACTGATAAAGGGATTGTCGTATCCTCAGGGACTATAATCACAACAAATGTGTCTTTCGTTATAAAGTGTAAACATAATCATGTAAAATTGTACAAATGATGGTAAATTAAACTGAAGATAAATTTTGTGAGGTTAAAAATTGGTGTGAAAAAGAGATGTTCTTAGATTGATAAAAGTTTTGAGATTGAATAAACCTTGTAACATTTATGTACTAAGTTATCTATAAACACAATGTGATTCAAGTTCATTACTCCCTAATACCAAATCAAGTTAATTCTTTAATTATGGTTACCTAGAAAGCAAACTATCATAATCAATCTATTGACTTACAATAGTTTGATTTATGCATTACTAATGGAGTAGATGCATTACTACATGATAAATCTTGTAAGAAAACAAATAAGGGTTATTCATACTCAAGTAATAAAGGTCAATTTTCTGAACGAATTTCAAACTGCTAAGTGAATTGCAAATCGGTAAGCGAATTGCTAAATATTGCATTACCACCACCTTAGATTTGTTGAACACAACCCCCACTTCTCAAGTGCAAGTATGGAGAAAGGAATTCAACAAGGGAAAATTTGCTCAACACAACCCTCATGCGCTGAGCATATTTGTTCTAAAGACAACTTTGACGCAGGAACTTGTCCTTTTCATATTTTGCTACAAAGGAAATTTGTTGTGGAGATTAAAGATTTGTGGATGTTACAAAAAATTGTCCAACATACGAGGACAACATGAATATGTATTTATAGATTTTTCTATCATTTTCATTAAGAAGAACAAATAAGAAACATGAAAAAGATAACGAGAATAAATATCAGGTTGTAATTTGTATGACACGGATGGTGAAGTTATACATATATATAATTAGATTTACTATTTGATTCACGTGCATAAATTTTAATTATCTTTATAGGATAAATGAGTTTCAATGTATGAGACCAATTAATGTAGTTTAAATACCATTCATTTAAATTCTTAAGGTCAAATCTCCAACTACTAATAATTTAGATTCTCACTTCTTAAAATAATGTCAGATATAAGGTAAAATTGAGAACACCTTATTCAAGTCAAACAATACCAATTAAAACAAAACAATGAGGCTAGGGACCCTTACTTGACAAAGAAGATTATAATTTGAACAATATACATATAAAAAGAAGACTTAATGCAACGCATCATTCATTCATTGGGCTTGCTTTTCATTTATTTTGAAGAGTGCAAGTATTTATCGCACTGTAATGTTATTATTTACAGAGAAAATTGTTATGATTCAATTCTTTTCATTTTGAACTCAAATTCCACCATTTGGTTCCAATTGAATTAAATATTTTAGGATAAGTTTGTTAGAGATAATGAAAGGATAAATCTTCCAAGTAAATTGTAAAACATATAGTTCAATAATTTACTCCTTGAGAGTTTTTAATGGAGTAGAAGAAAAGAATCTAATAACTTATATCTTCCATTAAATTTGTCATGCCAAGAACAATAACAAAGGGTTAAAAAATCTTTTTATTTTTATGCCAAGAATCTAAGTTTGTAGTCTTGTCAATCTATCTACTTAAGATTCTTATGACAAGTAGACTTTCCCAAGTTGTTAAGACCCTATATAATTTTATATCCTTTTAATTTATTTGAATTTTGGTGCAACTACTTTCGAACATTTTGATGAAATAGACTTTCTGACGATTATTCTTACATGCCTTTCTTAAATACTTCATTTCTTTAACATAAATCATCTCATCATATTAAGAATCGATCATGCAAGAGTTATTTCCTCCATTCTACAAAACATGTTAACAAAACTCTAAATCCAATTTACTATGTAAAATTTGTTAGTGTACCGGTAGGCTCCATATGATCGAGATGTTGGGTCTGTACGACTGAGACCATATCTTGGGATCCGGTCGGGGTACCGACCGAGACCAAAATTAAGGTTACGCTTAAACAGGATTAGCAGAGATAATCAACAATCAAGAGATAGGAAATACATTTCTAAACATGAACCAACTCTCTAATATGGCCTAATAAGGAAGGGCCCATGATAATTATATAAATAGGCACAAATTCCCTAAACCAGTTATGTCATCATAGTGTGCTAAAACACCGAGTACCGAACATTGTACTCACTTGAGCGTCAGAGTGTCTTTTGCAGGTATCATTCGAGATCGAAGACCGCAAGGAAGAGAGATAAAGCAGTGAGAGGGAAGTGGATTGTCTATTTCTAGAAGGAGGAAAAGAGTATCGATCGACCGACTAAAGGAGCAACTGCAATCGTTCTTTGGGCCCCAAGTTCAAGAACGTTAAATTATTGTGTTAAACGAAACCTTGAATTCACTTGTCTTGTAGGATTTTCGTGAAATGAAAGGTGAAACGAAGATTCGTATTCATTTGTTATCCTCATATTGTCAAATGCAGCTTCATATCAGGACTTAGAAAATCGTAAATAATATTATAATGTTAATGAAATTGTAAGTATAATGTTTGATATTAAGAGATTTTCAAACTGGCACTAGTAATTTTTTTGTTAATAATGATTTTAGTAAATTATTTATCACTAATATTTAGCTGACAGTTTTTAGGATTGTGAATAATAAGTTTAACGGGTTTAAAATGCTAATAAAAAAAACTATTAAACATAAATTTTTGTAGTGTATAAAAGTATTAAGATTATTATTCTAAAAAAAGTAAATGATGTGTGACACAACTTAATTATAAAGTGTTCCACCAATACGAGATTAGGCAGAGAATTTTCGTCCTATGATGGAAGTTGGTACAATTGTACACATGGTTTTACTTATTGGAGAAATTTTAGTTAAAAAAACTCGCCAAAATATAATTTAATGGCTTACTAATGTTATTTGGAATATTAGAAATATTTATTTTATTTCACACTCATCAAAACTTTTCTTAAAATAAGTGTTTAGAAACAAATTAAAATAAAACTAATTTAAATAACAAATTATAATTGATTTGATGAATTCTTTTTTGATAATTTGATTAATTACTTTCACATTCAATCCTTTACTATTATCTAGCTTACAATACAATCTCAATTATTGAAGAATTTAGTACATACACTTATCAGAAAATATATCTATTTAATTTATTATTTTAACTAAATTCACTTGTATATTTGATTAAGTTTTAAATAACAATTAAAAAAAAACTTAGGATGCTACAACTACTTTAGTATAATTAACATATCGAAAATCTTAAAACAAATTTTTAAATTTGGTAAACCATCATTTTAAACTTTGAAGTATAAAACAATAGGAAATAACTTATACAATGTAAATATTATAGATGAACAATGTTCAAGTTACTAAGTTTGATGCAAATAAACAACTAATATGCATTATTAAATACTTTCATTTAGTGGATCATTAGTGGCAATCTTCATGGAATAGCTTGAAGAACTAATGAACTCGGACATACGGTTGTTTGATCAGAGCATATTCTTTCCAAAGTTTCACGTGGATACAGAGAAGGCTTTGGAGGTATTTTAAGGTTCTCAATATCTCCTTCAAGCATTTCGACTACTTTATTCATAGAAGGACGATCATTTGGTTTTAATTGTATGCACCAAAGTGAAACTATCATCATTTTTTTTGCAATTTTCTTCTCATCCTCTGTGACATCTTCCATTTCTATATCTTTCTCTTTGTCAAGTTGATCGTAAATCCAAAAGGGAAAGTAAAGTTGGCTTGAACGCTCTGCATGAGGGTTTAAGTTTTTCCTCTTGCATGCTATTTCTATCAGAAACATTCCAAAACTATAAACATCAAACTTATCTGATATTCTTCCTATATTTGTATAAAACAATTCTGGAGCCATGTATCCGATTGTCCCTCTTGCTGGTGTCATAGTCACAACACTTTTGTCTATTGGATAGAGTTTTGCCAATCCGAAGTCAGAGACTTTTGGGATGAATTTTTCATCAAGCAAGATGTTGTGGGGTTTGATGTCAAAATGCAAAATCTGCATCTCACAACCATGGTGTAGATACGAAATCCCACGTGCTACTCCAATTGCTATATTATATATTGTGTCATAGGTTAAATGCAGATTTTCTTCTCTGGAAAATATAAATTTGTCAAGAGATCCATTAGGCATGAACTCATAAACAAGAGCACGTTTTGAGCCCTCAGCACAATATCCAATTAAGTGCACTACATTTTGATGATGTATTGTTCCAATTGTTGCAACTTCATTGATAAAGTCTTGTCCATTACCTTTTGATTTTCGTAACACTTTTATAGCAACAGAAGGTCCACTGCGCAACTTTCCTTTAAATACAGAGCCATAACCTCCTTCACCCAATTTTTCATTGAAACCTGTGGTCATCTTCTTAATTTCCTTATATATGTATCGAATAGGCATCAAACTATTTTGCTCTAAATAACTTTCAATATTTTCGGATTGTGAGGAATGTCTTCTTCTCCACTTGTATGTCATAAGAGCAATAAATAATATGGTGCCAACAACATATCTAACTATGAGGTATGGCATACAATAGTGTCCCAACATAATTAATGCTGATTGATATGCACCGTAATGTTCAAGATTTTGGTTTGGTCCAGTGATTGTTAAAAACAATCCTGTGAATTAATATCGCAAATGTCATCATGATGTAAAAAAGAAAGAAAGAAAAATCACACCTTCCTTGAAATAAAAGAATCACTTGTCAACTTTTTTTATTAATATAATAACAATAAAATCTTTAAACTTTTAAATTTACTTATACTTATTATTAATTATTATTATTATATTTTTATTATTATATTATTATTATCATTATTATATAGAGCCAATACATTTTTTATAATTATTTTTTATGTTATGTTTTAATTAAAAAAATTATTATTTAATAAATAATATATATATATATATATATATATTTTATTTAATAAACCACGTAATTGAATAATTTATTTCTACTAAAAATAATGTATATCATTAAATAAAAAGAATACATATTTCATAAGAAGAATAGATATTTTGATAACTATCTTTAACGTCATTTTTAATTAGATAAATTTATCTTTTAATAAAAAAAATATTTTATTTAATTCATAAAATAATAATTAAATAATATATTTCTACTAAAAAAATAAGTAAATAACTTTTTTACTTAAAAAGTAGTAGAAACACATAAGTTCTCGCTATTGATATTTTCTTTATTCAAACTAACGAAAACACATATTTCTCACATGTGTATTCACATCTTTATTATATTCAAATAGATAATTTTATAATTTTTATATATATTTTTTATGAATATTTAATTAAAAATAATATAAATTAAAATATATAATTTTGAAAAAATAGTATTGTAAATTATATAGCCGTTACTTTTAAAAAAGAAGCTACTTAATTTTGTTAAAATAAATAAAATTTATTCAATTATTTATTTTATTAAATAAATAAATAACTTTTAATAGGTAATTTTTTTTTCTGATTTTATAGGTAGTTATTTATAAACATAGTTATTTTAGCTTTAAAGATGGCTAGTCAAAGGATAAAAATAGGATTAAAAAGTTATATAGCCATTATTTTTTAATAGAGAAGTTCTTTAGTTATTTTAATAAATTTTTTACTTAATTTTTTATTTTATTAAATAACTAAATTATTTTTTATTAATAAAGGGTAAAATTGTCCAATTAAAAATAATTTTTATAATTTAGTAAACAATTGTTTCTTATTTCGTAGGTAATGTGTTATATAAGTAGTTATTTTAGTTTTAAAAAATGTTATTCAAAGGATAAAACAGTGAGAGTCTGTGTACACAAAATAGAATATTATCTTTATTAATTTTATAATAGATAATAAAATTAAAAAAAAAACATATTTCTAAAAGAATGATTTAAAAATTAAGAGAAATGTATATTTATGTTATTTTAAAGTCAGACCATTACAAAAAAAAAATCCTCTTTTCACTACTAAAGATTAAAATTATCTAAGGATAAAATTATCAATTAAAAAGATGAAACTAGAGATAAAAAAAAAATACTGTGATGACAAAACTATATCCTTGAACATAAGTATTCGGTGGTTAGGTTAGGGTTTTGTCCTCCTATGGTAAAGTTTCTCTTTTAAGTGGTTAGGGTTTCTCTAGTGTTGTGAGATTGGGACAAATTCTTCTAAGTTTTCAAATTTATTGGGGGTGTCTGAATGATCAAGGTTGATCTTCACAAACTAAGTCATCTTGTACGACTCAAGCACAAAAGAAGATTTTTTCACAAGCTAGTGATATCTCTCTTTTACAGTTGTTTTCTTCTTGTATCAAAGGAAATTTGATATTTGTTTAGATTGATGAAGATATGTATCTCGTAGGTCTTAAAGGCAGTAAAAATCACCTTCATGGAAGAATAGTACTATCTAAAGGTGACAAACCTCATACTCATATGAACATCAACTAGAAGTTGGATCTTGCTTGAGAGTCTTTAGAATCTTGGAAAGTTATTCCTTTGAGAAAAGTGTTTTAGGAATTTGTTTTTTCTTCCCTTGAAGACATTAGAAGAGTCTTAGCAACGAGGTCTTGGAATCTCAATTTGGGTATCTTGACAGTCTTTGTTTGAACCAGACTTTGTGCCATCTTGCATGAAACTCACCAAAGCTCAATGTTTAATCAAAATCCACAGTCTTTCTATGGAATATTGGCAACCAAAAACAATTTTCTCTAAAGCAAGAGGAATTAGTACTCCTATTTCCCTCGATGACTGCACAATGAATACATTTAGAGGTTTTTTGCTAGAGTGTTAGTTGATATTGATATGCTATATACTTTGTCTAATCAAATTTTGGTGAAAAGACTTAGTTTTGCCTTTTTGCAGATATTGAATTTGAGAAATTGCCTCCATTTTTCTCTTCGTGTAAAGTGATAGGGTATGATATTTCTAAATGTAGACGAATCCTGATAACCTCAATAACACAATTAAACTGTCTGCTGTTTTATCCAAACTTGTTCTAGAGTATAGACTTGTGACTGTCTAGAAAAAAGAAACTAATGAAGCCCTTCACAAGGAAGTGGTCACAGAGAAACAAAATTATGTAGTAGAGGGATAAATATATGAGGTACTTGTTCGTAAGGCAGGGGTGGTGGAAGTTGAAGGAGCTGTTATTGATCTTGATACCCTAGTTTGAAGTTGTTGTTGGTCAAGTGGAGGCTGGATCTCTTGTTGGTCAAAAGTTTAAGAAATCTACTAAAGAATTAATTATTGTTGATAATGTTTAAGTTGTTGTGGTTGTTGATATAAGGGTTGGTTCACGATCTCAGGATGATATTTTAGTTGATATGACGTCTTTGGAGAATGTCCACGAATCAAATGATTTGCTAAAAAAAAAGACTCCTTGCCTCTTAAAAATTTTGGTCTTTTTGAAGGATTCTCTCATCTCAAATCTGCATCTAATGCAACAAGTCTTACATTTGTTGTTGTCCAACGAGTTACTTCTAAATCTATTTCTCAAGATTTGGCCTTACAAATTGTTTTGAATCTTTTTCAGTGAATATAGTTGACCTTGACCTAAACCCTAAACCCTAAACCCCAAAAATATTTGTAATGACTATTTTCTTCTCAACTTTGTATAAAGAAGATATATATATATATATATATATATATATATTGTGAAGAAGATAAATATATTTGTAATGACTCTTTTCTTGGTTTAACATGCTCTAAACGATTGGTGAGTGTTGATATGTCAAAGTGGGAATATAACATTCATAATGAAGACATGTTATTTTATATATAAAAAAAAAGTTTAAGAAAGATTAATTAAACACCAACGACGAAAGTACTATATTAGACCGACATTGACATTGAGAGACGAATGCTTAGGGAACAAATGCTTAGGGAACGAATAAGATTAGATACCCTAATAGTGTTAGTCGTAAACGATGGATACTAAACGTTGTGTATATCGATCAATGCAATGTTGTAGCTAACGCGTTAAGAATTCTGCCAAGATAATACGTTTGCAAGAATTAAATTCAAAGGAATTAACAAAAAAAACTTGAACTAAACTAAAAGGAAAGTTGATAAAGAGAGACACACCAAAATGTACTTCATTATAACCATGGGTGTCACAAATTTCAAAAATATCAAGACCTTTATTCAATAAATATATTTTACACTACTAATTACACGTGGCACATAAAATAATGTTATTAATGTTCCACTTATCTTACAAGAAAAAAATACATGTCCATTAAGTAATTTTGTCAAAGAAAAACATTTTCTTCTATTCTTTTATGATTTTCCTCAAACTCATAGCTCTTTACCCACTCCTTTTCGATGTATCGAGTTTCTTGACTATTTTTTTGCTTTAAATTCGAAATTTTAACAACTACTTTTTATGAATGGACCACAAAGTTTTTTTTTCACATTAATGTCAGTTCTAAGTAGTTAAGTTTATTTAATAGTTTCATTTTCAACCAATAGAGATACTTTTACTAAATCATCCCAAATATATTTATTGGAAGATGCGCTTATGTTTAAAGATAAGTATGGTTTAGGATGTTGAAATTTGCTTATATTTAAGTTCATTAGTTTTTTTTTTAAATCGAAAGTAAAGAGAGAGTAGTTAGTAGTCTTTATGTGATTCTTGGAACAAACTTTTGTTGTTGTCACATACACTGCAGTGCTCATTAGTCTTTGGCTTGACTTTTCTGCATTATTACGCGTGGAAGATATAGGACTTTTGTGGCAGTGAATTTCGAAGAATTTGATAAGGTGGTCTCGTATACGAGTGTGACTCTCACTGCATTATTGTTGTTTGGGGGAGTGAATTCTTGGCACTTAATATGCATCTACCTTGACATTCATAAAAGTAAATGTATGCTAATTCTTATCGATAAACTGTGACAAGTACGGACCAAATTATGGGACTTCATTTTTCCATTAAAGAACTATTTTAAAACGCAGACTTTGACTAATTTTTATTTTTATTTTTTATCAGCAAGACTTTGACTAATGAGAAATCATAAGTCTTTTTTTTTTTTATCTTTTCTGTGGTTTCTGCAACTGATTGCAAAAGTAAAAAACAAATAGAAATTAGAAGTGTTAGCATAAACTAAAAGAGGCACTGAGCTCGATTAACAGCTGTTTTCTCGTAAGAAAACAAAATGGCAAGAGTGTTGCTCCTCCAACGTGATTGTGCATTGATGACGCTATTCATGCTTCTTCTTATCAGAACTGGCAGCGCTCATAACGAGTGCGATGAGGAATTGTCTTGTGGGCCGAACCAACCCCCTATCAGATTTCCCTTCCAACTCATCAAGGAGATGGACGACCCATGCGGTTATCCCCGTATTTGTCTTTCTTGCTCTGAAAAAAACGAGACCATGCTTGCGCTTCCTACGATGAAACTCCTAGTCAGTGACATAGACTACCGAATTCAGGAATTTAGCTTAACGGACCCCGAAAACTGCTTTTCCAACAAGTTTAACCAAACCATCAATTTTATTCGAACTTACCAATTCGAATCACCATATGGTGGACCACACAATAACTTGAGCTTCTTCAACTGCACTTCAGCTGATCATTCAATCCTCACATACTACTACGAGGATGGCTCAAATTCATGAGACATGGTCTCCTGTCCGATTTGATGGGAAAAATGTACGCGGAAGCAATACACACAATCACAAATCAACTGCAGAAAATAAACAACACATGATTCGTGGTTCGGTCGCCAACTGCAACCTACATCCACACGGGTAACTATTAGGTTTTCATTATATCATGTTGCACACCAATTACAATGATCTCTTTAAATAGAGATAATAAAGGAACACAATGATTAAGCCCACTCACTAAAACACGGTGTCTACTCAGCCCAACCCAATTGGTCCTGGCTTCATACCTAACAATCTCCCTCTTGAAGTCACGGAACAATGTTCACCTGCGCTTCAACTGTGTACATGGTGTCTTGTCAGCCCAACCCAATTGGTCTTGACTTCATACCCAACAATCTCCCACTTGAAGTCACGGAACAATGTTCACACGCTTCAACTGTGTTGTGTACATGTACTTCTGTAGTCGACGGAACTCAATGTTCCACATCTAGTTACCACCAACCTTCTTAATCATTTTGAATACTTCGTTAAAACTCCCTTGAGTTTCAACACGTCAGTCACTGACCCGTTCTCTGTTCCTACCGACTCCCACTTACATCTAGGAACCTTAGCTGAAGCACAACTCGTGCTCCCACTGCCACAAGTACCTCTGACTGGTCTACCTGAACCTTTCCATGCTCGTTCATCCTGAATCTGACATGTGGCTCTGGGTTTCTCTCTTGTAAAGACAACCCTCTTCTGTCCACGAGATTCTGTGAACTAGACTTTGTTTATCTTCTGAACTGAGATGGTCACTCCCTCAGACACGGTAATCCAACCATATACAACGAACCTCTCTTTCTTCCACAGGCCATGACAAGATTTCCCTTGACGACCTTCCACTGCTAATTTCCGAACATCACTTCCTGTCCCTGTCCACTCAATTGTCTAACAGAAATCAAAATTTTCGTCAAGCTTAGAACAACTCTGACATCCTTCAAAGTCCAGAAATCAACTGAAGTCTTCAACACTATGTCACTCATGCCCGTAACATCAAGAGTTCTGTTGTCCGTTAGTCTTACCTTTCCAAAGTCTCTAATAACTAGATTATGCAATGCTTCAGAATCCATGACCCAGGAATCCACACTGTTATCCGCGCAACAAACTAAAAATTCCTCGTCTGCGAAGTCTTCTGCAATGTTGACTTATTTATCATTTCGGCATTGATTCCTGAAATGCCCCACCTCCTTGCAGTTCCAACATGTTACACTTGAGCAATCCCGAATCTTTGACTAACTCCTTCTTTTGTTCTTGCTCCCACTATCTCTGATATTTTTATTACCTTTGATGACATATAGCGATTCACTAGATAATTCCCCAGAACTCCTTCTTCGGACATCCTCGTCAAGAATGAGATCACGAATCTTCTCAAAAGTGAATCCATCGGATCCCGCTGAACTGGTAACTACTGTAACCATTCCGAACCAACTGTCAGGCAAAGATAATAGCTGTAGTAAAGCTTGAACTTCATCATCGAACTTAATGCCCAATGACATAAGTCTGACTAAGATCGAATTCGTTTTATTGATGTGCTCAGTAACTGAACTCGTAAATCCTCAATTTGCATTTTCCACCAACTGAAATTTGTACCATCGAATTTTCAATTCGGAACTTCCCTTCTTCTACCATCTCAAATGACTAGACGAGATACTCGGTACAACTAATTTCAGATTTTGGCAATCTTTTTTTTTTAAATTAAGACCACAATAATTGCATCACCCAAAATCAGTCACCAATAGACCTGGTCGCAGTCCCCAATGCACCGGCGCTCCGCCACACTGGACCGCAGCTGCCAGAACACGCACCGTCGCTGTTCACGCTCCGCACAACCACCGTCTGGTCACCGCCGTCGCACTGCAATCCATGTCGTCTCAGACCAGCACACGTGCAGAACGCACATGCAACCCTAACTTTGGGATGTCGTTGCCGCCCGTGCGAAACTCTAGCTTTGGGATGTTGTTGCCGCCTCTGCAAAACCCTAACTTTGGAACGTTGTTGCCGCCTCTGCGAAACCCTAAGTTTGGGACGCTACTGCAGCCGCAATTTTCACGTCTCGTTGATTAATTTCTGCTGATCGGATCTCTAGTGTGTAATCGAACCAAGGCTCTTGAATCCACTGATGGGAAAAATGCACGCGGAAGCAATACACACAATCACAAATCAACTGTAGCAAATAAATAACACATGATTTAACGTGGTTCGGTCGCCAACTGCAACCTACATCCACCCGGGCAACTATTAGGTTTTCATTATATCTTGTTTCACACCAATTACAAGTACAATGATCTCTTTAAATAGAGATAAATAGAGATAATAAAGGGACACAACGATTAAGCCCACTCACTAAAACATGGTGTCTACTCAGCCCAACCCAATTGGTTCTGACTTCATACCTAACAATCTCCCACTTGAAGTCACGAAACAATGTTCACCTGCGCTTCAACTGTGTACATGGTGTCTTGTCAGCCCAACCCAATTGGTCTTGACTTCATACCCAACACGATTTACATTTCTTATTCTTTTCAAAGTGTTCTCAATTGGATCTAACATCCTGTACCAAGATGTTCGACCTCACTGGGCCAATCGTATCCTTCAACCGGGGTATCTTGTATTTGAGATGGTCCAAACCAAATTGTGCTGAGTGCAAAAGAAAAGGCAAGAGATGTACATGGAAGACCAACAACACCACAGGAGACATCGATTGTTTTGAATGCAAACGGAAGAGAATTCACGTTCCTAAATCTTTTACTTTTGCTTCTACAGGTAACATCACATTCGCTTATTAATATAATTCAACTCCTTATTCCTACAATTTAGGATGTCAACAATTGAATGGCATTAAAAAGTATAAGCGTATGAATTGAAACAAGTAATGTTTAAGTGTAAAGACTGAAACAAGTACATAAATATTTCTTTTTTTAATGAAGTCTCCAACCGCTATTCTAGGTTCGATCCTTTTGGGGCTGCTGGTCATTGCTGTCTTCAAGAGCATCCTCTATTTTAGGAAAAAGCAAGAAGACCAAGAAAGAGTGGACAAGTTTTTAGAGGACTACAGGGCAGAAAAGCCTGCAAGATTCACCTACGCTGACCTGAAAAGAATTACCAATGGCTTCAAGGAAAAGCTAGGGGAAGGAGCTCATGGGGCTGTGTTCAGAGGAAAACTTTCGAGTGAGATTTCGGTGGCTGTGAAGATCCTCTACAGTACAGAGGGAGAGGGGAATGAGTTCATCAATGAAGTGGGAATTATGGGCAAATTCCATCACATCAACGTGGTGCGTTTGCTTGGCTTCTGTGCAGATGGACTCCATCGTGCTCTTGTCTACAATTTCTTTCCAAACGGTTCCTTACAAAGCTTCATATTTCCACCAGAAGACAAGGACCATTTCCTTGGATGGGAGAAGCTTCAACACGTTGCTCTTGGTATAGCTAAAGGGATTGAGTATCTTCATCAAGGTTGTAATCGTCCCATTATTCACTTTGACATAAATCCTCACAACGTGTTACTTGATGACAACTTCACTCCAAAAATCTCGGATTTTGGCTTAGCAAAATTGTGTTCAAAGAATCCCAGTTTGGTGTCCATGACAACTGCTAGAGGAACTTTGGGATACATTGCACCTGAAGTCTTCTCCAGAAACTTTTGGAACGTGTCTTACAAATCCGATATTTACAGTTATGGAATGTTGTTGTTAGAAATGGTTGGTGGGAGAAAGAATGTGGACATGTCTTCTCCACAAAATTTCCATGTTCTATACCCGGATAGGATCCATAACCTGGTTGATGGAGATGTACATATCCATGTTGAGGATGAAGGTGATGTTAAGATTGCAAAGAAACTAGCAATTATTGGGCTTTGGTGCATTCAGTGGGAGCCAGTGAACCGTCCATCCATAAAATCTGTGATACACATGCTACAAACTGAAGAGGAAAACCAGTTTGCTGTGCCTCCTAATCCATTTCACTCAACAACTTCCTCTACAGCTAAGGGACTCAGTTCCACAAGACGACCTTTGCAGTTGGAAGTGATTCAAGAATGATTTACACCTGAAAAAAATTAATGTTTAATTTGTAGAAAAAATATAGTCCATTATTTTATGAAATATGATGAAATCTATAACATCTAGAGATCTGTAAATGTATTTTGTAGTGTTAGAAACTATATTGAAATAAATGAATAAATTAGTTTGTTAATATTGTCGTCTGTTTCAAGGTTCATTTGGTAATCAAGAACTAGAAGGAAGGTGATTCAAGGTTATTTTGGTAATCAAGAAAACATGTTGGTCATGAATAAAACTTGAAGCCACAAGTGAAAATGTTTGGATGACGATTACCCAAGATGAAGACGTTGTAGATGTTTTATAATGTTTTTACTTTTTCTTTAATTTTAATTGCAATATTGTTGTTTGAATCGTTATTGGATTTAGGTATATTCCCATTGGTTTCCAATACTTAAGAAATTGTAACTTAATACACTTTATATGATAGCTGGGAAACACTCGAACAAATCTAATTACAAAATAAAAACTCAAATTTACGAGACAACCAAGGAAGCTAGTTATATAAAATAGAAAAAATTAATAAAATTGAAATCCTTTCTAGAGCTAGTTTGTTACTTTTCTAGGGGTTGTCAAGGTCTTTCTATTAGTGTTGGTACTTTTAGAGGCTCTATTAAAGGATACGGATACCAGAGTTATAGAAAGATCCTAATATTAATTGGGAGTCTTTTATAATGATCAGTTGTTTCTCTTTATAGAGGGGAATAACCTTTATTTTATCTTTGTGTGTTATGATTCTAGTATTTAATTATTGATTATTTCCTTCTTTAGTTAAACCCTATAATGAGTGTACTACTTGTATATATTCAAACCATTTTGTTTTGATTTGAATAATAAGAAAAGAAAGAAGAGATATTCATTTTCATATCCTTTGTCTTCAGTTTACTCTTTTGTTCATCTCTGTTCTATTTTGTAATATGGTATCAGAGCTATGCTTGCTACATTTATTCATGGGTGAAGTTGATGATCCCTCACAAGATTTTAGTTCACCTTACCATGTTACTTCATCAAATAATCCTTCCTTTCTTATTGTCCCTATTATTCTTGAGGGACCAAATTATCATCATTGGTCTCGTTCGTTTCAAATGAGCCTAATTTCAAAGAACAAAATAGGTTTCATTGACGGAACTATAGAAGCTCCCAACAGTACCAAATCATTGTTTCCAACATGGCAGAGAGCCAATATGTTGGTTGTTTCGTGGATTCTCAAGGCTGTTTCTCAATCCATCGCTCAGAGCATCATCTGTATGGACAATGCCTTTGACATATGGAATCATTTTAAGAAAAGATTCTCACAAGGAGACATGATTCATATTTCTGATATCCAGGAGGTGATTTGTTCTTTTAAACAAGGTGAGTTGACTGTTACAAACTATTTCACTCAGTTAAAAATTCTTTGGGATGAACTTGATCTTTTCTGCCCGCTATCCGCTTCTTCATGTGCCTCTAAATGCAATACTCTTGTGAATGTTTCTAAATATAAAACATAAGACCAGATTATTAAATTTCTAAGGGGGCTAAATGATAATTATTCGACTGTGAGAACTCGAATTCTATTGATGGAACCTTTGCCATCCTTGAATAAAGTTTGTTCTCTTGTTACACAACAAGAGAGGCAAATATTTGGTGATCAATCCAAGGCAATGATTGCTAATAGGAAAGGAGGTTATAAAAACAATGCTACAACCTATGGCAGAGGTGCTGGATACGGAAGAGGAAGCAATTGAAGAGGATATACTTCCAAAATTTGTAGTCATTGTGGAAGGACAGGGCATACCATTGATACATGCTATAAAAAGCATGGCTTTCCACCTCATTTCAAGTTTAAAAATCAGAATCATGATCAGAGTCATACTACTAATGCAGTTTTTCAGAATACAAATTTCAATAATAATGAGCAGAATCATGAAGGTTCAAAGTCAGAAGTGGAGTCTCAACAAATTAGTTTTACTCCTGACCAGTATCAAACATTGTTAACTCTTTTACAATAGACCAAATCCAGTGGCAATGCTTCTAATCAAGTCTCTATTATTCCCTCCAATCCCTCCAATCCAACAGGTAATAATTTTATTTCTTCTTTTAGCTCTTGGATTATTGATAGTGGTGCTACTGATCACATTTGTTCATTCTTAACTTATTTCACTTCGTATCATCAAATTGATCCTATTTATGACAATTTACCAAATGGAAATCAAGTCATTGCCAATTATTCTGGAAGTGTTTTTCTCAATCAAAATCATGTCATAGACAATGTTATGTACATTCCTTGCTTCAATTTTAATCTTCTTTCCGTAGCAAAATTGATTGATAAACTATCTTGTATTCTTACCTTTGACTATAATGGTTGTCACATTCAGGACAAGATAACTATGAAGATGATTGGAATCGCTAAGACGCAAGATAGACTTTATATACTCAGGATCCCATCTTACCAGAAATTTCAAATTAAACCCCTTGAATGTACACACGCCATCAATACTGTTAATGTCAGTGCTAGTGATCTAGAAACCCTTTGGCATTTTCGATTAGGTCATATTTCAAATAAATGTATTGATGTTATCAAGAATAAATTTCCTTTTGTTAAATATAACAAATCTTTTGTTTGTGATGTTTGTCATTTTGCAAAGCAAAAAAGACTTTCTTTTCCTATTAGTACATCTAAATCAAAAAAATGTTTTGATTTGATTCATGTAGATATTTGGGGACCATACTCAATACCATCAATCCATGGTCATAAATATTTCTTGACCATAGTTGATGACTATTCGAGGTACACATGGATTTTTCTTTTGAAACAAAAATCTGAAGTTGTTAAGGTTTTGGAAAATTTTGTTATTTTTGTTCAAACACAGTTTGAGACAACAATAAAAATAATAAGAAGTGATAATGGAACTGAATTTTTCATGACTAATTTTTTTGTCAGTAAAGGAATAATACATCAAACATCATGTGTCCATACTCCACAACAAAATAGTATAGTTGAAAGGAAACATGGTCATTTATTAGATGTAGCAAGAGCTCTTATGATACAATCTCATTTACCCAAAATTTATTGGTCATATTCTGTGATACATGTTGCGCATATTTTAAACATGCTTCCCACACCTGTTTTAAACTATTCTTCTCCTCGTGAAATGCTTTTCAAAACTGATGCAAATTTTAATGGATTAAAGGTGTTTGATTCTTTATGTTATGCTAGCACCTTATCAACAAATAGAATTTGATCCAAGAGCATCAAAATGTGTTTTTATTGGTTTTCAACAGGGGACAAAAGGATATACTTTGTTGAATATTCAATCAAGAGAAATTTTGGTGTATAGGGATGTTGTCTTTTATGAATATGTTTTTCCATACCAAAGGGTTCAAGATACTAGCAATGAAACTAACAGTCCTGGCGTTAATGATCAAATTTTGTTTGCTGAAGATCAATCTGTCTTAAGTCAGCCATCACAAGCCATTCTTGAACATTGTGATAATACACCTTGTGATAATGTTGAAAATAGCAGTGATAATAATTGTGAGTCACAAATTGAGGTTTTAGAAGAAGATTATTCCCATATAGACCAAAACCTCAATGAAAATCATGATATAGAACAAAGTTCTGAATCAGATCCATCTGTCCGAATGAGCACAAGAATAAAAAAATCACCTGAGTATTTAAAGGATTATCATTGTAATCTTAATGTTTCCAGTACATCTTCAAGCGTTAAATATCCTTTGAATTCTGTTTTGTCTTATAGCAATTTATCACCTTCTTACAAATCTTTTGTTATGTCTCTTTTTTCACATGTTGAGCCAAACACTTATTCTGAAGCTGTGAAACATGACTGTTGGAGAAAAGCTATACAATGTGAGATATCTGCTTTAGAGTCAAATCAAACTTGGGAGACTGCTCTTCTGCCTCAGAACAAAGCTGTCATAGGTTGCAAATGGGTATTCAAAATAAAATATAAGGCTGATGGAACAATTGAAAGGTATAAAGCAAGGTTAGTGGCAAAGGGATATACACAAACAGAAGGCATTGACTACCTCGATACTTTCTCTCCGGTAGCAAAGATGACCACCATAAGGTTGCTTCTTTCTTTAGCTTCTATTTATAATTGGGAATTGAAACAATTAGACATAAACAATGCCTTTTTACATGGAGATTTGAAAGAAGATGTATACATGGTTGCTCCTCCTGGATTGACTTCTATTCCACCAGGAAAAGTTTGTAAACTAAAAAAGGCTTTGTATGGCCTTAAGCAAGCCAACAGGGAATGGTTTGCCAAACTATCATCATTTTTGTTTTCTATGGGATATACTCAATCTATGAATGATCATTCCTTGTTCATTAATTCTTCTGAAGGATCTTTTACAACATTATTAGTATACGTGGATGATATAATATTGGCAGGAAATGATAAAGAAGAGATTTTTGAATCAAACAAGCCTTGGGAATTTAAGATACTTTCTTGGTCTAGAAGTAGCAAGAAGTAAGACAGGAATAATGGTAAATAAAAGGAAATATGCATTGGAATTATTAACCGATGCAGGTCTTTTAGCCTGCAACCCTGCACCCACTCCTATTGATAATCATGAGAAATTCTCTTCTACTGGAAGTATTCCTTTCACAGATATTCAAGCCTACAGAAGATTGATTGGAAGGTTTATGTATCTCACTAATACCCGACCTGACATAACATTTTTTGTGCAACAACTTTCTCAGTTTCTTGCTAAGCCTACAATTGTTCACTATAATGCAGCGATTAGAATTCTTAGATATATCAAAGGGGCTTCAAGTCTTGGTCTATTTTTCTCTTCCACTACTTTTGTTCATCTCAAAGCCTTTTGTGATAGTGATTGGGGCACCTGCAGTGATTCAAGACAATCAATGACTGGTTTTAGTGTGTATCTTGGGAATTCTCTCATATCTTGGAAATCAAAGAAGCAAGGAACAATATCAAAGAGTTCTTGTGAAGCTGAATACAGGGCAATGGCCACTGTTACATGTGAAATTCAATGGCTAACTTATTTTCTTCAAGATTTCAAAGTTCCTTTTGAGCAACCATCTCTTTTATACCGTGACAATGACTCGGCAAGATACATTGCAGCAAATCCAGTATTTCACGAGCATACAAAACATATAGAAATAGATTGTCACGTGGTCAGGGAAAAATTAAAGAAGGGTCTCATCCATTTGCTTCCCATTTCCACCACAGAGCAACTGGTTGATATTTATACCAAAGCTTTAAGTCCTCAATCTTTTAAGAATATTTGTTCCAAGCTGGGTCTCATCAATATTTGCTCTCCAGCTTGTGGCGGGGTATTAAAGGATACGGATACCAGAGTTACAGAAGGATCCCAATATTAATTGAGAGTCTTTTCTAATTATCAGTTGTTTCTCTTTGTAGAGAAGAATAATTGGGTGTCTTTTCTAATTATCAGATATTTCTCTTTATAGAGGGGAATAACCTTTATTTTATCTTTGTGTGTTATGATTCTAGTATTTAATTATTGATTCTTTCCTTCTTTAGTTAAACCCTATAATGAGTTTACTACTTGTATATATTCAGACCATTTGTTTTGATTTGAATAATAAGAAAGAAGAGATATTCATTCTCATATCCTTTGTCTTCAGTTTACTCTTTTGTTCATCTATGTTCCCTTTTGTTCATCTTTGTTCTATTTTGTAATAGGCTCAAATGATGAGTTTACTAGTATTTTTACTATTTTTAACACTATTGCTAATGTAATTTTTGCTAAGTTTTACATGATTATGGTCGCTATTGAATTTGTCCAATTGAAAGTATGGAATTCATTATTATGGTTCAAGCTTTTTATACCAACTTTGAGATCTCTTGAAAGATTAGAAGTAGATGGAGTAAATGCAAATCTATAAGTGAAATTTTAGATTTTAAAAGCTAATTTGGCTATTAATACCAAGTATGGTTTTCTTTGGTGAAATTTTTTAACTCTTATATTCGACAGTTTTTTTAAGGAATAAATTTGACTTTTTGAAATCTTGTTATTTATTATTTTTTTTCATAGATTTGACTTAATTCTCTTATATTTGTTTTTTTATTGGTTTAACATGTCGTAAACTATTAACGTTGATGTCAATTTCGTTAGAATATCACATTCATTGGGAACACATATTTTTTTGTATATAAAATCACTAATGCAAAAAGTCCCTTAAACGACAAGCAATTCACAACGTTTATACTGCCAACCGCTATCCTTAAAACGTGGTAGTATTTTTGTAATGAAAAGAGTCTAAGACAGTGGTTATGTGGTAAATCTGCCGTCTTAGACGAAGCACTTTGGTCTAAGACGGTGGCTATAGTCGCCATCTTATACTTATTTTTTACCTTAACTCAAAGCGCGCCACTTTCGTATTTCTTCTTCTTTGTGCTTGTCTTCCTTCTGTGCCTTCATGCTCTCTCTACTTCTTTTTCATCTTCGAGGTCTTTGCAAGTTTCTCTCATTCACTCACACTCATTTTGCATTCTTCATTGCTTATTTGTTTCTTTTTTTGTTTCTCTTATTTATTCGTTCCTGCATCCTTATTTTGTTTCATTGTTTAGGGTTTCCTTGTGCCTCTATTGGTTTTCGTCGTTGTTGCTCTTCACCATCGCCTTCACGTACAAGGTTGGTGGTGTTTTTTTTATATTTTTTAATCATTGTAAAATTCATTAAAAATAGGTAGAAAGTGATATTTGATCCAATTTTTTTTTGTGTGGAAACTTCATTTAGTAAAATATTTGATGGAGGAGTCTTCAGATTGAAGAAAAAAGTGATAGATTTGGAATTGTCAATAAGTAATATGAAAAAACATGAAATGGTCATAAATTTTGACAGAAAAGTCGGATGGAGACGCATAAACAATGAAAGTTGCTCGAAATGAGGAGACGAAACCCGTGACCAATAACTGAAGGGGAATATTGTGTCCACCAAAAATTCCAAAAATCCACCATTTACTATTACCTTTTAAATTCTTAGTATTATTTAGTCATTTTTTAGGTATTTTAAGGTTTTAGTTCCCATACTTACACTAATCAGAAAATTCTGAAATTTTTCATGATTTTTCTTAGTATAAATTAGTGATTTATCAAAACCCTAGAATAGCTAATCAATAGTGTAGGAATTAGATGTTTGTAATACATTTTTACCAATGTATATAATTTGATTCTCTGAATAAGTGTATCTGGGCTGGGATGGGTTTTAATTGTATAGGTACTGGTTAATTTAGATGGGATTAGCATTAAACTGGATGAACTAAACAAAAATTCCCATCTAAAACGGCGGCTATGGTAAAAAGCCGTCATTTTAGAGCTTTTAGGAGGGTCTAAAACGACAGTTTTTTACCATAGTTGCGTTTTAGATCTTTTAGGAGAGTCTAAACCAGCAACTTTTACCATAGTCTCCTTCTTTGTTTGAATATAAGAAGGCGAGCCTAAGTAGTCGCCTTCTTTGCTCTGGAACATAAGACTGTGCACTGATCAACAACACCTAGGTAGTCGTCGTTTTACGGTTAAAATAGTTGTCGTTTTTAACCTTTTCTGCACTAATGAATAGAATAAAAAAAAGTATACTTGATGAAAATAAACTCACATTTTTAAACAAGTAATTCTAAAGTAAAGGAACTATAGATAACCTAAAATGCATGAACAACCTCAAAATGAAGTTAATTAACAAAAGACATAGAAAAATGTACTTAGTCATATCCATTAATATCACAAATTTTGAGAATAATACACAAATATCCTGTTTATAGACCTTTATTCGATAAATACTTTTTACACCGTTAATTACAAGTGTCAGTTAAAACAATGTTGTTAATGGCAAAAAAAAGTCTCTCCAACAAACACAAAAAAATATCCAAGAACACAGGAGTTTCTCCAAGATTTCAAAATAAAGTCTCTCTATTCCTTTTGATTAAAGTTTGTCAACTTTTTGAAGTCACAAATAAAATATTTTATAATAATTTTATGAAAAATCATATTTAATTGTTGAAAAATATTATGATATAAAAAACATAAAAAGTTAAAAGTCAACAAGTTCATAACACAAAATAACAAGTTGATTTCACTTAACAATAGAAATCAACAACTTGAAATAGATTATTTTTTTGAAAACATAGTTTATCTTCACAAAATAAAATAGATTAGATGAGAACAAAAACAAAACAGTTGAAAAACTAAAGTGATTTTAACTTGTTGATATGATAAATCAATCAATTAAAAATACTTATTATTATAGTCTTAAGGACTTCAATAAAGATAATTTTTAACAAATTAATATCTCGGACAACAAGTTGAAAAACTAAGCAGATTTTAAAACAAATTGTTTAAAAAAAAAATCTTGGGGCAGAGTTGGATCATAATGCATGGTTAAGAAGAAACAACCAAAATACATCAAAAATCTTCCTAGACATGCACACACAATTCGTGCCATCCAATCTACAATGTAGGTTTTGGAAACATCAATTAAAAATGTGACTTGATCTTCAAGGTCTAGAAATTCACTCTATTGAAAAGTATGGATTTTTCTCTTCAAGAACATTCTTATATTAAGTGACTTAACGTCGTACAATTTGAGGAACGTGTCCCAAATATTCTTCAAAGTAATATTCTTCTCTACAATGCCAGACAAAATCACATCTGTCATTACTATGTGCAAATTTGCAATAGCATCTGTCATTCACTAGTCTATCTCATATTTTGTTGACATGAATTTATATTAACTTATGAACTTTTCATTAACAATTATATTTTCTACTAGAACAATAATGATAAATCATGAACTAGTATACCAAGTATGTTTTCAAGAAAAAAAAAGATAAATCACTAATGAGCACAACTATAATTAAAAAGGTAAAAATTGATAAGAGAGATCAGTGTGTTAGGCAAAGATAAATGGGATTGACCAATACAAGAACATTATTAAATAGTAACTAATTTTAGAGACAAAAATAATTAGTCACTATATTGACTAAATTAGATACTAATTTAAAGACTAAAAAATAATTGGTATCTAATTTCTATTATTAATAAAATATTATAAAATAGTTTCTAAATTGTATCTAGCAACAAAAATTTAGCTACTAATATTTTAGATTTTAAATTAGTCTTTAAAAGATTAATAGAAACTAATTTAGAACATAAGTAGTTAGTAGTTAAAACCTGGGTAGCTAAAGGTTAGATACCAATTTAAAAACTATTTTATAAATATTTATTAATAATAGAAACTACTTTAGATACCAATAATTTTTTATTTATAAAATGATATCTAATTTAATAAATATAGTGACTAATTATTTGATTTTTAAGATTAATTTGTTTGTTGTAGTAAACTTTGGAGAGGAGAGGGGATCGAACATGAATGAGAGTTATGGATGGGGTGCAACAATGAATGAGTTTGGTGAGCATGATTGAAATTGGAGGATGAAAATGAAACACTAATGATAGATTATAATTTTATGGCATTAATAGGATTAAAAAATGTCAGTTATATCAAACATTAACTGGAAAACTACAATTATGGTGTTAAGAAAGTTGCATTGTCTTGGTAGATAATACTAGTGATATTTGGTATTAATGAGGATTATCTAAAAAACTGGTTTATTACTAATGTTTTGCCGAAAATTTCTAGGATTGTGAATAATACGTTTAACGCGTTTAAAATACTAATAAAAAAAAACACTAAACATAAATTTTTGTGGTGTATAAAATTATTAAGATTATTACTTTAAAAAAAGTCAATGAGGTGTTGTGTAACACAACTTAATTATAAAGATACTATTAATATGAGTTGTTTATTAGAGGAATTTTAGTTAAAAAACTCCCCAAAATATAAGTTAGTGGTTTAATGTCATTAGAAAGACTATTTTATTTCACACCCATAACAACTTTTCTTAAAACAACTTTTCTTAATATAGCGTGTTTAGAATCAAATGGAAATAAAATTAATTAAAATAATTAATTATTTTTTTATCGACAAAAAGTAAAATTAAATTAAGAGGAACACTTAAGTGTGTCATCCTTATAAAAAAACCAACACATCAAAGTCAGAAATAACCAAAACAACAAACAAACACAGGCAAAAAATAATTTAAGTTGCTAAGATTGTTGCCAAATTATGCAGAAAAATTCTGTACAGGACCCTTTTTACAGCTAAACAAACCGCGTGCTTAGCTCTTTTAATTCCTATATCAAAGACTTTTCTGTGCATAAACCATTAGATGCTCAAAAGATTATCACCACAAAAAAGAGAAGATACTTCCCAGAAGTGTAGCTTGCTAGTCTAAATGCTATTGCTTCCTTTACAAAGCTCCAGGATTGCTTCAAGTTCCAACTGCCATCCTGATTGCATTAAGGTTGGGTCTGCAACATCCAAAAGGGGGACCAGCAACTTCTGCATAAAGGTAAGAGATTGAAGTTTTGGACAAGGCACGAGGGCATCGAAGATCACAAGTCATTCCTTTTTTAGGTACACTTTGATCAACTCAAGCACCAAGACCACCAAACCAAAGAAAAAGCTACTTCCAGCAAACAATGCATAGGGTGCTTGAGGGTATCTGCGCAAGACCGACAGCACCCCTACTACTTTGGTTCACATTGGATTCCTCAAGAAAACATGCCTTAGCTGCAGAATGACCATCACCTACACCATTATAAGTTGGCTCCCCTTTAGAGCATAAACCTGCAACTATCTAGCCAACACATAGTGAATAAAAAAGAAAAAATAGGTGTTTGTTGCTTCTGCCACCAATCTACTACAGAAGACAGCTTCTATGTCTGTGAGTAGGAGCTCCCCTGACCTACAGGACTACATATTCTCATGCACTTTAGACAACACCTCATCATATTATGCATAATAATACCAAAATACCAATGCTTATTGACAGAAGGCGTTTGATCCAGCTTAGAAAAAGATGACCACCAGTGATACAAATTCTGCCACCAACCCTCACCATACATACTCTACCTTTCCACATAAGTATTGATCAGCCAGTAAGGGGAGGACTCTGTCAGCAGATAAGTCTTGTGCTTAAAAAACATTTTGCACCCCCTTTAAATCATAAACTAACCAATTATGTCTGATTTGATGATTCCTTGATTGTTTGATTACTTTCACCTACAATCCTTTATTGTTATCTATAGCTTACAGCACAATCTCAATTATTGTAGAATTTAGAAGAGACACTTCACCAGAAAATATACCTATTTAATTTGTTATTTTTAACCAAATTTAGTTTCTCACTTGATATTATGTTTGATCAAGTTTTAAATGACAATTAAAAAAACTAGGTTGCTACAAATACTATAGTATAATGAACATATCGAAAAACTTTGAACACATTTTTAAATTTGGTTACCATTCTTTGTAAACTTGCAATAGGAAATAACACAATGTAAATATTGTAAATATTATAGATGAATAATGTTCAAGTCAGTAAGTTGGAGCCAAATAAACAACTAATATGCATTATCAAATACTTTCATCTAGTGGAGCATTATTGGCAATCACCATGGAATAACTTGAAGAACTAATGAACTCAGACAATGTTGTTTGGTCAGAGCAAATTTTTTCCAATGTTTCATGTGGATACAGAGAAGGCTTTGGAGGAATTTTAAGGTTCTCAATGTCTCCTTCAAGCATATCGACTACCTTATTAATGGTAGGACGATCATTTGGTTTTAATTGTATACACCAAAGTGAAACTATAATCATCTTTTTTGCAATTTTCTTCTCATCCTCTGCAACATCTTCCATTTTTATATCTTTCTCTTTGTCAAGTTGATCATAAATCCAAAAGGGAAAGTAAAGTTGGCTTGATCGCTTTGCATGAGGGTTTAAGTTTTTTCTCTTGCTTGCTATCTCCATGAGAAGCATTCCAAAACTATAAACATCAGACTTATCTGATATTCTTCCTATATTTGTATAAAACAATTCCGGAGCCATGTATCCAATGGTCCCTCTTGCTGCTGTCATAGTTACAACACTTTTGTCTGTTGGATATAGTTTTGCCAATCCAAAGTCAGAGATTTTTGGGGTAAATTTTTCATCAAGTAGGATGTTGTGGGGTTTGATGTCAAAATGCAAAATTTGCATCTCACAACCATGGTGTAAATACGAAATCCCACGCGCTACTCCAATTGCTATATTATATATTGTGTCATAGGTTAAATGTAGATTTCCTTCTCTAGAAAATATAAATTTATCAAGAGATCCATTGGGCATGAACTCATAAACAAGGGCTCGTTTTGAGCCTTCGGCACAATATCCAATTAAGTGCACTACATTTTGATGATGTATTCTTCCAATTGTTGCAACTTCATTGATAAAGTCTTGTCCATTACCTTTTGATTTTTGTAACACTTTTATAGCGACACAAGATCCACTACGCAACTTTCCTTTGAATACATAGCCATAACCTCCTTCACCCAATTTTTCATTGAAACCTTTAGCCATCTTTTTAATTTCCTTATATGTGTACCGAATAGGCATCAAACTATTTTGCTGTAAATAACTTTCAATATTTTGATATTCTGACGAATGTCTTCTTCTACACTTGTATATCAAAAGAGCAATCAGTAATATCGTGCCTACAACATATCTAACTATGAAGTATGGCATAACATATTGTCCCAACGAAATTGATACTGAGCCAAATGCAGTAGTGTAACGTTCAGAATTTCCCTTTCGTCCGTATATTACTAAATTCAATCCTGTGAATTAATATCGCAAATATCATCATATATCATATAGTAACGAAGAAAGAAAAAAAGAAATTCACACCTTCCTTGAAATAAAAAAATCACTTGTAAACTTTTTTATGAACATAATAATAATAATAAATTTTTAAGCTTTTAAATTTATACTTTAATAAATAAAACATATTTTTTTTATTTAATAAAATGAGTAATTAAACAACTTATTTCTATTAAAAATAATCTATATCATTATAAAAAAATAAACAATTTTGATAAGACGTTATTTATAATTAGATAATTTTTAATTAGATAATTAGATAATTAGATAAATAACTTGAGTTTTATAAAATATATATATATATATATATATATACTTTATTTATTTATTTAATAAATTAAATAATTAAATAATTTATCTCTATTAAAAAAATAAGTAAATAACTTTTTTACTTTAAAGCGGTAAAAGTACATGCGCGCCAATCTATCCATATTTTTTATTTAAATAAAATAGTTTAGAAAAGATATAAATCTAAAATATTTATTTTAAAAATTAAAAGAAGATGTTTGTTTATGCTATTTTAAGTGAGAAAGTTATACCATTACAAAAAATATATATCCTCTTTAACTAAAGAATAAAATTATCGATTAAAAAGAAAACACTAAGGTGGTTAAAATATCTATACCCTATATATAGTGCATCGATAGCCACTATATATGTTATTTTAATATTATTTTTAAAAAAATTATATACATTTTAAATTTATTATTTTATTATTTTTCAATATCTTGTTTACAAAATTATTTATTTTTAAAAGTATATTATTTTAATGTAATAAAAATGTGGATATGAGTTTTCCTAAAGAAAGCTGTTAACATATAAATACTTAATGAGAATGGAAAAAAAAAGTACTCTTTTAGCACCTGTACACAAATTATTATTATTAAAAGTATATTGGAAGAGTCCAAAATCAAAGTGATAAATTTCATCAATAAAAAATTAATAATAATGTGAAATTTTATAGAACTATTTTGCCAAAGAATAGCATATATAAATAATATTAGTTATATTTGGACAATTTTTTAAAAATATTTTTATAGAAGAAAATTAAAAAAGAAATAAAATCATTTATAAATTATAAATTTAAATTTAAAAAGGTTATATAAAAGAATGTCCAAAAATTAGTTTACATATGAATTAGTTTTAACTTTAAAATAATTTATTTATATTTTTATTCAAATAAATATATTTATAAAGAAACTTATTCCATCATACTTATTATTTATAACATATAGAAATAGAGGAATAAAACCGTGGGATAGAGACAAAGTAAACTATTCTTTCCTTTTTTACTTAAAAAATATATATAGAAATAGAGAAACTCACCGTATATGATATTACCAATAGTTCCTGCAAAAAAAAAAGTGTTGAGTTAATAAATAATATGACAAAATCAAATTAAAATATTCTTTTATATAAGGGTCAAAATAAAAAAGTAATTTAAAATCTAGGGAGCGATTTGGTGTTTTACTCGTTTTTTCCATTATGTTATTTCTTATTGTGAAATCTTTGTTTACATAATTTACAAAATGTTATTTTATCCTTCTTCATAGACGCGGAAGGTAATTTTGGCTTTCCAATTTATTGCAATTTTTAACTGTCTAAATTTAAATTTTAAAGGCAGTTTTCGACATTTTAAACGAAGAAAAAAACATGAATTTTGAATTTTGAATTTATATGGGTGGGATATGACTTACATTTGTCGTTTTATTGGCATAATTGGGAGGTTAATTATCGTTCACAATTAATTGAAATAGGAAGGTTACTCACGTTCACAATTAATTGTTTTCAAATGGAGGTTACTTACCATACTTAATTAATTGTTTTTATTATTGTTGTCAATGTTTAACCCATGTAGAGAGAATTTGTTTTGGGGCTATTTATAGAGGAATTCATTGTACTCCCAGTACAATTATAGTGAATAGTTTTTTGCTCTCTCACTGGTGATTTTTTACCTATATTTAAAAGAGTTTTCCACCTAAAAGTTTTGATATCATTCTCATTTTTCTTGTTACTTTAATTTCTCATAATCTATGGTTGAAATTATCATACTTCCCAACACGATATCCTAAAATAGGAAATAAAGATGAAGAGTTATTTGGTTGATGATGAATTTTTAGGTTTCAAAGATGACTTGTTTCGACATATTTATTATATTTATTATGTTTTGTATATCACAAATAATTCCTTCCCTTATATCTTTTGTTTCAGCTCAGACATCTATAGATCGTCTCCATCAATTTTGGAAGTGTGGTCTACATATGTATTGGACAAATCCACTTAATGACGATTGGTTTTAAGTTAAAATCTAATATGGTATAGAGCCTATAACTCATTTGGTAATAACCTAGTGGTTTTATCTTGTTCTACAAACAATGTGAGATTTTTCAATACCCCTTTCACATTGAGAGTTATTGTAGCACGATGCAATTTTAGTGGGATTGAAGACCCTATTTGCATTCTAGTTTGTGCCCTTTTTACACCACCTCAGTTTTGTCTTAACATATGTTGTGTTCTATCATGCGTAGCTGTCTCTTCTTTCTTCATGTTTCTGTTCTAGTTTGGTTTAGGTTATCTGCTTTGCTTTTTTATTTTTTGTTTTATTATTCTTTATTATTTTATTGTGTAATTAAATATGATATGTGAAAATGAGGACTATATGCATTCTATTAGTGTATTTTATACGGTAAAACGTTTTTAAAAGTTTCTTACAATTTTATCACAAGCTATGATCCTTAAAATATTTGTCTTCATCTAATTTGCCAAGCATGTCTCATTCTTTATATGATCCTAAGTCTTTTGTGTACTCAAATTTGGTCCTACCTACATTTGTTGTGATTGTTGATGGTTCCTTAACGCCATTAACAAGTACTGAATTTGTCTTCATATTTACTTTGTCCCTTTTACATGTTTACTATATTCCTAAACTCACTTTGAATCTTGTCTATGTTATTAATTATGTGACTCTAGCTACTCGTGCTAAGTTACTAGACGATTTATCACCCAGTAGATGATCTCATATGAGAGTCTATATGTTTTGAGATAACAAACACTGTAAGGTGTGTTATGACATAAAAAAATTCACTCATGTGCAATTTAAGATTAGAAAATATATTAGAGAAGATAAGCAAGATCATCTAAAGGAGGAATGTGGTCCAAATGAAGGATTCAAAGAAGAAAATACACATTAGACGATTCTGCTGGAATAGATCAGATGATCTAATGAACTGCATCAGAAGATATCGAGGAATTGTGTCAGACAAACTCGTTAAGAAGATCTCACCAAATGATCTTGGCGATGATGGTATCTGAACGTAGCTTTATTCACACTTATTAACTTTAATCATAAATTATTGAAATGTAATAATAAATAAATCCATTGTTTTAATTAATATTCTTCTAATTAAGTTTATTTGGGCCTTAATTATTATTTCATTTAATTTTGTATTTTTAACCAGTTGCTTCTTTTGGATTAAAATAGGAAAGAAAATCTGAAGTGAAGAATTAGAGAATTAGATCAACAAATATCTTAGAAAATGAATTGAATGCAAATTTTTTGCACGAATATTCTCTAAAAATTATGGAATTAAAATTCTTCTGCAAAAATCCTTAAAAAATAGAGCAAATATACTTTGAAGATATTAAGAAAATCTTTTGCAATATTTATCCAAAGAGGAAAGGCCTAAACAGAGGAGGTGGAAGAAATAGAGAGGTTAGAAATTTTAATGAGTTTCTACATAATATGGAACTCCTAGACGTGCCACTGGTTAGGAAGTATACATGGTATAGGTCCAATGCAAAAGCTAAAAGTAAGGTTAGAGAAGGCATTAGTATCCTTTGAGTGGCTTGACTAGTGACTAGACTAGTGGCTAGGGTGTTCTCAATATGTTCTACATAGTCTTGTTTCGGATCACTCTCCAATACTATTAAAGTACTCTATAAAGGATTGTGGACCTAAACCATTCAGATATCTAGATGTGTGGCAAAATGACCCAAGTTTTAAATCCCAAGTTAAAGCTAAGTGGAGTGAATATGATATTTCTCAGAAAATTGTATTGTGGCTCTAAAGGAAAGATTCTAGAAACAGAAACTGGATATAAAAAAAATGGAATATGGAGGTTTTTAGTCTCACAACTACTAAGAAAAATCAACTAATAAAAAGGATTGAAGATTATATAATAAAAAGGATTGAAGATTTATATAATCTGGATGAAATAAAGAACTAGATGAAGAAAGTGAATTAGAAAGGATAGGCCTATTAAGTGAATATAGACAACTTTGTGAAAGGGAGAACTTGATACTTAAACAAAAAGCTAGAGTTAAATGGCTTGATCAAGGTGATATGAACTCAAAGGATTTTCATTCTAGAATAAGGTAGATAAAAGGAATGAGTTAAAAGGCATTCACGTGTTAGGAAACTGGTGTGAGGAACCAGGAACAAATAAAGGAGTGGTAAAAGAGTTCTTCCAAGATAGGTTATGTGGCCTAATTTGAGTGTAAAGCTAGGAAATGTGGACTTCTTATCCTTAACAGAACATGACAATGAGGATTTGACTAGGGAAATAGAGGAGGTTGAAGTCAAAGAGGTTATGAGTCATTGTAGAAGTATAAAAAGTTTGGGGCTAGATGGTTTCAATTTTAGCTTCATTAAGAATAATTGGGATATAATAAAAAAAAAGATGTATCAAGGATATTAAATATTTATATACATATGGGTATATTCCTAGCGGTTGTAATGCATCTTTTGTGACCTTGGTACCTAAGAAAGAAGACCTAATGGAGTTGAATGACTTTAGACATATCTATATTGTGGGAAGCATATATAGGATCATCTCTAAGGTGTTAGCAAATAAGCTGAAAAAAGTTATACCTAAAATAATAGATAGCACACAAGTAGCTTTTATACAAGGTTGAAGGATGTTGGACAACATAGTCATTGCTAATGAGATTATAGAAGAGATGAAAAGAGTTTAAGAAAAACAGGGATTATAGTTAAAGCAGACTTTGAAAAGATATATGACTATAATTGGGAGTTCTTGTACTATATGATAGGAAGATTAGGGTTCTATAGTAAGTGGATTGGATGTATAAGAACATGTATAGAATTTGGTACTATATCTATATTAGTAAATGGAAGTCCGACAAAAGAACTAAAACCTGGTAGAGACCTAAGACGACAAGGGGACCCTATGGCCTCGCTCCTTTTTTATTATTATAGTGGAACGGTTAACATGTATTGTTAGAAAGGCAATGGAGAAAAACTTATATCAGGGTATTCAGCTTGATGATGATACTTTCTTTTTCTGTAAGGAGAATGTACAAAATATCGTATCTATAAAGAGTATTTTGAGAGGGTTTGAGCTAGCTTCAAGGTTGAAGTACACTTTCATAAAAGTAGCATAGGTGTTATTGGCATTGGGACTGATGTACTGACAAACCTTTCATCTATCTTAAATTGTGAACAAATGTCTATCCCCTTTAAATACTTAGGCATGATTGTGGACATGAATCCTAAAAAGACAAAATTTTGGGAAAAAGTAATAGTAGGTATTAGGAATAAGCTCACTACTTGGAAGGGTAGGATTATGTCCTTTGCTGGAAGAGTCTGTTTGATTAATTTTGTTTTTTCTTCGGTGCCCCTGTTTTTCTTATCTATGTTTAAGGTGCCAAAAAAACTACAGAGGAAGTTCTTGTGGGGTTGGGGGTCTGAGAGAAACAAATAAACTTGGATTAAATGGGATGATCTGTGTAAGGAAAAGGCCCTAGGTGGACTTGGAATTAAGGACATTGTGAGTTTTAATGAAGTACTCTTAGCAAAATGGAAAGGGAGATTGGGAGTGGAAAGTCAGGGGTTGTGGTTAAAACTAATTAAGTTGAAATATGGCTTGTGAAGGGGTTTAGATATTGGAGAAGAAACTAGAGTGAAGTCAGTGTGGTGGAGAGACTTGAGAAAAGTGTGTGGTGAAAGTATGCAAAGTAGTTGGTTTAACAAAAATATAGAATGGAAAATCAGGATTGTAAATATAGGGAGATTTTGGGAGGACACATGGTGTACAATTGTACCACTAAAAAAAAATTCTTAGATTATGTGTGATCTCGGATGATAAGGAGAAAACAATATGTTAACTAGGTAGTTGGATTGACCAGGTATGGGTGTGGAATCTCAAGTGGAGACGAAGTAGATTTGGGTGGAAAATGGAACTAGAAGTAGAGTTATTGAACATCATAGGGGGGATAAACATCAAAAGAGAAGAATATGACACATGGAATTGGAGGTGTGGTGACCAAGGAGTTTTCACAGTAAGATCAGCTTACTCCTAGATCCAGAAAAACTATGTACTATAAGAACATACTGGTTATATAGTTTTATGAAGAACAAATGTAAGCCCAACTGCACAACATGTGGCTTGGGGGATGCTTAGGGGTAGAATACAAACAAAAGTGTTGTTGGAACATAGGGGGATACGGTTCCCTAATCTTGTATGTGTTTTTTTGTCAAATGGCAGATGGGTCACTTAATCATATTCTACTACATTGTAATAAATTTCATGTTGTCTGGGTTATGTGTGATTAATTGGTTGGGATCCAATCCGTACACAATTGGGACATAATGGAACATTTCCAAAACTTTAAACTATGTGAATTGAAATGATAGATAAAATATAATATGGAAGGGAGTATGGATAACTATTGTGTGGAGAATTTGGAACCATCAAAACAAGATTATCTTTAAGGAAGGGAAGGTAGATATACATGAAATATTTTGTATGGCACAACTGAATGTGTGGGTGTGGCTGACCCATAAGGTGCCTACAACTAATTTCTCCTATTCAAATTGGGTGTTATGTATAAAAAACCTGTGACTAGTGAATAGACTGAAGTGGTAGAGGGGTGTGAAAATATTGTAGAATTTGTCGCTATAAGTTGTAACCAAAATGCAGGGAAGGGCTAGAAAGTGTAGGGTGGCCTCGTTTCTGACTATGTTTGTTGTTGATGCAAAGTGAAGGGACAGAAAAGGGAAAATGGTTATGTCATTTATCTTTCAAAAGTTGTTTAGTTCCAAGTTGTAAAAAATGTAAAAAAAAAAACTACTGGGATACGAAGGCAGAAGTAGTTGAATTGTTGAAAATATGTGATGGTTCTTGTTTTGAATATATGTTTGTTGTTTTGCATAATTGTAATGAATATCCTGAGGCAAATTGGTAAAACTTTTAGTGTAATTAGAGTCACCTCTTTGATGATGATGAATGTTTTTTTTTTCATGTTATAATATCTAAGAATAACTTTATGTCATAATTGGTAACCAAAGGATGGAAAGGTGTGTGTACATGTGCAGGGAATGTGCAGAAAAAAGTAAATTACTTCTCTATTGCAGTAGAGGCTCGATATAGCTTTGAGCAACAATAATTACAACTCTATCAATGGTATGAGAAGAAATGGAGTAGGCCTAAGCACCACATGGTATACAATTACTAGATTAGGGATGTAAAAAGATTCTACTACTGGAGTTATACTCATGCAATATAGATTCTAAGAATGGTCTATAGCTAAAACTACAAACCTGATGCGGTATTAACCTACCATAACGGTTCTTGGTTCATTGAGAGGACTATGGGAACTTGAATTAAGAGATGTTGATTGTCATTTTTCCTATCGCAAATCTTTTAGGTTTGCTTATTTTGTAAACTAAAAAATTTATGCCAATACTTTTTTTATACTATTTAAAGCATCCCTTAAATGTTATATTCTTATCTATTTATTATTCTTTGTTAATGAAATATATATATATATATATATATATATATATATAAACTCTAATATTCATTTTCATGGGTCCTTATCTTTTGTTCTCAATTAGTATTTTAGTATTTGAATGCTTAAACAGATACGACCGGACGACTTAGTGAGTCGGCAAACACTCAGACCAACTAACCACCTAACCATGGTGAGAAGGTCACATGACGCAACGTGGCCGACCGACCATTGACAATAAGCCAAAGGTTAACTAAGTCAGCATGGTTAATCCATAGTTAAGGGTTGTTTAATGCAACCCTAAACAGGAACCTATTTCCTAATCCGACCCACCAAGGAAGACCCATTAAGGTAATATAAATAGCACGCATTTCAAGGAAAAAGGTACGCCATTATCTACAGTACTCTAAAATCTGAGTGTTAACACCCCAACTGACTTGAGCGTTGGAGTGCCTTTTACAAGTACCATCCCCACTTGTGGAGTCAGACGATTGAGATGAGGAAGGCGTAGCAAAGTTTGGAGCATCAACGACTGACCGAAGGTGGAGGCAGGAACAATCATTCTCTAGGTCCCAAACCCGTTCGAGAACAATTGGCGCCCACCGTGGGGCTAAGAGAATAGTGCGAAAAACAGCAGTAGATGGTATCAAGCCGCAGTATGACTAGCAAGAGGATGTCCGAAGCAGACCAGACAACAATGATGTTGGCTCTCCAAAAGGAACTCACAGAGATGAAGAAGGCCCATGAAGAGGAAACCAGGAAGAACAAAGAAGAGATCAAGAACTTTCGAAAGGAGAACCAAGAAATGAAGAAGTTGGTAAAAGGAGGACCGTCCCTTGTCTCTACCAACCAGGTTGGCAGGTTCTTCGCCATAGTTGTCGGCCCTCAGACCGAGAGGGAACCGAAGAACAAGAACCCCACCTTAGAGATGGATGGTGAGTCCCATCCCAACAAGACAATGAACACAACCGGAACTGCTGTGACCGACCGTCATCACCCTTTCACTGACTTTGTTGTTGAGGCTCCCCTACCAGACAAGTGGAAGGGATTCAATGGCGATCGGTATGATGGCACGACTGATCCCGATGAACACATGGATGCGTATACCACTCATATGAGTCTGTATACGACCGATGACGCGGTCTTATGCCGAGTCTTCCCAACCTCTTTGAAGGGAGGAGCTTTAAGCTGGTTCACAAAGCTCCCTACAAAATCAATAGATTGCTTTGAAACACTGGTGGCCAAGTTCGACGTCCATTTCGCGACGAGCTGACCCCATCATTGAACATCCATTGCCTTGGTCAGCATCCGCCAGGAGAATGGAGAGTCCATCAGAAAGTTCATCGACCGATTCAAAAAGGTTGCTATGAGCATCCGAAACCTCATTCATGAGGTGGCAATTCATCATATGTTGACGGCCCTCCGACCGGGTCCTTTCACAGATAGCTTGTGCATGCAACCCGCGACAAGCTTGTACGAACTTAGGCGACGAGCCGCCATGTTCATGCACTTGGAAGAGCTGCACGAGTTCAGGACCCAAGCTCGGGCAAAGGCGAGCGACGAGAAGAAGGACGAAAAGGAACGACAAGGAAGGTCCGAGTCGGACGAGGCGATCCCAAGCGATACAATCGTGGGCCTCAGTTCTCACGATATACACCCCTCAACACCGACCAAGGGAAGATATTGCAGGAAGACCTTAGCGCGAAGCTGATCCCGCCACCTAGAAGGGCTCTGAGCCCTAATAATGCCGATCGTAGCAAGAAGTGTCGGTATCATAAGAATACCGGTCATTTGACTGAGAAGTATCAGGCCTTGAAAGACAAAATAGAAGAGTTAATTCAAGCAGGGCACTTGCGTCGCTTTGTGCAAGGCGGTCGCACCACCAGGCGTTCCCCTTGTAGGGAGGAAGCACCAAGGAAGAGAGACCGCACCCCTTCAGAATCCAGGAAGGACGATCGTCGCCGAGAACGTCGAGGGAGGAGGGACAATCCTCCCAAAGACGACTGTAGAAGAGGCCGGAAGGTCATAAACACCATCGCCCGCGGGTTTATCAGGGGAGGGAGCTCTAACTGTGCGCGGAAGAAGCACCTGCGTGTTGTCCATCAAGTGAACTTCGTGGCCATTCGGCCAAGGATGCCACCCATAACGTTTACAGACGATGACTTCAAAGGGGGTAGACCCCTCCCAAGACAATCCAATGGTGATATCGGTCGACATCGATAACTTCACCATCATGAAGACCCTAGTAGATCAGGGAAGCTCGGTCGACATTCTCTACTGGAAGACCTTCAAAGCCATGAGGATTTCAATGGAGGAAATGATGCCTTATGACGACCATGTCGTCAGTTTCTCTAGAGAGCGAGTTGGAACGAAGGTGTACATCGAGCTGTACACCACCTTCGACCATGACAAAGCCAACAAAATCCTAAGGATAAGGTATTTGGTTATCAAAACCAATACCTCGTGTAATGTTCTTCTCGGGCGATCATCCTTCAACAAGCTTGGGGCGATCGTCTCCACCCCCCACCTCGCAATGAAGTTCCCCTCCTTATCGGGCGACATCTTGAACATTCACGTGGATAAAAAAAATAGCAAGGGAGTGTTATGCAGAAAGCCTGCGAGTGGAACCCACTCGGCAGAAGGTCACCAACAGTCACTCACCATGGCGCAAGATGCCTGGGCAAGGAAGGTCTCCTTGAAGACATGCGCAACCAGCCGAGCATACGATCGCCATGGTCGAGCTTGACCCGCGAGAGGTTGAGCCAAGACTTGAAGCAAAGGACAAGCTACGACATGTCCCCCTCATCGATGAGGAGCGGTACACGAGTGTTAGCACTGCAATTGCAGTCGTTGATGCCGAACTCATCCATCAAGCCCTAAAGAGAAATGTTGATCTTTTCGCTTGGACGGTCGCTGACGTCCCAAGCGTTAATCCCGAGATTATCACTTATCAACTTTCGGTATACAAAGAGACGCGTCCAATTGCGCAAAAGAAGAGAAACCACGGTGAAGACAAGAGACTCGCGGCTAGAGCCGATGCCGAAAAGCTCCTTAAGGTCGGGTTCATCCGTGAGGCCCGGTACTCTACCTGGTTAGCCAATGTGGTGATGGTGACCAAGTCGAACAACAAATGGCGAATGTGCATCGACTTCAAAGATCTAAACAAGGCATGCCCTAAAGACTCATACCCATTGCCTAACATCGATCGACTTGTCGATGGAGCGGTAGGGCACAAGGTATTGAGTTTCTTGGACACTTATTCTGGCTACAACCAGATAAGCATGCACCCCAGGGACAAAGAAAAAACATCCATCACGACCAACGGTGCGAACCACTTCTACGAAGTAATGTCGTTCGGCCTGAAGAACGCGGGGGCAATGTATCAGAGGTTGATGGACAAGATCTTAAAAGGAATGAACGGTAGAAGCGTGGAGGTCTACGTGGACGATATTGTTGTCAAATCTGACTCGTGCGGCCAGCATATTAAGGACTTGCAAGAAGTCTTTGACGCTCTTCGAAGGAGTAACATGCGCCTCAATCCCGAAAAGTGCGCATTCGAATTATAGGATGATCGGTCGAGCTCTCAGAATTCGACATTCGGTATGAACCGAGAGGTGTAATCAAATCCCAGTGTTTGACTGACTTCTCGGCATAGCTACCACCACAACCTGACGCCCCTGCGACGTGGACGCTATATGTTGATGGGTCATCCAATAAAACCTCGTGCGGCGCATGTTTGCTGATCGAGCAAGCACTGTAGTTTGCTTTCAAAGAAATAAACAACCAGGCTGAATATGAAGTCATCCTGGCTGGTCTCAGTTTAGCTCACAACCTCGGGGCGCGCAAGGTCAGATGTAAAAGTGACTCACAACTAGTAGTCGGTCAAGTCAAAGGCGAATTCGAGGTGAGGGAGCCCCTCCTCCAGCACTATTACCATACGGTCAACAACTTGATCGCCAAATTCGATAAAGTCACTATCGAGCATATACTTCGACAAGACAACAAACGAGCGAACGCGCTGTCTCGCCTCGCATCCACTAAGAAGGAAAGCCACCACCGATCGGTTATTCAGATCCATTTGAAGCAACCAAGCGTAGGAGAGGCCAAATGTCTGGCCATCACCGAAGTCGATACTTGGATGAGCCTAATCATCCAATACCTAGAGCATGGAACCTGCAAACTAGGCAGTGAAAAAGCGATTAGATTATTGTAATGCGCCCGATATACCATTATCGGCCAAGACCTATACCGAAGGGGGTATTCAACATCGCTCCTGAAATGCCTCACCAAGGAGCAAACCCAATATGTATTGCAAGAGATACACGATGGAGTATGCGACAACCACTCTGGGGCCCGAACGATGGCGGTCAAAGTTATCAGAGCAGGATACTATTGGCCGACCATTCAAGGTGACTGGACAGAGCATGTTAAAAAGTGTCTAAAGTGTCAAGAGTTCGCCCGCTTCATCATCTGAAACTAGAGGAACTCCACAACATGACTTCGCCCTGACCGTTCGCCATATGGGGAATAGACATCATTGGTCCTTTCTCGCCCGGTAAAGGCCAAACGAAATATCTGCTAGTTGTCGTAGACTACTTCACAAAATGGATAGAGGCAGAGCCCCTCGTTGCCATATCCACAAAGAACGTCCAGAACTTCGTATGGAAGAAAATTGTGTCAGTTTGAAGTGTCAAACACAATCGTATCCGATAACGGCCGACAGTTCATCGACCAAGGGCTCCAGACCTTCTACGATGACCTCGGCATCAAATCCATCGCGAGCTCGGTCGAACACCCACAAACGAACGGTCAAGCAGAAGCAACCAACAAAGTCCTCTTAAATGAGTTGAAGAAGAGGCTCGGCACGGCAAAAGGAAGGTAGACCGAGGAGGTGCTTGCAGTCCTATGGGCATACCGATGCACCCCCTAAACCACAACACAAGAAATGTCATACAGCCTCATGTACGACACCGAGGCCATGATCCTAGTGGAAGTAGGCGAACCGTCCATAAGGCGGCAACTGTTCGACTTATCCCTCAACAAGGAAAGTCTATCGGTTGGGCTTGACCTCATCAACGAACTTCGTGACAAGAGCAAAATTCGCGAAGCTGCATGCAAGTTTTGGACAACAAGAAGATACAACACGAAGCTTCGGCCAAGGAGCTTCCACAAGGGTGACTTCGTCTGGAGGATGCGAAGCAACACCAAGAGGTCGAACGACAAGTTCTCATCAAACTGGGAGAGACCGTTTCAGATCCGGGAGGTAAGAGAATGGGGAGCGTATCACCTTGAGTGGCTATCGGGAAAAATTGTACAGAGGACGTGAAATGCCACACACCTCAAATTTTATTTTAGCTAAACAATGAATAAGATTCACGCACCTTTTCCTCATCCGGTGACACCAACGGTCAGAGAGGTTTTAAAGAAGCGTTTTCATCAAACAACGTGAAAACCATAAAATCAATGTAACAGGCGCGGTGCGGCCAAGATGAAGCTCTAACCAGCATTCCCTCCCAAAACTGAAACCACAAGTGTTGGCCAGGATGAAGCCTTAACAGGTATACCCTCCCGACACTCCTCACAGATGGTTCGGCCAGGATGAAACCCTAATCGGCATTCCCTCCTGAAACCAAAAGCACAAGTGTTGGCCAGGATGAAGCCTCAACTAGCATACCCTCCCATCATCTTGTCACCACAGTTCGACCAGGATGTAGCCCTAACCAACATTCCCTCCCGAGACCAAATGAACAAGTGTCGCCCATGATGTAGCCTTAACCGGCATTCCCTCCCGACACCCACACAAGCGTATCGGTCCATCCTGATATCGCTAGCTACACCGACCGCACAATTTAACTTGTCTAAATAAGACACATTCTGCATTATCACATTCTGATGGCTGACCGCCCTTAATTTGTTAACCAATTTACTTATGAGCGACAGATCGAATTCATTAAGTTAGTTGTTATTAACTCACATTCACACTGACTGAACTAAACGACTTGTGCAATTATTTGAAAGCAAAAACAACCGAATGTATTCATCAACAAGAGGTGGAGGCCACACCTCGACCTCAAGGGAACAAAAAAGAACGAGTCTACAAAACCTAAGAGCCTAAGCTCTAGTCTTCAATATCTTCGCTCGGGGCAGGTTGGTCGGCACTCTACAGATTTAGGACCTCATTCGCAGGAACCAGTTGGCCATTGAAGACCTCCATCTCTTGGTCAAATTGACCAGAAGGAGAAAGCCCACCATACAACACCCCAGCCTGGCGGACGGCCAGGTCAAAGCTTTGAGTTATCAAGACCATGGTGTCCTCCATGGTCTTCAGCACCTCGGCCTCTGTCGCCTCCTTCCCTTGACGCAAAGAAGCGAACTCCCCCTCCAGAAACGCCCCCTTACGCTCGACCTCCTTCAGCGCCTTTCGTAGCCGAGTAATCTCAACCGCCTTCTCAGCCTGCGAACACAACTTCTTTTCATAAGCTATGTTGGCCTCAACGACCTGCTTCAGGTTGCTGGACACCTCTTGAAGTTGATGCTCGAGACTCGATAGCTCCTCGACATGTTGCCTACGAGCTTCGGCCCCCCGACGGGTCAGTATTAAGCCCCGACATATCATCTTGACGCCACCATCGAGTAGGTAGTCCTCAGGGACCGACCCGATGAGCCCTTCGATGCCGGGGGTCAGGCTGAACTTCATCGCCCTTGTGAAGCACGAGTCACCCCCCAACGCCACCAGGGGCGACCCTTGGGTGGCCGCCACAGGCACGATACCGCTGTTGGGATGGGCCGGTTGAACTCGTCAGGCTATCGAACAAAGCGAAAACCTTCCACTCATTCTCGTTTGGATTGACCGGGCGTGGCCAATCCTTTATCTTTGTAAGACTCCTCGTCCAAAACAAGGGAAATCTTTGTTGGCCGACCTCATCGAAAAAGTAGCGCGTGCCCGGCGGCTCCACGAACACCTTAAAGAACTTTTCTTTGAAGTTCTTATAGGAGGCCGAGAGAGCCTTGAACGACACACTACCTGCCCGACTGACCAAACAACACACTACGTATTGGGGTGTAGCTGACTCGGCGTCACGTTAAGCGCCCAAAGGACGCTCACCGTGAACGTGTCAAAAGGAAGGGACACGTGCAAATCTGAAAACAAACAACTGTACATAAAGAAGAAAGGGGGTTCGGTAGATGACTGTCCCCTGTACACACGGTCGTCCAACGAACAAGGGCTGAATGACAATAAAGAGTCCTCGACCGAAGCCTTCAAAACTGGAACCTTATCCATAAACTCAGCCATTGAGGCGTCCGTATGAAACACGAACGCAATCTCACATACCTTGGGATCGACCCAAGAAGGCCCCCCATGAGGGCGCAGTCGCTCAGACGAGCTCGACTGATCCGACGCGTTACGAACATCGTCACCCCTCACTTCCACCAATTGTGGGGCAACGGTTTGAATCGCCCGGACCGAGATAATGTTGTTGGAGGAGGAAGTGGAAGAAGAAGAAGACGAAGAAGACATACAGGAGGGGGGTTCAGGAAGAGGAGACCGAGCGGTAGAAGAAGAAGAAGTAGGATGCGAGCGGGTAGACATGACTAACCTTAATACGAACGAGGAATGCAGCAAAGATCACTCGGATTTGTTCGGGTATCGGAGTTCAATGAATATCAGAACGCGTGAGAAGCCATTGTTCCCAGCCCCTATTTATAGCCCGAAGATGTCTTGGAAACCCAAACGATCTCAACCATTGAATCTGCCTGATCCAATGACCTACGTCGTTTGGCGCCCAAAAAAACCCCTCATAAATGCATGTCACATCATCCGTTCAGGCGCCGCTTCCAATCACTTCACCTATCATTACGCCACCGACCGAACCCCAACTCTCAGACTCTTCGACTGTACCAGCTCTCCAGCCTGGGGAGCAAATGCACCGATACGACCAGATGACTCAATGAGTCGGCCAACACTCAGACCAACTAACCACCTAACCATGGTGAGAAGGTCACATGATGCAACGTGGCCGACCGACCTTTGGCAATAAGCCAAAGGTTGACTAAGTCAACAGGGTTAATCCATAGTTAAGGGTTGTTTAATGCAACCCTAAACATGAACCTATTTCCTAATTCGATCCACCAAGGAAGGCCCATTAAGGTACTATAAATAGCACGCATTTCAAAGAGAAAGGTACGTCATTATCTACAGTACTCTGACACCCGAGTGCTAACACCCCAATTGACTTGAGCGTTGGAGTGCCTTCTGCAGGTACCATCCCCACCTGTGGAGTCAGACGATCGAGAGGAGGAACGCGTAACAAAGTTTGGAGCATTTGCGACCAACCGAAGGTGGAGGCAGGAGCAATCGTTCTCTAGGTCCCAAACCCGTTCAAGAACAAAAATCATTTTAAAATGGGAGGGGAAACAATTTTAATTTGAAAGAACAATACAAAAAAAAATCAAATTTAAATTAAGAGATTTAAACTATATTTAAACATGAAAAAATGAATAATAGGTAACATGATAATTATGTAGAATCAAAATTAGTTTTTGGTATTACGTACCAATTCAAACATAGGTAATCCAAAGAAGTAGAATTCTTACCAACAGGATAGTACAGCCACCAAGCTATTCATACAAAAAGAAACAGAGTATCAATATCAGAGAAGCACAACGCAACAAGCAAGACTATTTACATAATTTCACAAAGGTTATGTTCATAATCTATCTAAATGCTTTTATTTCTTTTTGAAACCAAAAAACTGTTATACATGAGTTCATGCATATGATAAATTAACTTTTATTAAAAAATATTTAATTAATGAAGTGATGTTTTATCGATAATATGAAACTGAAATCTAAGATGTTAAAATATAGTTTTTTTTAATATATAAAAGACGGTTTTAGTGATAATCAGGTAAATATCTCTTATTTATATGTGGAGTTAATTGAATAAATATTGGTATTTATTAAAGAAGATAATGGAGATAAATACAATTTACCTTTAGTCAGTGATTAATGAAAGAAAAAATATCAATTTCTTTTAACATAAAAAAAATAATTAGAAAGATTTACAAATTATAGAGTGGACAAATATTATTGTTTTAAATTGTGAAGTTTTGAATCAAAAGAATGAAATCACTATGACTATAGCAATAAATACAATAAGCATTGACATGTGAAAAAGAATTTAGTAAATCTTTAAATCGCTAAAGATCGCAAGTTTACAATAACTATGCAAAACACTTAACCTTAATCACGAAGAAATAGTTATCAAAACGTTATTATATCAGGGGGATACAGTTGCATATACCAAAATCAATTACATAAATTTGCTAGGTTATGCACATTTCTTAAAAAAATTAAAAATTAAATTCAAAACTTAGAGAATTAAAAATTTAGTTATTATGATAATTAATAATAAAGAACAGCCTCCAAAACATCAAGGAAAAATTATAATAAAATGTATAAAAAAGTTAAGTACAAGAGAATCCTTTATTGATTATTAAATATTATATCATTACTATTGTTATTATTATAATAGATAACTACAGAAATTGTTTAATAATTTTTACTTTATTTATTTACTATATAAAAAACAAACTAAATTAAACGGTTGCAGACGGCTTTGAAACATTTTATGGAAATAGGTGGATTGAAACCCAACTATTTTTATAAAATGATTTAATAAGGTTTTAGTTTTTAAAATATATAGATATTTATCTTTACTTTATAATAATATTTAATAATATTTTATGATTTTGTATATACAATTTTTTCTATGTTATCTTTAAAATTATGTTTAAATTACGATACAAATTTACAAAAATAAATATAAAATTTAGTGAAAAAAAAAACTAATTGTAAAAAAAATAACTATTCACATTTTACATTTTACATTTAATTAAATTATAAATATTTAAACTATTTGATTCCTTATAATTATTTTTTTATGATAATGTAAATTCAATGTAATATATATATATATATATATATATATATATATATATATAATACATTTTATTATTTTATTTTGATATAATAAAAAACTCACATAAAATACAAAATAATATACGTGTGTTTATAAAAATTTATAAGATAATATAATAAAAAAATGTACAGATAGAGTGTGTAGCTCGTAAATACAAAAAGAAAAATTAAACAAACTCAAATTTAACAGAACAATTGGGTTTAGTTTTAGTTGTAAAAAGAAACATTAAAAACAGAGGCTGAACTGTCCTACCTTGTTTGTCGCATTCAAGGGTCTGGCTGGAGGAACTGAAATAGCAGTCAGTATGTGCACAACGATCATCATCACAGACGAGACGAATCCATGAAAGCTCAAATCCATAGACTAGCGCAGTATGCATCATGGGATATGAATATCTATTTGTGTCCAAACCCCACCAAGATGTGGGAGCAACCAGCTTCACGTCACAACCAACTTCAATGTCCTCTGCAATTAGATCACCAGCCACAGCGTATATGTAGCCTTTGGACTCCCAATTCAGGCATCCATCAGTATCCACATACTTAAGCTTCCCAATCACTCTATGGCTACAATTCAAAAACACTATATGCTCATAAACAAGTGGCTCAGTACGATAATACCAGTCAACCCAATGAATTGTTTGGTAAAGAGAACTATCCTTGGGACGATAATACCGGTGAAACGGAGGAATTAGTTGGTAAGAATTAGTGAAATTGGATGGAGAGAAGAAATAGCGAGGAAGAGAAGAGCAGTTTGTTTGTTGAAGTCCAGGATCCACCACTCGGATTGTGAAATTATGGTAGTTGATGACCTGCACATGAAATGTTCCCGAGAACAAAGAGAAGAGCGTTATATTGTTTTCACAATATAGCTCATAGCTGGTGAGACCGCACCCTTTTGGGTCTCCTTTCAATCGGAATGGATAAGATATGTTGTTGATTTTCCCACAGGAAGAGGGGGAGCAAGCATCTTCTCCATTAATTTGGAAGAGCAGAAACACCAAGATTATCAAAGCTCTCTCTCTCCACATGATCACGCCCAAACTCTTTTCTGTTTAAACTTCTACTGCCAAAAGAATCAAAGCGGATATTTTATTGGCAAATTTCACAGACATACGAACAGTGTATAAACCAGTAAAAGAAAATTTATATATTTACAGTAAAAGTATATTTTATATAATTATAATTTTAAACTTTTAAAAAGTCATTAATATTTTTATTCAAAAATTTATCATTTTTATTATTTTAAAATTAGATATATTTTCTTTATTTAGTCAAGTCATTTTGTTTAAGCTAGTTGATTAATTAGATTTAAGTTTTCTTTGTTTTTAGAATTTTTTATTTCTCAATTTTAAGGATTACATCTATTTTTTTTACAACTTTTATTCTGTGTAATAAAATATTAGTTATGTGTAATAAATTATGTAATAAAATATTAGTTATTTCAAATTGTTTTTCTTTAATTTGAACTACATACTAAATAAAGAAGAAGTAACTCATAAAAAAAAAACATAATGATTAGAATAAATATTTGATACCTCAAAGTTCAACCAACCCTTTAAATGAGTTTTTCATTTTGTACTTAAACAATAAAGTATAAAACATAGTTCACCAGTATCAGTTCTTTCATACACAAACATTTTTTGTTATGTGTTTTGTCTCATCGAAGAGATGCAACTATGCTTGCTTCATCTGATCGAACAGACACAAACACTTTGATTGTATACTTTGTGATGCAATTCTTCTTGAGTATTGGATGTAACTGATAGAAGGCAACGAAAGACTTGTAGATTTGTAGAACAAACATCGAATAACTATGGAAGTTTATGGGTTTAGGCGTGTTACAAGGTGCAAGGATCAAGGAAGAGGCTGGACCAACTTCCTTGAGTTCTAATAATGCAAGAAACATCCTTGAGACTCCTAAAGAGACTACTAAGTTCTTAAACTACTTTTCATTTCTAGCTTGTCATGTTACAATCCTAAACACAAGGAACTCTCCACTCTTGTGTTGACACATGGCAAGGAGTGATTGAAGGTGCCTAGTCTTGTTTGGAGAGAAGGATATTCTTATTCTATAATTGGCTTGGAAATACAAAGCTAAAAAATATTATTCTATTATTTACAAATTTATACAAGACTAAGGCAGATATTACTTGTTGTATTCTTCCAAAATGATCATTTGCTCTTAGTTGAAAGAAAAAGTGGCTTTAGCTAGGGTGGTCCTCCATTACTTTGTCTTATAAGGTTTTATTTGAACAAATAAAGTTGATATGAAGCCTAAGCATTCATAGTACATATTGAAGACTTATAAAGGCTTATGCAAATAATGTTTGTTTCTTCATTTCTCTCAAGTGCATCTTGCTCAAAATCTCTTAAAAAGCATGCATAAAGCTACTTCACGCAAACAACTTTTCTGAAAAGATGAAATGAAAGTCTTGTGAAGTCAACAAGTTATCTTAGGTCATATACGTAACACAATCTGCCTACGCTTGATAAGTCATATAGTGCGTAAAGAAGACACATGTTTTTAACGTTTCATGGAAAGCATTCAATGCGTTTACATGCTTGAACATGGTCAGACACAAGACTAAGAAAATTAAGGATGCAAATTCTCATAACAACTCCCAAAAATATTTGTAATGACGCTCTTTTCTTCTCAGCTTTGTATAAAGAAGATATATATATATATATATATATATATTGTGAAGAAGATAAATATATTTGTAATGACTCTTTTCTTGGTTTAACATGCTCTCTAAACGATTGGTGAGTGTTGATATGTCAAAGTGGGAATATAACATTCATAATGAAGACATGTTATTTTATATAAAATAAAATAAAAAGTTTAAGAAAGATTAAACACCAATGACGAAAGTACTATACTAGACCAACATTGACACTAAGAGATGAATGCTTAGGTAACGAATGATATTAGATACTATAATAGTCTTAGCCGTAAACGATGGATACTAAGCGTTGTGTATATCAACCAATGCAATGTTGTAGCTATTGCGTAAGTATTATGCCAAGAGAATACGTCTGCAAGAATTAAATTCAAAGGAATTAACAAAAAAAAAACTTGAACTAAACTAAAAGGAAAGTTGATAAAGAGAGACACCAAAATGAACTTCATTATAACCATGGGTGTTACAAATTTCAAAAATATCCTATTTAAAGACCTTTATTCAACAAATATGTTTTACACTACCAATTACACGCGGCACATAAAATAATGTTATTAATGTCCCACTTATCTTAGAAGCAAAAAATATATGTCCATTAAATTTTTTTTTTTATCAGCAATAAATTAATAGAATAAATAGAGACACTTAAGGGGTGTCCCAACCCTTTTACAGACCCACACTAGAGTTAAGCACACAACAGTATAAACTAAAGTTACAAATAATTCACTTAACACTAGATGGGTTACAGGGAAAGCTAGCTGTTTCTTTGAACATCCTACACATCAACTAGCCAAAGAACATCCTACATGTCCATTAAGTAATTTTGTCAAAGAAAAACATTTTCTTCTATTCTTTTATGATTTTCCTCAGACTCATAGCTCTTTACCCACTCCTTTTTGATGTATCTAGTTTCTTGACTATTTTTTTTTCTTTAAATTCGAAATCTTAACAACTACTTTTTATGAATGAACCACAGTTTTTTTTTCACATTAATGTGACTTCTACGTAGTTAAGTTTATTTAATAGTTTCATTTTCAACCAATAGAGATACTTTGATTAAATCATCCCAATTATATTTATTGGAAGATGCGCTTATGTTTAAAAATAAGTATGATTTACGATGTTGATATTTGCTTATATTTAACTTCATTAGTTTTTTTTTTTTAAATTGAAAGTAAAGAGAGAGTACTTAGTAGTCTTTATGTGTTTCTTGGAACAAACTTTTGTTGTTGTCACATGCACTGCTCATTAGTCTTTGGCTTGACTTTTCTGCATTATTACGCATTGAAGATATAGGACTTTTGTGGCAGTGAATTTCCAAGAATTTGAAAAGGTGGTCTTGTATACGAGAGTGACTCTCACTGCATTATTGTTGTTTGGCGGAGTCAATTCTTGGCACTTAATATGCACCTACCTTGACATTCATAGAATTAAATGTGACACGTACGGACCAAATTAAGGGACTTCACTTTTCCATTAAAAGAACTATTTTAAAACGCAGACTTTGACTAATTTTTTTATTTATTTTTTATCAGCAAGACTTTGACTAATGAGAAATCGCAGGTCTTCTTTTTTATCTTTTCTGTGGTTTCTGCAACTGATTGCAAATGTAAAAAACAAATACAGATTAGAAGTGTTAGCATAAACTAAAAGAGGAAGCTCGGTTAACAGCTGTTTCCCGTAAGAAATCAAAATGGCAAGTGTGTTGCTCCTCCAACATGATTCTGCACTGATGACGCTATTGCTGTTATAACTTGATTTTGAGATGGTCCAAACCAAATTGTGCTGAGTGCAAAAGAAAAGGCAAGAGATGTACATGGAAGACCAACAACTCTACAGGAGACATCGATTGTTTTAAATGCAAACCGAAGAGAATTCACGTTCCTAAATCTTTTATTTTTGCTTCTACAGGTAACATCAGAGACTCTTACACATTCGCTTTTTAATATAGTTCAATTCCTTATTCCAACAGTTTAGGATGTCAACAATTGTATGGCCTTATAAAGTATAAGCGTATGAATTGAAACAAGTAATGTTTCAGTGTAAAGACTGAAACAAGTACATAAATCTTTCTTTTTTTAATGAAGTCTCCAACTGCTATTCTAGGTTCGATCCTTTTGGGGATGGTGGTCATTGCTGTCTTTATGAGCATCCTCTATTTTAGGAAAAAGCAAGAAGACCAAGCAAGAGTGGACAAGTTTTTAGAGGACTACAGGGCAGAAAAGCCTGCAAGATTCACCTACGCTGACCTGAAAAGAATCACCAATGGCTTCAAAGAAAAGCTAGGAGAAGGAGCTCATGGGGCTGTGTTCAGAGGAAAACTTTCGAGTGAGATTCCGGTGGCTGTGAAGATCCTCAACAATACGGAGGGAGAGGGGAATGAGTTCATCAACGAAGTCGGAATTATGGGCAAAATCCATCACATCAACGTGGTGCGTTTGCTTGGTTTCTGTGCAGATGGACCCCATCGTGCTCTTGTCTACAACTTCTTTCCAAACGGTTCCTTACAAAGCTTCATATTTCCACCAGAAGACAAGGACCATTTCCTTGGATGGGAGAAGCTTCAACACGTTGCTCTTGGTATAGCTAAAGGGATTAAGTATCTTCATCAAGGTTGCAATCATCCCATTATTCACTTTGACATAAATCCTCACAATGTGTTACTTGATGACAACTTCACTCCAAAAATCTCTGATTTTGGCTTAGCCAAATTGTCTTCCAAGAATCCCAGTTTGGTGTCCATGACAGCTGCTAGAGGAACTTTGGGATACATTGCACCTGAAGTCTTCTCCAGAAACTTTGGAAACGTGTCTTACAAGTCCGATATTTACAGTTATGGAATGCTGTTGTTAGAAATGGTTGGTGGGAGAAAGAATGTGGACATGTCTTCTCCACAAAATTTCCAAGTTCTATACCCGGATTGGATCCATAACCTGGTTGATGGAGATGTACATATCCATGTTGAGGATGAAGGTGATGTTAAGATTGCAAAGAAACTAGCAATTATTGGGCTTTGGTGCATTCAGTGGGAGCCAGTGAACCGTCCATCCATAAAATCTGTGATTCACATACTAGAAACTGAAGAGGAAAACCAGTTGGTTGTGCCTCCTAATCCATTTCACTCAACAACTTCCACTACAGCTAAGGGACTCAGTTCCACAAGACGACCTTTGCAGTTGGAAGTAATTCAGGAATGATTTACCGGCAAAAAATAATGTTTAACTTGTAGAAAATTATAGTCTATTATTTTATGAAATATGACGAAATCTATAACATCTAGTCTATAAAGGTATTTTTGTAGTGTTAGAAACAATAATGAAATAAAGGAAATTCTTAAACTAGAGGTAGAGTATTTTTTCAAGTATTGTCATCTCATTCCACTATAAGAAAAAAAAAATATTTACCAAAGGTTATTTAGCAGATATTAATATAATTTTAGGAGAAGATTTTTTAACCTGTTTGTAGAAAAAAAAAAAATAACTGATTGATGATGGTTTTTCTATGTAGGCTTTCTTGTCTCTGTGGTTAGAACTTACCTATTTCTATAACGTTCACTAAATATCAAGATATGTGCAAAAGTTTAATTGAAAAGATATTGACATTATAAAAATAAATTTGCGTGAAAATTAAATGAAAACAGAGTACATACTTAGAAGAACTCAATTGATAAAATCAAGATTGAAGTTAATCTTTCTCACTCTTCTGAATCATGGATAAATAGAAACATCCAATATTTTGAATTAATTGATGATGCAACATATAAGAGTCATTCATATTGATGTCTCAATTATGAAATTATTAAGATTATCTCCTAAATATTGATGACTTAAGTAGTTAGAAAACATTCTCATCATTGAGAAAATATGTTATATAGCAATTGATATATTCCATGTCTAGTATCAAAACATATCAAATATTCTCATTTAAGTCAGATTCTTAGAAGTACTTTTCAGTTAAATTCAAGAATCAAGTTCATGAATAAAAACTCAAGTTTTAAGCACAAAATACAAGAATGAAGTTCATGAATAAAAATTCAAGCACTAAGCACATGATCCAATCATCAAGTTCATGAATAAAAATTCAAATTTTAAGCACAAAAAACAATAATCAAGTTCATGAATGAAAATTCAAGCTTTAAGCATAAAATGAAAATACCAATATCAAATAAGAAAAAAATATCATATATAAATATTATCGGGATTCATTAGAGTTTAAAAAGATTACATTCAATCTAAAAAAAAGGAATTAGCCACCTATGGTGGCCATTACCTGCACCAAAGCAAAAGATAGAAATCCAAAATGTTTCTCCCTGACGACTACTGATGACATTTTACGGCAAGTGCATCGCATTTGTCAGAAATAATAATTGTCCCTAAGGACGAATATCGATCCCACAAGGAATAGTGAATTATCGAGTACAAAATTCGCTAAATATAACAATAGAATAATAAAAATAGTTTTGAAGTGATTGTGGTGGCACTGATCAATAAGAAAACAAACAAAGAATTAGTTGCTTCAATTGGAAAAATATGGATTAGATTTCATCTCTCCCACTCTCATGTATTTTGATTAGCATGTTAATATTGAGTTCTTTGATTGAAATTGATGGTCGTAGAAAATTCATTTCTATCGATCTCTCGCATATAAAACTCTCGCATACTTATAAAAACAACTTAGAAATCACAATTAGACATTAATGGCAATTAACATTTCAAGTCTATCTCTAGCACTCAAATATGTTAAGTATTGATGTTTAGGTATGAACCCTAAAAATACCTCTCGGTCATATTTAAGATTCTTAATTTGTCACGGAAAGTTAAAAGTAAAACAACAATACCAATAATCAATCAAGAACTGAATATTATATATAAGATATCACCTCAATACATAAAAGTTTGAGCATATTACTCCCAATCCAAAAGGGTAGAATTAGCCACGCATACTTCTAGCACCTTCCATTCTCCCAATTGGGTTTCAATTCACTCTATGGTGTTTTCCTCTCAATCTGACACACTAGGGTTGAACTTCTAACCCCCTATTTATCCTAATTTTCTAGGGTTAAGTGGCTTCATGTATCGTGCTAATGGGCCAAGTGATAAAACATAAAAAAATGCTCAATCTTTGTTTGCATCTTTTTCCATTCTGGGACCTTCCAACTTTCTCTTTTTAGCTCAAATTATTCTCCTTTACTCCAAATCTTCAATCTTCCCTAAAAATCTGCAATTAACACCAAATTTGAGAATAAAATGCTCTTATTCAAATAATGCTCATAAAAAATGTAAAAAGGTATTCATAAATTAAGGATTATTTTATATGTAAATTAGCAATAAATCCTCATAAGTGCCTATATTTTAATATGAAATATTACTGAAATTAGACACTTATCAACTACTTCCTAGGGTTTCTTTTTTCTCCCTTTCTTTCATCCTTATGCCCTTATTTAACTTAATTGCACTTAGGCTAAGTGACATCTCTATTCATTATTGTTGAACAAGGTACTTTGATGTTTCCAAATCTGCTTTAAAGACTTGAAGGATTTGTTGTTGTGTATGTGTTGTTTAGTAGATTTTGAATATTAATTCACACCTAGTTATGATCCAAGTTCATTTGATTCTAAATTTCTTTTGAAAGTTTTGTTTTCTAAAATTTGTGTTAACTTTAGTTAGTTGTTTCATGATTTAAATCAGTTGGAAAAGCTTTGGTTCAAAGTATGGTGACTACAAAAGTTGTTCATCTGGATGATTTATCATGAGAACCGATTGAATTGCACTTAGTGTTTTTTTAAAAGGATTTAAAAATGATTTGTTTCCTTTTGTCTTTTATGTAAATCCAAAATAGTCGGTTATTTCGATAATTGAACTGACTGTTTTATGTGTTGTCTTTACTAGAAAAAGAAATCAAATAGTTTGTTTTGAAAATCAATAAAGTGTTTTTAAAAAAAATTTGTTACAGTTTTTCAAACTGTTTTTAAATGCTTTTAAACTGTTTCAATTAATGATCTAACAGTTTTAACCTCTTTTTAAAGTCTATATAAAGGTTGGTTTTTTATCATTTGGAAAATAAGGAGTTTTGATAAAAATGTTTTCAAGAAAAGATCAAAGAGCTTTTACTCATTCTAAGAGTCTTGGATCATTGCTTGTATGTGAAGTAGGAATATGGGTTTTCTATTCAATTTCTACTGCTTTGAAAAGCCCAGGTGTATTCTATTTCTTTCTTTGAATCTGTAATTCTGTGTAAAACAATTTTTGAAAGTGGTTATGGAAATTATGGTTTTGGCTAAGAGTGTTGTGTGTTCTTTAGGAATTCAAGATCAACATTTTTGGTGTGGTTTTGTAATCTGGTTTGGATTTCATAGTGAATTCTCAGTGGTTAACTGAGGATTGGATGTAACTCTTGGTTAAGAGTGAACTACTATAAATCTCTCTTTTATTCTCTGATAAACTGCTATATAATTTGTTCTATTATGCTGCATTAAACAATCAGTACTTTCGATAAAACAATTGGTTGATATTTCTTAAAGAACTGTTAATTTGTTAATAATCTAGTTGAACAGATAAATCAATTGATTGATTTTACAGATATTTTCACTCTATTTCCAATTTTTGCGAAAATCTTGTGAAAACAATTCACCTCCTCTTATTTAGGTCATACATTCTAACAATTGACATCAAAAGTCGAGTTCTTGAAAGTTACTCAAGTTTCGATCCTAAATCTTTTTGAAAAATGGCTGAAAAAATACCCTTTTCGAAGGGTGCTTCTATAAACAAACCACCTTTGTTTTGTCCGCTGAACTATCATTTCTGGAAGGTAAGAATGAAAATTTTTGTTGAGTCAATTGATAGGTGAATAAGGGGTGCTATCATCAATGGTTCTTTTATTCCTAAGCTTGAAAAAAATGATGTTTTTATTGAAAAATCTTGGTCCCAATGAACTGAGAGTGAAGAAAAAAAAAGGCTCAATATGATTGTATTTCCAAAAACATCATAACCTATACTTTGAACTCACATGAATTTTTCAGGGTTTCTCAGTGTGGATTAGCAAAGGAGATGTGGGACATCCTTGAGGTGACTCATGAAGGTACAACAAACGTAAAGAGGGAAAGGAAGCATGCCTTGATCCAAGAGTACGAGTTGTTTAGGATGCTGAAAGGGGAAATCATCTCTAATGTGCGAAAGAGATTTACTCACATAATAAATCATCTCAATGGTATTGGCAAAGTCTTTGAACATCTAGATCCTAAAATGCTTGGACAAATCTTAGCAGTTAAAGGTCATTACCATTTCTGAATCAAAGGATCTAACTACATTGATCACTTCATCCTTGTTTAGAAAGCTCAAGGAGCATGAGCTTGAGATGAATCAATCGAATGACTAAGGGAATGAAGAAAAGCATGTGAAAAGCATTGCTTTAAAAATCGCAGCACAAAAGATTGATCAAGACTCAAGTGACTGTAGTGATAGTGAAACTTTCAACCTACTTCTATTTCATATTTTACATCATTACTTAGCAATTCCTTTTTATTTTCATAATTTCTCTGCTCAGCTGGAAAAGGATATCTTAACTTCAGGTAATAATTACATGTAGTTTTGTTGATAATGGATAGGTAATAACATATATGTTTGTAATAACACTGGGTAGGTATTGATCATGTCTTGAGTTCCTCTGTTTTCTAAAAGAATACAATTAATTCTAATTTCTAGGCATGTGATGTTAAAAAATAATTTAAAAATCATACATTTACTAGACAATCATGTGCACAATGCTTTCTAATTTGATGTACCTGCCTCATCAATATAACGAAATGATGTTTTCATTAATCTAATTTTTCACTCATGAGGTTATGTTCACAATATCATACTCTTAGAATCTGGGTTTGGATCTAACTCAATCCCATAGAATTTACTCTTAATATGCTTGGTATCGCTAGTTTAGTTTACTCTGATCCAAATGGAATTGTATGTGTGTATGTGTATATAATGAAGTTTTTTATGCAAAAAAATTCTTCAATATAAGGATACATGATCTTTGAAGGCGGCAAATCCAGATGTTATCTTTGAAGATTTTATTCGGTGACATTCACATGGAGATTGGGAAGAGTATGATGACCATGAGGAAAGTAAATCATCATCATCCAGTGCTCTTGACATTAACAAGTCAAAAGATAGTTGGCCTGCACAAGGGAAGCTTTCAAGGAGAATGTCTGAACATGGAAATTTATGGAGAAAGCTTTGGAATAGTGCACCTGCTCTTCTTGCTTCTGAACATAAACCTCTTCTTGATCCGAATAAGGAAGGAGAAAAAATAAGTATTTTTCTAGAATAACATACATATTGGCATTACTTTATTGTTATTCAGATTTTTGGTCACTTGGTAATTTATAGTGGAATAACATTATTTTTCAGGTAAACTTTTCACTTATTGTTTAACACTTTCTAGGTAAACTTACATTTTTATTCCCCATTTTCTATAGTTATTTCCTATAGATCCTAATCACAAGCTGGTTTGCTTCAGTGAGTTCACTTTGCAACCATAGAACTTTTTTTCTTCTCAATTGCCACACTTCTCTAAAACATTACACTAAAAAACCGCCACATTTGGTTCAAATATATCTCCAGAAGATCCAATTGGTGTCATATTTGTTGATCAAGAGTGATCAAGTGCTTTGAAGAATTCAAATTGTGCTTTGAAGAATCCAAATCCTATTTGTTTGATGCAAGGCTATGTTGCTGCTGTGTTTTGGGAGGGATCTGGGTAGTTTTATTTGTAATCCGCTCCTTTGTTGAATCTAAAGCTAATGTGTTTTAAATCCTTTTTGAAATAAAGTGTTTTTCCAACTAAGTGAAAAACAACTTGTTGTTTTGTCAAATTAACCGGTTGTTTTACTCTTAGGAGTTTTTTGAAAAGGTTGAAAATTGTTTAAGTTTGGTTGACTTAACTGCCAAACCAAACAATCGGTTGTTTCGTGGTTTCAACCGATTGTTTCTTTGAAAATCCTAACGGAATTTTGTTTTGGTGGTTGAATGTGCTTTAAATGATTTCCAACTGAATACGCTCCTTCATTAAATGCTTTGACCAATCTTTGGAAAATATAAATAGTTTGTTTATGTTTTCAAACAAGTAAGAGAAACAAATTTGAGTTTTTCAGTTGTGAAAGAGTTGATTCAAGATTTGAACATTCACATCAAAGCTTTGGGTTTTCTAAGAGAGTGGAATAGGATTGCATTTGTATTTGATTTCAGATTATTTTGTAAACAAGTGTAATCTCTTCTCAACCTTCTGTATTTCTGGTGTTGTGTTGCCAAGGAGTGTTGTGTGTTCTTGAGGTGGTCAAGATCAATACTCTTGGTGTGTGATTTGCCAAAGTGAGTGTGTTTCTTGAAGGGTTCAAGGTCACTGCTTTGGTGGATTGTGTGTTGTAATCTGATTTGATTACTTAGTGGATTACACAGTGGTTTTCTGGGGACTGAATGTAGCTCTTGGTTTAAGAGTGAACCAGTATAAACTGTTGGTGTATATTTCTCTTACCCTTAAACTCAATTAAATTATGTTTTAAGTTTTACTGGTATAAACAACCGATTGTTTCGCATAAATAACCGATTGTTTTTCTGTTGCTTTGCTGTTTTATTGATTTTGTTCTTGGCTAACCTGATTTCTGTTCTGGATTCATACAAAGAATTTTGTTAAACTTTAAAAAGATTTCAAAAACCTCTCTTAAACAATTCACCCCCCTCTCGTTTAAGGCCATATATTCTAACAATATTGGTAAGGAGCATCCGGGTCTAGTTAGAGGGCTATCATATGGAGCTTGTCCCAGCTTTGCTTTCAAAGGATACATAACAAGGCTAAGCATGCTTCTTCTAGTTCAACTTTGTCAAATGTGGAGGACAAGCTAACTCAAATGGAAAATGAGCTTGCAACTGTGAAAAATCAAATGAACACTTTTCTTGTATATATTGCTTCAAGAAAAGATGTTCCAGAACATTTTACTGCAATGGCAACTAATTTGGCTCATGCATCCACCAATGAGGTATTTAAATATTTATTGGTGTCTTTTATTTTATAATTATAAACATACAAATTCATTAACTTAAAATTATTTATTTCAGGCATCAAATTATGGAAGTGGTGTTCCATCACCTAATCAAGTAATAGGATCAAGTGCTGGAAGCAAAACTGATTAAGGATGTGTGTTTTAATTTTAAACTTGATTAGGAATTTTTGAACATTTTATGTGTTTTAATTTTCAATTACATATAAACTTTTGAACATTATTATGTGTGCTTTAATTTTCAATGAAATTAATGGATAATTATAACTTTATACATTATTTTATTTTATTATGATAAAGTGGTCGTTAAATTTTATAATTGTATAAAACAGATTATAAAAAAGTGGTGGTTAAATTTTATAATTGTATAAAACAAATTATAAAACAGATTATAAAAAAATGGTGGTTAAATTTTATTTATTCATAATTAAAATTACGTCAGTTAAAAACATCACTACTTACGTATATTATGGTGCCAGAATATTCTTCAATGAATATAAATTGCGACAGTTATAACTGACACTATTTACATATAAAAATAGTCACTATTTACATTATGTTTAAAGTGACGGGTGTTGCGACGGGTAGCGTAAAACCGCCACAAGTGTATATTGTGGCAGTTATAAACGTCAATTTATACGAAAATAATCGTCACAATATACATTTTTTTTTGTGTCACAAGGAAATTTGGAAAGTTCTTGAAAAGGGACAGTAGGAACAAAGCTCAACAATCAAACAATTATAATAGCAAGAAAATAACTTATTTTTAACTTCAATCTCAATTCTATTAATTTAATTCTTAAAAATCTTTTAATTTGTTTTATTTAATTTACATGCAAACTTTATGTAAACAATGTCAACATATTTTGAATTGAACTTTTGTACATATATTTCAATATTTAGTGAATGTTATACATTAAAATTTTGAGAGAATTGTTCCTTGTGAATTCGATATCCGTCTCTTGAGATACATTATTATTTCTAACTTGGTACAGTTACCGAATTAAGTTTGCAATGAACAAGAACATCTATCAAAGAATAGAATGAAACACGAATAGGTAAAAACAAAAAGTAATTTGATAATTCAAAAGGAAGAAAAGAGAAAAATGAAAAGGAAAATATGATTTTATGTCTCCAATAATTTCATAGTTTGACTAAGGGGTGATAAGTGTAAAGAATTTTCAAGATGACTTTTTTTTTGCTAATGGCTCATAAAAAGAAGGAAGGTCTTCATATCCTAACACACAATGTATCAAATAAATTAAAAAATTAAATAAGACCAATTGTTTGCATAAAGGAGAAGAAACATGAACACTCAACAAATTCAATCATATCACTTAACTCACATGGTTGAGCTTGTTGGATTCAACTTTTCAAGTCATATTTGCTAGTCCTTAATAAATAAAACCAATAGTAAACAATTTAACACCCATTAAAACACAAGAATTTTTGCTTTTACCCAAAATAGATAATTTTTCATTAAAGAGAAAATGAAATTTTTAATCATTCCATGCATTAGATTTCAATAAAAAAAATAACAAAAATAACAAAAAATACAAATAAAAGCAACTAGAAAGGAAATCATCAGTAGCAAAAGTACAAGGAAATCAAATAAATAAAAATGAAGAAAATAAAGCACATAAATAAAGGGAAATAAAAGATAAAAAAGGAAAAAGAAATTTGGCCCTTAACCAAGCTTTAATCCTTGTCTCGAGTCTTCGACTCCTCTTCCTTGGATGTCTCACATACATCGTCTTGTGCATCCATCACTTCCTTGAATGAGGTCTCCATAATAGTAACAACTCCAATAACTTCGTCAATGGAGTTAGGGATGACAATAATTAATATGCGTGAAAAAAAAAACGATACTAAATGAATGTACTTTGATGGATACTGTGGCTAATAGGTGTGAGTATTTTAATTGTCTACTTGTTGATGAAGGTATGGGTATCATGGTATCCAACTCATATGATATATGATTTTTGGCTAATCATTGATAGTGAGTTTTATTTGGATATTTTTAAATTAATCAAGTGATCAAAATAAATTTATTGGATAAATAATTATTTGAAATTTAATTTCATATATATACTCTTTTATTTAGAATAAGGAAATTGAAGTTGTCTTTAAAAAGATTATTTTTTCAAAACATATTTTATGGTGCAATTTATTTAAATTTATTTTTTAGAAAGACCAAATTTATTTACAATAATATTCTTGTTATGGGATTTATTTACAATTTGTTTCAAAACATTTGAATTATAATTTAAAATTATTTTATACAACTTTATATTTTAATTTTATAAATATTTTAAAAAATACATGGGTATCAATGAATACCCACATGTATAAAAAAAATAGCTAATACTTTTTCGTGGATACGGGCAAGTAGCGGGGTGAGTAATGAGGCAAAAAAATTTAGATGGGATGGGTAGTGGGTAAGTATTACCCCTGTCCTTCCTATCCCATTGTCCTCCCTAAGGGGACCATGATCTCGAAGCCTACTGGACAAGCAATCTGAAAAGTGTAATCAAAGATACAATTTATTTAATTTTAAATTCTAAGATTTTTTTTTTAATAAAAGGGATAAATGAAATAAGAAAAACATAACAAATAAAAGAAAAAGAGAAAAAACTTACCATTGGGTTGTCTCCTAGCCAATTCGTCTTTTACATCATTGGCTTGACGCATGAAAAAGAGTCTTACTAAGTACCTTAATGTGGAACACGTCATTTTTTTTTTGGATTTTTCTTAGCTTTGAAGACCCATAAAGTAATCTCTTCATCATGTACCCTTAACTGAGTTCACTATTAAACATTAATTAAGGCTCTTGTAGTTGTCATAAAGGATCTTCTAAAAAATAATGGGTACCTATAAGTCTTCTTCTACATCATAATAACAAAATCTGCACGAAAAAAAACCTTAACCAACATGGTCACCACTATCTTGGAGGGAATTTTAACTGATTTGTTTGTCAATTGAAAGGTTGTTTGCTTGGATTTTATTTTTACCTTTCCTATCTTTGAGAGTATGGATAAGGACATTAAATTAATGCTAGTCTCTAGATCAAGAATGTCTTTCCCATTGATAACTTCCTTATGATGATGGGTATGATCCTTCAACTTGGGAGGTAAAATATTTTTAAATTATTGCACTCCAATTTTTTTCTAATTTCATAGTTTCCTCCTCATTAATTGGACATGATCCTTCAACTTGAGAGGTAAAATATTTTTAAATTACTGCACTCCAACTTGTTTCTAATTTCATACTTTCCTCCTCATTAAATGTCTCCTTTTTCAGCAACTCTTTCATGAGTTTTGAAAAGGTAGGCATTGATGGGTTATTTCTCGGTTAGTGGATCGAGTGTAGCACAACTGATAAAGGGATTGTCGTATCCTCAAGGACTATAATTACAACAAATGTGTCTTTCATTATAAAGTGTGAAAATAATCATCTAAAATTGTACAAATGATGGTGAGTTAAACTAAAGATAAAGTTTGTGAGATTAAAACTTGATGTAAAAATGAGATGTTCTTAGATTGATAAAAGTGTTTAGATTGAATAAACGTTGTAACCTTTATGTACTTATTTATTTATAAACACAATGTGATTCAAGTTTACTACTTCCTAAGACCAAACCAAGTTAATTCCTTAATCATAATTACCTAGAAAGCAAACTATTATAATTGATCCCTTGACTTACAATAGTTTGATTTATGCATTACTACATGATAAATCTTACAAAGAAGACAAATAAAGGTTATTCATACTCAATTAATAAGGGTCAATTGTTGAACGAATTTCAAATTGCTGAGCGGATTGCTAAAAATTACATTGCCACCACCTTAAATTTGTTGAACACAACCCCACGTGATGAGAAGATTTTCTCCCAAGTGCAAGTATGGAGAAAGACATTCAACAAGAAAAAAATTGCTCAACACAACCCTCATGTGAGTATATTTTCTCTAGAGACAATTTTGGTGCAAGGCTAAAAATGACTTAGCCAATTTGACTTGTGTTAAGTAGATTAAAAGGCTTAGGGAACTTATTCTTTTTCATTATTTTGCTGCAAAGGAAATTTGTTGTGGGGATTAAAGATTTGTGGATGTTACAAAAGGTTGTCCAACATACGAAGACAATGGGGATATGTTTTCATTTTCATTAAGAAAGAAACATGAAAAAGATAGCAGAAATAAATATTAAGCAGTAATTTGTATGACACAAATGGTGAAGTTACAAAAAAAAATATTTTATACATACATATATATATATATACATATATACATATATATATACATACATATATATATATATATATATATATATATATATATATATATATAAAGACTAACTATTTGATTCACGTGCATAGATTTAAACTATCTTTATAGTGACTAATAAGGTTAAATGAGCTCCAATATATGAGACCAATTAATCTAGTTCAAATACCATTTTTTTAAAATTCTCAAGGTCAAACCTCCAACTACAAATAATTTAAATTTTCACTTCTTAAAATCATGTCATATATAAGGTCAAATCAAGAACACCTTATTCAGGTCAAACAATATCAATCAAAACAAAACAATGAAATTAAAGAACCCTTACTTGACAAAGAATATTATATTGAACAACAAATATAAAAAGAAGACTCAATACAACGTTTCGTTTAGGCTTGTTTTTCATTTATTTTGAAGATTTTAGGCTTTTTTTTCATTTATTTTGAAGAGTGCAATTATTTATCGCATTGTAATGTTCTTATTTACAAAGAAAATTATTATGATTGCATTCTTTTCATTTTGAACTCTAATTCCAAATTTCGTTCCAATTGAATTATAATTTTTAGGATTAGTTTGTTAGAGATAATGAAAGGGTAAATCTTTCATATAAATTGTAAAACATAGTCCAATAATTTATAACTAAAAGGTTTCTAATGGAGTAGAAGAAAAGAATATAACCAAGTTTATATCTCTTACATTAAATTTGTCATGCCATGAACAATACTAAATGCTAAAACAATCTTTTTGTTCTTATTTGAGTAAAAGAACATCATAAGAAAGAAACATAAGTTTGTAGTTTTGTTAATCTTTGTGCTAAGATTCTTATTAGTCTTATGATAAGTAGTTTTGCCCAAAGGGTTTGTTAAGACCCTAAATGATTTTATTTCCCTTTAATTGATTTGAGTTTTGGTGCAACTATTGTCAAATATTTTAGATGAAATATACTTTACTCAACTATTATTCTTACATGCCTTTCTTAAATACTTCATGTACTGGCACGACCGGACGACTCATTGAGTCGACCAGCAATCGACCTACGTCGCCGCCAAGATAATAAATACGGCCATGTCACTACGCGTGGCCGACCGACCCATAACGTTCGAGTCAAAGGTTGACCAGGTTAGCAAAGCTAATCCATGGTTAAGAGTAGCTTAACACAACCCTAAACGCAAACCAACTCCCTTAACCCGGCCCAACAGTGAAGGCCCATTAAGGTAATATAAATAGCATGCATTTCAAGAGAAAGGTACGTCATTATCTACAGTACTCTGACAACCGAATACCGACACCCTAACTGACTTGAGTGTTGGAGTGCCTTCTGCAGGTACCATCCCCGCCTATGGAGCAGGACGATCGAGAGGAAGGGAGCACATCAGGAAGTGCGAACGTATTGAGGAGTCTCGAGAGTACTAGGCCGACCGAGCATATGAATAGGAGCAATCGTTCTCTAGGTCCCCAAACCCGTTCGAGAACAATTGGAGCCCACCGTGGGGCCGAGAAAGCAGCGTGAAGAAACAACAGCAGATGGTATCGACCCGCAGTATGGCAAGCGAGAGAATGTATGAAGCAGACCAAGCGGCAATGATGTTGGCGCTCCAGAGGGAGCTGGCGGAGATGAAGAATGCCAATGAGGAGGCTACCAAGAAGAATGAATGGGAAATCAAGAATGAAGAAATTAGTGGATGGAGGACCATCTCTTGTCCAAACCAACCAGGTTGGCAGGTCCTTCGCAACAGCTGTCGGCCCCCAGGTCGAGAGGGAGTCGAAGAACAACAACCTCACCGGAGAAATGGATGGCGAATCCCACCCCAACAAAACGGTGAACACAACAGGCAGCACTGACCCTGACCGGCGTCATCCCTTCACCGATTTTGTCATGGACACCCCCTTCCCAGACAAGTGGAAGGGATTCAACAGGGACCGGTACGATGGGACGACTGACCTTGACGAGCACATGAATGCGTACGCCACTCACATGAGTTTGTACAACACTGACAACGCAACCTTGTGCTGAGTTTTCCCAACCTCGCTGAAGGGAACAACCTTAAGCTAGTTTACCAAGCTCCCCCCAAATTTAGTGGATTGTTTCGAAACACTGATGGCCAAGTTCGACATTCAGTTTGCAACAAGCCGCCCCCACCATCTGACCTCTCTGAGAACGTTCATTGATCGGTTTGGAAAAACTGCTATGAGCATTCGAAACCTCAGCCATGAGGTGGCAATGCACCATATGTTGACCGCCCTTCGGTCGGGACCCTTTGCGGACAATTTGTGTATGCAAACTGCGGCAAGCTTGGACGAGCTTAGGCGCCGAGCGGCCAAGTTCATGCAGTTGGAAGCGTGAGTTCAGGAACCAGGCTTGAGCCGAAACAAGCAGCGAGAAAAGAGACGAGAAGGAACAACAAGGGAGACCCTTCACGGTACACACCACTCAATGTCGACAGAGGAAGAATATTACAAGAGGCCCTTAGCACGGAGCTGATCTTGCCACCGAGAAGGGCTTTGAGCCCTGATAACGTCGGCCGTAGCAAGAAGTGTCGGTATCACAAGAACACCGGTCATTCGACCGAGGAATGCCAAGAACTGAAGGACAAAATAGAAGAGCTGATCCAAGCAGGGCACCTACGCCGCTTCATGCGAGGCAGTCGCACAACCAGACTTTCCCCTTGTAGGGAAGAAACGTTAAGGAAAAGAGACTGCACTCCTCCGAGACCAAGGGAAGACGACCGTCGCCGAGAATGAAGAGGGAGGAGGGATGATCCTCCCAAAGATGACCGCAGAAGAGGTCGCGAGGTCATTAACACCATCGTCAACGGGTTTGCCGGAGGTGGAAATTCGAATAGTGCACGGAAAAAAAACTTGCGCGCTTTCCATCAGGTGAACTTGGTGGCCGAGGCTGAAAAGCTCCTCAAAGCTAGGTTCATCCGCGAAGCTCGATAATCAACTTGGTTGGCCAACGTAGTGATGGTCACGAAGTTAAACAACAAATGGCGAATGTGCGTCGACTATAAAGATCTAAATAAGGCGTGCCCCAAAGACTCATACACTCTGCCTAACATTGACCAACTCGTTGATGGGGCGGCCGAGCACAAAATATTGAGCTTCTTGGATGATTATTCTGGCTACAACCAGATAAGCATGCACCCCAAAGACAAGGAGAAAACGACCTTCACAACCAACGGTGCAAACTACTTTTATGAGGTAATGTCGTTCGGCCTAAAAAATGCAGAAGCTACCTACCAGAGGTTGATGGACAAGATTTTCAAGAAAATGATAGGCAGAAGCGTCGAAGTCTACGTGGACGACATTGTGGTGAAATATGACTCGTGTGGTCAGCATGTCAAAGATTTGTAAGAAGTCTTTGGCGCCTTAAGGAGGGTCAACATGCGCCTCAACCCCGAAAAATGCGCGTTCGGCGTCGAGGGCGGCAAGTTCCTCGGTTTCATGTTGACACACAGAGGAATCGAGGCCAACCCTGACAAGTGCAAGGCCATAACTGAGATGAGAAGCCCAAAGAACCTGAAAGAAGTTAAACAGCTGCTCGGTCGTCTAACAGTCTTATCAAGATTCGTTCCTCGTTTAGCCGAACGAATAAGACCAATGGCACAAATGCTTCGGAAAACGTCAAAGTTTAACTGGAACAAGACATGCGAAGGCATCTTTGGCCAGTTGAAAGAATTCTTGTCATCACCGACCGTCATTCAGAAGCCAAGACTCGATCTGTCGATCGTAGTATACTTGGCCATCTTAGAGGAGGCAGTCAGCTCCGCCTTGGTCCAAGAAATCAACAATGAAGAACACCTAGTGTACTTTGTCAGCCGCACGCTCCACGTAGCCGAAAGAAGGTACTACATGATCGAAAAATTCGCCCTGGCACTGGAATTGACCACCAGGAGGATGCGGCCATACTTGCAAAATCACGCCATTACTTTAAGAACCAACTATCCTATATATAAAATACTGTCTAAACTCGACCTTGCTGGACGAATGATAGGATGGTCGGTCGAGCTATCGAAATTCGACATTCGGTATGAGCCAAGAGGTGCCACCAAATCTCAATGTTTGGCGGACTTCTCAGCAGAGCTAACACCACAACCCGACACACCGACCGGGTGGGTACTCTTTGTAGACGGTTCGTCCAATAAAACTGCTTGTGGTGCAGGGGTCGTCCTGGATGGTCCAGGGGACCTCCTGATTGAACAAGCGCTCCAGTTCGCTTTCAAGGCAACGAATAACCAGGCTGCACACGTCCTAGGAGCACGGGAAGTTGTATGCAAGAGCGACTCGCAGCTGGTTGCCGGTTAGATAAAGGGTGAATTCGAGGTAAAAGAACCCCTCCTCCAGTGTTATTACCACACGGTCAACAACTCTATTGCCAAGTTTGACAAAGTCATCATCGAGCATATACCACAGCAGGACAAAAAACGAGCAGACACACTCTCCTGCCTCACCTCGTCTAAAAAGGAGAGCCATCATGGCTCAGTCGTCCAAATACACCTACAACAACCAAGTGTAGGTGACGCCGAATGCCTGGCAATCACCGAGGCCAGTACCTGGATGAGCCCAATCATCCAGTACCTAGAACATGGAACATGTCAACCGAGCAAGGAAAAGAATATCAGGCGACAATGCGCCCGATACACCATGGTCGGCCAATATTTGTATCGAAGGGGATACTCGACCCCACTCCTAAAATGCCTCACCAAAGAACAATCCCAGTACGTATTGCAAGAGATTCACAATGGAGCGTTCGGCAGCCATTCCGGGGCTCGAACTATGACGGCCAAAGTCATCCAAGCAGGATACTATTGGCCGACCGTTCATGGAGATTGCGTAGAACACGTCAAGAGGTGCCAGAAGTATCAAGAGTTCGGCCCGCTCCAGCACTTGAAACCAGAGGAACTACATAGCATGACATCGCCCTGGTCGTTTGCCATATGGGGAATAGACATCATTGGCTCATTCTCGCCCGACAAAGGCTAAACGAAACACCTGCTAGTTGTTGTGGCTTACTTCACAAATTGGATAGAGGCCGAGCCCCTAGCCACCATATCCGCCAAGAACGTCCAAAATTTCGTATGGAAAAATATAGTGTGCCGGTTCGTAGTGTCGAACACAATTGTGTCCGATAATTTCCGACAGTTTATTGACCAAGGCCTCCAAACCTTCTACAACGACCTCAGCATCAAATCTGTCACAAGCTCGGTCGAGCACCCACAAATGAACGGTCAAGCAGAAGCGGCCAACAAGGTCCTTCTCAACTAATTAAAAAAGAGGCTCAGAACTGCAAAAGGAAGATGGACTAAAGAGCTAATAGAAGTCCTATGGGCATATTGGTGCACCCCATAAACCACCACACAAGAAATCCCATATAGCCTCACATACGGCACAGAGGCGATGATACCGATGGAAGTGGGTGAACCGTCCATCAGATGACAAATATTTGACTTGTCCCTCAACAAGGAAAGTCTAGCGGTCGGACTCGACCTCCTTAACGAGCTTCGCGACAAGAGCAAAATCCGCGAAACAACGTGCAAGCTCCGGGTGGCGAGAAGATACAACATGAAGGTTCGGCCAGGAAGCTTCCAAAAAGGTGATCTTGTCTGGAGGATGCAAAGCAATGCCAGGAAGACGGACAACAAGTTCTCGTCAAACTAGGAAGGACCGTTTCGAATCCGAGAGGTAGGAGAAGGAGGAGCATACCACCTAGAATGGCTATTAGGCAAAATTGTATCAAGGACGTGGAATGCCACGAACCTCAAATTTTACTTTAGCTAAACATGAATAAAATTTACGCACTCTTTCCTCGCCCGGCACCACCATCGGTCAGAGAGGTTTTAACGAGGCGTTTTCTTCAAGCAATGTGCACGCTACAAATCATACACACAGCTCGGCCAGGATGAAGCCTTAACCGGCATACCCTCTTGAGACCCAAACGTGGGTGTTGGCTAGGACGAAGCCTCACACGGCATACCCTCCCAACACCCCATACGCGGTTCGACCAGAACAAAGCCTTAACCGGCATAACCTCCCAAAACCCAAACACAAGTGTCGGCCAGGGTAAAACCTAAAGCGATATACCTTTCCAACACTTCATCCATGGCTCGGTCAGGACGTATCCTTAACCGGCATACCCTCCCGATACCAGTAAAGGCATATCGGCCTACCCCAAGCGAATAATTAACTTGCGCAAAACAAAAGTTCACAATTTAGTTATACTTCAGAGGTCGACCGTCGTCCTGATTCAATTCGTTATTAACACACGCTGATGGAAGAGGCCCAAGCACAAACCCACATGCAAGCCCACCAAAGGGTAGATTTGGGCCAACCCTAGAGTTATGGCCAAGAGGATCCAAGAAGACGTTCTTTTACATGTTCAAATGCCATAAACTCTAGTGTAGAGTGGACTTTAATTTCTTGTCAAAATTAGCATAGGAACTTTATTTGTATGTTTTCTTAGAATTAATTTTGGCACCTAAAACACCAACCTAGGTAAACTTAGAGTTTCTAAGAAAACCTCTAAATTTACCAAGGCCGGTCTAGAAAGCCCATGGAGGGGGTGAGCATACAAACTAGACACACCCCTCCCCATGTGCTCATTTAGGCTCCCATGTGCTCACATTTTCCATGTGCTCCCATGTGCTCACATTTACATGTAATTTGGCTAGCATTTCCTTTTCATTTACATGTGCATTTATGGTCCTCCTAGGCTATTTAAGGAGGAGCCTACCTCATGTAATTCTAAGACTATTTTGAGTAATGAAATGCTGCCCAAGTGCCATTCAAATTAGTCCCTTGCCAAATTCTCTCTAGAATTAGGTTTATAGTCTTCAAACTTCACCCTCAAATGGAGATGGTTGAACCACTCCAACCCTCACTACTCCTCATGCACCTTCAAGGCACCCATACCTCTTAGGAGGGCCTTGTTCCACTCTCCTCCACTAAGCTTCCGCAACCATCATCAACAAAAACAAAGAAAAGCTCATAGGAATGTCATCACACGCCAACCAGGTTCATTAATGTTAATCGTCTTAACTCACATTTACACCGACCAAAAGAAAAGACGTGCAAATAAAATTAAATAAAGACGACCGATTCCATTCATTCAAAAGGTGGAGGCCACACCCCGGTCCCAAGGGAAAAAAACGAACAAGCTTAAAAACCTAAAGCCTAAGCCCTAGTCTTCAATATCCTCAATCGGGACGGGCTCGTCGGCGCTCTGAGCATTCTGGACGTCGCCCGCAAGTACCAAAAGGCCATCGACGATCTCCACATCTTGGTCAAATTGACCAGAAGGTGGAGGCCCCCCGTACAGCACCTCGGCCTGACGAACGGCCAGGTCAAAACTCTGATTTATTAAGACCATGGTGTCCTTCATGGTCTTCAAAACTTCAGCCTCGACCGCCTCCTTCCCCCGACGCTCTGAAGCGACCTCCTCCTCCAGAAACCCCCCTTACGCTCGACCGCCTGTAACGCCTTTCGAAGCAGTGTGATCTCCATCGCTTTATCGGCATCAGCCTTCTCCACCTCGGCCAGTCGGGTCGCACCGAGCTCCAACTCCGCAACTTCTTCTCATAGGTTGTGTTTGCATCAACAACTTGTTGAAGATTGTTGGATGCCTTCTGAAGATCATGCTCGAGGCGCGACAAATCTTCAATACGTTGCCTTCGAGCCTCGGCGCCTCGGCGGGTCAAGATCAACCCGCGACAGATTATCTCGACACCACCGTCGAGAACATCATCATCCGGGACCGACCCGATTAGCTCATCGAGGTCAGGGGGCAAGTCAAAATTCATCGCTCGGGTGAAGCACCTGTCACCCCCCAGCAAGGCCAGAGGTCGGGATAGGGCGGTTGAAGTCATCGGTTGGCGACGACCCAACACGAGTCACCGTTTGGCTCTGAGGAGGGATCAACATCTGCCCCGGAGCCCTAACGGCAGTATTCCCTCCCTCTCTAGCCCGTTTCTTTGAGTTCTTCGAGGGGCCCGCACGGGCAGTATCAGTGGTAAGGGCCCTGGCACCGGCTGCCCCCCTCTTCTTGTTCAGCTTGTTCCTAAAGGAGCTCAACATGCCGACTGCCTGCAGAATTTCCCTCTTGGCAATTTCTGAAATAAGAAAAAGAAAAAACGTTAGCCAAAGAAAAAGCAATAAACGACCGAAGCGTTAAGACCACATATCCTCGAAGGCCATCGCGCGATTGGTCACCGTGTACAAGACATAAGCGGTCGAGTAGGGAGCTTCTTGGGGAGACTGTCGAACAACGTAAAAACTTCCCGCTCATACTCATTTGGGTTGACCGGCCTCGGCCAATCCTTGATCTTTGTGGGTTTCCTCGTCCAGAACAACGAAAACCTTGTCTGGCCGACTTCATCAGAAAAGTAATGCGTGCCCGTCGGCTCCACGTACACCTTGAAGAACTTTTCTTTAAAGTTCTTATAAGAGGCCGTGAAGGCTTTGAACAACACGCTGCCAGCTTGACTGTCCAAAGAATGCCAACCGACCAATTCAGCAGGATGGGAAGCATAGAAATGAAAAAAACATGAAGGAAAAGGACGCACCCCAAACGTCAGACACATCATGCGAAAAGTCTGCATGGACGTCCATGTATTAGGGTGCAACTGAGTCGGAGCCACATTAAGTGCCCGAAGGACACTGGCTGATGAAGATGTGCCTTCATAGTTTTCGGATTTTGTTGGTGAATGGCGAAAGCATCATGGATTGAAGATGAAGCAAGGTCCTCCTAAGAGTGGTGGTGACCTTGAAGGTGCATGAGAGGTAGGGATTGAGAGTGGTGAGGCCAACTCTACTTGGAAAAGGGAAATTTGTGAAGATTAAAAGCCTAACCTAGGATGTTTTGGGCAAGAAGTGAAATTGGCACAATTTGACAGCAATTCACTAAGTATATTAATATTGAATTTACATGACCCAAGCTCCTCATTATATAGCAAGTGAGGGCTGGATTTGAACAAGAGAATTGGAGGGAAATTCAAATGCAAAAGAAATTGAAATTGGCGCCTATTTTACACTTAGCACATGGAGCACATGAAGCATATTTAACATGTGATGGAAAACGTTTAGCACATGTTAAATATGGAATATGTGGAAAATGTGCCTTGGTTAAACATAACCGGCCTTGATTAAAATTAGGTGTTTTAGAAATCCTAATTTAACTAAGGTTGGTTTTTAGGTGCCAAATTTCATCTAAGGAAAAATTACAAATAAAATTCATAATCTAATTTTGACAAGAAAGTAAAGTCTACTCTACACTAGAGTTTATGACATTTAAACATGTAAAAGAACGTCTTCTTGGATCCTTTTGGCCATAACTCTAGGGTTGGCCCAAATCTACCCTTTGGTGGGCTTGCATGTGGGCTTGTGCTTGGGCCTCTTCCATCATCGGCTGTGAACATATCAAAAGGAAGGGACACATGAAGGTCCGAAAAAAGACAATTGTACATGAAAAAGAAGGGAGGTTCGGTGGATGACCACTCCTTATAAACATGGTCCACCAAGGAGCAAGGACCGAATGCCAACAAAGACTCCTCGACGGAAGCCTTCAAAACTGGGACCTTGTTCAAAAACTCAGTTACTGAGGCGTTCGTATGAAATACAGACGCAACCTCGCATACCTTAGGATCAACCCAGGCAGGCCCCACATGAGGACGCGGCCACTCGCATGAGACTGGTCGATCCGACGCATTACCAGCGTCATCTCTCCTAACCTTCTCCACTCGCGGGGCAGCGGTCTCAACTGCCCCGGCCTAAATAACTTTGTTGGACGAAGAAGTAAAAGAAGAAGAGGACGACGATGACGACGAACAAGAATGGGGCTCAGGAAGAGGAGACCGAGCGGGAGAAGAAGAAGAAGTGGGATGGGAGTGGGTAGACATGACTAACCTTGGAACGGACGACGATAGCAGCAAAGATCACTCGGATGCACTCGGGTGTCGAAACTCAATCAATATTAAAATGTGTAAGAGGCCACTACTACCAACCCATATTTATAGCCCAAGAACGTCTCGGAAACCCAAACGTCACAAAATCTCAACCGTCAGATCTGCTTGATCTAACGACCCACATCGTTTGACGCCCAAAAACCCCCTCATAAATGCACGTCACATCACCCGCTCAGGCGCCATTTCCTGTCACTTCATCTACCATTACACCACCGCCCGAGCCCCATTTTCAGACTCTTTGGTTGTACTAGAACACGAGCATGGGGGGCAACTGTACTGGCACGACCGGACGACACATTGAGTCGGCCAGCAATCGACCTACGCCGCCGCCAAGATAATAAATAGATGGCCACGTCACTACGCGTGGCCGACCGACCCATAACGTTCGAGTAAAAGGTTGATCAGGTTAGCAAAACTAATCCATGGTTAATGGTAGCTTAACACAACCCTAAACGCAAACCAAATCCCTTAACCCGACCCAACAGTGAAGGCCCATTAAGGTAATATAAATAGTACGCATTTCAAAAGAAAGGTACGTCATTATCTACAATACTCTGATAACCAAATACCGACACCCTAACTGACTTGAGCGTTGAAGTGCCTTCTACAGGTACCATCCCCGCCTGTGGAGCAGGACGACCGAGAGGAAGGGAGCACATCAGGAAGCGCGAACGCATTGAGGAGTCTCAAGAGTACTAGGTCGACCGAGCATAAGAATATGAGCAATTGTTCTCTAGGTCCCAAACTCGTTCGAGAACACTTCGTTTGTTAAATATATATCATTTTGTCATATTAGAAGCATGTATGTCATGAGGAATTATTTCAATTATTTCTTCCAACCCAATTCGTCTTATATTGAAGTTCTTCAACATGTTAACAAAACTCTAAATCCAATTTTCTTATGTAAAATTTGTTAGATTATTTGTTAGATTATGGCATTAGAAGAAACATTGGGTTAACTTATCTTGTAGGATTTTCGTGAAATGAAAGGTGGAAAGAAGATTCATATTCGTTTGTTATCTTGATATTACCAAATGCAGCCTCAAGACTTAGAAAATCGTAAATAATATATTATAACGTTAATGAAATTGCATGTATAATGTTTGATATTAAGAGATTTTATAACTGTACAAGTAATTTTGTGTTAATAATGATTGTAGTAAATTGTTTATCACTAATGTTTTGTCGACAACTTTTAGGATTGTGAATAATAAGTTTAACGGGTTTAAAATGCTAATAAAACAAAAAAAACATTAAACATAATTTTTTTGTAATGTATAAAAGTATTAAGATTATTGCTTAAAAAAAGTCAATGATGCGTGACACAACTTAATTATAAAGTTACTAATAGTGTTCCACCATTACGAGATTAGACAATGAATTTTTGTCATATGATGAAAGTTGGTAACATTGTACACATGGTATTATTTATTAGAGAAATTTTAGTTAAAAAAACTCCCAAAATATAAGTTAAGGGCTTAAGGTCATTTGGGATATTAAAAAGACTATTTTATTTCATACTCATCAAAACTTTTCTTAAAATACATGTTTAGAAACAAATTAAAACAAAACAAATTAAAGTAACAAATTATAATTGATTTGATGAATTCTTTGATTACTTTCACATACAATCCTTTACTATTATCTAGCTTACAACACAATCTCAATTATTGTAGAATTTAGTACATGCACTTACTAGAAAATATACCTATTTTAACTAAATTCACTTGTTATTATATTTGATCATGTTTTAAATAACAGTTAAAAAAAAAACTTAGGAGGCTACAACTACTTTAGTATAATGAACATAACTGAATTTTTTTAACAAATGTTTAAATTTGGTAAACCATTACTTTAAACTTTTAAGTATACAACATTATATAGAAAATAACTAAGAGAATGTAAATATTATACATGAACAATGTTCAAGTCAATAAGTTGGATGCAAATAAACAACTAATATACATTATCAAATACTTTCATCTAGGGGAGCATTAGTGGCAATTTCCATGGAATTGCTTGAAGAACTAATAAACTCAGACAATGTTGTTTGGCCAGAGCAAATTTTTTCCAATGTTTCATGTGGATACAGAGAAGGCTTTGGAGGAATTTTAAGGTTCTCAATGTCTCCTTCAAGCATTTCGACTACCTTATTAATGGAAGGACGATCATTTGGTTTTAATTGTATGCACCAGAGTGAAACTATCATCATTTTTTTTGCAATTTTCTTCTCTTCCTCTATGACATCTTCCATATCTATATCTTTCTCTTTGTCAAGTTGATCATAAATCCAAAAGGAAAAGTAAAGTTGACTTGAACGCTCTGCATGGGGGTTTAAGTTTTTCCTCTTGCTTGCTATCTCCATTAGAAGCATTCCAAAACTATAAACATCAGACTTATCTGATATTCTTCCTATATTTGTATAAAACAATTCTGGAGCCATGTATCCAATTGTCCCTCTTGCTGCTGTCATAGTTACAACACTTTTATCTATTGGATATAGTTTTGCCAATCCAAAGTCAGAAACTTTTGGGGTAAATTTTTCATCAAGCAAGATGTTGTGGGGTTTGATGTCAAAATGCAAAATCTGCATCTCACACCCATGGTGTAGATATGAAATCCCACGTGCTACTCCAATTGCTATATTATATATTGTGTCATAGGTTAAATGCAAATTTCCTTCTCTGGAAAATATAAATTTGTCAAGAGATCCATTGGACATGAACTGATAAACAAGGGCATGTTTTGAGCCCTCAACACAATATCCAATTAACTGTACTACATTTTGATGATGTATTCTTCCAATTGTTGCAACTTCATTGATAAAGTCTTGTCCATTACCTTTTGATTTTCGTAACACTTTTATGGCAACACAAGGTCCACTACGCAACTTTCCCTTAAATACAGAGCCATAACCTCCTTCACCCAACTTTTCGCTGAAACCTATGGCCATCTTCTTAATTTCTTTGTATGTGTATCGAATAGGCATCAAGTTATTTTGCTCTAAATAACTTTCAATATTTTCGTATTCTGATGAGTGTCTTCTTCTCCACTTGTATGTCAAAATAGCAATAAACAATACGGTGACAATAACATATCTAAGTATAAAGTATGGTATAACATAGTGTCCCAACGTAATTAATACGGATTGATATGCACCGTAATGTTCAAGATTTTGGTTTGGTCCAGTTATTGTAAAATACAATCCTGTGAATTAATATCGCAAATGTCATCATCATGTTGTAATAAAGAAAGAAAAAAAAGCACACCTTCCTTGAAATAAAAAAATCACTTGTCACCTTTTTTTATTAATATAATAAAGATAAAATCTTTAAAACTTTTAAATTTATTTATACTTAATGTTATTATTATGATCATCATCGTCTACACTATTATATAGCGAATACACCTTTTGATAATTATTTTTGTTGTCATATTTTAATTAAAAATAATAATTCTTTAATATAAAATATAATTTTTTATTTAATAAAATAAGTAATTGGATAACTTATTGCTACGAAAATAATCTATACAATTATATAAAAAAAAGTACATATTTTGATAATGATCTTTGACGTCATTTTTAATTTGATATTTTTACTTTTTAATAAATAATTTTTTTAATAAATAATTTATTTCTACTAAAAAAATAACTAAATAACTTTTTTACTTAAAAACTTGTAGAAACAATTCATATTTTCTTGATTCAAATAAAACAATTTAAAAAAATATATATTTCCAATAGAATGATTTAAAATTAAAAGAAAATGTATGTTTATGTTATTTTAAGTGGGAAAGTTAGACCATTAAAAAAAATATCATCTTTTACTAAAAGAATAAATTTATCATAGGATAAAATTATTAATTAAAAATATGATACTAAAGGTGGTTAAAAAATCTATCCTCAATGGTATAGATAACTACCATATATATTATTTTAATATTATTTTTACAAAATTATATACATTCTAAATTTTATACTTTTAATATTTTTAATATATTTTTTACAAAATTATATTATTTTAGTGAAATAAAAATGTGGATATGAGTTTTCCTAGTATTAATTAATCAAGGAAGTTGTTAAGTTAACTTATAAATAGTCAATAAGAATTACTCTCCTAGCACCTGTACACAAATTGTTATCATTAAAAGTATGTTATTGGAAGAATCAAGAATCAAAGTGATAGATCTCATCATAATAAAAAAAAGAATAATAATGTGAAATTATTATAGAACTATTTTGGAAAAAATAGTTTTTGTAAATAATATTATTTATATTTGGACAATTTTTTATAAGTATTTTTATAAAAGAAAAATAAAAAGATAAAAATGAAATCAAATTATTTATAAATTAGAAATTAAAAGTTAAAAAGGTTATATAAAGAATGCCTAAAACTTAGTTTACATATAAATTTGTTTTAACTTTTAAATAATTTATTCAATTTTTTTATATTTTTATATTTTATTCAAAATAAATATATTTATGAAAATACTTGTTCCATTGTACTTATCATTTATAACATATAGAAATAGAGGAATAAAACCATGTGATAGAAACAAAGTAAATTATTTTTTCCATTTTTACTTAAATATATATATATATATATATATATATATATATATATATATATATATATATATATATATAGAGGAACTAACCTTCTTTGATTGTATCAACAGTCACTGCAAAAAGAAAAACCTTTGAGTTAATAGATAGTATAAAATTAAAAGTAAAATATTCGTTTATGTAAAGGGTCAAAATAAAAAGTAATGTAAAATCTAGGGAACGATTTTGTGTTTTACTCATTTTTTACATTATGCTATATCTTATTTTTGTGAAATCTTTGTTTAAATTTGTTACGTGAGTAATCTACACTTGTCTGGATTAACTAATGATTATATATATATATATATATATATATATATATATATATATATATATTATCAGCAATGATATATATATTTAAGGAGGAGCATGCACAATGTCATGGAAGAACTGTTTTACTATATGACTGGTGAATTTGAATTACTTATATTTTAAACTTAATAAAAAAGTTTAATTTTTTTCCTCAAATCCGACTCCCTTTTTTATTCATGACATTAAAAAAAAATTGTAGTTATATAACTTACAAAATGTTATTTTTATCCTTCTTCATCATAGACGCGTAAGGTATTTTGGATTTCCAATTTACTGCGATTTCTAAACTGTCTAAATTTAAATTTTGGACATGATCTTCTTGTTTGGGATTTTAAATTTTGAGTTGTTTTCAAATTTTCTTTTGCTTTACTTCTCTCCCACTTTTTTCTTTTTTTCTTCTTTCTTTCATGATATGTAAATTTTGAGTTAGGATTCAGAATAGCATCACAATCCTCCATATCTTAATACGCCTATTTACCCTAATTTTATTTACTTGTTGTTAGCATAATAATAATATATATATATATATTAAATAATTAAGTGTAGGGTAACTTTTATATTATTTTCATATTTATATATTTGTTATGTTTTGAGTCTTTCTATTAAGATTAGTATATGAAATCAATTTCTTTTCATGTATCATCATATTTTGTTTCATTATTATCATGGTACTAAGTATATATATTCATTTGGTACTATTATTAGGCTCGCTTTGGTTCTACAAACATCTTTTGAGACGCGTGTTGAGAAGTTTTACATGGTCTGCATCAAGTATGAGAGTGTAGTTTATACATGAATAGACAACTTCACTTAATGTCATTTGGTTTGGTTTTAGGTTAAAATCTAATATGGCATTAAAGCCCATATCATTGGTAATCACCTACTAGTAGAATCACCTGGTTTGACAGGCAAATGTGGATTTTCTATTACTTTGTCGCTTTCAAATGTTTATTATATTCCAAATCTCATTTTCAATTTTGTCTCTGTCATTTAATTAATTATGTGACTTTTGGTTATTCATTTTTTTTCTTCTACTAATTATCTTTAATTTGGAAGGTTGATTGAGATAAATTGTAGATAAGGGATTTTATATAGTAGATGAGCTAAAGAATTCGTTATTACAACTTCGATTATTGATTTACCATCTTTATGTATTGGACATGTTTCTTTCTCTAGATTAACTTACTAAGTCTTCATTAGAATTTTACGCAAGTTACAAACCATTGATATTTTTTATTATTGTAAACTTGTCAAATTTACTACTATACCTTTTATCAAGTGTTTTTACATGTCATACATCTTTTGGCTTGGTTCATTATGATGCATAGGGTTTATCCTTCTTTCCTATCAATGCCTATCCTACTTTTATGTCTCTTTTATTGATGATCATATTTATTATTGTCGGGCTTATCTTATGAAACATTTTTCTGAGTTTTTTTTAATGTATATCTTATGTTTCACACTAAGCTTAAAACTAACATAATGTTGTTATTAAATGTTTTTAATGTGATTTGGGTGGTGAGTACACTTTTAATAAATTTTGTGAATTACTTACCATCGATGGAACTCTTCATCAAACTTCTTGTATTGATACTTCTCAACAGAATGGAGTTGCTGAAAGAAAACATTGCTACATTCTTGAATCTGCTCATTTTCTTTTATTGTATGCTTCAGTTCCAATGAAATTTTGAATGAGGTTGCTCTTATTTTTGTCCATGTTATAAACCGAATTTCATTTTCTACTATCTCAGGTGTGTCTCCCTTTTGAAAGTTATGTGGTTGTGTTTCCGATTACTCTTCCTTGAAAGGTTTTGGTTCTACTTTTTTTCTTCATCCACAAAGTTAAACATAGTAAATTGTCCTCTCATTTTGTATTATGTGTTTTTCATAGTTATAGGGATTGTCAAAAGAATTATCATTGTCATGATCCTACCAATCACAAACTCTATGTTTCTCATCATGTTATTTTCCATAAGTACATTCCATTATATTCATTTCCTTCTAACTCTCATAACTCTACAAGGTCAGATCTCATTTGTATTGATCCCTTTTTCATAAATGATGATGATGTAAATAATCTTGGAATTGAGAATTGCAAGGATTATAATGGTACTACAACAACTCAAGATCTCCCCATGACTTCCTAAGCACCTTTTGTGATTTTGATCCCTCACATCCTTGGTATCCTCAACGTGTTCATAAGTCCATCCAATCACCAAATTTGGTTTAATCTATTTATTCTTCTTCCTTTAATTCCTTCTTAACCAGAATTCATAGTTTGTTTGAGTCTTCTTCTCATCAAGAGGTTTTCCTTGATCCACTATGACAACAGGCTATGCAAGAGGAACTTTCTACTTTATATAAGACTTCTACTTGGGATTTGATATCTCCTCCTCCAAGAAAAAAAAAGGCATTGGCTCTTGGTGGGTCTATAAAATTAAAACAAATTTGGATGGGTTTGTTGACCATTACAAAACTTGTTTAGTCGTTAAGGATTCTCTTAGGAATATGTTCTAGATTATGCAAAAACTTTTGTATCGATTGCTAAGATGACTACCACTCGTACTCTTATTATTGTTGCCTTTATTTTTCAATAGGATATTTTTTAGATAGATATTAAAAATGATTTCTTAAATGATGATATAAGAAAGGAGGTATTCATGATACCTCCTCTAGGTGTTTCTCATAATCCAAGGGAGGTGTGTAAGTTAAGAAAGAGTTTTTATGGTCTCAAACAAGCTCCCAAACTTGGTTTGAAAAGTTCTCCATAATTATTGTATCTTTTGGATTTTGTTCTAGTGATTGCACTTTGCTTTCATTTTGAATACTACTTCTCATGATTGTATTATTCTCTCTTTATATGTTAATGACATGATAATCATCGGGGATGATGTAAATCAAATTGTAGAGTTGAAATTGTGATACAATCCTAGCTTGCATTGCTATGAGTTTTTTGTTTTGTATTTTTGGGGTGTGAAATTTGGTGGGATTGGATGACTAAAATAAGTGAAAAAAAAACCATGAACCCTAAACCCTAAACTCCTAAGAAGTTCTAAGCTAGACACAAAACTAATGCTAGCAAAGAGTGAACAAAGAAGACAAGATATGCACAGATTTGGACAACAATTCAATATTCTATTCAAAGCTCATTTACAATGGGCTAGCACTTGTATTTATAATGTTACAGGCAGCCAAGGTGCAAGCTTCAACCCCAAAAACCCTCCACTCATAGAAGGACAAATAACTCTCTCTAATTGGAGCAAATCCTCTCAAATTAGAAGTTGATAAGTGTTCTTCTCTAATTGGAGAGAATCCTCTCCATTCTTATGAATACAAATGGCCTTTTGGCATTGGTGGGAATCCTCTCCATTGAGGGGATGACATGTGGACTTTCATGCCTTCCTTGTCACTTCATGTTTTCTATTTTCATTCTAGTAATTTATTTATGCATTCTAGATGGCTTAGAGTTGCATTGGGTCCAAGGAGGCCCAATTGTAACTCTAGCTAGACTCTTTCTTTTTCGATTTACACCCAACTATAATTGGCCCAATATATGACCCATGAAAATTGGCCCAAAACATGGTCCAAGAAAATGACCCAAATACAAGTCCAAAATAAAGCCTATACTACTCTATACAATGGTTATAAAACTAGAGAAAAATGGAAGAGCAGACAACAATTATTTCTCCTTGAGACGAGAGTTTTCTGAGCTCCTTTTTCTACTTCCAATCTTCTTAGCCAAATGTTTTGAGTTTGAATGGGTTTTTATCATTGTAGTTGGAAATATAGTTTAAAATGAAAGGATTTGGGTTATTTTCGTTATTTCTTGGAGAATAAAGTCGTATATTCTCCTAAATGTTATCTTCTCTCTCAATCTAACTATTTTTTCACTTTAACACATGCTCTAATTTCTAATACTCACACAACTAACACCCCTATTGAGCTTAATGTGAAATATACTTCTTCTAATGATGTCTCTTCATATCTCACTATGTATCATACTATTGTTGATAAGCTATTATATCCCCCCCATTTCTCATCTTTTTATTGCTTATGTTGTTTATGTTGTGAATCAATTTCTTATTTCTCCTACCAAAATGCATTGGATAATTGTTCTTTGCATTCTTAGATACCTTTGTGGTACTCAACTTGAGAGCCTTCTCTTTCCCTCATCATCTTCCTTGAAGTTGTGTGCTTATTCTGATGTTGATTGGATTGGTGACCTTACTGATCATAAGACTATTACATGTTTTTGTATTTTTCTAGAAGATTCTATTATCTATCGGAAGAACAAGAAATAAGATATTATTTTTGGTCCCTCTATTGAAGTTGAATATCGTGTCATGACTTTAACCACTATTGTGATAACTTAGTTGCGTTGGCTTCTTTCTAACATGGATGTTTCTCTTTCTAGACCAATTCTATGTATCATGACAACAAGAAAAGTTTTACTTAAATTGGTACTAATGCATGTTGAATTTAAAAGAGATATTGGATTATAAATATTAGTTAAAACTAATTTAGTCTTTTTTTGTTGTCATATTTATATATTTATGTCATTGTTATGTCTTAAAAAAAACTTCTTAATAAGACTAATATTAAATTTTTTATTACTTTTGTTTTTCATGTTTTAATCTTTACTTCATTGTTGTTACTTATTGTGGTTAAAAATCTTCACAAATAATATTTTATAAATTATTTACGTTTAGGGTTTGGGGTTTGGGGTTTAATTTAGAAGACCAACATAAAGAAAATCAAAAATTTAATTGAAGAGATTAAAACTATATTTAAACATAAAAAATAAAAAAAAAGAATGTAAAATAGACAACACTACAAGAAAATCATTAAATAAAAACTAATTTTAGAGACTAAAAATAGTTAGTCACTATATGATACAACCCAACTTTATAAGTAGATGACCAAGGACATAAAAGACAATTCAACCTATTATTGCTAATAAAAAATCATCATTCAAGTGAAACTTATAAAAACATGTGTAATAGCAAATCAACTCACATAATGTGGTATTCAAAACATGATTTATTTGTGCTTAAATTTTTCTGAGTTAATTTTGCTTTACAATTTATGTTGAACAATGTGCTTTGATGTCTTCAAATCCAAGTGGAATGCATGAAGACCCTTATTGTTGGTTGTATGTGTGTCTAGAGTATTTGAATTTGTTAATTCACTCTTTGTGATGATCCAAGGTTGTTTGATTTCAATCCTTTTGAAAAAGATATGTTTTCTAAAGGAAGTGAAAAATCAACCTGTTGAAATTTCGATTCAACCAGTTGTTTTACACTTGGTGTATTTTGAAAAGGATTTGAAAAAGCTTGACTGCGTTTGACTTTGCTGTCAAACCAATTCAATTGATTGATTCGTGTTTTCAACCGATGGATTTTCTGAAAACATTAACCGAATTTTGTTAAGTGGCTTTAATATGCTTTAAAGGATTTAAACTGATTTTGGCTCTTGTATTAAATGTTTTGACCATCTGATTGGAGTTTAAATAAGTTGTTTTACGCTCCTGGTTATAATTCAACTAAGAGAAATCATTCAAATCAATTTTCCAAGATTTAAAAAAACCTTGGATCATTCTTAAGAGTAGAATAGGACTGTGCTATATTCACTGTGCTTTAATCTTTGATTTTACTTAGGTGTACTCCATTCCTTTCTTTCTTGATCATTGTAATTCTGTGTGAACTGGTGTTGTGTAGTTTCAAAGGTTGTTCTGAAAATTGTGTGGTGTTGTCAAAGGTGGTGTGTGTTCTTGAAGGGTTCAAGATCACCATTTTGGTGTGTTGTTTGTAATCAAGGTTTGATTACTTAGTGAATTCTTAGTGGTTTATGAGGACTAGATGTAGCTTTTGGTAAAGAGTGAACCAGTATAAATATTTTGTGTTAATCTCTCTATCCTTACACTCTTTAAATCTGTTTTTGCTTTGATTTTCAACTTTGGTGATATAAACAACTGATTATTTCGCAAAAACAACCGGTTGATTTTCAACAATCAAATTAAAAACAATTTTCTAATTGGCTGAACTGATTTTGAATTGATTGATTCTTCATTGTCTTTCACTCTACCTTCAATATTTGCAAAAATTGTTTCATGAACAATTTGCCCCCTCTTGTTTAAGGCCTACATTTCTAACAATTGGCATCAGGAGCTAGGTTCTTGAAAGTCATTCAAGTTTTTTATCCTAATTTTTTTTATGGCTGAAAAACTATCCTTTCGGGAGGATGCTGTAATAAACAGGCCACCTTTTCTTTGTGGACTAAATTATCAGTTTTGGAAGGTTGGAATGAAGATCTTTGTTGAATCTATTGATAGAGGAATTTGGGATGCCATTGTAAATGGCCCTTTTATTCCAATGTTTGAAAAAGATGATGTTTTCATAGAAAAACTTTTGTCCCAATGGACTGAGATTGAAAGTAAAAGAGCTCAATTTGATTTTATTGCTAGAAACATCATCACATCTGCTCTAAATTCTGATGAGTTTTTCAGGGTGTCACAATGTGCCTCAACAAAAGAGATTTGGGACACTCTTGAGGTTACACATAAAGGAACCACTGACATCAAAAGAGCAAGAAAGCATGCTCTAATTTAGGAGTATGAGATGTTTAGAATGTTCAAAGGGGAGACCATTGCTAATGTACAAAAGAGATTCACTCAATTGTAAACCATCTCATCAGCCTTAGCAAAATATTTGAAAGGAAGGAACTTAACATCAAGATCCTCAAATGCTTGGACAAAACTTGGCAACCTAAAGTCACTACTATCTTTGAATCGAAAGATTTGACTTGGCAACAACCTCCCTGTTCGGTAAGCTTAGGGAACACGAGATGAACATGTTGAATGATCAAGAGCATGAAGAGAAGCATGTGAGGAGCATTGCTTTGAAAGTTGTTGGTCATAAAGGAGGTCAAGAATAAAGTGAGGGCAGTGATGGGGAAACTCTTAACTTGTTTACCAGAAAATTCAGCAAGTTCTTGAAAAAGAACATGAACAAGAACCAGTCTTCAAATAGGTATAATAGTAAGAAACTCAATGATTTTAATTCTAACAATTATACTTGTTTTGGTTGTGGTAAGCAAGAACATATCAAAGTTGATTGCCTCAACAATGAAAGAAAGAAACTTGAGAAGAAGGGCAAATGTAAAAGAGCCTACATTGCTTGACAAGACAATGACGTTTCTTCCACTAGCTCATCATCAAATGGAGATGAAAAGGCAAATTTGTGCTTGATAGAAAAGGGAAAATCTGAAACAAGTAAGTTCCAGCACCTCCATAAACTTTGAAAATTACAGTCAACTTCTTGATGCTTTTAAAGAGACTCTTGAAGAAGCTAATAGGCTGACCCTTTTAAATAATTGATTGAAAGGCATGAATAATTGGCTTGAAAACAGAGTCAAGACTTTGGAAGAAGAGCTGAACAATTCGAAAAATAATTTTGAAAATCTGGAAATGATTTACGAAAACTCTTCTTGCAAATGTGACTCTAGCTTTTGTAAAAACTGTGAATCATTTGAAAAGAAAGTCCACTATCTTGTAGAAACTGTGGATAAATTTTCAAAAGGCCAATCAAACTTTGAAACTGTTCTTGCATCTCAAAAGTGTGTTTTTGGCAAAGTTGGATTGGGTTTTAATCCACACAGCAAGAAGAGACCAGTTTCAAAGCCATTTTCAAGCTTTTTTTGAAAAACAACCGATTGAATTGTCGAAACAACCGGTTTTTTCATGCTTTTACTTTATGAAGAAGGGCCACTCTGTTAGATTCTGCAGAGTTAGGAAATTTTATGTTCCTAAGGGTGTTTTGAAGTGGGTTCCTACGAATTCTAAGGTTCCTAATCATCTAGTTAATGCCCATGAACCTAAATTTGTAAGGGGACCAAATCGTGCCTTTTGATTTTGTTTCTTGTAGGGTTCTTTGATGGAAAACCAGCATATGTGGTACCTGGACAGTGGATGTTCCAAGCACATGACGAGGGATAAAACCAAGTTTGTTAATCTACTTCTCAAGCATGAAGGTCATGTGACTTATGGAGACAACAACAAAGGGAAAATTCTTGGGAGAGGAACCATTGGAGACAAGAACACCTTCTTGATCCATGATGTGCTTTTTGTGGAAGGACTCAAGCATAGTCTCCTTAACATAAGCCAGTTGTGTGACAAAGGTTATCAAATAACCTTTAAGCCCAACACATAACAAGAATCCATGAAGAATTATGCAGAAGAAAATTAGCAGAACACCATTCTGCAGAAGCTGGAATTTTGTCAAGAAAAACAACCGATTGATTCTTCGAAACAACCGGTTGAAATTCTGCAACAGAATGAACTTCCCAAAAAATGGAGGATTCCTATAGATCTTTATGTGGACAACATCATTGGACAAATTGTTAAGGGAGTGTCTACTCGTAACTTTGTCTCTAATTACTGCAAACACATGACTTTTGTATCTGAAATTGAACTTAAATCTATTGGTGACGCACTTAAAGATGAAAATTGGGTTGCTGCCATGCATGATGAGCTAAATCAATTCTCCAGAAATGATGTGTGGTTTCTCGCTCCCAAGACTGATTGCATGAATGTCATTGGAACCAAGTGGGTGTTCAGAAATAAATTGGATGAATCTGGTGTGATAACAAGAAAAAAGCTAGGTTGGTTGCTACAGGATACAATCAAGAAGAGGGTATTGACTATGATGAAACCTTTGCACCTGTGGCCAGATTGGAAGTTGTGAGATTACTACTTACTTTTGCTTGCATGAGTGGTTTCAAATTGTTTAAGATGGATTTGAAGAGTGCATTTCTCAATGGATTCATCAATGAGGAAGTTTATGTTTCACAACCTCCTGGTTTTGAAGATCATCAACATCCTCACCATGTGTACAAGCTGAAAAAAGATTTGTATGGACTCAAGCAAGCCCCTAGACAGTGTGGTATGAGAGGCTTAGCAATTTTCTCTTATCTCATGGCTATGAGAGAGAAAAAATTGATAAGACTCATTTTATTAAAAAGTCAAAATCTGTTATCATTTTGGTTCATATTTATGTTGATGACATCATATTTGGTGCTACTAATGACTGCCTATGTGAGGAGTTTGTTGCAACTATGCAGGGGGAGTTTGAGATGTCTATGATGAGAGAGTTATCCTTCTTCTTAGGATTGCAAGTCAAGCAATCAAAGGATGACATCTTCCTAAGCTAAACCAAGTACTACAAGGAGATTCTCAAGAAGTTTGAGATGGAAAACTGCAAAGAGGCATCCACACCAATGTTCACAAGCTATTATATGGATGATGGCTTGGCTGGAACAGTAGTAGATCAAACCAAATTCAAAGGATTGATTGGTTCTTTGCTTTATCTCACTGCTAGCAGGCCAGACATCATGTTTGTAGTTTGTCTATGTGGTAGATTTCAATCAAATCCAAAAGAATTTCACTTCAAAGTTGCCAAACGAATTCTAAAATATCTTAAGGGCACAACCCGTGTTGGTTTATGGTATCCCTTTCACTCTCCTATACATTTGGTTGGTTATTATGATTCTGATTTTGTAGGGGGCAAGCTGGATAAAAAAAGCACAACGGGTACTTGTCATCTTCTTGGTTCAAGCCTCGTATCTTGGCATAGCAAGAAGTAAGCTTGTGTGGCCCTCTCAACTGCAGAAGCTGAGTATATAGCTACTGGTAGCTACTGTGCTCAAATCCTTTGGATCAAACAACAACTAGAGGATTTTGGGTTGTACGTCAGTAATATCCCTTTGCTTTGTGATAACACAAGTGCCATCAACCTCACTAAAAATCAGATTCGGCATTCAGGGACTAAGCACATTGAGATCCGCCACCACTTTATAAGGGATCATGTGAGCAATGGAGATCGTGAAATTCAGTTTATTGAAATTGAAAAGCAACTTGCAGATATCTTCACTAAGCCACTGCCTAAGGAAAGGTTTTTCTTCTTAAGAAATGAATTGGGTATTCTTCATTCTCAAATTATTTCTTAATTTTGTTTTTATCCCTTTTCTTATTCTATTTGTGAAGACAAATAAGGGGAGAATGGTATGATTTTTGTGTTGTACTTTGTTGTTGCTGCACTCTATGGTTTCTTATGTGTTATGTATGCTGCTATATCTCTGATTTGCACCTTAATTCACCACTGTTTTCAAACTGTTTTTCTAGTTTATCTGCTTGAAAGCTTATGCAGAAAACTGGTCTTTGTGTGCTTATTAAACTTGGGTTATCATGCTGCTATATGTGTCTTGTATGTGCATGATTTTTGTTTTGTAGGATCCATCAAATTAAAAAACGACAACACAAGTAAACTAGGGATTTGTCTTCATAAAATCGGGGGACATTGTTGAACAAGCTGCTTTGATGTCTCCAAATCCAAGTGGAATGCATTAAGATCCTTGTTGTTGGTTGTGTGTGTGTCTAGAGTATTTGAATTTGTTAATTCACTCTTTGTGATTACTCAAGGTTGTTTGATTTCAATCGTTTTGAAAAAGATATGTTTTCTAAAGAAGTGAAAACTCAACCTATTGAAATTTCGATTCAACCGGTTGTTTTACACTTAGTTTATTTTGAAAAGGATTTGAAAAAGCTTGACTTTGTTTGACTTTGCTATCAAACCAATTCAATCGATTGATTTTTTAACTGATTGATTTTCTGAAAACCTTAACAAAATTCTGTTAAATGCCTTTAAGTTGCTTTAAATGATTTAAACTGATTTTGGCTCTTGTATTAAATGCTTTGACCATCTGATTGGAGTTTAAATAAGTTGTTTTACGCTTCTGGTCATAATTTAACTAAGGAAAATCATTCAAATCAGTTTTCCAAGATTTTCAAAAAGCTTTGGATCATTCTTAAGAGTGGAATAGGATTGTGTTGTATTCACTGTGCTAATCTTTGATTGTAGCCAGGTGTACTCCATTCCTTTCTTTCTTGATCACTGTAATTCTTTGATTGTAGCCAGGTAATTCTGTGCATTCACATTTCAAAAATCAAGTTGCTAAAAAAGATTCTATTTGTGTGGCAAATTGTTTTCATAACTTGTGAAATTTTATCCTTTTTAATTTGATAATTTCTAAATGTAAACTTCATAGTTAAAATTTAATTAAGTGTTTCTTTGAGTCTTAAAAGTGCTTTTATTGCTTGTCTTGTTAAAATTTTGTCTTCATCTTCATTCAAATTTGGTTTAGCTTTCTTTCTTTCAACTTTTCTTGTCTGTCTTCAAATTTCTTTAAGTTTTGTTTGAGTGAGTGATAAGAGTTTTGACCTCTTTCACTTGAAGCAATTCTCATACGTGTGGGCTCTTTGGATTTTAAAACCTTTCTTGATTGAGTGATCTTAACCCTTCTTCCTCTTTTTCTCAAAAAGCCAAGTGATACACGTGAGAGAGTGATTTAATTGTTCGTTTGAACTAATTGATTTTGTTTGTGCACAAATTATGACTCACTTGTCATCAGGGGAATCCTCCAAGCCACCTTCTCCTCAAAGGGAAAACCTTATGGTGGAGCTTGAAGAGAACAAGAGGAGCTTGGTTCAAAGAGAAGAGGATATGAGACAAACGATGGAAAGGCTTCAAATGCTAGAAGATTCACAAGAGAGGCAAAATCGACAAAGAAGATGGGATCCTAGAAGAGCAACAAGGTATCAAAGGCATTATGGGAGTCAAGAATAAGACGAGGAAGAATGGAGAGGCCACAATTATGAAGATATGCACCACCATCATCAACAACCCAAGAAACCCATACCTTTTGTTAAATTACCATCTTTTAATAGGGATAGTCACCCTAATGTGTATCTAGGATGGGAAGCTAAAGTAGAACAAATCTTTAGTGTATATGATGTAGATGAGGACCAACATGTAAAGTTAGCTTCCCTAAAGTTTGAGGATTATGCCATGAAGTGGTTGCATCAAATTGTATTGGACATTGGGCTAAAGAAGATGTCAATCGTGGTCTCTTGGAATGATTTAAAGGTTTGCATGCGTGCGGTTTGTTACTCCTCATTATAAGAAGGAACTCTTGTTGAAGCTCCAACGAATTCATCAAGAAAATAGAAGTGTAGATGAATATTTCAAGGACTCAGAAATTACTTTGACTAAAATCAATATGCATGAAAGTGAAGAGTCAAAGATAACTAGATGTTTGAGTGGATTAAGGAGAGAAATTCAAAATGTTGTAGAACTATATGAGTATACATCTTTGGAAAAATTGGTTCACCTAGCCATCAAGGTTGAATCACAAATTTTAAAGAAAAAATATTTCAAAAATACTCATAATGATGGCTTTTACAAATCATCTTGGAAAGACAAAATAAATTTCAAAATCAAGATTTTCCTTCCAATTTCTCTAGAGAATCCACCCCCACAACATAAAATTTGTAAAGACAACCCTTCTCCTTCTAGTACTAAATCGTCAACCAAAACCTCAAGCAAAAAATGTTTTAAATGTTTAGGTTTTGGACACATAGTTTCAAATTGCTCTAATAAAAGAACCATGATGGTAAAAAGGGGGATAATAGTAAGTGACCATAATTCTTAATCTTCTAGATCTAACCCCCCTTCCTCTTCAAAAACCCCTAGTCAAGATGAATGAGAAATACCTTGTGAAGGTGACTTATTGGTGAAAGTTGGCAAATATTTTTCACACCCGATGCCTTATCAACAAGTTATGTTCCATGATCATAGATGGGGGGAAGTTGTGCAAATGTGGCAAGTACAAAAGTAGTGGAAAAACTTGAATTACCCACTATCTCTCATACAAAGTCTATAAATTACAATGGCTTAGTGAAGAGGGTGAAATAATGGTTAATAAACAAGTCCACATAATCTTTGCCATTGGGAAATATAAAGATGAAGTTTTGTGTGATGTTGTGTCAAAGGAAGCCACAAACATGCTTTTGGAAAGGCCTTGGCAATATGATAGAAAAATTTTACATGATGACATTACCAACAAAATCTCTTTCAACTTCCATGGGCACAAAATTATATTAAAACCTCTCTCTCCAAAAGAAGTTATTGATGATAAAAAAAATGAAAACAAAAAGAGAAAATGAAAAAGGTGAGGAAAATCACAAAATCAAAATGGGTCTCATCATCTCACCACACAGTAAAAACGGTAATGTTGGCTCGACCGAAAATAAATACTGCCTATCCTACTAGATATTCTCCTTCCTTATTTTTTCCATCTATTGATAGTTCTAAATACTTCAAATATTTGTTAGAGAAAATTGGGGATGACTTTCCAAAACCTCTTAAAGGTTTACACCTTTTAAGAGGCATTACATGTCAAAATCACTTTGTCCCTAACCATTCTCTACAAGCATCGCATGTATATAGAACTAATCCACAAGAACTTCAAAAGCTCAACGAACATTAGTTTGATTCACTTCACACCTCTAGAAATGTTTCTATCTTTCCTGTGAACAAACTAACTATATTATCTACAGGAGTTCTAAATTTGAGGTCGAATTCTTTCCAACCTAGGGATAGAACCCAACTTTACAAGCAAATGAAAAAGGGCACAAAAGAGAATTCACACCTAGGTCATTCATATCAGGATAAGAGACAAGGTCCCACCATCCCTCAGAAGATCCTCAGAAGAAGAAGACCTAGACATGGACCAAAATAGCAGTTGTTCTTTCTTCTAGTCTTTTGACAAGACTAGACTACGTAATAAATTAGGCTCAAATTGGCCCAAGAAGAAGAATAAGCTAGCTTAGGCTTCTAGAAATCCTAGTTTATAGAAGATCACCCTATGTGTCATCCATGTGCTACATTCTATAACCTAGCTTCTAAAAAGGCCATTTTTAACCTAGTTTCTAGAAGGTTTTCCTCTCCATGTGCGACACCCTTGGCCAACCCTAGATTCTAGAATGTTTCCTTCAATAGCCACCCCCTCACTTGTTCACCAAGGCACTAAAGGCTATAAATAGGGTACCTCACTTCTTGTATACGACATTTGAATGAATAGTAAAGAAACTCTCATTGAGTGAAATCCTAAGTGTTGTACAAATCCTTTGAGTCTTATCTTGGCATAAATGGCTGCAAGTGGCGACTCACTTCCTCACTCATCTAGGAGATCTCTCCCTCAAGTGGCGTGAATCACCTTCATTTTCTCCACTTCACAAGCTTCTTTATTTCTTATCTCTTTCATTGTTTTTCCATTCCATCTGCCAATACTCTTTTAGTTCCTTTTATTCTTTTCTTCACTATTGAATTCCACACTTCTCATTCCTTATTATGTTTAAATTTGTGTTCATCATTCATCATAGAGCGTATATTTTTCCTTTGCTCTTTTGAAGAGAACTTTCACACTTACTTAACCACTTACCACTTGGTTAAGTTTGTGTCCAATGACAATCTTCACCGAGTCTTCACCTATTATTACAAATAAAAAAATCACAATCCAAGTGAAACTTATAAAAACATGTGTAATAGCAAATCAACTCACATCACTATATTGACTAAATTAGATACTATTTTAGAGACCAAAAAATTATTAGTATCTGAAGTAGTTTTTACTATTAATAAAATTTATAAATTAGTATCAAATTAGCTACCTAGATTTTAGCTATCAAGTACTTTAGATTCTAAAATTGGTAGGTAAAAATTTGGTAGCTAATTAAATACCAATAAACTAATTAGATACAAATTAAAAACTAGTTTATAAATTTAGAAATTACTCTAAATATTCAATCTATTCAATATCTAATTAATTTTTATCTAGGTTTTATTTAATGATTTTCTATATAGAATCAAAATTAATTGTTAGTATTACGTACTAATTCAAATATAGGTAATCCAAACAGGTAGAATTCATACCATAAACATACCACATCCACTGATACGTCGAAGGTCTCCCTTCTAATCCAAAAAAGAAAGAGAGTATCAATATCAGATAAACACAACGTAACAAGGAAGACTATTTACATAATTTCACAAAATTTATGTTCATAATCTGTCTAAATGCTTTTATTTCTTTTTTTGAAACCAAAAAATGTCTTACATGAGTTCATGCATAAAGCAGGTAAAATACAAAAAACTGATAAATTAATATTTGTTTAAAAAAGATTTAATTAATAGAGTGATGCTTTATCGATAATATGGAATGAAAATCTATGACGATAAGTATACACTTTTGAAACTTAGTTTTAGAAAATGTCAAAATATAGTTTTTTAAGCAGTTAAAATATGTTTTAATCGATAATAGATGGTTTCAGTGATAATTGAATATTTAACTTTTTTTTTTACCGACCAGGTAGTCGGGAGTGATGACGTGGCAGCAAGTGGTAATATAGGCGTGTTGAACGGAACACCTGGCTAACGGAAGGGAAGGATATCGGGGAGTTCGTGTAGTCGCCAATCGTTAAGTTGGCGTGCTCCGATTTCTAGCATATCTAAACTGGCAGTCACCAGGCTTGTGTCGTAGTCGCCGTATGTGAACTTAGGCGACCAAGTGGTCAGAGATCGCCAAAAGATCAGGAAAGCTTGTTCAAGGCCTTCAAGGGGCACGAGTACGAAGGATGAAGTTATCAAATGATCATTCCCTAGCCAGAGGTTGAGGCCAGGGAACAGTTTACCAGAACATGTACGATGAGCAAGTAATGCAGATCGTGATAGCGGCAGGCGAGATCACAGAGAAGGGGCGCAACGTGACACCCCGTGCTCGCCACTAGAAGAAGATCGCGCTCCAAGGCAGCTATGCACCGAGTTGCTCCTCACCTGAGTAACTTAGTCGAACAGCCTGAAGAGTAGGAGTGGCGCTCAAGCAGAAGACGTTCCAGATGGTGACACGTGTACAGCTGGATGCGAGCCACGTGTCAAGAGGTGTAACCGTCAGGAGAGAGAAAATGCACAGGTATATAAGGAACTCTTAACAGATTCTGAGGTACGCGCGTTTAGAACACTTCTTTACGCTTTGAGAATACTTGAGTACGCTGAGAGAGTTTTTGCACGGTTCCTTGAGTTTTTAACTTTTCTCTCTTAGAGTTTTGGTGATTTCGTCACTGACTTGAGCGTCGGAGCACGATCGGCTGCAGCGGCGCCACTCTGTCTTTTGCAGGTTCTTGAGGAGAATCGAGGTGTGAAGGACGAAAGCTAGCGTGGTGCAAAGCCGATCCAGAGGAAGATACCTTCGGCGTGGCAAGACTCTTGCGCTCTGGTCAACCGGCAGGATCATCAGGCGCCCACCGTGGGGTCGTGTAAAACCTGTCCCCATCCACAACGTGAGTTCTTGAAGTTTCTGTAGTTTCTGTGTGGTTGTGTGCTGGTGCAACCATTTTCCACTGTTCGTTCGAGCTTTTGTTCGGTGATTTCGAGTTTTCCACCGTTCGTTCAAGCTTTTGTTCAGTGATTTCGAATTTTCCGCCATTCGTTTGAAGCTTTCGATTGGATTCTTGAAGTTTCTTGCTGTTTGCACGGTTTTCAATCGGTTGATTCGAAGGTTTACCGTTCAGTCGCGTTTCTGATTGGTGAATCGGGAGTTTTGCTGGAGGAGCGGTAGGTTCGTGGTGAGATTGCAAGTTTCTGTGAAGGTTTCGACGTCCGAATCTACCGACGTGCTGTTGTGGTTGCGTTTTTGGAAGTTCTTGGGAGTTTGGGAATTTCTGACCGATTGATTGCTGGATCGATCGTTCGCTGGTGAAGGTTTTGCTCGTTGAAGTTTGGTTTGCTGAGTTTTCATGAGAAAGATGAGAAGCAACCGTTCAAGTCCCGTTGTGCCAGTTGTTGTAGAAAGCGCCATGACCATGGCACAGATGATGGAGATCATGCGTGCGCTGCAAGCGAATGTGGAGGCATCGCGCATAGAGCAAGCGAAGATGCATGAAGACCTGGTCGCCTCTCAGGCCAGGAATGAAGAGCTCAGCAAAGTAACTGAGGAGTTGCGTCAAGCTCTTTAGGAGCAGAGAGGACGCCCAGTTGTATAAGAGGTCGCGCCGTCGTCGCCACCGCGCGTTTTCCCAATGTCGTTCGCTCAGGCGATCACAGACACGCCTATCCCTGCGAGCGTAGTACCTGTGAAAGCTTCTATCACCGGCATGGAGGACCCTGAGGCACATCTCACTATGTTCCACACGCAGATGATGCTGTCAGGGGGCTCGGATGCTGTATATTGCAAGATGTTTGTGAGCACGCTCCAGGGAACAACGCTGGAATGGTTTGTGAGCTTGCCTACAGGTCACATAACCAATTTCCAGCAGTTTTCGAAGCTTTTTGTCGAGCAGTACATTGTGAACAAGGCGCCACCTAGGGTGTCTTATGACCTGTTCGACATCAGGCAATACCAGGAAGAGTCCCTCAGGGACTATTTGAATCGTTTTGGAGCACAGATGGTCCGCTCGCCTGCTAAAGACAAGCAGATGTTGGTATACACCTTCAAAAAGGGCGTGCTGTCGGGACCTTTCTGTGAGGGGCTGATTAGGGCTCACCCCGCCACGTTTGCTGAAGTTAAGCGACTTGCGGTGGCCCACATCGCCGACGAGAGTGAGGTCGCCGAGAAGAGAGGGAGCGTGGCCCCTGCTAGGCCACGTGCCCAGACTAGAATCCAGCCGCAGAGGGTGCTGGAGACGATGGCGGCCAAGAAGGATCAGAGGACTCGCCATCCTTATGATCTGAGGAAGAACAAGGGAAGGGGCCCAGGACGCCCCAGGGAGTATAATCGCCCACGAAAGTACAAGTTTGTCATGGGGTTGGCGGATCTGATCGCCATTCCCAACATAGCAGCCAGGCTTAAGGCGCCTGAGAAAGTGGGCGACAAGGTGTTAGGACCAAAACCAAACGCCTGGTGTGAGTTCCACCAGAGTTTTGGTCACACAGTTGATTCGTGTTTGGCCCTGGGATACCAGCTCGACGATCTGGTCAAGAGCGGGTTTTTGAACGATTACCTGCTGGACAAGAGGACGGGAGGCGCGTCGAGCTCCCAGCCGGCGGGTGGTGAGGCTCAACAGCATGAGATGCCCACTCATGGCGAGATCCACACCATCGCTGGAGGTTTCTCGGGTGGTGGATGCACTGCGTCACAGCGGAAGAAGTATGCAAGGTCTGTGATGACAGTGGATATGTTTGAAGACCACTCACCAGATGTGGATATTACATTCACGAAGGAAGACCTCCGGGACGTTGTGCCTCACGACAACGATCCCATAGTCATCTCGCTTGTCACGGCGGGAAGGAAAGTCCACCGGGTACTGGTGGACCAAGGAAGCTCGGCGAATGTAATGTTATGGCCGACTTTCACACAGTTGCAACTACCCCTTGACCAGCTAAGACCCTATGGAGGGTGCTTGTATGGGTTCGCTGGCGATCAGGTGGAGGTCAGGGGGTACATCGAGCTAAGAACAACGTTCACGAATGAGGTGGCCTCGAGGACGGAGAAAATCAAGTACCTCGTTATGAATGCCCCCTCAGCATATAACATTCTGTTGGGGAGACCAACCCTCAACAGAATAGGAGTTGTGCCCTCAACTAGGCACATGAAGGTTAAGTTACCATCGATGGAGGGGGTGGTGATCACCATCAGATTTGACCAGAAGGAGACGAAGAAATGCTATGAGAATAGCCTCAAGAATAAGAGGTCAGTGAGTTACATCACCACGACGCCGCCTCCCGGTGTGAAGCCCCAACCAACGGAATGGCGAGTTGGTGATGCGGCGATGGAAGTGACCGCCGGAGGCGATGTCACCATGGTGGATGCTGAGGTTGAGAGAGAGAGCGCCGGACGGGAGGAAGAAGCGAGGAACCACCCAGAGGAAGCGAGGGAATTGGGAATCGCCAAGGCGGTGATCGCCAGGGAAACCAGACCCAAACCTGTCGAGGAGTGGCTCGAAAGGGAGATCGGGGGAAGGTCTTCAAGCTGGGAAGATCTTTGGAGGCTGAGCTCCAAGACCAGATCGCCAAGGTGATAAAACGGCATCTGGATGCCTTTTCATGGTCTGCTTCAGACATGCCGGGAATTGACCCCGATTTCTTGTGTCACCACTTGGCAATGGACACACAAGTCAGACCAGTGCGGCAGAGAAGAAGGAAGTTTAACGAGGAGAGGAGGTAGGCGATTAGGGATGAAACACAGAAGCTCCTCGCCGCAGGCCATATCAGGGAGGTCCAGTACCCTGAATGGTTGGCCAATGTCGTACTGGTGAAGAAGAGCAATGGGAAGTGGCGCATGTGCGTCGACTTCACAGACCTGAACAAGGCTTGCCCAAAGGATTCGTATCCTTTGCCAAGCATAGATGCCCTGGTCGACAGTGCAGCAGGGTGCAAGTTGCTGAGTTTTCTGGACGCCTTCTCGGGGTATAATCAGATAAAGATGCATCCTATGGATGAAGAGAAAACTGCCTTCATGACTGAGAGGTCGTGTTACTGCTACAAGGTGATGCCCTTTGGGCTGAAGAATGCGGGGGCCACGTACCAAAGATTGATGGATAAGGTACTTGCACCAATGCTGGGAAGGAATGTGCAAGCGTACATAGATGATATGGTCGTGACCTCGCCAGAAAAGAGCAAGCACGTCTCGGATCTGGAGGAGTTGCTCACCACGATTGCCAAGTTCAGATTAAAGTTAAACCCCGAGAAGTGCATTTTCGGCGTGGAGGCAGGGAAATTCTTGGGTTTCCTTTTGACTGAAAGAGGAATAGAGGCAAATCCTGATAAGTGTGCTGCCATCTTGGCGATGAGGAGCCCGGCTACCGTGAAGGAGGTGCAGCAACTTACAGGTCGGATGGCCGCCCTGTCTCGTTTCGTGTCAGCTAGTGGAGAGAAGGGCCATCCGTATTTCCAATGTTTGAGGCGAAACAACAAGTTTGTCTGGTCGAAGGATTGTGAAGAAGCCTTCGTGAAGCTTAAAGAGTACTTGGCGAGCCCGTCGGTTTTGTGTAAACCCTTAGTAGGAACCCCTCTCAGGTTGTATTTTGCTGTGACTGAGAGGGCGGTGAGTGCGGTGCTCGCCCAAGATCAAGACCAGGCTCAGAAGCCTATTTATTTCGTCAGCAAGGTGTAGCAAGGCTCGGAGGTGAGGTATCAGGCCTTGGAGAAAGCTGCACTGGCTGTAGTATTTTCGGCGAGGAGGTTGCGCCACTATTTTCACAGTTTTACAGTGCTAGTGATGACCGACTTGCCCATCCAGAAAGTCCTGAAGAAGCCTGATGTGGCTGGGAGAATGGTGAAGTGGGCGGTGGAGCTGTCGGAGTTCGACATCAAGTATGAGCCCCTAGGTCCGATCAAGGGGCAGATTTTCGCTGATTTTGTGGTCGAGCTCTCGTCAGAAGCAGCACGAGTTGAAGGGGATGACTTTCGTTGGGTGCTCTCGGTGGATGGATCGTCAAACCAGCAGGGTAGCGGTGTTGGAGTCATTCTAGAAGGGCCCAACGACGTTCTGATAGAATAGTCCCTGAGGTTTGCCTTCAAAGCCAGCAACAATCAAGCAGAGTATGAAGCGTTAATCGCCGGAATCTTGCTGGCCAAGGAGATGGGGGCTAGGGTGCTGATGGCTAAGAGTGACTCCTTATTAGTCACGGGACAAGTAACAGGCGAATTCCAGGCCAAGGATCCACAAATGGCGACGTACTTGGAGTATGTGCAGGAGTTGAAGAGTTCCTTTCTCTCATTTCAAGTGGTGCATGTGCCCAGAGAGCAGAATGTCCGAGCAGACTTGTTAGCCAAACTCGCCAGTTCGGGCAAGGGGGGTAGGCAGAGGACAGTGATCCAAGAAACTCTGAAGACGCCTAGAGCATTTGTGGCAGACCACCTGGTTCTTCAGATAAGCAAATCGACGGAGAAAGTGGCGAGGAGTCACAGGTCCTTGACCCAGGAGACTTTAAGATCGCCGAGAATAGGAGCATGTCGGGGGGAGAGGGTGAACATGACGCAGGTCTGCGCTACGCATGAGCCAGACACATGGATAACACAGTACCAGCGCTGCCTGGCAAATGGCCTTCTACCGCTGGATCCGACAGAGGCTAGGAAGATAAAGAAGAACTCCAGCAAGTTCACCATGATCGATGGCGAGCTATATAGGTTTGGGTTTATGCACCCACTCCTAGAATGTGTGCACGGAGAAAAATGCACTAGAATCATGGCCGAGCTCCATGAGGGGATATGTGGGAGTCACGTCGGGGGTCGAGCTCTGGCTGCAAGAACTCTCCGTGCAGGTTATTACTGGCTAACAATGAGGGAAGACTGCAAGAAGTATGCACAGTGTTGCAAGCAATGTCAGCAGCACGCCGATTGGCACAAGGCGCCTCTAGAGGAATTAAAGTCAATTTACAGCCCTTGGCCGTTTCATACGTGGGGAATCGACATTCTAGGACCTTTCCCATTGGCGATCAGGCAGATGAAGTACTTGGTGGTGGCGGTTGAATACTTCACCAAGTGGATCGAAGCAGAACCAGTAGCCCAAATCACCGCACACAAGATCGAGAGTTTTGTTTGGAAGAACATCGTGTGCCGGTTTGGTGTGCCTAAGCGCCTGGTGTCAGACAATGGGACTCAGTTTGCAAGTCACCTACTGAAGAAGCTGTGCGAAGAGGTGGGGATACAGCAGGTGTTTGCATCCGTCGAGCACCCCGAGACAAATGGCCAAGTAGAGTCCGCTAATCGGATGTTGCTGAGGGGTTTGAAGAGAAGGCTGGAAAAAGCTAAGGGATCGTGGGCTGAGGAGGTACCCCGCATAGTTTAGGCGTACCATACCACCGAGCAGTCAGGAACCCACGAGACCCCGTTCAGCTTGGTCTATGGATGTGATGCAATGATTCCAGTGGAAATCCAGGAGAGCTCGCCGAGATTTCAGAATTTCGTGGCGAAAGACTCGAACGAAGAAAGAAGGTTAAATATGGATTTACTGGATGAGGTCAGGGAAGAGGCAGGGGTAAAGGCTGAGGCAGTGAAAAGGACGATTGAGCGAAGGTATAACTCGAGGGTGACGCCAAGGCAGTTTAGAGAGGGCGACCTGGTGATGAGGAAGGCCCACCAGTACGAGATGGAAAACAAGTTATCGCCTAAGTGGACAGGACCGTTCAGAATAACCGAGGCGCTCGGGAATGACGCCTACCAGATAAAGTCCAGATAAAGTCCTTCTCGCCGTCGAGCGAGTTCAGGCCAGATAAAGTCCTTCTCGCCATCGAGCGAGTTCAGGCGAGAAAAAGTCCTTCTCACCTCAGAGTGAGTTCAGGCAAGATGAACTGAAAAGTCAGGGGTGTTCGTGACCTTAAACGGCGGGAAGGGAAGGAAAACGCCTTTCCCCCTTTAAGTGAGGCATAAATATTGACATAGTAAGACCAGAGAAAATTTCCACGCTTGTAGGCGGTATGAAGACAGATCAAATCCTTCTCGTCTTGAACGAGTTCAGGTATGGCGTGAAGGGCGAAAAATGTTTAAGAGATAGCTAAGGTAGGTTCAAAGAGAACACCTCGCTATCCAGTTCTTTGTTCTGAAACTCAGGGAGGTAGAGAAGGATCCGAAAGGCACCTCTACCCCCTAGATGAGGGAACAATAGTCCAGCGATGAAGGCAGAGAAAGCCTACATCGCCAGAACCTTACGGCGATCAGAAGAATTCCAGGCGATGACGAGCGTAAAGCCTAGCCTTGCCAGGGCAGATCAGGTAAACTGTATTGTGATACAAGTTTAAGATAAAACCTGCTGCCTAGTAAGTAACTTATTGCCTTAAGTTTGCAAGTTACGTTAAATGTCACCGTTTGAAAGTTGGTAGTTGCTCAAATTTTACTTTGAGGTAACAGTTCGATAAATCGTTATGAGATTAACAGTTTGCTCGAGTTCAAAGCAGTGAGCAGTTAAGCCTGAAGAATCGCTAAGTCAATTTGTTTAAGCGAGTTCTACCGGTTATGTTGGTTAATCACACAGCGAGTAAGAAGCGTTTGAGGCACGGTATTAGACAACAATATCTTAAGCATAAGGAGTTACATAAAGCAATGTCAGTTCAAATACATACGAAGAAAAGTTACATATAAAAGTTCTTACAAACAGAAATGAGCACCAAGTTTTCAAAGAAAAAAGTGATGGAGGGAGACAATTAATCTTCAGAGGGCACGATCTTCCCATCCACCACTTCATTGTAGATTGACACCATGGAGAGATCGAGCTCGGGATATTGACACGAGACTTGCTCCAAAGTGGCGTCGAACCCGGCGGAAAGGACTTGGGCGGAGCTTTGCTCGAGCTCTTGAGCCTGCTTCTGCAGCTCATCAATTTGCTTCTTCAGCCCTTCGGTTTCCTCACGAGCCCGAGCAAGCTCTTCGGCAGCTTTCTTGCTTTCCTCCCGAGCATGGGCCAGCTCTGCAGCAATCCTCGCGTTTTCCTCTTGAGCGTTGCCGAGCTCGTCCTTGGTATCGTCCCTCTCCTTCTCGACTTTCCCAAGGAGCACCTCCCGATCTGCTGACCTCTTTTCAAGGTTCTCCACCTTGGCCGCATCTGCTTTCATTGATGCCTCCAAGTTGGCCACCTTGAGCCTGTAAGGTACAAGTTTACTCTCCAGCTCGATTTTCTCTAGAGCCTAGAGGTGCAGTTTTTGGTGCAGATCGGAGGCCTCCTTGCGTGCGCCTCTTAGTTCGGCATCCATGGTGTCCTCCAGCCTTGAATGGTCGATTTCCGCCATCATCAGATTGCAAGAAAGCTTCTCTGCCTCCATTCTTATCAGGCGGTTTGCCTCCTTGAGCGCCGCATTCTCGTCTTGGAGTTTCTTGCTTGAGATCTTCACAGCTTTTGTTATGATTGAGGGGAGATCCTCTGCCATCATTTTAAGTTTGGCTGTGAAGGGTCCCCAGATCTCGTCGATGGAAGGGGGGAAGTTTGAAGTTGTTGCTGGTGGAGGTGCTGGAGGAGCTTGGTGCTGACTTTCACCACCACCCTCTTGAGTTTGAAGGGCAAGGGGGGCTTCTTGGCGTGGTGGTGGAGTCGGAGACTCTGTTATCAGGATCGGCGAGTTATGGCCACCTTCATCTCCTCCTGGTGCAGCCCCAGCGATAGAGGCGGTTGAAGGAGGACCTTCTCCAGCAGATAGAAATGGCATGGAGGCGCTTGGAGGATTCCCAATGAAATTAGGCTCGCTGCCTTCAACCACTGGGGGCGCGACAGCCAAGGGTGTTGCTTGGACTGGCGGTGTTGGAGCTGGAGGAGAGGGCGGTGTTGGTGTTGGGAGAGCAGGTGGTAAAGAGGGTGCCACCCTTGTTCTTTTGGTGACGAGGCCGTCCTCAGTCGCCTCGTCATCCTCTTCTTCCTGTACCACTTGAGGAGTTTTCCTCTTTGGCTTCCTCAAGACAAGTTTTTTTCTTTGGGGGCGGGTAGTGTCTCCGAAGGAGTTGCACCTCGGGGGGGAGTTTTGCCCTGAGCAACGGCGATCTCCACCACCGAGTTGGGCACGGTTTGGGAGCCCGCCGCCAACTTGTGGGATCGGGCGATCGCCCTCAGCTCAGCCAGTTTTCCTTTTCCCAACATGAGGTCTGCACAGGGTAGAAAACAGATAAGTAGGCCCCAAAGCAGAAACAGGTTATACAAACATATGCACGCAGAAATAACGCAAGCAAGTAGCGCGTGGATTAAAAATCAAGATCAGTACACGACAAACAGAACGCCGAATGATAGATGGTAGAAATGCGAAGTCAATTCCAACCCAAAGTGAAGGTCTTGGTGTCGAGGTAAGGGCTAACCTATGTGAGCTTCAAGTTGGCCCTCGAGGAACTCGAAGGAGATTATCGAGGCGGTGGGGAAAGTGATGTTGGCGGCTGCTACGCTCTTCCAGAAAAGGCAGAGATCCTTGCCCAACTCCCCCATGTTGTCAGGACTCCTTGGCCTCCTGAAGCACTCCTTGGAGTCTTTATTCCCCTTGTGTACCCAGTACAAGGGGAAACCGTCGAGCAGTGAGGGATCTTGCTCGTTTGGGCGCACCTTGATGAATTTTCCTTTCCAGTCTTTGTAGGATTGCTGGAAGATCGAGAGGATTGACCTCCCAGCAATCCCATTTAAGTTAATCCAGAGGCGGTCTCCAGGATTCTTAGCCTCGAACGGGAAAAGGAAGACATCTACTGAAGCCGGCAGCCCCAGGTGTGCGCAGATGATTTGGAACGCCCTTACGAATGCCCAGCTGTTGGGATGAAGCTGGGCGGGGGCGATATCGAGCTCGGTTAGCAGCTCTCTCTCGAAGCGAGTAAAGGGAAGTCTGAGCTTCACTTTCTTGAAGAAGATGGCGTAGAGGAAGCAGAACGACTCGCCGTTGTTTCCTTTGTCGTCTGCACAGATCGGCTCGTCCGGGAAGCAGGGCAGCACGGCCACCTTGCTATCATGTTCCTTGTGGAAGGAGAGGTCGGACTGGTCTCCTTTCCTTAGTCGGTGCACGCCCAACTCCGTGTTTATTGAAGAAGTCTCTTTTAACAAGAGTGGGGTGGCCCAAGGATAGAGTTCCTTGTAGTCATTTGGAGGCAAGGAAGACCCTTCAGCGACTGGCGGGGTTGCCTGAGCGAGGTTGGCGTGAGAAGTTGCAGGCGTCTCAGCCTGGGTAGAAGGAGCACTAGATGCTCGAGGTGGGTTACGCGCTGGTGGAGGATTTGCCCCAGGAGCAACCCTACGCGCTTGGGGTGGAGGGTTTCGCGACGAAGAAGGAGGATTCGCGGTGGATTTTGTGTGAGTCATCGCAGGAACTGCAAAGGAAAATGAAAGGGATGAAACAAAGCCAACAGAACGACTCGATTGAGAACGAAGAAGACAGAGCGAACGAACGAGAGTTCGCTGGGATGAACGTAACAAAGAACGAAGCCCTAAGCTACGAGAGAAGGAGAAAGGAAAAAAACAGCCCACACTGTATGCTTCAGACAGATAATCACTAGTACAAAATTTGAAAACAACGACTATTTATTTAGTGCGGCTTTGCGTTTAAACGCATTTGTAAAAAACGCGGTGGCATTTTTGTAATTAAATTGATTTACAAATGCGGTCTTACCCTAGAACCGCATTTGTAAATCAATTTTACCCTAAAAATAGAAGCGCGCCACTGGTTTTCACTTTCACTTTCGTCTTCTCCGCTCTTCGTTTCAACGTTCTCAGCTCTCTCCGCTTTGCATTGTAAGTTTCAGCTCTCTCTGCTTCAACGTTTGTTTTCGTTTTCGTTTTTGTCATTGTCATTATTCACTTCCTTGGCATTGTCATTTCGTTTCCTTACTCGTTTTCTACATATAGGTGGTTACTGTTCTATTGGTTCTCTGGTTTTTTCTGCTCCGCCACCGCCACTGCTTCCGTCACCGCCACTGCTTCCGCCACCGCCTTCGCCTACGCCTTCGTCTTCGTCTCTGATCACCATCAACCTAAAGGTTGGTGTTGTATTTATTTAATATTTTGAATTTATATTTAAAATTTTGAATTCATATTTAATATTTTGAATTTTTATTTTTCTGTATTATAATATATATTTAATTAATAACTAATATAACTTGGAATGTATATAACTAATAACTAATAATTTATATATTTGTGTGTATTTTGAATTTTTGTATTATATAATTTCTATTTTCTTAAATTTATATTATATATAAATTCTATTTTTGTAATTATTTTTATTTTTTGCACTTTCTCTTTGCATATCTTTCTTTTTTTCCCTGGCATCATTTATTTTTTATAATTGTCACTTTAAACTACTTTTACTTAAATAAAAATGAATATGATATTAATCTTTATGGAATTATAATTCTATAGTGTATTAAACTTTGTTCTAGAATTTTAATTTTAGAAGTGAAATATTTAGTTAGTTGTTAATTACATTTTAATAAAAGTTTTATGTTATGTTAGTTATTGTTACTTTTAGAATAGAAATATCGTGTTTGGATTGAGTCCGGGGGTGTTCGACCCTCGGCAAATGTGTGAGATTGAAGAGAATACTAATTATTAGAAAATCCTAACTATATTCCAGAATATATAATGGATCGAAGTTGGATTAATGTTGTTCGTATAAGTGATGAGTACGAAAGGGGAGTAGAGGAATTTATACAATTTGCGCAGCGTAACGCGATTATTAGTGGTCATGATGGAGCAAAGATCAGGTGTCCGTGCGTTAACTGTTTGAATGGAAGGATACTGGATGTGAATATCATGAGGGAACACCTGCTATGTGATGGGTTTCTTCGATCTTATACAACTTGGACATGGCATGGTGAATTATTAAATTTACCACGTGTTTCCGTAACTGAAGAATATGTGGGTTCTACCATGGATGAAGCAGTACACGATGATGGAGATGATGATCGATTGGAGGACATGATTCGTGATGTGGGAGCTGAGTGTTTTGCAAAAGCGCATGGATATGAAAGTATGTCAAAAGATGCAGAGACTCCTTTGTATCCTGGATCAACTAACTTCACACGGTTGTCGGCGGTGTTAAGATTGATGAATTTGAAGGCAATAAACGGATGGACTGATAAAAGCTTCACGGAATTGCTCCAGCTGTTGAAGGATATGCTTCCAGAGGGAAATAGTCTACCTAATCGTAATTACGAGGCAAAAAAGATTCTTTGTCCAATGGGTATGGAGTACAAAAAGATACATGCATGTCCTAATGATTGTATATTATACCGGAAAGATTTTGAATTGTTGAAAAGTTGTCCGAGGTGTGGGTTATCACGTTATAAGTTGAAACAAAAAGATGATGATTCTATTGATGACATGGAAAAGCATGGACCCCCAATGAAGGTTATGTGGTATCTTCCCATCATTCCAAGGATGAAGCGTTTGTTTGCAAACCCAGACGATGCTAAGAATCTTAGATGGCATGCAGATGAGAGGAAATGCGATGGCATGTACCGACATCCAGCTGATTCTATTCAATGGAAGAAATTTGATGATGACTTTCCAGAATTTGGTAAAGAATCAAGAAATATCCGACTTGGTTTAGCTACAGACGAAATGAATCCGTTTGGTAATATGAGTACAAATCACAGTTCATGGCCTGTATTACTAGTTATTTACAACTTACCTCCTGGATTGTGCATGAAGCGAAAATACATGATGTTGTCTATGATGATATCCGTTAATGGATGATGCAAATCGGTTAAAATGCAGCAAATATCAATAAAAGAAGTAAAAGGGGTACCTTTTGATGATCGGATGAGCGTTGAAGAGAGTTGGAGATTAAGAGAGTTGAGAAGCTTCGTGGGTTCGCAGAGAAGAACTTAGAACGTTTTGAGGGTGCAGAAAGATGATGGAACAGTGGAAGTGCAAGGGGTTTAAGGGTTTTTCGAACGTTTTCGGAAGCACAAACGACAACTGAGGATGACCGTTGATGAAGCCACGTGTCGAGCGATTGGAAAAAGGGGTTTGGTGGAGTGTCAGGAAAGCAGAGGGTACAGACGTTTGGAATTCCGTGCCAGCGCCAAGTAGATCGACGGTGATGTGACCTCTTAGTCTTTTCGCTGGACAAGTCTTCGCTTAAGACTGGGGGGCTTGTGTACCGACCAGGTAGTTGGGAGTGATGACGTGGCAGCAAGTGGTAATATAGGCGTGTTGAACGGAACACCTGGCTGACGGAAGGGAAGGACATCGGGGAGTTCGTGTAGTCGCCAATCATTAAGTTGGCGTGCTCCGATTTCTAGCATATCTAAACCGGCGGTCACCAGGCTTGTGTCGTAGTCGCCGTATGTGAACTTAGGCGACCAAGTGGTCAGAGATCGCCGAGAGGGGGACATCGCCGAAAGATCAGGAAAGCTTGTTCAAGGCCTTCAAGGGGCACGAGTACGAAGGATGAAGTTATCAAATGATCATTCCCTAGCCAGAGGTTGAGGTCAGGGAACAGTTTACCAGAACATGCACGATGAGCAAGTAATGCAGATCGTGATAGCGGCAGGCGAGATCACAGAGAAGGTGCGCAAGGTGACACCCTGTGCTCGCCACTAGAAGAAGATCGCACTCCAAGGCAGCTATGCACCGAGTTGCTCCTCACCTGAGTAACTTAGTCGAACAGCTTGAAGAGTAGGAGTGGCGCTCAAGCAGAAGACGTTCCAGATGGTGACACGTGTATAGCTGGATGCGAGCCACGTGTCCAGAGGTGTAACCGTTAGGAGAGAGAAAATGCACAGGTATATAAGGAACTCTTAACAGATTCTGAGGTACGCGCGTTTAGAACACTTCTTTACGCTTTGAGAATACTTGAGTACGCTGAGAGAGTTTTTGCACGGTTCCTTGAGTTTTTAGCTTTTCTCTCTTAGAGTTTTGGTGATTCCGTCACTAACTTGAGCGTCGGAGCGCGATCGGCCGCAGCGGCGCCACTCTGTCTTTTGCAGGTTCTTGAGGAGAATCAAGGTGTGAAGGACGGAAGCTAGCGTGGTGCAAAGCCGATCCAGAGGAAGATACCTTCGGCGTGGCAAGACTCTTGCGCTCTGGTCAACCGGCAGGATCATTTATATATGGAGTTAATTGAATAAGTATTGGTATTTATCAAAGAAGTTAATGGAGATAAATAAAAGTTCCAGTGACTAATGAAAGAAAAATATCAATTTCTTTTAACATAAAATACAAAATTAATTAGAAAGAAACCTGATAATATAAAAATTATAAAGTGGGCAAAGATTATTGTTATAATGTTTGAAATTTTGAATCCAAACTAATAAAATAACATGATTTTTGCAATAAATACAATCAGTGTTGACATGTTAAAATGAATTTAATAAAAGGATTTAAATCAAGCTAAAGATGACAAGAAGTTTACAAGAACTACGCAAAACCCACTAGTTATAAAAGCGAAAATCTACGTTTACGATTTATGTCTGACAAAACGGTAATCACTGGACAAAAAATGGGTGATATTTTAGTTAATAATGTAAACTCTTTTCCTTCATTAATATGAAAATCCAATCTAAAAGTTCAGATTTGCATTCAATGCTAGATTATCATATGTAAATGTCTAGTTTTACATCATACTTTCTTGTATCTGATGTAAAAAAAGTTTACGTAACTCATTTCTCTCGATTTTTTTTATTTTATTTTGTATTGTCACTTTGGATATCCTAAATCGACTAGAAATAAAAACATTTCACATATATAAGTAGTACAAATCTTACTTTATGATGTTAGTTTTCTAAGATTGAGTTAGATTTAAAGTCTACTTTTTAGAGTCTATCCTAGTAAGAGTTTGTTGGAATTATCATGACATCCGCTATTGGGTAGCTACCAAACCACTTATAAATATATAGTCTCATGTAGGAGTTGAAGGATCTCGGCATGAGAGGGAGTTGGAGGGTCTTAACAAAGGGGTGTTAGAGATCCCACAACGACTAGAGATAAGGACATTTCAAAGTATATAAGTGGATACAAACTTTACCTTATGAGACGGTTTTGTAAGGTTGAATTAGGCTTAAAGTTCACTTCTTAATATGATATCAAAGTCATTTATAGTCTATTCTAGCGAGAGCTTTTTGGACTTATCAGGCCACCCGTTATCGGACCGCTATCAGACCATAAATATCTCACACACGAATCTACATTGACTAGAAATAAGAACATTTCATAGTATATAAGTGAATGCAAACTTCATCTTATGAGCCGATTTAAGGTTTAGTTAGATTTAAAGTTCAATTCTTTATACTTTGTTTCTTCATCGTTGTTGTTGGTGTCTTTAGTGTGGTTGTGGTCGTCTTCATTGATAGTCATTATTGTTACCATCATGAAATAAGCCGATTCTTATTAAGGAAATAATAATTATTAAATTTTACGCAATTATTGTATACAATATTGTACGATATTGTACGCAATTATATGCAATTAATTTAATAATAAAATTTCATGATTAGTGGATTCCTACCTAATTAGCTTGTAATTTGGAGAGAGAAAGTCTTCATACACTTACTTGTACATATTTCCTATACATGGAGTGATGTAAATACACACAAGAGAATAAAAAACATTTTCTTTTTTCTTTTCATCTTCTTACATACAATTTTCTTATATGGTATCAATTGGTGCTCTGACAGCCTCGTCATTTTTATCTACTAAATAAGATATCATGTTTGGCAAAGAAAGCACCAGTAATGAGTTCAATAGAAACCTCGTACAAGACTTCACTACCGAGCAAATTTAGCAATTGGCAAAGGCTATTTACTCGCTCAATAATAACGGTAAAAGTGACATGTTTGTTAGCTCTGCAGGTATGCTTGCCTATAATTCGTCTATTAATTTTGCTTTTACGAAAACATGGATTTTGGATAGTGGAGGAACCAATCATATTGTATCCGATTCACAATTTTTCACACACACTTCATCATCATTTATTCCAAATGTTAATCTACCCACAGGCTCAACTGCACTCATCTCATCTACGGGCACAATTAAATTCAATGACAATATCACTCTCAAAGATGTTTTTTGCGTTCCTTCTTTTAATCTAAATCTTATGTCTGTTTGTAAGATAACCAGTTCACTAAAGTGTTGTGTCGTCTTTTTTTCACATGGTTGCGTTTTGCAGGACTTGGCTCCGGGTAGGATGATTGGCTCGGGTAAACAAGACGCAGGCTTATACTACATGTCCCCTCTTTCAAACCAAGCCCACACATCTCAAATTTCGACCGACTCTGATTTACGGCACAAGCGTCTTGGACATCCTTCAGTAAAAATCTCATTCCCATTCATAATAATTGTAGTATTTGTCCAAAGCTAATCAGACAAGGCTACACTTTCCTTTAAACACAATAAAATATCATTCTCTATTTAATCTATTGCATTGTGACATTTGGGGTCCTGATAAAACCCCAACTCATTTTGGAAATCGTTTTTTTTCCCACTATAGTCGATGACTATACTAGATGTACGTATTTCTTATGACTCACAAGTCTAAAACCCAACATTTCTTAGAATTATTCATTACTTTTGCACAAAATCAATTTCAAGCATATATTAAAACCATCTGTGTTGACAACGGATTGGAATTTATTTCAATGCGTAATTTTTTTTCTCAAAAAGGGTATTGAATGTCAACGCACTTGCGTCTACACTCCTCAACAAAATGGAGTAGTAGAACGCAAACATAGACACATTTTAAACACAGCACGAGCCCTCCTATTTCAGTCTCATTTACCATTAGAATTTTGGGGGCAATGAGTTTTAACCGTTACATATATCATTAATCGCTTGCCATCATCACCTTTACTAAAAAACAAATCACCTTTTGAGATGTTATATAATCGCCCACCTTCACTTTCTCACCTAAAAACCTTTTGGTTGCCTCTTTTACGCAACTTTTGTTTCACCTAAGCAAAAATTTGACCCGCGCAATGCATCTTCATTGGTTATCCTCTCAATAAAAAAGGATACAAATTATTTGATATAGATGCAGACACTATTTTTACAAGTCGGGATGTCACCTTCCATGAAAGTGTTTTCCCATTTTGGCAACAGTCCCAGATGCAATCCTCACCTCCATTACAAGGTATTTTGCCCGCTATTGACATTGACTTACCCACTCCTGTCCAACATTCACTCGATCAACCTTCTTCTCCTACCCGTCACAATGCACCTGAACCTCCAGCAAACCAACCTTCTTCTCCTACTCGTCACAATGTACCTGAACCTCCAGCAAACCAACCTTCTTCTCCCACTCCAGGAAGTTTAGCGCCCATTACTGAAACTTCTCTAACCGACCTTCTTGTTCGACGATCTAGTCGCACATCAACCCCACCTTCTTGGCTTCAAGACTACGTAACGGGATCCCAATCCAATCATTCGACCACTGGCCAAGACCGGTCGAATTGAACCAGGTATCCTATGCATCATATTTTTTCCAATTCACGATTTTTTTCTACACATAGTGCATATGTAACATCACAGCCACCAAAGAACCTCACACTTATGCTCAAGCTATCCTTGATCCAAATTGGCAAAAAGCAAAAGACGAAGAGCTTTCAACCTTGCAGCTAAATCAAACGTGGACCTTAACACCGTTACCCGCTGGGCAGAAACCCATCGGCACGCCTTGTCGCAAAGGGGTACACTTAGATTGAAGGTGTTGACTATTTTGAAATTTTTTCACCAACAACAAAATTAACAACTTTAAGGTGTCTCCTCACCATTGCAGCAGTCAGAAATTGGTTTACTCACCAGCTAGATGTGCAAAATGCCTTCTTACATGGCACATTGCATGAAATTATTTACATGAACTTGTCACCCGGGCATCACCGACAGGGGGAGAACATTGTATGTCGACTCAACAAATCCCTTTATGGTCTCAAACAGGCATCCCGGACATGGTTTTCAACATTTTCTCATGTGATTAAATCAGTAGGATTTCAACAGTCAAAGATAGACTACTCTCTAATCACAAAGAATAACTCATAATTTACTGCCCTTTTGATTTATGTGGATGATATTCTTTTGACAGGAATTTAGGTGGAGAGTTGTTAAAGGATCCAGTCAAATACAGGCGACTTGTGGGATGATTGATATACCTCACGGTTACTCGACCTGACTTAGTATTTGCGGTTTGGACCCTAAGTCAATATATACAGGCTCCACGGAAACCTCATTAGGATGCCGCAATTCGATTCCTAAAGTACATCAAAGGATCGCCGGGACAAGGATTGTTATTGCCATTTGAGAACAATTTGACATTGACAACTTATTACGACTCAGACTAGGGAGGTTGTCAGACAACTCGGAGATAAGTATCTGGGTATTGCATTTTTCTTGGTTCCTTTATTATCTCATCGAAATAAAAAAAACAGAGAAATGTATCAAGATCATCTGCGAAAGCAGAATACCGCGCGATGGCCAATACTTGTTTGGAGATAGTTTGGTTGCGATATCTGTTGCAGGATTTAAAGGTGTCATGTAACTTGTCAGCTCAACTTTTCTGTGACAATCAAGCGGCATTACATATAGCAACAAACCCAGTATTTCATGAACGCACAAAACACATTGAGATAGTCTGCCACATTGTGCGAGAAAAATTACAAGCCGAGATAATCAGTCGTCCTTCATATGTACTGACACAGTATCAGCTCGTAGATATTTTTACGAAGTCACTAGGCAAGGAACAGTTTCATGATCTTCACCTACCAACTTGAGGGGAGTATTAAGAAAATAATAATTATCAAATTATACGCAATTATTGTATACAATATTGTACGATATTGTACGCAATTATATGCAATTAATTTAATAATAAAATCCCATGATTAGTGGATCCCTACCTAATTAGCTTATAATTTGGAGAGAGAAAATCTTCATACTATATATTTCCTATACATGGAGTGTGATGTAAATGCACACAAGAGAATAAAAAACATCTTCTTTCTTCTTTCCATCTTCTTACATACAATTTTCTTATAGATTCTTCAATTTGCTGTCGTCACTGCTGCAAAGTTTGACGATTTTTCATCCTCCTCCGCTCTTGTCGTCACAACTCTACCATTGCACTTCCATTTTTCGTGTTTAAGGGTAAGTACCAAATATTTTGTCATTATATTTGAAACTTTTTTAGGATTTTTTTAGGAAGATCTTTTTATTTGCATGATACTTTAGTATATGGTAATTTTTTTATACGTACATTAGTATGTTGTTTTATTTTTATGAACATTATTTTGTAAAAAACATTTAAAAAGTTTCTATGATATTTTGTTTTATTTCTAAATAAGCAATTGTATATAAACTAAATTTACCTAAATATAAAAGTTAGTTTGTATTTAATTTGCTAATTTTATTTAAAATAAATATTGTATTGATGCATACATTTAGTGAAGTGTAGTTCTCATTTGAGATTTAGTACAAATGGTTAAATATTAATCCTTCATACCAAATCTTGTATAGTTTGATTGGATAGATTGGGAAAATTATTTTTCATAGTTTGTTAATATGTATACATTGAGTCTAATGTAATTTCGGTTCCAACCATTTAATGTTGTTCTCTAGGAGCATATTTGAGTGTGATGCACTCTTTGTGACCGCTTAAATTTCGTGTACTTTGGAGACCAATGTAAATTTTTTTCAAAAATTTATCAAATTTAAGAGAATAGACTTAATTTATACATGTTAAAGAATTAGGGAAAATGTTTTTTTCTGAATGGGTAGAGTCTCACCTTGAATTACAAAAGTGAGAATTGCATTTGTATGATTGATTACGATAGATTTTATAACATACTTAGTTATGGATTGAACTTGGATGAATGCACATCATGTTAGTGAAGAGTATGAAAAGGGAGTTGATAAGTTATTGCAATTTTCTTGACAAAATGGAAAACCTATCAAGGGGACGTATTAGTTTCCATTGTGTTCGTGTTTAATTCAAATGTTTAAGAAGCTTGAGGAAATACATGATTTCCTGTTTATCTTTGGTACTGTCAAGAGTTATACAATATGAGCATGACACAGAGAAATAATAGATATTCCAACTATGTTTACTATAGAAAACTTTGAAGAAAGGATGGACAATCATTTAGAGGAGATGATACATGATGTTGGCGAACAACAGTTGTAAAGAGAAAATGTATATGATTGTTTGAAGTTTGATTTGGAGAAACAATTATACCATAATGCAATAACTTTACAAGAGTGTCAGTAAAACTTTAAGACTATTCAGTTTAAAAGAAAGAAATGGATGAACCGATAAGAGTTTCATTATTGAAGGATATGTTTTGAGAAGGTCACATGTTACTTAATAGTAATTATAGAGAGAGGGATATATTGTGTTCGATGGGTGTGGAGTATAAGAAGATACGTGCATGCCCTGATGAATATATATTATGCATAAATGAGTTTGCTACCTTGAGGGTATTTTCGACATGTTGGTTATCACAGTTTAAAAAGAAACCTGATGCAAGTAGTGGTGAGGAAGATACCTAGGGTTATGTACTAGCCAATAATACCTAAGGTTAAAAGATTTTTTGCCAACAAAAAGGATGCAAAAAACTTGACATGACATGAAAATGGTTGAAAATGTGATAACTTTTTTTTTAAATCCAACTGATTCTACACAATAGAATAGGATTGATGAAACATTTAGAATTTGGTGTGAAGTTAATAAACCTCAGACTTGGACTAGCTATAGATGGTATGAATATTTATGTGAACTTAAGTATTAAACACAGTTCATGGCCAATTTTATTGGTCATTTACAATGTGCCTCCTTGGTTGTGCATGGAGAGAAAATATATTATGTTGTTTATGATTATTTCATGACATAATAGACTAGGAAATTACATATATGTGTATCTTAGGCCCTTGATTTATGATTTGAATATGTTGTGGAAAACAAGAGTGGATGTCTTTGATGCATATTGTGAAGATAATTTTAGGTTGAGTGCAATGTTTAAGAGTCATAAGCTCCCTGTTTAAGAGTCTTAAATATTTTACACATTTCCAGCTAACAAGTATTCTACACCTCTTTAGGTACATAAGTATTCTCCACCTCTTCAAGTATACAAGTATTCTACACCTCTTCAGGTACACAAGTATTCAATACCTCTCTAGGCAACAAATCTTAATCTCCCCTTGAGACTAAGACCTCTCAACAAGTGAGAAAAACACTCTTGACAAGAGAACAAATAATGAAAGTTCAGAGTAAACTTCACATAGTGAATGATTTACAATACAAGGTTCACTCCCAAACTGTAAGTGCTCTAAATAGCATATGTGAAATATACTCTCAGAACATTAATACAAGGAAACCTAAATAGTATGCAATGATCTTTGTATGCTCGTATGCTTCATTTTTGTGTTCTTCATCTTCAAGGTCTTTATATAGTGTTTCAGATTGTGACAGTTGAAGCTTTAGTTAATCTCTTTGTTCACATAGTCGTTAGACGCTGGATTAGAAAATCACTGCTCTTGATTTATTCAACTATGTCTTGTTCTTCAATTGTATTTGAAAAGTTTCTTCATTTAGTCCCAATGTAAATGTTGATTCATTAATGAGGTGAGCTTAGGGTTTCTTTAATTTCGCGCATTGTTCATCATTGGATGCTAAATATGACAACTTATGCTTAGATTATATTCTTTGTGTCTTTAATGATTAGAAACAATTTGAATTGATTCCTTTATGATATTATTATGTGAACATTAATCCTTTAAATCTTGTGACTTGAATCTTCAATCATATCTTTTTTACAGATGCTTTCACAGTAATTTCTTTCAACGCTGAGTATAGAAGTATTTGCTTTGCGTCTCAAGTTTTTACAATTTCTTTCTCTTTTGGGAACATTGATCTAATTTATCTTATGTTTCTTGAATCTCGTTCTCCATAGCATAAATTACGCTCTTCACTTAGTCACGTACTTGTTCTTCGCAAATCTTCTTAAATGAGCTCTTTCTTGAATGTTGTGATGACTCTTGAACATATCAGATGCTGAATAATGAAAGTTATGGCTTGCATATTTAATGCTCATTCTCACTTGTTGTCTTCTCAATTTAATCTCTTTCGAGATTCTCTTTCTCCTTTTATGAGCAACAACTTGAATAATTGTATTCCACAAATCTCGCTATGCAATAACTTTGTTGTATCCATTGGATGCTTGAAAAGGAAACTTGTTCTCATTCTCCTCTGCGTCTTGAAGATTCTTAAAATCATATTAGGAAACCTTTGTGATTATCAGTGATTTAATATTTGCAATATCTTAGAGCAAATATGTCACAAAATAAAAATTTCTTAATATCTTGGAATATCAGATGAATTATCAATACATTCCATTCTTAGATATTAATTCAAAACACATAATCAATATATTGAAGTTAATCATCCAGATTAAATTTCTTTCATTATCAACCATAATTTCTCTTGAATATATTCCACAAAACCTTTTCAAACACAAATTTAAATCTCAATTAAGTAACTTTGTGTTTTTAAAAAATATATTTTGTATAGATACATCAATTAAGCTTATAATTTTTTCAATATATTGGACAAATTAGTCACAAGATATATTCGTTGAAACTCATTTGAAAACATTCTAGGGTTTTAATTAAAACATTGCGTTCTGACTAAATATGATTTGTATAACTTAATATAATCAAAACATATTTAGAACATTTGAAGAGCTCATGTAAAAGTGAAAGGATTAAGTATGGAAACTTCCTTAAAACTTGTTCATCTAGCACATGATCTTCTTTTCCTATGTTCATTTGATCAACGTCTGGTCTTTGTAACACTTATGTTTTCTTGCGTGTAGCATAACGCGTTTAGCAACATCATCTTATGCATTTATCTTTAAGCTCTATGGTGTTCGAACTTCGTCTAACACGTTGTATATGACTCTTGGTCGATTGAGTTCTTTGTAGACTTCGCCTACTACTTTTTGTAGAGTCCTTTATTCTGTTTGTCTTGCTAACCATGAATAATTCTTTCTATGCTCATTTTATAGTACACTTTTGTACTATCATTATTTTATGCTCTTAGTTTTATCTTGTAATCTCATGAGCACATTATTCGTTTAATGACTTCGTCTTGACGTTTCCAATTGATGTTGTAGTTATTCTTGTGCTTGTATGATAAGGTCTTTCTCATCCTTCTAGATTATCATATAATGCGAGCTTTTGAAGTGTTCTTTTAACACTCATTTAGTTTGACATTTGTGTTTATAACTCCATCTTCTAGTGTGTCTCTATATCTATGTATTTCCTGCAATGTTTCATCTCATGTATGGTTTGATGTATTGTTTCTTTTATGTTGTACATGAGTGAGCTTGGTTAAACATATAACACACCTTAAAGTGTATTGTGATCATCAAAACTCTAAGACTCTCATTCTAATGGGTGATAGATCGCCTGATACTTTACATTTGTCAATAGGCTATGCAATATGAACTTTCTACTTTGTATAAGATTGCTCTTAGTGTTTCTCATAATCCAAAAGTGATGTGTAAGTTAAGAAAGGATTTTTATGGTCTCAAACAAGCTCCTACACTAAGTTTAAGAAGTTCTTCATAGTTATTACACTACAAGAAAAACACGAATTATATACGGAATATTACATACGGATTTCCGTATGTAAAACATTACATACGGATTTTTCCGTATGTAACTTTTGGCGCCAAAATATAAAATTTGCTGTGAATGGGATTCAAAGTTAGGTTCTTTCAGATAACTCAGAAAATTTAACCACTACCCAAGCAAATGCTTTAGTATTATTATGATTTTTATTATATTTATTGTTATTAACAATATTAATATTAATAATATGAATATAATATTAATAATATGAATATTAATACTAATAATATTATTAATATTTATAATAATATTAATAATATTTATACCTATATATAAAGGGGATTCCCCTCTTAACTGCTCTTAATTTTTTTTCTTATTTTATTCTTATATTAATATTTAATTTTATTATTGTATTATGGTCATTGTGTCATTTCTTATTCCCCTCTTAACTGCTCTTAATTTTTTTCCATTTTATCCTTACTTAATAATTTATTGTATTAATTTATTTTGGTTATTTGGACATTTTATAATTTCAAAAATTAATAAAATAATTTTTTAATTTTAAAATTTATTTTATTTGTTATTATTTAAGTGGAGAGTGGAGAGAGTGATTAGTTACTTTTCTGTTTTAAAGATCTTCTTCTCTATTAAATAAAAAATTAAAGATATTTGTAATATTTTGTGCACGAGCAGAGAGTGGTACCTACTTCCCACTTTCTCTCTCCACTACACATAACACATTCTTTTTTTACCATACTTCTCACTTTCTTTTCTCTTTCCTTTTCACTTTGATGTAAAATCATACTTCATTTCTTTGATTAATCTTTGTGGAACCCTAATTTGACATTTGTTTCATGAAATTGTAATTGAAGTTTGTGACTAGAGGAACGAAAAGAAAGTTGCGCACTTCATCACAACAATAGGTAATTCTCTTTATATTCATTTCAATTTGTAAAACACTAATTTGTCTTCTGAAATTATGATTGAAACATGTGACTAGCGGGATAAGAAGGACTCAACAAGAGGAGGCAATAAGACCCTTTTTGGTAACAATTTTATGGATTTAAATGAAATCATACAGATCATTAACTAAACTATATTCTCATTTCCTCATATTTTACGGAAAAGTTACTTCTAATTTGATTTTTAAGTTTTCTATCATCACCATTTTTTTTATCTTTGCTCTTCCTCTATATTTTCTTCTTTTAGGTTTTGATTTTTGAAATTATCTTAACTTTTCATAAAGTTATGATTTTAGAGACCACCTTCAAAATATGTTTGCTCAACATAGAGCATTATGCAGAGAAGGTATGTCATTGTGTTCTTAAATCTATGTTTTACATGTTATACTAATATTTTGTTTGTTTTTTATTTGTTAATTGTAGAGAGTTAATATTCATAGCAAAATAGAGGAATCAGAGAAGCAAAAAGGAAAAACTGAGTTTCGTTGTCGCGCTCACTCTCCCAATCGTAAGATTCTAACACGAAGGAACATTAGATTTGGGTGCGAAAGATGGGAACAATTTAAATGAGTCTCTATACAGGTCCAAGGGTCTAAGGTGAAGAAAAGAGAAGCAAATTTCATTGCATTTTCTTCTTTTGTATATAATATTTTTCAAACAATTGAGGATGAATTTTTTGTTTATTGTTTGTTTAATGGTGTCATATGTATTGTAATAATTGTCATATATTATTGGTTGTTTATAGACCTAATGAAAAATATTGGTTTAATTCCTACAATTGATAAAATATTAAAAAGTTATTAAAAAAAATATGAAACTCAAATTCTATTTAATTATTTTTTCGGTTGAGTTTGTAGTTTTAAATAAATTTTAACTATTACCAAATACATATATTTTTACCCATAATTAATAAAATATTAAAAATTATAAAAAAATGTGAAACTCAAATTCTATTTAATTATTTTCTATCTTGAGAGACGGTTTTGAATTCAAATAGCAATTTTGAATTTTAAATTTTGAAAATTCATTCATTCTCTTTACCGTATGTAACTTTTAATTACCGCTCTCCACTATTTTATTAACCTACTCTTTAACTGTATACTCTTTAACTTCTCATTTTAATGTTATTAAGAGAAATTGATGCGGATACACACTACTCTTTAACTGTATACTCTTTAACTTCTCATTTTAATGTTATTAAGAGAAATTATTTTTGAAAAATAAAAAAAATTGATAATAATATTAATAATATTTATAATAATAAGTATAGTAAAAATGATCAAAGAACTTGTCTGGTCTAGTGGTTAACTCTTCTCCTTCCTGGAAGGACTTGGGTTCGAGTCCTGGCAATATTGATTTGGGGCTTGGGTTTGAGTTCTTTCATGTTTTCATCTATATATATATATAATACATATATTAGTTAAGAATAATTTAATTTTTATGCTATTTTCATAATTATATATTTATGAATTCATATTAGAAACTCTACTACTCTTTCTTTCATATGTCTTATTTTTTGTTTTATTGTCAATTATCATTCTTAAAATCTTTCACAAGTAATATTTTTTAACTATAATAGCAGTTAAATTTTTTTATTAGAAAGCATTAAAATTCATATTTTATAAATAGTTAGAAAACACAATATGACTCACATCAATTAAGTATTTGACAGTACACTGACCAACATAAAAAAAAATCAAATTTAAATTAAGATATTAAAACTATATTTAAACATGAAAAAATGTACATTAGGTAACATGACAGTTATGTAGAATCAAAATTAGTTTTTGGTTACCAATTCAAACATAGGCAATCCAAAGAGGTAGAATTCTTACCCAAAAATTTCATCAGCCACCTCGGAGGTCTCCCTATTCATCAGAAAAGGAATAAAGCACCAATATCAGAGGTTATTTGCATAATTTCACAAATGTTATCTTCATAATCTGTCTAAATGATTTTATTTCTTTTTGAAACCAGAAAATATTTTACATGAGTTAATGCATAATGCAGGTAAAATATAAAAAAGAACTGATAATTAATTTTTGTTTTAAAAAATATTTAATTAATAGAGTGATACTTTATCGATAATATGGAATGGAAATTTATGACAATAAGTGTACACTTTTGAAACTTAGTTTTACAAAATGTCAAAATATAGTTTTTAGCAGTCCAATTATGTTTTAATAGATAAAAGATGGTTTCACTCATAATCAGTCAATATCTAATTTATATATGGAGTTAATTGAATAAATATTGATATTTATTAAAGAAGTCAATGGAGATAAATAAAAGTCCCCTTTAGTCAGTGATTAATTGAAGAAAAATATCAATTTCTTTCAAGATAAAATACACAATTAATTAGAAAGACACTCGTTGATACAAAAATTATGGATTGGGAAAAGATTATTGTTATAAAGTTTGAAATTTTGAATCCAAACGAGTGAAATGACCATGACTATATCAATAAATATATAGCATTATTGACATGTTAAAAGGAATTTAATAAATCATTTAAATATTGCTAAAGATCAGTTACTATAACTATCCAAAACACTTACCATAACCTTAACCAGAATAAAAAAAATAGTTATCAAAACGTTATTATAACATAGATAAAATTGTATATACCAAAATCTATTACAAAAATTTGATACGGTATGTACATTTCTTACTATATAAACACTTACGTAATTAAAAATTTAGTTAGAATTTCTAGAAGTTTTTGTATTTCTAGGAGATTCTCTTATTGTTTTCGAAAAACAATAAATAAGATACTTTTTCTCGTTCATCTACTATCGTGTCTTGGCTTTAGTCACCCACCAGTGATGTAATTTGATTGCCTTGGCTTCTCTTTGACATATATGTTTCTTTTTCTACATCAACTCATATATTGTAACAATATATATTATTTTATTCAAAATTCTTTGTAATTTAACCTTTATTCAGTGCATAAAATATATTGAAATTAATTCTCATTTTACTCGTTATCAACTTTAACATGAAACTATTATGTTGCCTTTCATCTGTTCGTTTATGCCTATTGTTGATTTATTTACAAAACCACACTTTGTTAAACGTTTTCTTATTTTACTGATAAACTTTTAATGTTTCGTACCAATGCATCATAAATTTTAAAAAATGCTAAATAATATATATATATATATATATATATATATTATTAAGAATAATTTAGTCTTGATGTTATTTTCATATTTATATATTTTTGTCTCTTTCTGACTTGAATCTTTAGACTTCATAATGTGACCAATATTAGAAACATTATTACTCTTTCTTTTCATATATTTTTATCTTTTGTTTAATTCTTCTCAATTACTACTGTTAAAACCCTTCACAAATAATTTTTTTTTTTAACTATAATACGATTTTAATTTTTTATTAAAATTCATATTTTATAAGTAGTTAGAAAACATAACATTAATCACATCAGTATTTAACGGTGTACATAGAGAGATTAAAAAATTCATTTTCAAAATGGAGGAGAAAATAATTTTAATTTAGAAAACCAACATAAAAAATTCAAATTTAAATTAAGAGATTAAAACTATATTTGAACATGAAAAAATGAAAAAAAATTATAATAAGTACGTAGAATCGAAATTAGCTTTTGGTAGTACACACTACTTCAAACATAGGCAATCCAAAGAGATAGAATTCTTACTAAAAATATACAGGTTGAGGTTGGATGAATGTCCCCTCCTCTCTGTTCACCCAAAGAAGAAACAGAGTATCAATACCAGAGGAGCACAACGCAACAAGGAAGACTATCTAGTTAAATTTGCTAGGGTATGTACATTTCTTATAATATAATAAAAACTTACACATTTAAAAATTTAGTTATTATAATAATTAATAATAAAGAATAGTTTCCCAAACATTAAGGTAAGATTTATAATAAAATATATAAAAATGTACAAAATAATCATTTATTAATCATTAAAGATTATATCATTACTATTTTTATTATTATAATAGATAATTATAGAAATTATTTAATAATTAAACGGTTTTAGAGGGTTTTGAAATTTTTTATGGAAATAGATGGATTGAAACCAAACTATTTTTATAAAATGATTTAGTTTGGTTTGATTTTTTAAAATATCTAGATACATTTATCTATAATTTATAAAATTATTTAATAAGAATTTATGATTTTGTATATACAATTTTTTTCTATTTTATCTTTAATAATATTTTTAAATTACAATACAAATTTACAAAAATAAAAAATACAGTGGAAAAAAACTAATTGTGAAAAAATAACTATTTGCATTTTACATGTAATTAAATTATAAATACTTAAAATATTTTATTCTTTATAATTTTTTTATTATAATATAAATTCAATATAATAAATTATATATTTTATTATTTTATTTTCATAAAAGAAAAAGCTCGCATAAAATAAAAAATAATATATATGTATTTATAAAAATTTTATAAGAGAATATAATAACAAAATCGTATCCATAGAGTGTTTAGCCAGTAAATATAAAAAGTAATAAAAAAATATTATTATATTATTATAAATTGGTTTTCAAATGTAATTATGTGGTTTTCTTTTTGAGTGTGAAATAAACATTTTTGTCAAAGAAACACAAATTTAACAGAACAAGTAGGTTTAGTTTTTCTTGAAAAAAAAAAACATTAAAGAAAGCCTTCACTGCCCTACTTTCGTTGTAGCATTGAAGCGTGTGGCTGGAAGAACTGAAATAGCAGTCAATATCTGAACAACGATCCTCACAGGCGAGAGGAATCCATGAAAGCTCAAATCCATAGAGTAGCGCTGTGTGCATCATGTCATAGGAATATGTATTTGTGTCCAAACCCCTCCAAGATGTGGGAGAAACCAGCTTCACTTCACAACCAACTTCAATGTCCTCTGCAATTAGGTCACCAGCCACAGCGTATATGTAGCCTTTCCACTTCCAGTTCAGGCATCCACGGGTATCCACATACTTAGGGTTCCCAGTCACTGGATGGCTACAATTCCAAAACACTATATGCTCGTCAACAAGCCGCTCGGGATAATTCCACACAGAAGAACCATGTTTGGGGTGAATATATAGGGGATACGGAATCATTGTTAGATAAGAATGAGTGAAATTGGATGGAGAGAAGAAATAGCGAGGAAGAGAAGAGCAGTTTGATTGTTGAAGTCCAGGATCCACCACTCGGATTGTAAAATTATTGTAGTTGATGGCCTGCACATGAAATGTTCCCAAGTACAAAGAGACCAGCGCGTTATATTGTTTTCACAAGATAGCTCATACATGGTGAGACCGCATCCTTGTGGATCTCCTTTCAATCGGAATGGATAAGATATGTTGCTGATTTTCCCACAGGAAGAGGGGGGGCAAGCATCTTCTCCATGAATTTGGAAGAGCAGAAACAGCAAGACTATCAAACCTCTCTCTCTCCACATGCTCACGCCCAAATTCTTTTCTGTTTAAACTTCTACTGCCAACTGAATCCAAGCTTATATTTAAAGGCAAATTTCACATACACAAGAACAGTAAGTAAACCAGTACAAAAATATCCAAATTTGAGATATAATTCTTTTTTTGCAACAACTATCGAATAAGTTTTTTTACTAGAATCAACTGGTACTGATTCATGACTGCTTGTAGTAAATCCAGCAAATTGTCAATTATAAAATAAATAAATAAACAAGTTTTATTATATAAAACATTTATATATTTAATTTAAAATTATATTTTATATAATTATAATTTTAAACCTTTAAAAAGTCATTAATTTTTTATTACAAAATTTATCATTTGTATTTATTTTTAAAAATTAGATATGTTTTTTATTTTACTTAGACAAGTCATTTTATTTAAGCTAGTTGATTAATTAGATTTAATTTTTATTTTTTTTATTTCTCAATTTCAACTAGGGTTATATCTATTTCTTTTACAATTTTTATTATGGGTAATAAAATATTAACTATGTTCAATTAATTATGTAATAAAATATGAGTTATTTCATGTTGAATATTTTTTCTTTAATTTGAACTACATAACAAATGAAAAAGTAACTCAATAAATAATAAAAATAAAAATAGTATAATGATTAGAATAATATTTGATACATCAAAGTTCATATCCTTTAAATGTATTTTTTATTTGTAGTTTATTAGTATTAATTTTTTACATACGCGCATTTTTTGGTTATCTAGTTTGTCTTATTGAATATATACAACTATGCATGCTTCATTTAAACCAAGACACAATGGCTTTGGTTGTACACTTCCCTATGATAATTTCTTATTTAGACAAATAAAGTTGATACAAAGTGTAAGCATTCATAGTACACATCAAAAACTTATAAATGACTATAATTTGTGTGCAAAGAATGTTTGTTTATTTATTTCTGGAAAGAGGATTTTTTTTTAAAGTGTTAAAATCAAATCTCTTAAAGAATATGCTTAAAGCTACTCCATACAAACAATTTTTTTGAAAAAATTGAATGACAGTCTTGTGAAGTTAGTAATTTGTCTCAGGTTCTATGCATTACGCGGCCAAAAACGGACACTTATGTACTGTAGTGGGCAAGACTCAAACTCAAGTCCTCTCAATGACAAAGAAGTTTTAACTACTACACCGACAAGTTTTTTTGTGATATAATGATTTTTATTATACTTATTATTAATATTTTTAATGTGGGGCACCTGAAAATTTTCTTAAATATGTACATTAAATATAATTTAATAAAAATTATATTAAAACTTTCAAAAATTCAATTCATTTTATTTTAAATTTATACAACAAATAAATAAATTTAATGTATAAAAAACTGTATATAATTTATAAAAAAAATTCTTTAATTAATACAAAACAATTAAATTCAATTTATACAACAAAAATAATTCATTTCATTTATACAACAAAATTTATTTTAAAATATATAACAAATAATAATCTATATTGTTTAATTTATATATGACAATATAGAAATAAAATAAATTTAAAATAAATAATCTTTAAAATAATAAAATATTTTATATAACATTTAAATAATTTAAATACATCTTTTCTTTTACTCAATTAATTTTAAATCAAACACTTAATTAATTTAATAATTTAATTTAACTAATTTATATTAAAAATTGATAAATTAAATAATTTATTATAATATTAAAGAAATAATTTTAAAATAAATACAATAAAGAATTAAATATTAAAATATTTCTTATAATGTTATACATTAAATAAATTTAAATAAATAATTTTAAAATCTTAAAATATAAACATGAGTGGGCCGTGGCCGACGCAAGCCGACACGCAAGCCGACGCATATGCGTGGGCCGCAACTGCAAACTGGATTTTTTAAAAAAAATAAAAATTAAATCCATAAGTGCATCCATTTTGTGTCATGCTATTTTGTGTGGGTTTTGCGCCATTTTGTCCGACGATATTAGCGTCCGTTGTTGGCCCACGCAAGTATTTGGAAGCTAATAACTTGTTTTCTTGTAGTGGACGAACATTATTTATGTTTATAACAATCTAGAAAAGAGTACTCAATCTTGTATTCGTCCTAAGACGCTATTCTCTTTTGATTTGCGAATATCTGCGATCGTTTAAATTACAAACTTTTTTTTATCGAAGTGTTTTAGTCAGAAGTGGTTGGGTCCAAACACTATTCATACTTAGCTAGAAGTAATTGTGTTTAAAAAATACTTGTGTTTTTTTAACTAGAAGTGGTTGTGTCCAAACTATATTTGTAGTTTAACAAAAAATGACTAGGTTTAAATAATAAGTACCTTGTATTTTTGTAGTGATAATTTACATTAGTGGAACATGTTGATTAAGAAGTGGGTGTAGTCTAGATATTTCAAATGAAGTAGTATAAAGTAGTTTTGACAAACTATTTAAAAGATATTTGATTTTGACATTTCTCGAGAGATCCCTTAGTGGCCAAACAAGAGAACATTATAAATTTAACATAAAATATGGTTTAAGTTAACAAAATCAACAAGTTACCTTAAAATGTAACCAATACTGCTCCTTATGAGATTTAAGTATCATTTCCATGTTGTTAAAGGTTTAAGAAATTGTAGCTTAATTGATAGCATTTTCATGAAGTTCTTCTTGAATCAAAGTAGAGCAAAGGGGCGGAAGCAATGGATGAGGTGAGCAAGATCCTCCTAAGAGTGGTGTTGATCTTGTAGGTGCATGTTAAGTGTGGGTATTGGGTGGTTCGGCCAGCCCAAGGGAAAAGATGAAGGAATTGAAGTTTAGAGCCTAGGATTCTAGGGAGAAGCAAAGCTTGGCACAAAATGGCAGCATAACTTTACTCACAATAAACTTGCCAAATACAAGGTGTAGGCTCCTCCTTTTATAGGCTAAGGAGGACCATAATGCAACCCTAATGCTAGCCAAATGAAATGTAAATGTGAAGCACATGGGTGCACATGGCACATGGGTGCACAAATGAGCACATGGGGAGGGGTGTGTCTAGTTTTTATGCTCACCCCCTCCATGGTCTTTCTAGAATGTTCACACAAATATGCTTTCTACACTACTCTAATTACTAAGCACCCCTAATGGGCCTTTATGTAACAATTACAAAGGTCTTCTCTTCCCAAAAACGTAGCTTTGACCCATGTGTATGTGAAGCTAGACGGTCTAGAAGGAATCCTCATCATGGCCTAGACGCTCCTTATGTAGCCGCTCCTCATCATGGCCTAGACGCTCCTCTTCATGGGCTAGACGCTCCTTTTTGAGTCTAGACGCTCCCCATCATAGGCTAGACCGTCTAGTCTTGGAGGCTTGGCTTTCATCGTGTGGTGAGCTTGGGCCCTCCTCCATCATCCCCTCCCTCTTGAAAAGGATTTGTCCTCAAATCCAAAGCTTTTGCTTTTGAGGGGGCTTGTTGTGGCTGGATGGTGTCCATCATCTCCTCCTTCGGGAAAAGATCTATCCTCAGATTTGCTAACTTGATCTCGGATAGCAGCCTCTTGCTTCGTCAAGGTGTGTCCCCCGGATCAAATATCAACCTATGAGAATCTTGAAACAAAGCAAAGGAGTTAGAGTGAGTATTTGGAGAACAATTAATTGTGTGAAGTTGCCATCTTTGTTTTTCTCTTGTTTTGGTCAACTTCTCACAATGCTTCCCTTTTGATGGTTGTAGGTGCCTTCTAATCCTCTTATGTTTTCTAAAATTTCCAAAAGTAGTTACTTTTTCCTTAGGCATAATCCCTTTAGGAAATGGTGACAACTTTAAAAAGGCAAGAGGACTATGTTCACATACAACTTCAAATGGAGAGATATGAGTAATCTTGTGGACTACTCCATTGTATGCATGCATAAAAGGAAAAGGATTCTTATCCCAAGAATTGTGGGTGTCCCTCATGATTTCGTGAAGCATAGAAGGGAGAGCTATGTTTTCAAATTTTGGAGCTCTATCCCTTATTTTTGAAAATAAATCATGGAGGCTTGTCACTTTTCTTAAGAAGAGTTTATCCACTTCCATGAAGAAAGAATCAAGACCTTTTGTCGTCCTAGGAAGCTCTAATTTGAAATGTGTGTCTTCCCATGGATCTTTTACAAAAGGTGAAGGAGTATAGAGTTCTTGGGACGTTGCCTTAGGTGTAGTTTGAAAACAAGAGTTATACCTAAAGTAATGTCTTTGAACTTCTTTTCTCATGGGTGACAAAAGTTTTCCTCTTAAAAGCTCTAGAGTTTTATCAACTCTAATTTGACCCATGAGTTCTCCTTCATGAAGAATTTCTCTTTTATGTGTGAAGGTAGTCTCGTTGATACAACTTTTGTTCATGGAAATTTCAATTCTTTGCAAAGGTTGTCTCATAAGACATGACAAGTTTCTTTAGGCACTACTTCACATAAAAAATTGTCTTTGTAGATGCCTATAGATGACTTGACCTTCACTTGGTGATATCTTGGCATGTATGTAAAATAATCTACTATATTTTTATCTATGCAAACCTTTTTTAAGGATTCTTCTTTTTTTTTCTAGGCTTGCAAGTGTTCCTTTACAAAAGGTAAGGCTAGGTTGTTCAACAAGAGGTATATTTTCAAATGTATTTTCAACTTTTCCTTCTTGTTGAATGACCGTGTGGGAAGGAACACTTTTCTCCCACGCCTTTTGTTTCCCAAGGTTTTTCTCTTGCTTTTCTATTTTTACATTTTCTTCACTCTCACTAGCTTCTTTTTCTTGGCTACTATTCTCATCTTTGTCCCTTAAGATCATAGATCTTTCATTGAAACATTGAGATGCTAATTGATCATTGCCAAGGTATTCTAAACATGGAATTTCTCTAGCTGGAGTGTGAGAGATATGCTTGGTTAGGTTTTCTTGTCTCTCTTTCCTAGCTCTCCTAGGGAATTGTTGATGATATTCATTTTTCCGAAGACTTTCTTCCCCAAGATAATCATGATGTTTAGAGCTAGATGCATGAGAATGTAATTTTTTTGAAAATTGAGACTTCTCATTCTTTGCTTTAGTCAAAACATTAAGTTTAGTCTCACTCTCCAATTGTCTATAAGCAATTGATTGCACAGTTTGTGAAACTTCTTTCAAAAGAGTTTTTAAAGATTTTAATTCACTTCCAATAGACTTTGTAGAATGAGAAGAAGAAGGCATGGCTAAAGCTTTGTGTATACAAGTATTTTACCTTGAGAAAACTTAGGAAAGTCAAAGAAGGTAGTTTTCCAGGTAAGGGAGGTGAGTCACAAAGGACTACTTAAATACCAAGCCTTTGCCTTAGCCAAAAACTATCCCTCAATGTCTTCACACAAAACTTTCTCTTAGTAAACCACTTAGAACACAATTAAGTTGAGAAATCAAATTTTCAATGAAAGAAAACAATGCAAGCTACTAATCAACAAAGCTAGTCGGTTTAACACAAACTTAACAAAATAACCATGCAAAGCGTCACTAACTAAGCAAAAGAAAAGGCAATTACAAACAATTAACAATTACTAATCAAGAATGCTATACTATTCGGCCCTAGGTGAGGCTTCTTGGACACTTGGAGCCCTTGAAGACACACTCACCGTCTAAAACGTAATTAAAAAGGTAATTAACAATAAACCAAGTTGCAAAGAAAATAAGAGAACTCCCTTTGTTGATCCTCTTTTTGGTTAGTGCACTTCCTTGTTGTCTTTGCTTGTTGATCTTCCAAGTGTTTGTAGAGTTTTCCAAGAATGCTTGTTTCGGCTTTGGCCTTGTCTTCTCCTTAGAATGATGGTCTTTAATCCTCCAATTTCCAGCACCTAGCAAAGGGCTAAACCTTAACCAAATCAAGTTCCCATTCACATAAGCACCAAAGAAGGATTAAATTCCAGCACCCAATTTAGAGGTCAAAGAACAAAAGCAATAAACAAATTTAATTGAATAAAACAGTACCACCAAAAGGATTTAGATTGTGACAACTAGAAAGAGAGTCAAGTAAGTAAAGAAAACAAATAAAGGTACTCAATTAAAGGTTGGCACACAAAAGAATTCCTAAAGAAAAGCACTAGATTAGATGACCAAATAAAAAAAAAACAGCACCACTGGAAAATGTTGTGGGCCAGAAAACGTGTTTGTTCCCCGATTTATTCTGAGCTGTATTTTTAGAATTTGGCTCTGAAATTTGTTATGCAAGATACTCAGGATCTTATCTAAAATCTGGCTTTGGATTCACTCAAAACGGATGCACCATTTTTTTTTAATAAATTTTGCAAATTTGGTGTTCGGTTAGGCCAGCTGGAGCGCTTCAGATTTGCACTCTGATTTTAAAAGATTTATCATTTTTTTTCTGTTGCTTCTTTTGACCTAATTCTTTTTTTGTCCTTTCTATAACACTTTAAACTTGCATTTTCCAGAGAATCAAAATTTTCCTATGGGTGGAAATATTTTTCTTGGTTAAAACAACCAAAACAGAGAAGGTGAAAACAGGGGAATCTGAAAACTGGAAACAAAAACAGCAAGATACCAAAGTTTAGACACAATGGAAATTTGTGAAAAAGAATTGTGTATGATCTAAACACAATATGAACTCAAACTAAAAATTAAAAAGGCACCAAAGGAGCAAAGAACAGCAGGTTCAAGCAAATAAAGAGACCCAAAATCAAGAAACAATTAAGCCAAATAAAAGGACTACTATGAATTGTTGACAATATGGATGAACATGACTTGACAAAACATGTATAGATTCAGAAAATTAAAGACTCAAAGCATAATATGAACCAAATAAGGAAAGCAATAAAGACTCAAAAACCTAAAAGAAAATAGCAACACAAAGGTGTATGGAATCCTATCACAAATTGCACAAGAAATTGTTCAAGATCAATTGAACAAGAGTGCTTCGGTTGGATCTTCCACAAAGCACACCAAGAACAAATTAAAATGTAAAAAACAGCAAGACAAGTAAGGAAAGTAAATGACAATATGAAATAAAGAAAAACTAAAATTGAAAAGACAAGGAGCTACTCATCTTGAAGAACCAAAGCTCATGATACCAAATGATGGCATTTTCATGAAGTTCTTCTTGAATCAAAGTAGAGCAAAGGGGCGAAAGCAATGGATGAGGTGAGCAAGATCCTCCTAAGAGTGGTGTTGATCTTGTAGGTGCATGTTAAGTGTGGGTATTGGGTGGTTCGGCCAGCCCAAGGGAAAAGATGAAGGAATTGAAGTTTAGAGCCTAGGATTCTAGGGAGAAGCAAAGCTTGGCACAAAATGGCAGCATAACTTTACTCACAATAAACTTGCCAAATACAAGGTGTAGGCTCATCCTTTTATAGGCTAAGGAGGACCATAATGCAACCCTAATGCTAGCCAAATGAAATGTAAATGTGAAGCACATGGGTGCACATGGCACATGGGTGCACAAATGAGCACATGGGGAGGGGTGTGTCTAGTTTTTATGCTCACCCCCTCCATGGTCTTTCTAGAATGTTCACACAAATATGCTTTCTACACTACTCTAATTACTAAGCACCCCCAATAGGCCTTTATGTAACAATTACAAAGGTCTTCTCTTCCCAAAACCGTAGCTTTGACCCATGTGTATGTGAAGCTAGACGGTCTAGAAGGAATCCTCATCATGGCCTAGACGCTCCTTATGTAGCCGCTCCTCATCATGGGCTAGACGCTCCTTTTTGAGTCTAGACGCTCCCCATCATAGGCTAGACCGTCTAGTCTTGGAGGCTTGGCTTTCATTGTGTGGTGAGCTTGGGCTCTCGTCCATCATTAATACACTTTGGAACAAATATAATTACAAATTTTTGAAACAAATCTAATTACAAAATAAAAATGCAAATTTATGAGGAAAGGAAGGAAGCTAGTTATATAAAATAAAATAAAAATAATAAAATTGAAATTCTTTCTAGAACTAGTTTGTTACTTACGGGGTTCAGGTCTTTCTACATCTTTTAGAGATTCAATTGGTGAAATTGGTGAGTTTATTGATGCTTTTTCTATTTTTAATAATGTTCCTTGCTAAGTTTAACATTATTATGATCGCTAATGAAATTTTCCATGAAATCATAATGTAATTCATTATTGTTGAAATGACACTCACATACTCTGGTTCAAGCTTTTTATTCTAACTTTGAGGTTCCTTGGAAAATTAGAAGTAGGTGGAATACATGCAAGTCTATAAGTCAATTTTTGGATTTTAAAAATTCTTATATTTACACGAAAAGGAAATAAATATGTTGATATTTTAGCTACTCTGCCTAAACCAAATCTGATTTTTGGTGAAATTATTTACTCTTGTTTTGGTGTTTTTCTAAGAATATATGACTTTTTGAAATATTATTTTTTGTAATTTGTTTCATGATTTTTGCCTAGTACCCTTATAAATGTTTTTTTTTCTTCTTTTTATTGATTTAACGTGGTGTAAAATATTTGTGAGGGTTGATATGTCAATTTAGTTAGAATATCACGTTCATTGACTTAGATTTTTCTTTTTATTTTATTTTATGATTTTTTTCAAACTTGTAGTTTTAACTACTATATAACTTCTTCATATATCGAATTCAATTACTACATAAAAAAATTATTAAATAAAAATTATTTTCAAAAATAAAAAATAATTAATCATTAATTAAATTAGATACTATTTTATAAATTAAAAAATTATTAATATTTAAAGTAATTTTTGTTGTTAATAAATTTATAAATTAGTCTTTAAATTAGTCATCAAAATTTTAACTATTAATTTTAGAATTTATATTAAAAAAATGTACTTACTTTTAAAGATAACTGTAGTTTAGGATGTTGAAATTTGCTTATACTTAAGCTCCTTAGTTTTTTTTTAAAAAAAAAGATTGAAAGTAAAGAGAGAGTACTTATTAATCTTTATGTGTTTCTTGGAACAAACTCCAGTTATTTCTTGGAAGAAACTTTTGTTATTGTCACATGGACTATTCATTAGTCATTGGCTTGACTTTTCTGCAGTATTAGGCGTGGAAGATATAGGACAATGTGAATAGAAGGAATTTCAGACACTATACCTGTGAATTTCGAAGAATTTGATAAGGTGGTCTTGTATACGATTGTGACTCTCACTACATTATTGCTTTGGGGAGTCAATTCTTGGCACTTAATATGCACCTACCTTGACATTAATAGAATTAAATGTACGATAATAGTTATCGATAAATTATGACACTGGCCTAATTAAGGGATTTCATTTTTCCATAACGCAGACTTTGACTAATGAAAAATCACAAATCCTTTTTTTATCTTTTCTATGTGGTTCCTGCAACTGATTGCAAAAATAAAAAACAAACAAATTATTATAGGGAGAACCCAGTTTTATTTAAAAAATTGTTGAACAACATTGCGAACATCTGTCCCAATAATTTTCCAGCAAGAATGATAGAAAATACCACCAAAACTATCAGGACCAGGAGCACTATTATCATAAAAATTAAAAACAACATTCTTGATTTCTAAAAATTCAGGACATTTAATCAATATCATATTCTCATCGGAGGAAACTAGTTCAAGAATATAAGTAATAATAAAATCTTTCATATTTCTTGTATCTTGAACATTAGAAATAGACTCAGCATAAAGATTTGTATAAAAGTCCAAAATATGATCCTCAATGAGTTTAGAATCCTCAATAACTTCATTATCAATCCGTAGACGATGAATCCCACTAGAATTATTTCTCCTCCTGACCACAACATGTAAAAAACTAGTATTTCTATCTCCATCTTTAAACCAAAGCATCTTGGCCCTTTCTTTCCAAAATAAATATTGACAGTGAAGAACATGATCAAGTTCCTCTTAGCAATCTTTTCTTGACAGAGAAACCCATCAATATCAGACAAACTAACAGTCTCTAAGGTTTGTTGAATACCAAGGAGGAGGCCCTGCTTAAGAAGAACTGCATTTTGAACATTACCAAAAGAATTTGTATTCCAGTTTCAGAGCTCAATTTTCAACCTTTTAAACTTATGTTGCAAAATAAACATAGGACAACCAACAACCTTATTAGCCCAAGAATCATGAATAAGCTTCATAATGAAGTTTCCTGAAGTTACATAGAAAAGAAACGAAAATTGCTAACCTTCATTAAACAATTACTAGTAAGACTAGCAAGACTAGCAAGAACATGGGAATGGTCAAAACAATTTTTAATAAGAACCTGATAAGTACAAGAATCACATTCATCCAGACACACTCCATTACATAAAGCCCTATCCAGTCTTCTATAACTTCTATGCAACCCTCTCCTTCCATTACACCAAGTATAACAAGGTCTAGTAAAAGATCTACAAGAAATATCATTAGTATTAATCCAATCAAGGAATTAGTTGCGATAAACCTCGTTAGGAGCCACCCCTCTTTGCAGTCATTCGTCGAGAGCACAACATTAAAATCTCCCAAAATACACCAAGGCCCTGTGAAGAAACTAAAATCCCTCCACAAAAACCATCTAACTAAGTATGTGTTGGCACCATAAACACCTGCAAAGCTAAAACATTTATCATACAAAAGGAAAGTTACAGAAATAAATTGATCATTGACCAAGAAATTTTGGACAAGATTTGGAATCAACAAACACCAAAGCTTAGAAACTTTATTAACAATAGGAGACGTATTCACCAAATGCATATTAACAGATTTGAAAAGGACATCGAAAGCATCAATGTATGGCATCATAGGTTCAACAAGAAAAACAAGAAGGGGTTTATGTAGTTTAAGTAAACTAATCAACATCTCCACAGTTTTGTGGTTTCTCAGTCCTATAACATTCCAGAGAAATGAAGAGACCTTCATTGCGACGTTTTAGAGAGAACTGCCTTAGCAGTTTTTTTTTTTGGATTTACCAGTCCCCTTAGGTGATCTCTCTGGTTTTCTTTTAGTGCAAACAATTTCCTCCCCAGTATCGCTGGCATGCTCCTCCATCTCATTAGGATCTGCCCAAAATTTGGAGACTACCTGATTTTCAACAGTTATATGTTCAAAATTAAATTCAATAATGGCAGTCAGAATAATTGGTGTACCAATAAAAGGATCATCTCCCGCATTTGTAGTTTCCAAACCATAAGAGAGGAAAAGTGATTTTGCAAGACCAACGTATCATTATATGAGAGTAGTGTTTTAGCATCCCCAAGTGATTTAGCCTTCCAAGGAGAGGTATGACATGACGGAGATGGTACAACCATAATAGTAGATACTTCCACATGATGACCATCAATAGAAGTCGTAACTGGTGCTTTAGCATCCCCAAGTGATTTAGGCTTCTGAGGAAAGGTATGACGCGTTGAAGATGGTACAACCATAGTAACAGAGATCTCCACATGATGACCATCAATAGGAGTCGTAACTGAATCTACTACGAGTTGTGACTCTGAGCCCTTGACTTGCATAACAACCGGTGAATTCCTTACCATCCCAGGTTCTAAAACCCTAATTGTATCAGAAGTTGGAGTGAACAACCCCTGCCTGGGTGAGGACCTATCATGATCCAAGACATCCTCGAGAGGAGGCATATATGAAAAATCATCCTCCCCTCCATTTGTTTTATCATAAGAAAGGTGACCCAAGAGTGACCCTGCATTAGCCTCGCCAGGAGCATTGGTAGTCAAATTACCAATAGGGCCCTCCACGAGCTTCGACTGCGAATCTTTCTTCCGATACTCTTTATGTTGTTTAGAAACCGCGACCTTCCTTTATTCCTATTCATCAGGGTTGTCTTCTGAGAAGGTTTATGTTGTGGTCGAACACGACCCTGATCATGAATCACGCAACAGTGAGCAAGCTCATTGATGTCAGTTGAATTGGAAAAAGACAAGGTGCAATACATTAAGGAGGCTTAAGGAAACATCAATGGAGTTCACTGTCTTCCAAATGATGAACCAAACTCATGAACATGAGTTTCATTTCCTTATACCACAAATGAATAGTCAAAAACACAAACTATCAACAATAGAACAAGATTAGGATGCGGAAACTTAAAGAAGATAAGAACAAGTCATTAAAATGAATAGAAAACACATTATACAACAAATGAACCGATTGAAATGGAGAATTAAAATGCAGAATTGAAAGGAAACACAAGATGAACAAGATTAACCGATTGAAATGAAAGAACAAGACAAAGAACACAAAACTATTGATTGGAATTACTAAAACATGATTCAGAAATGGAAATGGAGATGGAATAAGAAAGACTTATGTGGTTGAAGCCATGGAAAGGAAGAACATGTCACTTGGATGGTGATTGATCCAAGATAAGTGCAAGATGCTGCCACTTGGAGCTCCCAAAACTCACAAGATAAGACTAGTTGAAGGAGAAAAAGTCTCACACAAATCTCTCTCAATTTGAGTAGAGTAACTTTACTTCAATTTTCCAATCTGCATTTACATGAGCATGGCACCTCTATTTATAGTGTGAGAGGGATGAATTTGAAGAGGCAAAATTACAAACACAAACCATTCAAATTCGGCGCCAAAACAAGCCACATGGGAGGTGTGACTTGCTTTCTTACTTTGGCACCTCCTAAAACTATATCTACACTTACTTTTATGTCACATGGAAGGTGTGACTTACCTTTGTACATTAGCACCCCTTATATCTATATCTACACCTTCCTTTTATGTTCTACCAAAAAAACTACTCAAAAGAAATTACAAAAAGAGACATCCAATGATGCTCTTCTCCCAAAGCCTTGGCCTTGCTCCTAGTAATCCTTTGAGGCATGAAGGATGTTGAGCTCATAGGTTGGGCTTGGGTTTCCACTTGGGCTTGGGCTTCTTGGGCTTGGGCCTCAGGCGCCTCCTTTACTCGTACTGGTAAAGTTCTTCGTCCTCTTCTTGTTAGATGGGAGTTCCCTTCACCAAGATGGATTAAAATTAACATTGATGGGGATATTCTAGTCTTGCTACTTGTGGAGGATTTTTCCATGGGAGTATGGGGAGTTTATTGGTTCTTTCTCTGGTTTCTTGAAGTTCAGACTGTTATGGTTACTAAGTTTTATGGAATTATACATGCTATGGAGGAAGCTCAAAAGACGGGCTTACTAATGTATGGCTTGAATGTGATTCTACCTTGGTTTGTGCTACATTTACTACTAGAACTAATGTTGTGTGGATGCTTCGTAATCGATGGAATACTTGTCTTAATTATTGTGGGAAAATCAGGTTTAGAATTACTCATATTTTTTCGTTAAGGGAATGTGTGTGCTGATAAGTTGGCTAATTTAGGATTTATTCATAGGGAATCATTTCATTTGTTTAATAGCCTTCCATCTAGTCTGTTCTTAGAATTCTTTATGAATTGATATAGTTTACCAATGTATTATTTTTGGTAACATATGGGTTTTGGTCTAGTTTCCCCATTTTTTTTATATTTTCTTTCTTTTTTCTTTTTTTTAATAATACTTTTTTCATGTAATGGCATATGATTGTTATTACTTGATGTGTCAGCCTAACTGAGATGTCAAGTTGTATAGTGATGCCTAACATGAAAGCTTTTATAAAAAAAAATGTAATTCATTATGGTTGGAATGCCACTCACTACTGTGGTTCAAGCTTTTTATACCAATTTTGAGGTCCCTAGAAGTAGATGGAGTAAATACAAGTCTATAAGTAAAATTTTAGATTTTAAAAGCTAATTTGGCTATTAATACCAAGTATGGTTTTCTTTGGTGAAATTATTCTCTTATATTCGACAACTTTTTTAACGAATAGATTTGACTTTTTGAAATATAGTTATTTATAATTTTTTTCATAAATTTGGCCTAATTATCTTAGAAACTGAAGAGGAAAACCAGTTTGTTATGCCTCCTAATCCATTTCAATCAACAACTTCCACTATAGCTAAGGGACTCAGTTCTACTAGACGACCTTTGCAGTTGGAAGTGATTCAAGAATTATTTACACCGGACAAAATTAATGTTTAACTTTTAGAAAAATTATGGTCCATTATTTTATGAAATATGATGACGAAATCTATAACATCTAGTCTATAAACGTATTTTGTAGTGTTAGAAACAATAATGAAATAAATGAATAAATTAGTTTGTTAAGTATTTTCGTCTGATTCAAGGTTCATTTGGTAATCAAGAAAACTTGTTGGTCATGAAGAAAACTTGAAGCCACAAGTGAAAATGTTTGGATGATGATGACCCAAGATGAAGGTGTTGTAGACATCTTATAATGTTTTTATTTTCTCTTTAATTTTAATTGCAATATTGTTGTTTGAATCCTTATTGGATTTCGTTATCATTCCCATGTTCTCCAATACTTAAGGAATTGTAACTTAATACACTTTATATGATAGCTTGGAAACATTTCTAGTAGATGGAACAAATCTAATTACAAAATAAAAGTTCAAATTTATTAGACAACCAAGGAAGCTAGTTATATAAAATAGAAAAGCATAATAAAATTGAAATCCTTTCTAGAGCTAGTTTGTTACTTCTTTAGGGGTTGTTGAGGTTTTTCTAGTTGGTACGTTTAGAGGTTCAACTGATAAGTTTACTGGTATTTTTACTATTTTTAACACTATTTCTAATTTAATTTTTGCTAAGTTTTGCATGATTAGGATCGCTATTGAATTTGTCCATTTCAAAGTAGATTGTATATTCGGAATGCTAGCACCAACAAATAATCCTGGAATATTTGTTAAAGAAGTAGTAGAACACCATTTATCATATTTCAGAAATTAATAAAACTACCTGTACCAATAGTCCAAGAAATATTATCAAGTATAGTAGAGTAAAACTGCTTAATTCTAGGTCAAGGAGACGAGGATCAATAAACCATTCTAAACTCGTATTTAAGAACCCTGACTTTCAGGAGAAAAGACCAAGGCATGTTGCTATAAGCAAAGTTCGAAGCAAGCTTAAGAAGATACACATTATTTTCATGATGAAGGCTAAAAATCTTCAAACCTCTATTCTCAAGAGGTGAACAAATCGTCACTCAATTAACGGTAGCTATGCCTTTTTTCAGAATATTACCAGTCTAAATAAAATTTCGACACCACTGCTCAACTTGCTTAAGAAGTGAAACAGGTCATTTATACATATTAAAGCTATAAGATAAAAATCTAGTAATCATCCTATTGACCAACTGAATCTGACCCATCATGCTAAGAGATTTACCTTTCCAATCTAGATTCAATTTGACTTTATCAGCCAAAGGTTGAAGAAATCGACACTTTGGAGCACAAACTAAGATAGACACTCCTAAATAAGTGAAATGAAAACAACCATGACTACAAAAAAGAATACGTTGAATTATGGTGACAAAATCTTGCAGAATATCCATGGTGAAAAAACTACTCTTAGAATTATTAACATATATTATTGACCCAAAAAATCACCATATATTTTAAGAAAAATACTCAAATTTCTAAGAGACTTATTATTTGCCTTACAGAAAACAAATATGTCATCAACATATAAAATATGAGAGGGAGTGAGATAACCTTACGGACTAGTCATGTGTAGAATCTTCTTATCATTCATAAGCTTAGAGATACCTCTACTAAGAACTTCCTCTGCAAGACAAAAATGTAAAGGAGACAAAGAAACACCTTGTCTAACACCTCTACTATAAAGAAAAAAACCCACCAAACTGCCATTTATTTTGATAGAAAGCATAGATGAACGAAGAATTGTACTAATCCAACTGACAAACGATGGGTGAAAACCAAAGCGTGTCAAAACTAATAATAAGAACTTCCAACTCATAGTGGTAAAGGCTTTATGAATATCAACTTTGTAAGGCACATTACCTCCTCTTACCTTTTTAGAAAACATGTTAATAACTTCAGAAGCAATATCAATACAATTATGAATATGTCTACCCTGCACAAACCCATATTGATTAGGAGAAATGACTCTAGCAGCCACAAGTGCAAGCCTATCCACCAGTATCTTGGAAATAATCTTAAATTTGAAATTAGCAACAACAATTGACTTGTAATCTTTAATGGATTCAACACCCTGAATCTTAGGAATAAGAGATACCACATTTTTGTTCATTACAGGGAGAACCCAATTTTGTTTAAAAACTGTTGAACAACATTGCAAACACCTATCCCAATAATTTCCCAACAAGAATGATAGAAAACACCACCAAAACCATCAGGACTAGGAGCACTATTACCATTAAGATTAAAAAGAACATTTTTGATTTCCAAAAACTCAGGACATTTAATCAACATCATATTCTCCTCACAGGAAACTAGTTTGGGAATATAAGTACCAATAAAATCTTCCAAATTTCTTGTATCTTGAACATTAGAAATAAACTCAGCATAAAGATTTGTATAAAAGTTCAAAATATGATCCTCAATGAGTTTAGGTTCCTCAATAACCTCATTATCAATCTGTAGACGATGAATCCCACTAGAATTATTTCTCCTCTTGACCACAACATGGAAAAAAGCAGTATTTCTATCCCCATCTTTAAACCAAAACATCTCGGCCCTTTCTTTCCAAAACAAATATTGATAGTGAAAAGCATGATCAAGTTCCTCCTTAGCAATCTTTTCTTGACAGAGAAACCCATCAATATCAGACAAACTAGTAGTCTCTAATGTTTGTTGAATACCAAGGAAGAGACCCTACTTAAGAAGAACTGCATTTTGAACATTACCAAAAGAATTTTTATTCCAGTTTCAGAGCTCAATTTTCAACCTTTTTAACTTATGTTGCAAAATAAACATATGACAACCAACAACCTTATTAGCCTAAGAATCATGAATAAGCTTCATACATGAAGTGTCCTGAAGTCACATAGAAAAAGAAACAAAAATTGCTAACCTTCCTTAAACAATTACTAGCAAGACTAGCAAGAACATGTGAATGGTTAAAACAATTTTTAACAAGAACCTAATAAGTACAAGAATCTTATTCATTTAGACACACTCCATTACATAAAGCCCTATCCAGTATTCTATAACTTCTATGCAAAACTCTCCTTCCATTACACCAAGTATAACAAGGTCTAGTAAAAGGTCTACAAGAAAGATCATTAGTATTAATCCGATCAAGGAATTCATTACGAGAAATCTGATTAGGAGCCACCCCCCTTTGCAGTCATCCGCCGAGAGCACAACATTAAAATCTCCCAGAATACACCAAGGCCCTATGAAGAAACTAAAATCCCTCCAAAAAAAACATCTAACTAAGTATGTGTTGGCACCATAAACACCTGTAAAGCTAAAGCATTTATCATACAGAAGGCAAGTTACAAAAATAAATTGATCATTGACCAAGAAATTTTGGACAAGATTTGGAACCGACAAACACCAAAGCTTAAAAACTTTATTAACAATAGGAGACGTAGTCACCAAATGCATATTAACAGATTTGAAAAGGACATCGAAAGCATCAGTGTATGACATCATAGGTCCAACAAGAAAAACAAGAAGGAGTTTATGTAAGCTAATCAACATCTTCACAATTTTGTGGTTTCTCAGTCCTATAACATTCCAAAGAAATGAAAAGACCTCTATTGCGACGTTTTAGAGAGAACTGCCTTAGCAGTTTTTTTTTGGATTTACCAGTCTCCTTATGTGGTCTCCCTGGTTTTCTTTTCGTGCAAACAATTTCCTCCCCAATATCGCTAGCATGCTCCTCCATCTCATTAGGATTTGCCCAAAATTTGGAGACTACCTGATTTTCAACAGTTATATGTTCAAAATTAAATTCAATAACGACAGTCGGAGTAATTGGCGTACCATTATGAGGATCACCTCCCGCATCTGTAGTTTCCAAACCATCAAGAGAGGAAAAGTGATTTTGCAAGACCAACATATCGTTATCTGAGAGTAGTGCTTTAACATTCGCTAGTGATTTAGCCTTCCGAGGAGAGGTATGACGCGACGGAGATGGTACAACCATAATAGTAGAGACTTGCACATGATGACCATTAATAGAAGTTGTAACTAGTGCTTTAGCATCCCCAAGTGATTTAGGCTTCTGAGGAAAGATATGACGTGACGGAAATGGTACAACCATAGTAGTTGAGACCTCCTCATGATGACCATCAATAGGAATCGTAACTGAATCTACTACAAGTTGTGACTCTGAGCCCTTGACTTGCATAACAACCGGTGAATTCCTTACCATCCCCGGTTTTGAAACTTTAACTGTATTAGAAGTGGAGTGAACAACCTGTGCCTGGGTGAGGACCTATCATGATCTGAGACATCCTCGAGATGAGGCATATCTACAATATCATCCTCCCCTCCATTTGTTTTATCATAAGAAAGGTGACCCAAGAGTGACCCCGCATTAGCCCCTCCAGGAGCATCAGTTGTCAAATTACCAATAGGGCCTTCCAAGAGCTTCGACTGCGAATCTTTCTTCCGATACTCTTTATGTTGTTTAGGAACTGCGACCTTTCTCTATTCCTGTTCATCAGGAGTTGTCTTCTGAGAAGGTTTATGTTGTGGTCCAAAAACATGACCCTGATCATGAATCACGTGGCACTGAGCAAGCTCATGCCCAATCATCTTAGAGTAAGAGCACAATGGAGGGAGCCATTCATATTCCACTTCGGTTACAAAAGAAAAGTCTGAACGTTCAACCAAGAGCTGATCGGGAAAAGGGGACAACAGATCAATATCCACAAACACTCTAGCAAACAAACACCTATTCTTTCTCATGGTATGATCATCCAAAGACAAAGGAATTCCAATGCCTCTGGTGATGGAAAATATCGCCCTTGGTCTCCAATATTTCAAAGGCAAATGGTAGATTCTAACCCAAGTCTGGGTTTTGAGTACTCTTCATAGTAGATGGAACAAAGTTTTTTTTTCTTCAGGCAAACAATCCCCTAGCAACCCCATCTCGAGAGCCCACCGTATGTCTTCTAAAGAAGAGAACTCAAACTCATAAAAACCCTTCCCAAGAAAGATTGCTTTCCACGATCTAATAACCTTCCACACAAGTTGCAACTTTTTAGTAAAATCAAGGTGTGTGAGATGTTTATCCCCCTTAGATAGAATAATCCAACCATGTAGATGGGTCTTGCAATCCTCAAGACCAGCGAAGTAATCTTCCTCATCAACCCGGACAACAACCATGTCTCCCATAATACAAGGAGTTGGTAACTGGGAAAAAGGAATGTCACATGTATTTCCCAAAGCCTGAGCAAAAGTCTTCCTTTGGCCTGGAATAAAAAACACTTTCTTAATAGGAAACACTTCTTGATCCATCAAACAACCCATGGGATATACATACTCGTACTGGTAAAGTTCTTTGTCCTTTTCTTGTTAGATGGGAGTTCCCTTCACTAGGCTAGGTTAAAATTAACATTGATGGGGTTGCTAGGGGATATCCTGGTCTTGCTACTTGTGGAGGAATTTTCCATGGGAGTATGGGGGAGTTTATTGGTGCTTTCTCTGGTTTCTTGAAGTTCAAACTGCTATGGTTGCTAAGTTTTATGGAGTTAAACATGCTATGGAGGAAGCTCAAAAGATGGAGCTTACTAATGTATGACTTGAATGTGATTCTACCTTGGTTTGTGTTGCGTTTACTTCTAGAACTGATGTCCTGTGGATGCTTCGTATTCAATGGAATACTTGTCTTAATTATTGTGAGAAAATTAGGTTTAGGATTACTCATATTTTTCGTGAAGGGAATGCGTATGCTAATAAGTTGGCTAATTTAGGATTTATTCACAAAGAATAATTTCATTTGTATAATAGGCTTCCATCTAGTTTGTTCTTATAATTCTTTATGAATAGGTATAGTCTACCTATCATTTTTGTTAACATATGAGTTTTGGTCTAGTTTCCCCATATTTTATTTTTAAATTTTCTTTCTTTTTCCTTTTTTTTAAAAATATTTTTTTCATGTAATGGCATATGATTGTTGTTACTTGAGGTGTTAACCTAACTGAGATGTCAAGTTGCATAGTGATGCCTAACATGAAAGCTTTTATATATATAAAAAAATGTAATTCATTATGGTTGGAATGTCACTCACTGTTGCGGTTCAAGCTTTTTATACAAACTTTGAGGTCCCTAGAAGTAGATGGAGTAAATGCAAGCGGTTCAAGCTTTTTATACCAACTTTGAGGTCCCTAGAAGTAGATGGAGTAAATGCAAGTTTATAAGTGAAATTTTAGATTTTAAAAGCTAATTTGACTATTAATACCAAATATGGTTTTCTTTGGTGAAATTATTCTCTTATATTCGACATCTTTTTTAACGAATAGATTTGACTTTTTGAAATATAGTTATTTATAAATTTTTTTCATAAATTTGGCCTAATTATCTTATATTTGTTTTTTTATTGGTTTAACATCTCGTAAACTATTAATGTTGATGTCAATTTCGTTAGAATATCACATTCATTGTGAATGCATTTTTGTTTATATAAAATAGAATAAAGAAAAGTATACTTGATGAAAATAAATTCACATTTTTAAACAAGTAATTCTAAAGTAGAGGAACTATAGATAACCTAAAAAACATGAACAAACTCAAAATGAAGTTAATTAATAAAGACATACACTAACACATAAAAGGTCAAAGACAGTACGTAGTTCTTTTAGCAATTAGACAGCGATTTCAAAATTGTTGTCTATCAACACATAGTCTATTCTATTGAGGTAGAACCGCCATCTATAAGCCACATATAGACTAAAAAAATATTAAATAAAAAGTAAAAAGAACACCAACCTCAAGGTGATGGCAGCGGTGGAGGGCAACGGTGAAGGACAGCGACGACAACAGTGACAACAGTGGAAGAAAAGTGGTGCACGGTGGTGGAACAATGAACAAGAACTTAATTTAAAATTGAACCAATGAAAAAGATTTGAAACTCAATTCACCCCTTCTTGAGTTAAAACAAGTCATTTATCCTTTTATAACAATTGGCATTAAAGCTATTTTTTGAGAAATATTCAAAACAGAGATCCTAAATTTTTTTAAATGACTTTACAAAATCAAAACCTTTTTGGAATGTGGTATTATGCATAACATTTATCTATCTGCAATATTCCAATAATTTCTAAAAGAGTCTTACTTAAAGGATGTAAAATGGATCTTTTATTATCTTTTAGGATCAAATAATTTATGCTTGTGTTATAAGAAAAATGTAAGTTTCATATTAGAAGGTTTCTACCACACAAACTATATTATGTGGATAAAAAGAGGTCGAGTACATGTCAATTGTGAGCTACTGCTCACAACTTCTATGGATAAATTATCAAGTGATAAATTACTCTAGTTTTGAAAACAATATTTCAATATTTTTTTAAAACAATAAAAATACGAGGGAAAATTGAATTGTGTCTTTAAAATTTCTTTGTTTTTCATAAGTATAGTGTGATAGTCAGATGATAATTTTAGTTTTCCAACAGATGAAAACTTTTAAGTTTTGTAACCTTAGTTTAAACATTTCACCCTCCTTAGGTTAGTTATTTAGATAACATGCAATATACAGAGAGACAAAGGAGACAAGTGATTTTATACTAGTTTATCTACCTCAAAAAACTACATTCAATTCTTGATCGACCAGTCAAGTTCTAGTAAGCAGACTATTGTTGCAAAGCATGCTCAACTATTCTTTAAAAAATTCATTGATGGATTAACCTAAGTATTCTCACAATCCACTTTTGACTCCTAACTACTTCTGTCTGACCCTGTTCAAGTATACTTTCAACAAGTCAATTTTAGCTTAAATAAGTATTTTTTTATGAGCCACTTTTGACTTATACAAACACAAAGTTTGAGTGATAAATATATCACAATTTTAACTCATTAAAAAGGGTAAAGTCTTATGACATATACAATGCTGAGAACCTGGATGGTCTGTACTCTACTAGATAGTTTGATTATCAATGCATCGTATGTGAAGTTTGAGTTTTGATGATAATAGAAATAAACTAAACGTTTTATTTGTGATATGAACATTCTAACAGTGTTTTGTGAAACTGCAATTATAATAGACAATCTGAATGTCTATAGAGGTTGTTCAGTAGTTTGATAGATCAGTTGAATGCTAAACACATTTGGTTAAAATAGTTTATTAGTTCTGGTTAATAGTAAATTTCATTTGTATAAATAAAACTTATTTCAAGTAAAAATAAATAAATAAATAAATATAACAGAAAGAAATTGATTCATTTGTTCTCTTGGCAAAATCATCAAATTTGTGATGTTCCAAAAATAGCAAATAAGGACTAAAAACAAAAAATAAATAAAAAGGATAATAATGACAAATGTGTGTCATGCTTTTTCGTGGTATAATGTTTTAACAACCAACCAACCTTTTCTTTTGAAGCATTCATACGCATGTCACTTGAAATCCTATGGTAGGTTCCATCATTGTCTGAATTAGAAAAACAAGAATATCTTATGTTGTGGCAGATTTGTTGAGTTTTGTCTCGTCTGGCTAAGGGGTTTATCTTTATTGTTTTAGAGTTAATCTTTCTGAAAAAAAGGGAATAACTAGGATTTGAAATAATTTGTGACCATGTTTCTTTATCAAAAAAAAAAATATTTTTTTCACCCTTTTTGGGAAAAAAAATATAGTAATGCATTCTTTCAAATTATTGAAACAACATTGGTCGCTAAAAATGAATGAAAAGGAAAAGATAAAGGGAGAAAAACTGTGTAAATGATATGATGATTGAAATGCCTTAGAAGAGGGGGACATTTCTTTTTCAACCAAAAGGACAAGTAGAAGAAAGTCACATTGAGGCAATCTTTTTTTGTCCTATATCCTTTCTACCATACAAATAAACTAATACTCATCCATACCTCATCCTACCCTTATACATAAAAATTGGGAAAGCCTTCATTTGTTATATTTGTGCCTCACACATGTTCTTCCCTTTAAAGGATATAACATTATTTATAAGATGTTGTACCAGCCCAGTTGTATGGACAACTGGGCTTCAGAAGTAAACATTAAATTTTAGATGTAGTGTTTGTAATATCCAACTTGTAAACATTATGAATTTTTACCTACTAGAAAGACTTTTCTTGAACCTACTTCGAAAATTAGGCACGAATGTGGCTTAAAGATGACTTGGTAACCTTTCCACAAAGTTGGCTAATGCTCAACAAGTTGTGCTTATGTTCTTTTACATACAACACATCTTTGATAAGTATTCAATTATGATCACCAATATCACCTCTGCCAAGAATCCTTCTATCATTATTGTCACCACAAGTGACATATTCCTCATGTTTTAGTTGCAAATCAATCAATTATGAAGTGTCTCAAGACATGTTCTTTGAGTAGTCACTATCAAGATACCATAGATGGTTTTTGGTTGTCAATGAATCCTGCAAAATAGATTGAAGGAACAGGTTTTGGCCTCTTATTAACTTAGGTCTAGAACTATTAATTTTACTTTTTGGTACCCACCTAATTAAGCCATTTGGAATTTCAAATTTTCTTATGTTGTAGTTTCTAGTGGTATGACCTCTTAAATAACCTAAACAGGTGACAAGAGGTGAGGATTGTGTTTTACTAAATTTTTAAAAAAAATTCTATTATTTTGTCTTATTTTGAAATTCAGGTTTATACCTTAAACTAGCTTTATAAAAAAAATAAAAAATTGAGAACCTAGTAGAGCTTCCAAATTTCCTTTTCCTATAAAAAAATACTTAAATTTTTTATAAGATAATGAACTTTTTTTTTTAAACTTCACAATTTTCACAGTTCTTCACTGATTTACTAGATTCAACACATTTACAAGAAGAGTTTTTGTACATGATCTCTAAATTTTTAAAATCATACTTGGTATTCTTTAACTTTTCTTCCAAAGTGTTGACCTTGTTTTTGAAATAGTTGTTTAGGCCTTTTAATCTATTCATTGAAAGAGCCAATTTATTTCCTTCCTCATTAGTTTCCTTAAATGAATCTAACAATTGACTATAGTTTTCATCATTTTAAGAAGAGTTCAATCTTACATTACTAGTTCAAGATTCATATCCAACCATCAAGCATATGTTAACTTCTTCTTATCTAAATGTGGAGTTGGATGATGACTCATCATTGTCTTACCAAGCTATGTATGCTCTTTTGGACTTTCCTCCTTTTTCATGTTTCCTTTCATAACCTTTTTCTTTGATTGAAACATTTGGACATTGTATTGCCACAACCAAAACAGGTGTAGTTAGATGAACCAAATTCAATAGGATTTTCTAAATTTATACCTTTTTGTTCACTGCACCTTATTCTTGCCTTTCTTTTTTGAGAATTTACTGAACTTTCTAGTCAACATGTTAAGTGTTTTTGTATCACTACATTCATTGGATTCTTCCTCACTTTTGTGAAGACAAGATTTTCGAGTAATTCCTTTGGTCTTCTTAACTTCACTTTTCTGCTCATTCAGTTTGTTCATTTCAATCTCATGCTTTCTCATTTTTACAAATAGGAAGCTATTGTTTGGGTGGTCAAATCTCTTAATTCTGAAATAGTCGTGACCTTGGGTTGCCATATTCTATCTAAGCACTTCAGAACCTTGATATTCAACTATTCTCTATCAAAGATCTTTCCTAAACAAATGAGATGATTTACAACATATGTAAACCATTTCTACACATATGTAATTCCCTCTCCCTATTACATTTTGAAGAGTTCATACTTGTGTATCAGAGCATGTTTTTCGGCTCTCTTTATATTTGAAGTTCCTTTATGAGTTACTTCCAAAATCTCCCACATTTCCTTAGCCGGAGAAGATTGTGATACCCTAAAAACTTAATTCATATTCAACGTAGAGGTTATAATATTCTTTGGAGTGCACTCATATTGAGATTTCTTTATTTTCGATTTCAAACCAGTCAACCCATGGATTTTCAAGAAGTTCATCATCTATGACATGCTTAGGCACAAAATAACCATTAGCAATTGTTTCATCATCTATGACATGCTTAGGCACAAAATAACCATTAGCAACTGTTGAAGATGGATGAAGTCTCTTCTCTACCTAGTGTTAGTTTGTGTTTGATGTAGAAAATAGCTAGTTTGTTGTAAAGTTTGTAATAGGTTTAGATGATCTTGTATGTAGGCTGGTGTATGTGTAAGGTTGCCTTTTGCTACATGATCTATTCTAGATGCCTAACCAAGCCTAGAATAAGCACATGAAGTGGTTAAAAGCTTTTTGGAGTTTTCTCCTAAAATCAGGATACTGCACAAAAATGAATCTGTTTCTCTGTAAAAGAACAGGTTTATTCTTTGGTCTGCTGAAAGGATTTTCGAAAGTTAGTTAGGGCACCAAAGGTACAACTCAGACAGTTATTTCAGTTAGCTGAGTTGGCAGTTTTCACAAAATAAATCTGTTAAGTTCAAAACTGAATCTGTTGTTTTCATAACAGCTTTTCAACTGTTTTTTGAAAAGAAGTTAGAAACTGTTTTCTATATAAAGAAAAGCCTCTCTCACATGAAAGGATGCTGAGCAATTACGTTTTTGACAGAGATCAAACACTTTCAATGTGAGAAGAAGGATTGAAAAGATTTTTGAAAGGTTTTCCAAAGGGATTCTCAAGTGTGCTTGTTCTAGGAAACCTTTGATCTTGGTGAAGGTGTTGGTGCAGTTCTGCAGCAAATTGAACTACTGGTTTTGAGTTCTTGCATCTTCTTTTCAGGTGTAACCTTTCCTTTATTCTGGTTTGTAAAGGTGTAAGTGTTAGTCACTCCTTGATAGGGTTTCTTGGAGTGCAAGGTGTGCTGAAATAGAGTTTTTCAGCATTGGTTGTATTATTCTTGTAGTGTTCAAGAACTGCTGTGTTTGTAAGTGATTGGTACTATTTTTAGTGGATTCCACCTTGGGGTAAGGTGAAACTGGATGTAGCTCTGTATGAGTGAACCAGTATAAAAACCTGCTTGCCTTTTTCCTCTCATCCCTGCACTCGTTTCTGGTTTTGCTTAATTCTGTCAAGAACTAAATCTGTTCTTTTGAAATTGAATCTGTTAATTCTGGGTTTAATAAAAACTGTTCTTCCTGATTTGTTAAAGCTCTCTGATCACAAACAAGGCAGTTGTATATGATGTTTTAATTGATCTGTGAACAAATAGTCTATTCATTAAAATCAGAGAAAGAGTCATTCTCCTTAAAACCTTGTGTTGAATGAATTTGATTGATTTATGAGCATAGCTGTATTCTTCATACTCATAATATCCAACTAATCTGATTCTGTTATAACCCTCTGTTGATCACAATTTTAATTTGAACAAATTCAAATTGTGCTAGACTGCTCTGAAGAATCAATCTGTTTCATGTAAAAACAATCTGTTCTTTTGCCTCTGATATACTGAAAATTGTGTGTTCTTGCGAAAATTTTATAAGCTCAATTCACCCCTCCCCTCTTGAACTTAGACACTAATAGATCCAACAACAACTGCATCCCAAATACCCTGATCAATTGATTGTATAAAGATCTTCATTTTAACTTTCCGAAATTGATAATTAACAACTCCAAACTTGGATGACTTGTTAATAGAGACACCCTCAGCATAAGAAATTTATTCTCAACCATTTTCATAAAACAAGGACTGAAACTTTAATAAATTTAAATAACTAGCTTTGAAATTGTTAGAATGATAGGTCGAGTTCGGGGGGGCTATGTGAATTGAACTTAAAAACAATTTCTTGAAAATATAGTTTAGAATGGAGTTCTTAAAAAATCAACAGATTAAATTATTTGCAGATAACAAATTAAAATTTTAGTTCACTGGTAAAAAATTTAAAATTCAATCGGTTAAATTAGATCTAATCAGAATATCAATTTGTTAATTTTTTCTAAAACATAAGAATCAATTCAAGAACTAAATGCAAAAACGTAAATAGAGAGAGAAAAAGGATCACAAAAGAACTTTTATACTAGTTTCACTCTTTTATTAGAGTTACATCTAGTTTTCCAACCATACTATTTGAGATTTCACTATGGAAAAAATCTTTACAACACAAAGAATACCAAAAACAGAACTCTTGAACCCTACAAGAGTGTTATACCCAACAAGAACTACAAGAAAAAAGGGTTTTAACTCTTGAACTCTTTTGTTGTTTGGATATGTGGATAAAAAAATTTTATTAGTAACTTTTATCGTAAATAGTACCAGTGAATAATATATATATATATATATATATAAAGTGAAAGTTTGTAATTTATTTCTTATATTCATTTCTTATAGTTGTGTTTGAAGAAGCACATGAATGTTTTAACGATAAAATGAGTAAAAAAACAAATGTTTTTAGTTTCAAAACCTCTGGTATTTTTTGTGGGTTTTAAAACCCATGATATTTTACAGGAATTTTGAAAACCATGGTATTTTACAGAGGTTTAAAAATCTATGGTATTTTATAGAGGTTTTGAAACCCATGGTATTTTATGGATGTATTAAAATCCATGTTATTTTACGGGGGGTTCTAAAACACATGGTATTTTACGAATGTTTCAAAACTTGTGGGATTTTATGGAGGTCCTAAAACCCATGGTATTTTACGGAGGTTCTTAAACCCATGGTATTTAACAGGAGTTTTGAAAGACTTTTCTTGGGGTTTTAAAAAACGTCGGGGAACACCTTCCTCAGGGATGGTTGGGAAACTACAATCTTGGGTAAGTGACTTAATGAAGGTTTTAACCCTTGGTGATGTAAAAATAAACCCCTGTTAAAATCATTTTTTTCTTGTAGTGAAACAACACCTTGTTGTTATTATAAAAATTAGAAATACTATCTAATTTCAATTCACCTACACATAAAAAAAAGAATCAAGGAAGAACTACACATTAATACAAGTAGGACCAGCTAAGTTCTAAAAATTCAGCCAAGAATAAAAACTTTTGCTCAGAGTAAAATCCTCTCTTAAAAACCTAAGTTCTCTATCTTCAAAGTTTTTCAAAAGATGTTTTTTAAAAAAAAAATACTTTTCAAAAATTGATTTGTAAAGTTTAATGGATTAAAAATTCCAATCAATTTGTTGATTTTTAATTTGAGTTTTCAATCTATTAAAACAAAATAGATAAGACATCCTAAAATTTTAAAAGATTTAAATTTGTTAAACATATAAAATAATAATATCCTTAAAACCAAGAGTTTTGAATATGTCAAACAACTGTTTTTAACAAATTAAATATCTGTATAGAACTTTTTGAGGTTGTAAGTAATTTTAACATATTAAAACATAATTTCAATTAATTGAAATTGCCTTAATACCTAAGTTTTAAACAATTTAAAAAAATTTGAATCATTATCCTTGGATCATTTCTTATGATTCATTTATGTTGATAGTTATAAGCATACGAACCATACAATGAAATAGACTAAAATACACACATACACACAAATGTTATATGAAATAAAGTTTTCTTCATTAAACAAAGTCTTCGATCGTCATGAGGGTTGAATTCATGAAATATAATTTGGCTCAATCTTCGACTCCAACAATAGGTGCATAAGTGTAAAACCAATTTTGGTGCAGGGTAAGGTGCCAAGTTGCACTTAAATCCATTATCCACATAACATTGTTTTCCACCACTAGAGCTAATTATTGTTACTCTCGTCAAAATATGTTTGTCTTATAAAGTACTTGCAATAGAATCTTGTGAGGTTGATCCTTCAAAGTTCTTTCCTCCAGTCTTTCTATGCCAATAATCTAGCTTACAATAAAGTACTATTATCTAGCTTACAAAATCCCAATTATTGTAGAATTTAGTACATGCACTTATCAGAAAATATACCTATTTAATTTATTATTTTAACTAAATTTACTTGTATATTTGATTAAGTTTTAAATAACAATTAAAAAAAACTTAGGATGCTACAACTACTTTAGTATAATTAACATATCGAAAATCTTTAAACAAATGTTTAAATTTGGTAAACCATCATTTTAAACTTTGAAGTATAAAACAATAGGAAATAACTTAGACAATGTAAATATTATAGATGAATAATGTTTAAGTCGTCACTAAGTTTGAGGTAAATAAACAACTAATATGCATTATTAAATACTTTCATCTAGTGGATCATTAGTGACAATCCCCATGGAATAGCTTGAAGAACTAATGAACTCAGACATTGTTGTTTGGTCAAAGCAGATTCTTTCCAAAGTTTCACGTGGATACAGAGAAGGCTTGGGAGGTATTTTAAGGTTCTCAATATCTCCTTCAAGCATTTCGACTACTTTATTCATGGAAGGACGATCATTTGGTTTTAATTGTATGCACCAAAGTGAAACTATCATAATTTTTTTTGCAATTTTCTTCTCATCCTCTATGACATCTTCCATTTCTATATCTTTCTCTTTGTCAAGTTGATCATAAATCCAAAAGGGAAAATAAAGTTGGCTTGAACGCTCTGCATGGGGGTTTAAGTTTTTCCTCTTGCTTGCTAACTCCATCAGAAGCATTCCAAAACTATAAACATCAGACTTATCTGATATTTTTCCAATATTTGTATAAAACAATTCTGGAGCCATGTATCCAATTGTCCCTCTTGCTGCTGTCATAGTCACAACACTCTTGTCTATTGGATATAGTTTTGCCAATCCAAAGTCAGAGATTTTTGGGGTGAATTTTTCATCAAGTAGGATGTTGTGGGGTTTGATGTCAAAATGCAAAATCTGCATCTCACAACCATGGTGTAAATATGTAATCCCATGTGCTACTCCCATTGCTATATTATATATTGTGTCATAAGTTAAATGCATATTTCCTTCACTTGAAAATATAAATTTGTCAAGAGATCCATTGGGCATGAACTCACAAACAAGGGCACGTTTTGAGCTTTCAGCACAATATCCAATTAACTGCACTACATTTTGATGATGTATTCTTCCAATGGTTGCAACTTCATTGATAAAGTCTTGTCCATTACCTTTTGATTTTCGTAACACTTTTATAGCAACAGAAGGTCCACTACGCAACTTTCCCTTGAATACAGAGCCATAACCTCCTTCACCTAATTTTTCATTGAAACCTGTGGCCATCTTCTTAATCTCCTTGTATGTGTATCGAATAGACATCAAGCTATTTTGCTCTAAATAACTTTCAATATTTTCGTATTCGGACGAATGCCTTCTTCTCCACTTATACGTCAAAAGAGCAATAAACAATATGGTGCCAACAACATATCTAACTATGAAGTATGGTATAACATACTGTCCCAACTTAATTAATACTAATTGATTTGCACCGTAATATTCAATATTTTTGTTTTGTCCATTTATTGTTCTAACCAAGCCTGTGAATTAAAATCGCAAATGTCATCATGTTATAATAAAGAAAAAAAAATCACACTTCCTTAAAATGAAATAAAAATCACTTATCAACTTCTTTTTATTAATATAATAATAATAAAATCCTTAAACTTTTAAAGTTATTTATACTTATTATTATTTTCATCATTTATGGTATTATATAGTGCCAATACATTTTTTATAATTATTTTTTATGTTATGTTTTAATTAAAAATAATTATTCTTTAATAGATAAAAATATATATTTTATTTAATAAAACAAGTAATTGAATAATTTACTTCTACTAAAAATAATATATATCATTAAATAAAAAGAATAGATATTTTGATAACTATCTTTAACGTCATTTTTAATTAGATAATTTTATCTTTTAATAATTTTTTATTTATTTAATTAATAAAACAATAATTAAATAATATATTTCTACCAAAACAATAACTTTTTTTACTTAAAAAGTAGTAGAATCCAGTAGTTCTCGCGCTTATGTTCAAACTAACGAAAACACATTTTTCTCACATGTGTATTCACATCTTTATTATATTCAAATAGATAAAATTATAATTTTAATACTTTTATAGTCTTTTATTTTATTTTTATGAATATTTAATTAAAAAATATAAATTAATATATATTATTTTGTAAAAATAGTATTGTAAAATTATATAGCTGTTATTTTTTAAAAAAGAAGTTCTTTAATTTTGTTAAAATAAAGAAGATTTATCCAATTATTTATTTTATTAAATAAATAAAAAATATAAATTTTATTTATTAAAAGGTAAACTGTCCAATTAAAAATAAATATAAATAACTTTTATGGTTTTTTGACCATGATGGGGTTATTTTTTTTTATTTTTACCAAAATGGGTCCGTTGAAAAAAACATTACAAATTTAGGCAAGTCGTGCCAATTCGGCACGACTTCATATGTAGAAATCGTTCCAATTAGACACGACTTCTGCCATGTCATAATGAAGTCGTGCCAACTTGGCACGACTTCTGCCCCGTCATATTGAAGCCGTGCCAACTTAGCACGACTTCTGCCACGTCATTTTTTTTTAATTTTATTGTTTATATATTGGATAGTAAGTTATGTAATGTTAAAAATTAATTTGATACATAATTTTCTAAGAGTGTTAGTTTTAAGGAACAAAAAATTGGATAATCGTGTATGGATCATGTTTGACGGTAATGTAATACAATAACTTGATTAATTAAAAAATGAAGAAAATTGTTATTGAATTTGGAAATAAATAGATAAATGAAAAATTATTATATTTGGAAAATAAATAGAGAATTATTGTTGTGAATTTGCAAAAATAAATAGTTTGAGAAGTAATGATTTTACAAAACACGTAATGATGAGAAGAAATTAATTTGTAACATTACATAACTTACTATCCAATATATAAACAATAAAATTAAAATAAAATAAAAAATTATGAGGTGGCAGAAGTCGTGCTAAGTTGGCACGACTTCAATATGACAGGGCAGAAGTCGTGCCAACTTGGCACGACTTCAGTATGACAGGGCAGAAGTCGTGCCTAATTGGGACAACTTCTGCATATGAAGTCGTCCCAATTAGGCACGACTTGCCTAAATTTGTAATTTTTTTTAAACGGACCCCATTTTGGTAAAAACCAAAAAACAATAACCCCATCATAGTAAAAAAAACCAACTTTTATAAGTTTTTAGATAAATTATTTTCTGATTTCATAGGTAGTTTATTTATATACATAGTTATTTTGGCTTTAAAAAATCGCTACTCAAAGGATAAAAATAGGATTAAAAAATTATATAAACATTATTTTTTAATAGATAAGTTCTTTAGTTATTTTAAAATAAATAAATAAATTTATTTTATTATTTATTTTATTAAATAAATAAATAAATTATTTTTATTAATAAAGGATAAAATTGTCCAATTAAAAATAATTTTTATAATTTTGTAAACAATAATTTCTTATTTTGTAGGTAATGTGTTATATAAGTAGTTATTTTAGTTTTAAAAAATATCAAAGGATAAGACAGTGAGAATTTATGTACCAAAGAGAATATTATCTTTATTAATGTTATTGCAGATAATAAAATTTTAAAAAGTATTTCTAAAAGAATGATTTAAAAGTTAAAAGAAAATGTATATTTATGTTATTTTAAATGGGAAAGTTAGACCATTACAACAACAGGATTCCTCTTTTTACTAAAGAATAAAATTATAAAATGATAAAATTATCAATTAAAAAGATGAAATTAAAGATAAATTTTTTATTGAGATGACAAAACTATATCCTTGAAAATTAGAGTTCGGTGGTTAAGCAAAGGTTTGTCGGCGCTTCTCTTCTAAGCGGTTAGGTTATTTTTCTCTCTAATGTTGTGGGATTGGGACAAATTCTTGTAATTTTTAAATTTTTTAGGGGTGTCTCAAGGACTAAGGTTGTTCTTCGCAAATCAAGTTATCTTATAGGACTTAAACACAAAAGATGAATTTTGCAAAACCTTGAATAATGTTGGTGATATCCCTCTTTCACTGTTATCTTCTTCTTGCATTAATCACTAGTGCAAAAAGAAGAAAAGGATACGCTTTATTTAGTGCGGCTTTTGCGCTACCCGCTTTCAATAAAAACGCGGTGGCATTTTTGAAATTATTTTGATTTACGAATGCGGTTATTTGAATAACCGCATTCGTAAATCAAAGCGCTTGATTTACGAATGCGGTTATTTGAATAACCGCACTTGTAAATCAAAGCGCTTGATTTACAAATGCGGTTATTTGAATAACCGCATTCGTAAATCAAAATTCTTTGATTTACGAATGCGGTTTTACCTTTAACCGCATTCGTAAATCCTTTTTTACCTTAAATTTTGAAGCGCGCCACACACAATTTCAAACTTTATTTCTCGTCTTTGCCTTCGTTTCGCGTTTGCACTCTGAGTTCGTCTCCTTCTACTACATTTGCATTCCATTTGTGCAATGTAAGTTTCTTGAACTCTCTTTTTTCCTCTTCATCTTCACAAATATATGCATAAATGTTTTTCGTTTTTCTTATATATGTTTTTTTCCTTGCATTAGTGGTCTCGAAGCACTCTTTCATTGTCTTCGTGGTTTCTTGTGGATTTTTTGGTTTGCTTCGTTGCTGCTTCCCTGTCCGTCGTCCCTTCTGCTGCCGCCACCGTTGTTCGCTCCCGTGACTCTTCATCAATCTTGGCTTCACACAAGATTGACGATGTTTTAAAATTTTTAATGATTCGGCATATACAAGTGCGGTTAAGCAAATAACCGCACTTGTAAATGGTATTTATAAATGCGGCTATATAGCCGCATTTATATTTCTTGATTTACAAGTGCGTGTTGATCAAATGCGGTTATAAAGCCGCATTTATAAATTCAAAACAACCGCATTTGTTTTATGTTTCTGCACTAGTGAATGGAGATTTGATATCTATTCAAATTGATGTAGATGTGTATCTCGTAAGTCTTGAAGAAGGTAAAATCACCTTCATGGAAGAATAGTACTATCCAAAGGTGACAAACCTCTTACTCATATGAACATGAGCAAAAAGTTGGATCTTACATGAAAGTCTCAAGGATTTTGGAAAGTTATTCCTTTGGGAAAAGGGTTTTATGAATTTGTTTTTTCTTCTCTTGAAGACATTAGAAGAGTCCTAGCAATGAGGTTATGGAATCTCAATTTGGGTATCTTGATAGTCTTTGCTTGAACCAGACTTTGTGCCATCTTAAATGAAACTCACCAAAGCTCCATGTTGAGTGAAAATCCAGTCTTCCTATGGAATATTGGAAACCAAAAACAATTTTCTCTATAGAGAAATGGATTAGTACTCCTTTTTCCCTTGATGACCGCACCTGAATAAATTTAGAGGTTTTTTTGCTTATTTGATATGTTATATGCTTTCCCTAATCAAATTTTGGTGGAAATACCTGGTTTTGCTTTTTTGCAGATATTGAATTTGAGAAGTTGTCTCCATTTTTCTCTTTGTGTAAAATGACAGGGTATGATATTTCTAAATGTAGACGACATCCTTATTGAACAAGGTTGCTTTGATGATTTCCAAATCCAGCTTGAAGAATTTGCTGTTGTGTGTAGTTAGGTAGATTTTGAGTTGTTAATTTGCACTTAGTTATGATCCAAGTTCGTATGATTTGAAATCTTTTTTGAAAGTTTTGTTTTTCAAATTTGTGTTAATTTTAGTTAGTTGTTTCGTGTTTTAAATCGTTGAAAAAGCTTTTGTTCTAATTTGGTGACTACAACAAGTTTTTCAAATGGTTAATTTATCGCGACAACCAATTGAATTACACTTACGGTTTTTAAAAGGATTTAAAAATGATTTGTTTTCTTTTGTCTTTTTTGTAAAGAAAAAATAGTTAGTTATTTCGATAAATGAACAAACTTTTTATGTTGAGTTTCTAACCGAAAGTGAAAACAATCAGTTTGTTTTAAAAATCAATTAAGTGATTTTAACAAAATTTTGTTATGATTTTCAAATGTTTTTAAATGTTTGTAATAGATTTCATTTAATGATCAAACTGTTTTACCCATCTTTTAAAGTCTATATAAAGACTGTTTTCTCATCATTTCAAAAAGAAAAAGAGAGTTTATTGAACATGTTTTTCAAGAGAGAAGACTAAAGAGCTTTTAATCATTCTTGAAGTCTTGGATCATTGCTTTTGTGTGAAATATGATTATGAGTTTTATGTTCTATTGTTTTTCAACTGTATAAAGCTTAGGTGTATTCTAATTCATTCTTTTAATTTGTATTGTGTGTAAAACAATTTCATATTGTGTTTCTAGAAACTGTGTTTTTGTTAAGTGTTGTGTGTTCTTGAAGGATTCAAGATCAACACTCTTGGTTGTGGTGTAATCTATTTTTTGATTACTTAGTGAATTCCAAGTGGTTTGCGGGGGATTGGATGTAGCTCTTTGTTTATAGTGAACCAATATAAACTTCTTTGTGTGAATCTCTCTTCCCTACTCTGATAAACTATTTTAAATACTTCTCTGTGTGTTCTGCATTAAACAATTAGTTGATTTGTAAAAAACAATAGGTTTATATTTTTCACATAACTGTAATCTATTGAGTAACCAGTTGAAAAAATAAATCAATTGATTGATTTAACTGATCTTTTCAATCTACTAATCTACTTCCAGCCTTTTTGAAAATCTTGCGAAAACATTTCACCCCCTCTTGTTTCAGCCCTATATTCTAACAATCCTAATAACCTTAATGACATAATCAAACCGTCTACTATTTTATCCAAACTTGTTGCAGAGTATAAACCTGTGACTATCCATACCAAAAGAAATTAAAGATGCCCCTCACAAGGAAGTGGTTAGTGTCATAGAGAATCAAAATTTTGCAGTAGAGATATAGAAATATGATGTACTTGTTCATAAGACAGGGGTGGTGGAAGTTGAGGGAGTTGCTATTGATCTTGATACGCTTAGTTGAAGTTGTTGTTGGCCAAGTGGAGGTTGGATCTCTTGTTGGTCAAAAGTTTAAGAAATCTACAAAAGAATTATTTGTTGTTGATAATGTTTCTTTGTTTTAATTGTTGATATAAGGTCTGGTTCACGATCTCAGGATGATATTTTTGTTGATATACTCTCTTTGGAGAATGTCCACGAATCAAGTGATTTGCTACAAAAAAAAAAGACTCCTTGCCTCTTGAAAAATTTAGTCTTTTTGAAGGATTTTTTCATCTCGAATCTACAACTAATGCAAAAGTCCTAAATTTGCAGTTGCCAAATGAGTTACTTTTAAATTTATTTCTCAAAATTTGGCCTTGCAAATTGTTTTGAATCTCGTTTAGATGGTGAATAAGAGACTCAGAGACATGTTCGACCATCTTGGTAATGAGTATAGTTGAATCTACGTTGGCTGACATTTTCTTAGAAGAAGTCAATTTGGTTTCTAAGTTCGGAGCTGAAAAGATGGATAAGGAGAAATCATTAAGTGAAGACAATGAACCAGTTCAAACTTTCAGGAGATTGGGACGTCCTATAAAGTCGGAGTGAAAGCCAATAATAAAACCTCCAAAGCAAGTCAACCCAACAAAAGTAATGGTCTGGATGTGCATTAATATCATAGGATTTTGGAATTCAATTGTTTATCCGTGCTATCTTTATGGGAGCTACATATTAGAAAATCTTCTTTTATTTTTCTTTTTATCTTTATTTAATTTTTTTATTTTTTGGTTTAAACTCTCAATGTAAATGCTTAAGTTACTCTTAAGTGTTTTTTTTTGTTTTTTTACGTCAGTCTAATATAGTCTCTCTTTCATATAATAACATGTGTTGTGTAACATTAGTTTTATTTTTAAAAGATGACATTGAGGATCCTCTATATATAGTTGTATAACCATATATATTATTTTAATCTTACTTTTACAAAATTATATAAATATAAATTTTATAATTTTAATATATTTTTAATATTTTGTTTGCAAAATTATATTATTTTAATGAAATAAAAATGTGGATATGAGTTTTCTTAGTATTAATAAAGGATGCTGTTCAGTTAACATATAATAGTCAATAAAAATGAAAACAATTACTCTCCTAGAACCTGTACACAAATTCTTATCTTTAAAAGTATGTCATTGGAAGAGTTAAAAATCAAAGTGATAGATCTCATCATAATAAAAAATTATTATAGGACTGTTTTGGCAAAAATAGTTTATAAATAATATTAGTTATATTTGTACAATTTTTTATAAGTATTTTTATAAAAGAAAAATAAAAATTTAAAAATTAAATCAAATTGTTTATAAATTGGAAATTGAAAAGGTTATATTAAAGAATGTGTAAAAAATAGTTTAAATATAAATTAGTTTTAACTTTTAAATAATTTATTTAATGTTTTTATATTTTTATTCAAATAAATATATTTATAAAGAAACTTGTTCCATCAACTTATTACTTATAACATATATAAATAGAGGAATAAATTTTTACCTAAAAAAAAATATACAAATAGAGGAACTCACCTTCTTTGATACTATAAATAGTCCCTGTAAAATAAAAAAACAATCTTTGAGTTAATAAATAATCTGACACAATTAAAAGTAAAATATTCTTTTATGTAAAGGGTCAAAATAAAAAGTAATGTAAAATCTAGGGAACAAGTTGGTGTTTTAAATACTCATTTGTTGCATTATGTTATATCTTATTGTGAAATCTTTGTTTAAATTTGTTACGTGAGTAATCCACGCTTGTCTGAATTAACTAATATCTTTAAGGAGGAACATGCATGATGCCACTCGAGGAACTGTTGTACTACATGACTGCTGAATTTGAATTTACTTATATTTTAAACTTAATAAAAAAGTTTAAATATGTTTTTCCCTCAAATCTAACTCACTTTTTTATGCATTACATTAAAAAAATATTTTGTAGTTACATAACTTAGAAAATGTTATTTTTATCTTCTTCTAGACACGTAAGGTGGTTTTGGATTTCCAATTTACTGCGATTTTTAACTGTCTAAAAGGGGTGTTGGGAAGTCTTACATGGCCTGCATCAAGTATGGGAGTGCAGTTTATATATGTATAAACAACTTCACATAATGTCAATTGGTTTTAAGTTAAAATATAATATAGTATTAAAGGTCATAGCTGGTTTGATAATCATTTACTATTAAACTCATCTGGTTCGATAAATAATGTGAGATTTCCACATCTCCTTTCATATTGTTTGAACTATTGTAGGACAATGGAGTTTTAAGGGGTTCAAGGTCCTATTTGCAATCTAATTTGTGTCCTGTGTCATCTTTGTTTTGTTATTTTTTTCTTTATTATTCTTAAATATTTTATTGTTTAATTAAATATTGTAGGTGAAAATGAGGGTTCTTTGAATTTCATCAGTGTATTTGATATTGCAGAAGAATTTCAAAAGTTTCTTACTACTTCGTCACAAGTCATAATTCTTAAAATTTTTATTCTAATTCATCAAATATGTCTCATTTCTTATGGATCCTTGATTTTGATGTCTCACATCACATGTCATATGATCTTATGTTTTTTAGTCCTCAATTTTCGTTTCACCTATATCTATTTGGACTACTCGTGGTTCCTCAATGCCATTAGCAGATATTGGATTTGTCTCCACATTTATTTTCTCACTTTAAATCTTGTTTGTGTCGCTCAACTATGTGACTTTACTTACTCGCTTTCTTTTTTCTTTTACTAATTTTTATGTGAAGGATCCTCAATTCAGGAGGTTGATTCGGACAAGTTGTAGATATGGGGATTTTATATAATAGATGAGCTAAAGAATCCAATTATTGAAACCTCCATTTTGATTTATCATTTTTATGTATTGGACATGTTTCTTTCACTAAGTTAAATTACTTGGTCTCCACTGGAGTTTTAGGCAAGCTACAGACCAATGATATCTCTAATTATTGTGGTTGTAAACTTGTCAAATTTACTACTTTACCTTTTATCAAGTGTGTTTTTAGGTCTCATACACCTTTTTGAATTGGCTCATTATCATGCACAGGGTCCATCTTTGGTTCCTAACAAAGGTGAATCTCACTATTATGTATCCTTATATTGATGAACATATTTGTTATTATTAGGTTTATCTTATGAAACATTGTTTTGAGTTTTTTTTTTTGTTTTTATGTATATCTTATGTTTCATATTATGATTAAAACCAAATATAATGTTTTTATTAAATGTTTTCAATGGGATTTGGGTGGTGAATACACTTCTAATAATTTTTTGTGAATTACTTATCATCAGTGGAACTCTTCATCAAACTTGTATTGATACTCCTCAACAGAAGGGAGTTGCTGAAAGAAATCTTGAATATACCAATTTCTTTTATTGTATGATTTAGGTATGTCTTATTTTGTTCATGTTATTATTCAAATTTCATCTTCTGTTATCTCAGGTATGTCTTAATGAAAACCATCCGACCTCGAAACTTTCAGCTGAGAAGATAGAAAAAGATTGAGACTTATTGAAGATATTGTAAAGTGTTTTTCTTCTTCTTAGCCTTGTAAAAATTGTATAAAGTAGTTAGGAAGGTTTGGGTCTTGTATTTTGGGCCAAAGTAGAGAAGGATGTAAATAGAAAAGAAAGTTGAATGTATAATAGTAAAAGAGAGGTGTAAATAGAAATGTAGGCAAGGAAGGCATGAGGCTCCACATGCCTTCTCCTCAATGGAGAGGATTTGCACCAATAAGGTGTGACACTTGTCACACTCTCATTTGAGAGGTTTTGCGAGACTTTCTCCTATAAATAGGAGTCTCTTGTACATGATTTTTAACTCTAATTTGAGTAATGAAATGTTGTCCAATTAAGACACTTTTACTTGTTCAAAATTCTCTCTAGAGTTGTCTTCTTGTTATACAAATTTCTAGACTCCTCCTAGTAGTCTTGGCTTAACCTCACTATAGAAACTAAGTGTTCACCTAACCCCACTTAGATTCACTAACATAATTTTCATTTCTTCCAAAAATTTTACAATTCTTCATGCTTCTGCAATAGTTTTCATCATTCGTAGAAGATATTCAAATCAAAACAATGAAGAAAAAGATCCACAAAAGAAGATGCAAGCTTAGATTGAATCATGTCTCCATTTCAAAAGTTGTATGGTTGTGTTTCTAATTAATCTTCCTTGAAAGGTTTTGGTTCTACATTTTTTTCTTCATCCACAAGAACATAATAAATTGTCCTCTAGTTTTGTAATATGCACTTTTCTTAGTTATGGGATTGTCAAAAGAATTATCATCGCCATGATCCTACCAACCACAAACTCTATATTTCTTGTTAAGTTGTCTTCCTTGAACACATTCCATTATATTAATTTTCTTTTAACTCCCAAAACTCCCTGAAATCTCTTGTGATTATTGATCCTTCACGTCCTTGGTATCCTCCATGTGTTCATAAGTCCACCCAATCACCAAATTTTGTTTATTCTTTTTATTCTTCTTCCTTTGCTTTCCTCTTAACCATAATTCATAAATTTATGAGTCCTCTTCTTATAAAAAAATTGTCCTTGATTCACTTTGGCAATAGGCTATGTAAGAGAAACTTTCTACTTTATATGAGACTGCTACTTGAGACTTGATATCCTCCAAGAAAAAATGGCTTTTTGTAAAATTAAAACAAAGTTGGATGGGTTTGTTGAGCATTACAAAACTAGTTTAGTTGCTAAAGGATTCTCTTAGGAATATGTTATAGATCATGCATAAATCTTTGTCCCGGTTTCTAAGATGACTACCATTTGTATAGTTGTACTCTTATTATTGTTGTCTCTATTCGTCAATAGGATATTTTTTAGTTGGATATTAAAAATGATTTCTTAAATGAAGATATATAAAATGAGGTATACACGATACCTCCTCTAGGTGTTTCTCAAACAAGCTCTTAAACTTGGTTTGAAAAGTTCTCCATAGTTATTGCATCTCTTGGATTTTGTTCTAGTGATTGTGAATCTGGTTTGTTTTGAAATACTTCTTCTCATGACCGTATTATTATCTCTTTATATGTTGACGACATGATAATCATCAGAGATGATGTAGATCGGATTATAGTTGAAATTGTAGTTGAAAAAATAGTTTAAAATGAAAGGATTTGTGTTCTTTTCATTATTTGTTGGATATTGAAGGTACATATTCTCCTAAATGTTATCTTCTCTCTCAATCTAAGTATATTGTCACTTTAGCACATGCTCGTCTTTCTGATACGCATACAATTGATACCTCTATTGAACTTAATGTGAAATATACTTCTTCTGATGGTGTTTCTCTTATGATCTCACCATGTATCATACTATTGTTGATATTCTATTATATCCACCCATTACTCATCTTGATATTGCTTATGTTGTTCATGTTGTGAGTTAGTTTCTTGTTTTTCCTACTAGTGCTTTGCATAGTTGTTTTCTGCATTCTTAGATATCTTCGTAGTACTTAATTTCAGAGCTTTCTTTTTCCCTCATCATCTTCCTTGAAGTTGTGTGCTTATTCTAATGTTGATTGGATTCATGACCTTACTCATCATAAGTCTACTACATGTTTTTTTGCATTTTTCTAAAAAGATTCCCTTATGTTTTGAAAGAGCAAGAAACAAGATAATGTTTATGGTTCCTCTAATGAAGTTGAATATGGTGTCATGACTCTAGCCATTACTGAGATAGTTTGGTTGCATTGACTTCTTTCTAACATGGATGTTTCTCTTTATAGATCAACTCCTATGTATAATGACAACAAGAAAAATGTTATTCAAATTACTCATAACTCAGTCTTTCACGAGTATAATTTTTTTTTAAATTGATTGTCATTTTACTCTTCATCAACTTCAACATAAAACCATTACATTTTATTTCATTTCTTCATCTAGGTAGATTGTTAAAATATTTACAAAATCTCACTTTATCAAACGTTTTCAATTTTTGAATGACAACTTTTTATGTTTCATACTAATGCATGCTGATTTTAAGAGAGATGTTATATTATATATATTAATTAAAGAAATTTACTTTATCTATTGTAATATTTATATATTTATGTGATTTTTATGTCTTAAAAACTTCTTAAAATTAATATTAAAAATTCTATTACTCTTCTTTTTCATATGTTCTTAGTTATGACTGCTAAAAATATCTATAAATAATATTATATCACTAATTTAAATTTTCAATTAAAAAATGTTAAAACTCATATTTTAGAAATTTAAAATGGAAGGGAAAGAAGTTTTAATTTAGAAGAACAACATAAAAAAAATTCAAATTTAAATTAGGAGATTAAAAAACTATATTTAAACATGAAAAAAAAGGGAAAAAAAGAATGTATAATAGGTAATATGATAGTTATGTAGAATCAAAATTAGTTGTTGGTATTACGTTACCATTCAAACCTAGGTAATCCAAAGAGGTATAATTCTTACCAAAAACATACTTCATCCACCGAGGCCTCAAACGTGCATATTCAACTATTCGCCCCCCAAAAAAAGGAAAAGAGTAAGCACAACTCATAAAGAAGATTTACATAAATTTAATAGGGTATGTATGTTTCTTACTATAACAAACACTTGTCCAATTAAAAATTCTAATTTTTTATTTTATTTTTTCTAGGAGATTCTCTTATCTATGAAAAAGGAAGAAACAGTTTCTACCTCATCCGGTTAAAGTTGAATATCCTGATATGATTTTAATTATTATTAAAATAGTTTGGTTGCATTAGTCTCATTCCTAGTTTTTATCTTTCTAGACCAACTCATATGTATTATGACTTTTGTTATTCAAATTGCTTAAAATTAAGTCTTTCATCATCACACAAAACATTATGAAATTAACTATGTTACTTTTTATCAACTTCAACCAACCATGGCTTTTCATTTATGCATATTGTTCATTTATTTATAAAACCCCACTTCGTTAAGCATTTTCATGTTTTACAGATAAACATTTGAGAATTTAAGAAAAATGTTATAATATATATATTACTTAATACAGATTTATCTCTTTTTTGGGTGCAATATATAAGATTATATATAAAATTCTAGCCAATAGATTGAAAAATATCCTTTCTAAAATTATAGACAACTAACAATCTACTTTCTTGAGAGATAGGTGTCTAGTGGAAAACATTGTTGTAACAAATGAAGTGGTGGAGGAGTTAAGGAAGGGCAATAAGCTAGTAGTAACCATAAAAGTTGACTATGAAAAAGTTTATGACTCCATTAGGTGAGATTTTTTGTATTACATGCTAAATAGATTAGGGTTTTGTGCTAATCATTGGTAGTCCTACTCAGGAATTTAAACCAACAAGGGGTCTAAGACAAGGCGACCTTATAACTCCTTTTCGTTTTTTGGTGGTTGTGGAGGGTTTGGTGGGTCTCGTAAGAAGTAGCCTAGTTGATTAATTAGAATAACTTGGGATTAATGGATAACTAAACACTATTAAGAATTATTGGGCCTAAGCCAACGTAATTAAGACAGAAGGCCCAATATAAGGCTATAAATAAGACAAGACTCACATGATAAAAGGTAATGACTTTTCTAGTTCCAAACTCACTAAACACTCATGTACCCAAACTGACTTGAGCGTTAGAGTGTCTTTGCAGCTACCCCACCCATTAGACAAACTTGATGGCAAGCAGAAGGAGAAAAGGCAAAAGAAATTTGGTAGGGCACATTCAGTCTCAGATTGTAAGAACATTTTGGCGCCCACCGTGGGGCCGAAAGAAAAACATATCGAGTAGCCACATGGTAGCAATGAGAAATATGACAAGAAACGACCGACAGCACGAAGGAACATCAGTGGACCCAATTGCCATGATGATGGAAATGAAGAGAGAGTTTGAAAATATGAAGCAAAAGAACGTGAGAGAGATAAAGGCTTTGAAGGTCGAGAACTTATTAATGAAGAAAAGTTTAGAGATTGGACAAACACCATTGATAGAAAGGAACACAGCCTGTCCGAAAACAAAACTCAGACACACCTGAAGGAGAAAATAGTTATTGACCCTATTATACTAGCTATACGGCTTCTAGAGCAACTGTAGGGTTGTCGTCACGTCGGCACCCCTTCACAGAAAACTTCATGGAAGTATCATTACCACCTATATGGAAGAGCCCGTCCATTGATAAATACGAGGGGAGCACCGATCCGGACGAACATGTTGATGCATACATAACATAAACAAGCTTGTACACTGTTGACAACGCCTTATTAGGTCGCGTGTTTCCCATTTCGTTAAAAGGAGCCGCACTGAATTGGTTCACCCGCCTACCTTCACATTCGATTGACTGCTTCAATACCTTAGTATTCAAGTTCTCGACTCAATTCGCTACAAGCACACCCCACCACCTAACCTCTCTCACTCTCATAAACATTCAACAAGAAAGGACTGAAACACTAAAGTCCTTTATGGATAGATACAAAAGAGTAGCCCTTTCCATGAGAGACTTGAGTCTAATGCTGGCGCTCCACCACCTGGTGACTGCCTTCAAACTAGGACCATTCTTTGACAGCCTATGCAAAAAGCTGACAAACAACCTAGACGAGCTGAGGCAAAGGGCTGCAAAATTCATGCAACTGGAAGAAATGTGAGAATTTAAAACAAAGTTCACAGACGAAGCTGAGAATCGAAGAGCGAAGAGAGAGGCACCCAAGGGAATGCGCGCGCTGAGGAGGCCCAAAGAATTCCCCAAACCGTTTAGATTCCTGCACTATACCTCCTTCACGATCGAACAATCCCAGATTCTAGAAAAGGCCCTGAACGCGGATCTGATACCGCCGCAAAAGAGGACCCTTACACCACCCAATGTCGATTAGATCAAGCATTGCAGATGTCACCGAAACTTCGATCACACTACTGAAGAATGTGCCACACTAAAAGAGAAGATAAAGGAGCTCATACCGACCGACCAACTGAGGCAATTCGTGCAAAAGAAAAGAAGGTTTGACCGACGCAAACTGAGGACAGGTCGTGGAGACTACCGCCCATCGTCCCTTTCAACGAACAAATTGTAGGTTTTTTGAAGAATTGGGTGGACACAATAGGGTATGTCGATATGTATACCAAGTTTGGAGAGGATAAGAGGCAAAAAACTGTCAATATTAAGTATGTGATCGTCGACACTGATACCTCATACAACATGTTGTTGGGAAGACCCTCTCTGAAATGGATTGGGGCCATCGTTTCACCCCCACATTTAACCATGAAGTTTTCGACCGAAAGTGGAAAATTGCAAGGGTAAGAATAAATTAGAAAACTGCCCAGGAAGGCTACGCGACCAGCTTGAAAATTTCGCCCAGGAAGGCTACGCGAACAGCTTGAAAATTCTGCCAAGGTACAGACTGCAAAAAAAGAGGAGATAAACACCATTGTAGGAAATGGTGACTTCGACCCAAGGCCACACGACGAATTGAGGGTAGAACCGAGATGCGAAACTGTTCCATGGCAAACTGGCAACCTAGGGCAGGACATGTAGATCAATTCGAACCTGCACGAAGAAGAAAAAACGAAAGATTGTATAGATCTTAACTGACAATAAATATCTTTTTGCCTAGACAGCGGACGACATCCCGGGCATTGACCCTAAAATCATGTTCCACAGGTTAGCCATTTGCCAAGAGGCTAGGCTGGTAGGTTAGAGAAAGATGAGGTTGGGAGAAGAGAGAAGGTTAATAGCGCAGGCGGGGGTGGGTAAGTTACTTGAGACCAGGTTCATTCGAGAAATCCAGTACTCTATGTGGTTGGCCAACATTGTACTCGTAAAAAAGAGCAACGGTCAATGACGTATGTGCACCGACTACACGGACCTGAACAAAGCATGTCTGAAAGACGCTTACCTGCTTCCTAGCATTTACAAGTTGGTTGATGGTGTCGCGGGGCACAACGTGATGAGTTTTTTGGACACCTACTCTGGGTATAACCAAATACCCATGCATGAAGCAGATAAATCGAAGACTGTGTTCATGACCGATAAGATTGTAAAGTCAAAGAACTCGGAGCAACACGCTAAAGATCTAGAAGAAATATTTTCCCAGCTTCGAAAGTTTGATATGCGGCTTAACCCGACCAAATGTGTGTTCGGAGTCGAAGGCGGAAAATTCCTAGGCAAGAGGGTAAAGACTGGTAGGCCGAATATCCTGAATGTTAAAGTTTTTCCCAAAGTTAGCCGAGAAAATAAGGCCCATTCTTAAACTAATGCGAAAGGCGAACATCTTCAATTGGAACGACATGTGTGAAGCCGCATTCACCGAGGTCAAGAAAAGGTTGACTACACCGCTAGTTCTCAGAAAACTGAAAGATGGAGAACCACTACTAGTGTACTTAGATGTGACAAATGAAGCCATTAGCGCCACTATCGCCCAAGGAACGACTGACCAAAAGCATGTATACTTTGTCAGTCGCGTGTTGCAAGGCCCAGAGACCCATTACCAAACGATCGAAAAAGTGGCGTTGGTGCATACCTCCTGGAGTCTTGGGCATTATTTTCAAAGTTATCAAATGATTGTTAAAACTGACTTCCCGATAAGCAAGGTACTCTAAAAAGTAGAATTGATGGGAAGAATGATAGCATGGTCTGTGGAGTTGTCCGAGTTTGGCATCAAGTACGAACCTCGATGACTTATGAAATCCGAGCGTTTGGCGTATTTTGTTTCAGAGCTACAGGACAATCAAGTGAGTGACAAATGGTGGACACTGTATGTGGATGACTCGTCAAATAAAATGGGAAGCAGAGCCAGGATAGTCCTAAAGGTACCGTGACACATCAGGATCGAGCAGTCCTTGCATTTTGGATTCAGAGCATTAAATAACCGGGCCAAGTATGAAGCGCTAATTCTAGACCTGCTCCTAGCCAGGGATATGGGAGCACGAAAGGTGACGTGTCGTAGCAACTCCCAATTGACGGTCAACCAAGTAAAGAAGGAATACCAATTCAAGGATCCTTTGCTACTTAAATACTTCCACTGAGTATCCGCCCTGATGACCGACTTCAAAGAGGTGGAAGTGAATCATATAAGGAGGGAGGAAAATACTCGAGCTGACGTACTGTCCAAGCTCGCTAGTGGTAAAAACAAGAAAGGATTGAGTACAATCATTCAACAAAGTATTCTCGGACCGACGATGTCAGTAAAGGAATGCCTAAACACGAATTCCGGGCCCCAAGGTTGGTTATCCATCATGGAAAAGGGAGTCCAAGACCGAGATGCATGCAAAGAGATAGCTGACTCTGCATTACACTGTAAGGCATCACATTTCCTATTAATCAGACAAGATCTATATAAGCGAGGCTTTTCGACACCTTTGCTTAAATGCTTAGGCAAAACGGAAGCGGAGTATGTAATGAATGAGACACATAACGGGGTGTGTGGAACTCATTCGAGAGGAAGTAATATGGCAAGTCGTGTCCTCAAGGCAGGATATTACTAGCCTGAACTAAGGGCCGATTGCACCGAGTTCAGCAAAAAATGCAAAAGTTTCCAGGAACACAGACCTCGTATCCTTCTGCCCGTCCAAAACCTTTAGAGTATCAACTCCCCGTGGTCGTTCGCTATGTGGGGAATGAACATCATTGGTCCCTTTTCCCAGACATTTGAGGAAAGGAAATTCCTCCTTGTGGCAATCAATTACTTCACTAAATGGATCGAGGCCGAGCCGCTAGCTTCGATAACAACGACACAAGTACAACAATTCGTATGGAAAAACGTTATATGTCGTTTCAGCATACCCCATACGATGGTTACCAAAAATTTACTGACAAAAAGCTGAAAAAAGTACTTCGAAGACTTCGCCATAACACACAGAGTAATGTCAGTCAAACACCCTCAGACGAATGGACAAGCCGAGGCGGCTAACAAGGTTATCTTAAACGAATTGAAGAAAAGGCTAGGAGTAGTGAAAGGGCGTTGGGCTGAAGAGCTACTAAAGGTACTATGGGCATATCGGTGCACCCCTCAATCCTCAACCGGTGAAACACTATATAACTTAACATATGACACTTGTTACGAGTCGAGGTTGGGGAGCTAACAATTCAAAGACAACTGGCTGACTTAACAGTCAATGAAGAATGAATTATAACGGAGCTAGATCTACTGCAAGAGCTCTGAGACAAAGAAAAAATACAAGAGGAAGCCTGCAAAATACGAGCAACTCGAAGATATAATGCGAAGACGAAACCCAAAGATTTTAATCCCGAAGATCTAGTGTGAAGAATGAAGGGCGATGATCAGAAGGACAAAACCGAAGAAAAGTTAGCATCAAACTGGGAAGGCCCGTTCCATGTAAACGAAAGCTTTTTACAACGGAGCATACCGCCTAGAATGCCTCGATTGACAACCAATACCAAGAACGTGAAATGTTAGCCACCTTAAATTTTATTTTAGTTAAGAATGTAATGCACTCTCGTCCCGAAAGCATATTGCACGGCCAACTGGAAATGTTGTACAAGGCATGAGAATGCAATCAGTTTCCTCCACACAACCATCTCGGTTAAGGAAGAATCCTAAAAATGGATCACTACCGACAAAGTAAAAGAAAAACCAAAGAAGAATCCAAAAATGGATTTGTAAAAGAAAGTCGAAACGTCGAAAAACACAACAACCAAGTAAACAAGCACGAAAAAATAAACGAAAAGGCGAATAATAAAAAAAACGAATAAAGGAGCAAGCTGTAAAAACGAGAAAATTGTTCGTAATTAAATATAGTAAATCAATACAATGTCCAAGATAGAAAACTACCAACGGTGACCAATCGTTTACATTAGTGATGTCAAAATAAGCACGAGCTCATCTCGACCAAACAAAAGTAAAGTTCAAAACGAAAAACCATCAAGACTTGCCGGCATCATCATCAAGATCGGAAGTGGCAAGTCATCCATACTCCTCTTCACCACCCTCATCTAGGATATCGGTAATAGGCACCAACTCCCCCTTGTAAAAATCCTTATTTACGTAAAATCTTCCCTTCATCAAGGGGGATGCCATAAAAGAACGCAGCTTGTTCCAGCCCCTTGTTGAAACGTGACTCGTGTGGGTGGAGGACGAAGTCTTGAGTGCGTTGGAGATCCTCACCCACCTTGTGCGGAGCCGGCTGGAATTGGTCAGCCCTCTCCCTCTTGGCCGAAGAAGACACAACCAGCTTCTCCTGCTCGACCAACACTTCCTTCTCCTTCTCTTTGGCCGATAAGCAGCGTGCCAAGAGCCTATCATTTTCCAACTTCAACCGAGCTAGCTCGGCAGCGAGGTCTTTGTTTTTACCAAGTAGAACGCTGTTGGAATCATGTGCACTTTGGAGGGAAGCAGCAGACTCGGCTAGTTCGGTTTTTAGGCCCTCTACTTTGGTGCTATCTTGCTCCTTTAGAACTGAGCCCATGCGTTTCCCGAGGATGAGAGTACAGGTACCCAGTTCAAAGAATTACACGGCCATTTCTGAAGGGGAAGCAACAATGAATTCCTCCTTCTCGACAAGCTAAGAGAAATAGAAACTTTTTCGCTAAGATACATATCTCGGCCAAGAAAATCTGGAGTTGAGCTCGAGCCCAACTTCAACATGAGGCCTCTTATAAGACCAACTCGAAGATGACTTGTCAGAATGTCGTTGTAAAGTCTTCTTGTGCTCCCGACAAGCTTTCTTCGAGCTGGGATCTTTAGGAGGAAGTTTCTTGGCAACAGGAATGGTTCATAAAGGGTCCCGGCTTGCCTTTGTTTCAACAATTCTTTATAGAAGAGTTTCCCGTCTCCCGACGTGGTGGCAACCATGATAGATGAAAAAGAAGAAAGTAAAAAAACATCAAAAGACAAAATCAAAACACAAATCACAAAAACAAAGCGTACCCTCGATGTCTTGAAGTCGAGTAGCCGAAAGGAAAACTCGCAACAACTATCGGGTAGGGAGTTTTCGAGGGAGTTTGTCTAAAATAGACAAAGTATCGAAGTCTTCCCAGGTCAGAGATGGCCTTGCCCATACACAAAAATGCGCGGGGTTACGAGTCCAGCAAAAGGGAAAACGTGGAAAGTTGTCGTCATAAAAAAAGGGACGACCCTCTTCCCTGATCACAACCTTAAAAAACCTCCCTTTAAAATTCTTATGAGAAGAAGTAAAGGGGGCTAGCAAACAAAAACTTAGCTGACTTATTAAGGATAACCACCCTACTCGGTTACCCGGCCTCATACTATACATTTGCAGGAAGACCTCGGAGTTTGTTTTACATTAAGAAATAAACAAAGAAGCTGGAAAGCTTGGACATACACCCAGCTATTCGGGTGGAGCTGTGATGGCGCCACATTCACCAATGGAAAAATCATCAAGGAGAAACCAACATGAGCGTCAGTTAATAGGCAAGAGTAAAAGAAAAAAATAATTGGAAGACTCAGGGACCAAACAAATTGAGTCGGATGGCGAGCACCTTCGAAGGGAAACGACCCCATCCGGTGAAGTCGGGTCCACCATGTCGATACTTGCACTAAAAGCTTTCAGGGAAGCAGTAATTCCAAACTGAGAAGGATACCCAAAAACATTTGAGTCAACCCATTTGTAGCTAGAAGTCCAAGGGCGGGGTGTATCCAACTCGGCAGTACCACCAACAGGGTCAATTGAGAGACGAATGTCTTCGACAACCCCTTCCACACTAGTCCTTTTAGTGACCAATGGAAACATTAACCACTCGCCTAGACAAGTTCTTTGGTCATATCACGATTTTTATTATACTTATTATTATTATTAATAATTATTATTATATTAATAATAATAATATAAATTATATTAATAATAATATAAATTATATTAATAATAACAATAATTATATTAACAATAATAATAATAATAAAAATTATATTAATAATAAAAAAATTATATTAATAATTATAAAAATTATATTAATAATAATAAAAATTATATTAATAATAATATAAATTATATTAATGATAATAATAACATAAATTATATTAATGATAATAATAATATAAAATATATTAATGATAATAATAATATAAATTATATTATTAATAATAATAATAATATAAACCACCCCACCTATGAGACATACTTGACGGCAAGTAGAAGAAGAAAAGGCAGAATATATTCTATAGGTACATTCGGTCTCAGAAGATTATAAGAATAAGGATAGTTTAGTCTCTAAATTTCATATTTATATTTTTGTCGTTTTATGACGTGAATCTTTAGACATCATCACATATTAGAAACTTCATTTCTCATGATTTTTTAACTATAATACGACTTTAATTATTTTAACAAAAATCATTAAAATTCATATTTTATAAATAGTTAGAAAACACAATATTAATCACATCATATTTGATACTGTACGCATAGAGATAAGAAAACCATTTTCAAAATGAAGGAAAAAAATTTAATTTAGCAAACCAATATAAAAGAAATCCAAATTTAAATTAAGAGATTACAACTATATTTAAACATGAAAATTTGAAAAAAAAAATATATAATAAGTAACATGATAATTCACTACAAGAAAATAATGAAATAAAAACTAAATTTAGATAAAAATAATAATTAGTTGTTATAGTGACTAAATTAGAGACTATTTTAGAAATAAAAAAAAAATTGGTTTATAAATTAGTTTTTATTATTGTCAAATGATTTCTAAATTGGTATCTAGTTAGTTACCAAGGTTTTTCTACCAAATTTAAAATCTAAATAATTTATTTGGTGGCTAAATTTGGTAACTAATTAGATACTAATTTAGAAACTATTTAACTAATAGAAACTAATTTAAAAACTAATTAGATACTAATTTAAAAACTATATAATTCAAACGTAGGCAATAAGAGATAGAATCCTTACCCAAATTATACGGCTGCCACCAATATCTCCTCCCTATTCACCCAAAAAAGGAACAGAGTATCAATATCAAATATGCACAGAAATTACTCAATAATGTTTACATTATTTACTTACTATATAAAGAAAAAACTAAATTAAAGGGTTCAGATGGTTTTGAAATTTTTTAAGAAAATAGGTGGATTGAAACCCAACTATTTTTATAAAATGATGATTTAGTATGATTTGATTTTTAAAAATATATAGATATATTTATCTATAATTTATAATAATATTAATAATATTTTATCGTTTTGTATATACAATTTTTTTTCTATTTTATCTTTAATAATATTTTTAAACTACGATACAAATTTACAAAATAAAAAAAATACAGTGAAAAAAAACTAATTGTAACAAAAAATGACTATGAACATTTTACATATAAATAAATCATAAATATTTAAAATATTTGATTCCTTATATTTTTTTATTATAATATCAATTAAATATAATATATAATATATTTAATTATTTTATTTTGATATAATAAAAAGCTCACATAAAATAAAAAATTATATGTATGTATTTATAAAAAATTATAAGAGGATATAATATAACAAATCATACCGATGGAGTGTTCAGCTAGTAAATATAAAAAAAATAAAAATTAAACAAACTCAATTTAACAGAAACATTAAAAACAGAAAACCTGCACTGCCCTATACCTTCCTTTTCGCATTCAAGGGTCTGGCTGAAAGAATTGAAATAGCAGTAAGTAGGTCCACAACGATCCTCACAGATCATAGAAAGCCATGAAAGGTCAAATCCATAGAGTAGCGCTGTGTGCATCATGTCATAGGAATATGTATTTGTGTCCAAACCCCACCACGATGTGAGAGCAACCAGCTTCACATGACATCCTACTTCAAAGTCCTCTGCAATTAGGTCACCAGCCATAGCATATATGTAGCCTTTCCACTCCCAATTCATGCATCCACCGGTATCCACATACGTGCGCTTCCCAGTCACTCGATGGCTACAATTCAAAAGCACTATATGCTGTGGCTCGGTATAATGATCACTGCCGTAAATCCAAGGAATAGTTAGGTAAGAACCATGATTGGGAGTTTCATACAGGAGATACGACCGGTAAGAAGTTGTGAAATTGGATGGAGAGAAGAAATAGCAAGGAAGAGAAGAGCGATTTGATTGTTGAAGTGTAGGATTCACCAGTCGGATTGTGAAATTATGGTAGTTGATGGCCTGCACATGAAATGTTCCCGAGACCAAAGAGAAGAGCGTTATATTGTTTTCACAAGATAGCTCATATATGCTGCGACCGCACCCTTGGTCTCCTTTCAATCGGAATGGATAAGATATGTTGCTGATTTTCCCACAGGAAGAAGGAGGGCAAGCATTTTCTCCATGAATTAGGTGGAGCAGAAACACCAAAACTATCAAAGCTCTCTCTCTCCACATGCTCACGCCCAAAGACTTTTCTGTTTAAACTTCTACTGCCAACACAATCCAAGCTGACATTTAAAGCCAAATTTCACGTACACAAGAACAGTAAATAAACCAGTCAAAAAAACCAAATTTGAGATATAATTATTATTTTTTGCAACAACTATAGTATAAGTTTTTACTAGAGTCAACTTGTTCTAATTCATGACTGCTTGTAGTAAATCCTTGTCAATTATAAAATGATATATGTTCTCGAATGGGTTTGGGCCTAGAGAACGATTCCTCCTGCCTCTACCTTTGGTCGGTCACTGATGCTCTAAGCTTCCTGCTTCACCTTCCTTCTCTCGGTCGTCTAACTCCACCGGCAGGGGTGATACGTGTAGAAGACACTCCAACGCTCAAGTCAGTCGGGTGGTAACACTCGGGTGTCACCGTACCTTTCTCCTTGGAATGAATGCTATTTATATTACCTTAATGGACCTTCATTGGTGGGCCGGATTAGAAGGTTGGTTCATGTTTAGGGTTGCGCTAAACAACACTTAACTATGAATTAATCCTGCTGACTTAGTCAACCCATGACTCATCGCCAAGAGTCGGTCGGTCACGTGTCGTCATGTGACCTTTTCACCATGGTCGTACCGGTATAATATAAAATAAATAAATAAACAAGTTTTATTATATAAATAAAATTTATATATTTAAAAGTATATTTTATATAATTATAATTTTAAACCTTTTAAAAAGTCATTAATTTTTTTATTACAAAATTTATCATTTGTATTTATTTTTAAAAATTAGATATGTTTTTATTTTATTTTATTTAGACAAGTCAGTTTATTTATTGATTAATTAGATTTAAATTTTATTTTTTTTAGATTTTTTTTATTTCTCAACTTCAACTATGGTTATATCTATTTTTTTACAATATTTATTATGTTTAATAAAATATTAGTTATGTGTAATAAATTATGTAATAAAATATTAGTTATTTCGTGTTGAATATGTTTTCTTTAATTTGAACTACATAATGAAAAAGTTACTCAATAAATAATAAAAAGTGTGATGATGAGAATAAATATTTGATACATCAAAGTTGATATCTTTTAAATTTGTTTTTATTTGTAGTTTATTAATATTAATTCTTGAAATATCCAAGCATTTTTAGTTATCTGTTTTGTCTTATTGAATATGCAACTATGCATGCTTAGTTTGACCCAAAAGACACCAACACGGTTGTACACTTCTTCTAATAAGTTTTTATTTGGACAAATAAAAGTTGATACAAAGTCTAAGCATTCATAATACACATCGAAAACTTATAAATGATTATTCTGTCTGCAAAGAATGTTGGTCTATTTATTTCTCTTAAGAGGATCTCTCTTTAAAGTGTTAAATTCAAAATCTCTTAAAAGAACATGCTTAAAGCTACTCCACGCAAACAATTTTTTTGAAAATAGAATGACAGTCTTGTGAAGTCAACTACTTGTCTAGGCTTGATAAGTCGTATCACGTAGACAAATACTTTTAATGTTGCACGAATCATTTAATGGATCTACCTACTTGAAGGTGGTCAAACATAAGATTAAAAAAATTAAGGGTGTAGAGTCTCGTCACGACTCCAAAAAAGACATGTAATAACTCTTTTATTTTTAGCTCTATGTAAAGAAGATCTCTATAAAGAAGAAATGTTGACAACGATGACACTTATAAAGAAACTCTTATCACTCTCCAACTTTAAAGCAATCTTTAGCCTTTTTTGTTTTTTAGGAAGAACATTATTTATGTTTATAACAACCAAGAAAAGAGTACTCAATCTTGTTTTCGTCCTAAGACGCTATTATCTTTTGGACATCGAATATTCGTGATCGTTTAAATTACAAACTTTGTTTATCAAAGTGTTTTAGTCAAGAGTAGTTGGGTCCAAACACTACTCATACTTAGCTAGAAGTAATTGTGTTCAAAGAATACTTGTGTTTTTAATTAGAAGTGGTCGTGTCCAAATTATATTTGTAGTTTAACAAAAAGTGACTAGGTTCAAATAATAAGTAACTTGTATTTTAGTAGCAATAATTTACATTAGTGGAACATGTTAATTAAGAAGTGGGCGTAGTCTAGGTGTTTCAAATGAAGTAGTATAAAAATATCATACCTAAATCTCTTTAGTCTTTTATCTTTAACCTAAGGAGGAGTTTGACAAAAAGTAGCTTAAACATACTCTTCAACATATTCGACATTTCTCGAGAAATCCTCTTGGTGGTCAAACAAGAGAACATTCTTGGTAAAACAAAGTAAAAGCATTTATAAGTCTTTAAGTTTCACTTTGTAATGCTAACAACTACATATCATTTGTCTAAGAGCGAGCTTATTAGATGAAGATATATTGCAAGCCATTTTGTGTTTGTGATTAATCAAATGAAAAAACTCCTCAAATATTTTAAAATCTAATACTTATAAACAAATATACCTTCACGTTTTATACTCTTTTTTTTTACCTAGCATTTAATCAAAATCACTTAAATTAATGATATATTCGTTGATATTTTCTCCAACACTTTTGAATGTGAGTTTGTTGAAAGACCACGTCAACAAACACAAATTGTCCAAGCTTTTGTTCCTACAATAAATTTGAATATATAATTAATTTATAAAACTTTTAAACTTGTACAATATATACATATATATGTGAGTGTTTTGGTGTTGAAAATTTTCTTAATTTGATGCTCATGCTTTAGTATCCACTAAACGTTCATTTGTAAAAGTATAATACACTTCGTGATAACCTTGGAAGCAATTTTATATGAACAAATTTAATTACAAATAAAAATGCAAATTTATGAGAAAAGGAAGGAAGCAAGTTATATAAAATAGAAATAATTAATAAAATTAAAATCTTTTTATAACTTCATTAGGGGCTCTTCAGGTCTTTCTTTTAGAGATTCAATTGGTGAGTTTATTGGTGTTTTGCTAAGTTTAGCATAAGGATGATTGCTATTGAACTTTTCCATGAAATCATGATGGAATTCATTATTGTTGAAATGATACTCACATACTCTAAGCTTTTTATTCCAACTTTGAGGTTCTTGGAAGATTAGAAGTAGGTGGAATACATGCAAGTCTATAAGTCAATTTTTGGATTTTAAAATTCTTATATTTACACGAAAGGAAATAATTAATATGTTGATATTATTACGCGTGAAAGATACAGGACAATGTGAATAGAAGAAATTTCAGACACTATACCCAAACTTCCATCACACAATTGGACTTGTGTGGCTGTGAATTTCGAAGATAAGGTGGTATTATTGTATACGAGTGTGACTCTCACTGCATGATTGTTGTTTGGGGGAGTCAATTCTTGGCACTTAATATGCATCTACCTTGACATTCATAGAATTAAATGTATGATAATAATAGTTATCGCTAAATTATGACACTGGACTGGATTTCATTTTTTCATAACGCGGACTTTGACTAATGAGAAATCACAAGTCTTTTTTATCTTTTCTATATGGTTTCTGCAACTCATTGCAAAAGTAACAAATTAGAAGTGTTAGCATAAACTAAAAGAGGCACTGAGCTCGGTTAACAGCTGTTTTCCCGTAAGAAAACAAAATGGCAAGTGTGTTGCTCCTCCAACGTGATTCTGCATTGATGATGCTACTGCTAATGCTTCTTCTTATCAGAACTGGCAGCGCTCATAACGAGTGCGATGAGGAATTCTCTTGTGGGCCGAACCAACCCCCTATCAGATTTCCCTTCCAACTCACAGAGGAGATGAACGAGCCTTGCGGTTATCCCCGTATTTGTCTTTCTTGCACTGAAAATAATGAGACCATGCTTGCGCTTCCTACGATGAAACTCCTAGTCACTTACATAGACTACGAAAGTCAGGAAATTGACTTAATTGACCCCGAAAACTGCTTTTCCAACAAGTTTAACCAAACCATCAATTTTATTCGAACTTACCAATTTGAATCACCATATGATGGACCACACTATAACTTGAGCTTCTTCAACTGCACTTCAGCTGAGCATCCACACCTCATAAACTACTACGACGATGGCTCAGATTCAACACAAGACATGATCTCCTGTCCGATTTACATTTCTAATTCTTTTGATAGTGTCCTCCGATTGGGTCTAACATCCTGTACCAAGATGTTCGACCTCTCTGCGCCAATCCCATTCATCCAATCGAATGATTTGGTTTTGATATGGTCCAAACCAAACTGTGCTGAGTGCAAAGGAAAAGGCAAGAGATGTACATGGAAGACCAACACCACCACAGGTGACACCGAATGTTTTAAATGCAAACCGAAGAGAATTCACGTTCCTATATCTTTTATTTTTGCTACTACAGGTGACACCAGAGGCTCTTACACATTCGCTTTTAATTTAGTTCAATTCCTTATTCCTACAATTTAGGATGTCAACAATTGAATGGCGTTAAAAAGTATAGACTAGGAGTTGAAACAAGTAATGTTTAAGTGTAAAGACTGAAACAAGTACATAAATCTTTCTTTTTCTAATGAAGTCTCCCACTGCTATTCTAGGTACGATCCTTTTGGGGCTGCTGGTCATTACTGTCTTCAAGACCATCCTCTATTTTAGGAAAAAGCAAGAAGACCAAGCAAGAGTGGGCAAGTTTTTAGAGGACTACAGGGCAGAAAAGCCTGCAAGATTCACCTATGCTGACCTGAAAAGAATCACCAATGGCTTCAAGGAAAAGCTAGGAGAAGGAGCTCATGGGGCTGTGTTCAGAGGAAAACTTTCGAGTGAGATTGCGGTGGCTGTGAAGATCCTCAACAGTACGGAGGGAGAGGGGAATGAGTTCATCAACGAAGTCGGAATTATGGGCAAAATCCATCACATCAACGTGGTGCGTTTGCTTGGTTTCTGTGCAGATGGACCCCATCGTGCTCTTGTCTACAATTTCTTTCCAAACGGTTCCTTACAAAGCTTCATATTTCCACCAGAAGACAAGGACCATTTCCTTGGATGGGAGAAGCTTCAACACGTTGCTCTTGGTATAGCTAAAGGGATTGAGTATCTTCATCAAGGTTGCAATCGTCCCATAATTCACTTTGACATAAATCCTCACAACGTGTTACTTGATCACAACTTCACTCCAAAAATCTCTGATTTTGGCTTAGCCAAATTGTGTTCCAAGAATCCCAGTTTGGTGTCCATGACAGCTGCTAGAGGAACTTTGGGATACATTGCACCTGAAGTCTTCTCCAGAAACTTTGGGAACGTGTCTTACAAGTCTGATATTTACAGTTATGGAATGTTGTTGTTAGAAACGGTTGGTGGGAGAAAGAATGTGGACATGTCTTCTCCACAAAATTTCCATGTTCTATACCCGGATTGGATCCATAACCTGGTTGATGGAGATGTACATATCCATGTTGAGGATGAAGGTGATGTTAAGATTGCAAAGAAACTAGCAATTATTGGTCTTTGGTGCATTCAGTGGGAGCCAGTGAACCGTCCATCCATAAAATCTGTGATACACATGCTAGAAACTGAAGAGGAAAACCAGTTGGTTGTGCCTCCTAATCCATTTCACTCAACAACTTCCACTACAGCTAAGGGACTCAGTTCCACAAGACGACCTTTGCAGTTGGAAGTGATTCAGGAATGATTTACCGGCAAAAAATAATGTTTAACTTAGAAAATTATAGTCTATTATTTTATGAAATATGATGAACATCTAGTCTATAAACTTAATTTGTAATGTTAGAAACAATAATGAAATAAAGAAAATTCTTAAACTAAAGGTAAAGTATTGTTAAGTATTGTCATAACTACATGAAAAAAGTTTTATCGTAGAGATTAATATAATTTTTTTTTTATCAGCAAAGAATAAATAAAATAAAATGAGACACTTTAGGGGTGTCCCAACCCTTATACAAAACCCTAAAACCAAGTTTCCTAGTACCCTGCCAACTTGGAATCCAACAAACATTACACTCCATATCAAAGATAAATTCCAGACAAGATACATAAACCCAACAAACACAATTACCTCACCCCACCAAATATGTCACACCCTTAATCAAGGACAAACATCAAACAACTAAATACATTTAACAACTAAAACAAAATCTTTGGCAACATGTTGGAGTACCATACCCAAGTGAAAAGCACAACAAAACCAATACAAGACATAACATCTAAACAACTAATCCATATCTTTGTAGCAGGCTGAGAAATACCAAAGAACCAAATACTAACATCAACAACCCGATCCTACGAAGAGGATGCGTACGCCAGGAAAACCTGCAAAAAACACTTAACAACTCCCCAATCTGGCCACACCAGTAACCAAAAAGGGTCACATATCCATCTGTCTCAGCTCAAACATCATAAAGAATCCAATACCAAACTGATAACCATACATATAGTCACTTCCTTTATCGCAGTTCAGAACAACAATCCTACCCTGTCAAAAAGACAAGACCAAGGCAACCTGCACAAACATACAATACCTTCCTAACCTCAATCCAACCATGGCAGACAAGATTTACCGATGAAGCCTGCATAAAAAACCACACCACGACTACCAGGACGGGAAACAAAACATTAGTTAAATAAAACAAGGAATCAGTCTTTCAAATACCTCATACAACAGAGAGGTTCCAGACACCAGTCGGAATAAGAGAAGACAGCCAATTTTTCTTTTACTGTGACCCAAGACCAAGTCTTCCTTTGTGCCACGGTAAAAACCTCCACTAGATCCACCCGCCCGTTCTCAAACACAACCCTATTCCTATGGTTCCAAATTTCACTCACGATACCTACCCAAATACCCCCCCAACACCTGGTAACTGCATGGTTCAAGCCTATAGGTTTGAACAACCTAAAGTTCATTTGTGGGTCACGATGTAGCACCGAGATGAACCCCAACCACTCTAAACACATACCCCAAATTCTCCAAGAGATTCTACATTCAAAAAATAAATGTCTTACCGATTCTTCTTCCACACCACACAAAGGGCACCGATCACTCATCAACGTTATGCCACGTCTCGAGAGATTGTCCTTCGTGGAAATGGCATTACATATCACCCTCCAAGCCAACAATTGTGCCGAGGGTAATGTCTTTAGATTCCAAAAATTCACGAATAAAACCTCATCCACTACAGACGTCTCCCCCATGAGACACTTATAAGCTGCTTTCACAGAGAAATCCATGTTATCTACGTCCCTCCAGATCCATTTATCAGGTTTAACTCCACCCTCTCTTGTTAACCTTTTGTTATCCAACAACTGCATCAGAAGAACAACCAAGTTGGATTCCCACTCAAAAAGATTCCTTCTCCACCGCAACTTCCACGACCAAATATTATTATTCCAAAGCCCCACTTGAGAAAGAGTACAATCAGTATCTAAGGAGATTGAAAAGAGCCTAGGGAACTTATGTAGTAGAGGAATGTTTTCCAACCATTTATCCTCCCAAAACCTGATTTCTTTCCCATCCCCTACTTCCCACCGACCTCTGCCTTCAAAATCATTACCCCACCCCTCTAAGTACCATACCTTCCTAAGGTCTCTCCACCACAACGACTCCTTACAAAACTGATCTTGAGATTTTAATCCCCTCCACCCACCATACTTAGACACTAGAATATCCTTCCAAAAACTTCTCTCTTCAGACTTAAGTCTCCAAATCCATTTCCCTAGAAGAGCCAAGTTAAACTTTTCTATGTCAATGACCCCTAAACCGCCTTTATCTTTCGATTGACATATCTTATCCCACGCCACCCAAGCAATTTTCCTGTTCTCTGACCCCCAATCCCACAAAAAGTTTTTTTGTATCCTTTTCACTTCCCTCATCACAGTCATCGGCATACAAAATAGGGAGACATAGAAAAGTGGTAAGGACGTAAGTACCGATTTGATAAGGCATACTCTTCCAGCCAAAGAGAGAGATTTCCCTTTCCACGCGCTCAACCTATGTCGTAACTTATTAAGCATACCTTCCCAAAAAGCACACCTCTTATGATTCCCACCTACCATCACCCCCAAATAACTGAAAGGTGCCTTCATAATGTCACAATTAAGGATCGAGGCAAAAATCATCATCTGATTCGTATTCACTCCCACTCCGCCAACCTTACTCTTGGAATAGTTAAACTTAAGGCCAGATGCTAGTTCAAAACACTTCAGAATAGCCTTTAAAGTCAGAACACTTTGGATTGAGGCTTTACAGAAAAATAGAGTATCGTCTGCATATTGCAGCATGCTCACCTTTACTTGCTTTTCCCCGACCTCAATACTTTCTACTAACTTCTTTTCTTCCGCCTGTCTAACTACCCCTGCAAGACCTTCAGCCGCAATTAGGAAAAGGAAAGGTGCTAAAGGATCCCCTTGTATTAGTCCCTTCATAGGTTTGAACTCATTTGTTGGGCTTCCATTTACTAACACAAATAACGAGGATGACTCTAAGCAGTATTTGATCCATTTACCACCGAAGCCCAATCTTCCCAACATGTAGTAAATAAACTCCCAGCTTACTGAGTCATATGCCTTTTCATAATCCACCTTAAATACCACGCACTCTTTCTTTTTCCTTTTTACCTCCTCAAGTGTCTCGTTAGCCACTAGCACACTATCCAACAAACCTCTACCTTCCAAAAAAGCAGACTGCCTGGGATCAATAACCTTGTTTAAAACCCTTTTTAACCTTGAAGAGAGGATTTTAGAAATAATTTTATACACACAGCCCACCAAAGAAATCGGTCTAAACTCATTCAAAAGTTGTGGATTTGCAACCTTTGGAACTAGAGTAATAAAGGAAGCATTAGTGCCTTTCGGCCAACTTCCACCCTCTGCAAAACTTTGTACCGCATTCACCACATCTCCTTTTAAAATGTCCCAACAGAATTTTATAAATCCAAAATTAAAACCATCTGGTCCAGGACTTTTGGAACTATCACAATTCCAGACTGCCGCTTTAACTTCCTCTTCAGTTATAATACCAACCAACATTTCATTGTCCTCCCTAGATATGCCTTTAAACCGAACATTATCCAATCTAACCAAATGACTTCCCCCCTACTGAACCTGCTTTCAAAATATTCCTTCACACTAGCTTTTACTACAGTTGGATCTTCGCACCACTGATCTCCGACCATGAGACCATTAATCCCATTATGGATCCTCCTCCACTTAATGCTTGAGTGATAAAATTTTGTATTCAAATCCCCATGACTTATCCAACTAACCCTTGCTTTTTGCTGCAAGATCGCCTCTTGTTTAGCTCTCACTTGTCCCAGATCAGCTAACAGTTGTCTCCTCTCTTCTCTGTCTTCCACACTCAACTCCCCCTCATCGTCTTTTCCATCCAAATCTTGGACTCTCTTTTCCAGATCCACTCTTTGTTTATTAACATCTCCAAAGACATATTTGTTCCAATTCCTTATGTCAAACTTTAAACTTTTCAATTTCTCCTTTAAGACGTACAAGCCATTTCCCCTGATGTCGTAGCTTGCCCACTTATTCTTTACGAATTCCTTAAACCGATCATCTTTTTGCCAAACATCAAGACATCTGAATGGTTTTGGACCCCAATCAATATTTATCTCCTTTAAAATTAACGCACAATGGTCCGAAACTGATCTCCCTTCCGCATACAATTTGCTTCCCGGCCACTTCTCCAACCATTCAAGAGAGACTAAGACTCTATCTATTCTGCTCTTTGCTGTCCCATTAGGTTTGTACCAAGTAAACTTTCTACCCACCAAAGGAATATCAACCAGACTAGAATCCTCAATAAACTTATTAAAACTTTGTATTTCACTACTATAGTTGACATTGTTACTTTGACCTCTTCTCTCCCCAGCACATCTAATAGAATTAAAATCTCCAGCTACACACCACAACTTTATTTGGTGATTTTTCTTTATCTCACTTATCTCATCCCAAATACTTCTCTTTTCTCTAAGACTACCACCACAGTAAACATTCACTATTACTATTTCCATTGGCTTCCCTACCTTCCATATTCCTTCATTGATTGAATAGTTTTTCCCACTTCTGAACCCTTTCAATTCAAAACAATCTTTCTTCCACATCGTGATTATTCCTCCACCATTATTAACTGCTCCAACCTCAATCCAGTCGATTTCATTTGACCCCCACATTTGATAACACTTTTCCTTACTAATCTGTTCGCATTTTGTTTCCTGCAGACAAATAACTCCAACTTGTTGTTTTTTAATGAGCTCACTAATATACTTCCTTTTTATCTTTCCCCCCAACCCCCTTATATTCATACTAATGAGTTTCATCATTAACAACAAATTGTCCATCCCAACCTAATCCCTTCTTCTCGTTGTCCCTTTCTTCCAAGCATTTTAATTTGTTTAAAATATCATCCTCGTTTCCAAACCGAGAGTATCCTAGTTTCTTTCCTGAATTCCAAATTCTATCTGCTTCCAACTTTTCATTGTTTAACCAGACCAAACAGTTTTTAGTATCATTATTAGTACAAGCGGTAGAATTAGATACTAACCTTACTTCCGTTTTATGAGATAAATCTTTGAGTCCATCGACGCGTGTAAGTCCCGCCTCTTGTGACTTGCTGTTGCTACACTCCCCAACTTCCATCAACCTTTGTCCAACACCGGGCATCACTACACCTTTACGGTAAATACGCATGTTCCCCACAGGGCTTGTAGCCATGCACAACGGCCTACGGACCACCAGCGAGTACGCAGAGTTGCTACCAGATTCCGATGAGGTTTCCGCCACCACCAAGTCGACATCTCCGGCAGATACAGGCGTGACTAGGCAGTTCGGAGACACCTTCGCTTCGCGTGTGGCAGCCATACGAGTAGAGTCAAAGGTACAAGGAGGTGACGCATCAACGGCAAGGGAGGTCATCTTACCAGTAACGCGCCACGGTTCGCCGTCGAGGACTGCGGAGGAGACCCCCGTGTGTGAGATCCTTTGCGCAGCCAACGTCACCGCAGACGTGGTCGTCGTTCGAGTCGCGGGAATGGTCGTCGTTCGAGCCGCCGAGCCACTCCACGTTGACGTCGCAACCATAGGAACTCCCTTATCGTCGGCAACCGCAGGTGGCGGTGAACGGTGACCGCTGCTAGGATGACCTAGGGCCACGTCAGCCCTACTTCCCACACCAGATAATTCAGTTTCACTAAGACTAGGGCCAGATCCGGCTAATCACACTCAAGGGGCCCAATATCAACAAATAGGTTTTTTATCTCTATTAGGGTTTGTCGCTGGCCACCAATCTCATTGAATGCAACGGTATCTTCACTAGACAACCCCTCTACTTTGTCACCTACCTCATTAAAACCCCCTTCTTGGCCATCTAAAACATTAATTGCCTCATTAAAATGTTCAACAATTTGTATTCCACTAATTTTCTGACCTTCCACGTCATCACTCCTGACTAGTGTAGCCGCAAGTTGGTTTTGTGCCTCCCTGCGAAGGAGCTCTTCCTCCTCCTCCACCGTCATCTCCTCCCCAACTCCTCCATTAAAAATAAAATTACTACCAAATTCTGACTCTTCCGAAGCACCACACTCCCTCCCAACGAGACTTCCGAGATCACCATCATCAGAGTTATTTTCCCTTCCACCAAAGTGACATTTTTTAACTGTATTGACAGGTTCTTCTTCAATAGCTATTTGACATATAGTCTCATTAACCTTCATACAATTTGACCAACGAACATCCCTTTCTACAGGTAGTTTAATTAAGACTCTTGCAAACTCTAGTTCTTCCATCTCCAAAGTATCCTTATCAATTTCTACAAGTGTTCCTACCATAGACACAATATTTTCCAAACTATGTCTACTCCACAGATTCAGGGGCAATCCTCTAATGCGAGCCCAAACAAATTTTTCTGACACCATAAAATCTTTCTCCCAAGGAATAATTGATTCGAAGATTGATTCAAACCACTCTTTATTTTCCTCTATGGTCTTTTTAATTAAAATGGCGTCTTCTCCAGATAACAGTACACAATTACCTCCCAAGAACCGCACACGAATAAACTTAAAACCACCCAATAAAAACTTTCCCTCATATCCTTAGTCATACTTGGTTCCAAGGTTCTCCCGATGAAACAGTTGTCTAACCACTCTGAATGTTGCACCTCTGCCTTGAACGCTATGGGGTTCTTCATCCTTTTTTCCCCCTTACCGCCAATCTCCACAGCAGAAGGATTTGATAGCTTTTCCTTCCAAACATTATGGCTCTGATTTACGTTGGATACTCCATTCCACTTCTTCCTTTGTATACTAGCTCTACTAACTTTTGGTTTGGGATCTAAATTCCTAACGTGCCAAGGTTCTCGGTCTCTACCATATTTCGGACTGTTTACCCTTACTTTCCAATAACCAATCCAAACTGAATCCAGTCTCCTTTCTAGATCTACCGCGTCTACCACATCTTGAAACTTGAGAAAACCAAATCTCTGGTTTTTGTTATTCAGTCTTCTGGAGATAAACACGTCAACCACTCTTCCCCATTTCTGAAACACTCTCCACATATCCTCCTCTTGATATTCAAGAGGAAAGTTTGTGAAGAAAAAGTTAATACTTGATTTCTTCAACCCAGAACCTCTCTTCCTCACAACGTGCCACTCACTAATATAACTCTAAGAATGAATTTAATTAATAAAGATTTTTTTAACTTCTTATCTTATTGTCTAAAAAAAAGTACTTGATTGAGGATGGTTTTGCTAGGTAGGTTTTTTTGTCTTTGTGGTGTAGAAATTACCTATTTTGATATTTTATTGTGATTTCTAAGACTATGGAAACCTTTTTTTAATGTTCGTGCAATTATAAGAGTGTTATTTCTACTTGTTGCTTTTTTTTGATTCCGGACTTGCTAGCATGATACGACAAGTGTACCGAGTCAAAAGTAATAATTTGTCTCTTCAAAAGACGGATATCGAACCTACGTGAAACAATTCTTTTAAAATTTCAATGTATAGTGTTCACTAAATATCAAGATATGTGTAAAAGTTTAATTGAAAAGATATTGGCATTGTTAAAATAAATTCGTGTGAAAATTAAATGAAAACAAAGTATATACTTAAAAGAATTCAATTGATAAAATCGGGATTGAAGTTAATCTTTCTCACTCTTCTGAATCATGGATGAATATAGAAACTTTCAATATTTTGAATTAATTGATATTGATGCAACATATAAGAGTCATTCATATTGATGTCTCAATTATGAAATTATTAAGATTATCTCCTAAACATTGATGTCTCAAATATTTAGAAAACATTCTCATCATTAAGAAAAGATGTTATAATAGCAATTGATATATTCTAATTTATGTCTAGTATCAAAACATATCAAATATTCTCTTTTAGGTTAGATTCTTAGAAATACATTTCAGATAAATCCAAGAATCAAGTTCATGAATAAAAATTCAAGCTTTAAGCACAAAATACAATAATCAAGTTCACAAATAAAAATTCAAGCTTTAAGCATAAAATGACAATACCAATATCAATTAAGAACAAAATATCATATATCAAAATTACCAGGATTCATCCGAGTTTGAAAAGATTACATTTAATCTCAAAAGAAAGGAATTAGCCACTTATTAAATGCACCAAAGCAAAAGAAAGAAATCCAGAACGTTTCTCCTTGACGACTGCTTCCTAGGGTTTCCTTTTTCTCTCTTTCTCTCTGTTACGCCCTTATTTAACCTAATTGCACTTAGGCTAAGTGACATCTCTATTCATAATATATCTCTTTGTTTCATCTCTCCTTAAATCTTGAAAAGAAAACAAAATTGTGAATAAATAGTTCTATTAATCTCATAACTCCAAAATATATTATTAAATTCTATTTTTTTCAAATTAGGATTGAGCCATAGCTTAATCAACAATTAAAATCAATAAATGTCTAACTTTTTGCATGGAATTTCATTAAATAATAACACTTATCAACTCCCCAAATCTAGAATCTTACTTGTCCTCAAGCAAAGTAAATAAATCCAGATAAACAAGACCATGGTTCAATTATCAAAACAACTTCATTCACTGGATAATAGATTAAATTAGAAACATATGTTGCTTCCAACTCCAAATGTAGCAAGATATAAATGCAATCAATATCCAAGATAAACAAGTGTAACCATGAAATGACAATTAGTAAGGAATCTTTTATCATATTTTCATAGGTAAGTGTTTTCTCTCAATTTTCATTAAATTTTAACAAATCATAGTTGTCCTTCATTTTTTTTTATATCATAATCACATAAAAAACATGAATCTTAAGGTCTTTTATAGGGTTTTAATGAGGTTGAGTTACAAAAAGTATTGATTTTTTCGATAACAAAATGCACACTTTAAAAGAAGAAGAACATACCTACAATTTAAATGCAGTCACATTTGTATTACTCAATTATCAATTTCTCGTAACATTTTCCCCATTTTCATTTCATATCTCTTATTCATCATAACAATTTTTTTTCTATTTTTTTTCAAAAGAGAATAAAAATAGATTATTCATATTTCCAGCAAAATGAATTATTTAAACTTATAATATTAAAAACAACCAAAACCAACCACCCTTTTTTCTTATATAAATTGCATTTATGTTCTCCTTCCCTGATCATGTCAACAGGTAGGAAAATATATTAGTTAAGGTTTTGGGTGCAATAAAAAAAATCTTGGCTCAAAAGGGCTATTACAAAAATGTAATCAATTTAAACAAAAGGGCTAACATGAAATCTTATTATTTCAGTGCTTGTTAGTGGGAGGGGAAGCACAAATGCAAAAAAAATCACTTGGATGATGCACCTTAAGGTATTTGAAGTTATATTTGTTCACTCGCTTTAATGTGTCTAATTCATTCATTTAATAGAGGTTGATTATGAGTACAAATATTATGTTTTGCGGTGGATGTCGACTATTGTGCAAGATGGAATTCATAGAGGTTGGGATCAAGTAATACCTTATAATACAAAAAAAAAAACTTAAGATTTGGGGTTTAGAATCACATAGAACTTTTTCATATATTTGTAGAAATTTTTTGTATAATGTTATATGTACTAATTTATTGTGTGTAGACTTTCATGTTTAAATTATGATATTACATGCATTATTGTGCTGCAAATTTGATATTTTATGCAAGATTAGGATATATATAATAATTTTTTTTTTAAAAGTTCAGTTATAACAACCGTTCCATTATATATATTTCATTTATTTTGCAGAATAACGACAGTTTTTTACACGTGTCGTTAATGGGGTTTATAACAATGGTTGTAGAACTATATTGTTATACACAACTGATTTATAACGACATCCAAAATAATGATGATTTTTGAACCGTGTTTATATAACTTTTTAACAATCGTTAAAGCATTGTTATGTATTAATGATGGTTTAACGTGTTAACGATTAATAAGTGTTGATATGTCATTTTTTTATCGGCAATAAAAAATAAATAAATTGGAACCACTTCAGGGGTGGTTCAACCTTTATACACGGTGCCCAAATACCGATTCCAGCCTAAAACCTCTGAAACTAGCTAAAATAAAGTAAAACAAACCTTGCCCTTAAAACTTCAAGTGACTAACCTCATACACACCAAAGGTTTTAAACACCAATCAGAAAATGAAAACGACACTAACCGAAAATTTGTAGAGACTCAAGACCACACCTTTACCTGCACCAGAGCAAAAACTTCAAACACATCAGCCACTCCAGTTTTGAAAATTATGTTATTCCTGTGTTTCCATATCTCGCTAACCACCCCGACCCAGATTGTGTTCCAAACAATATTAACCGTCTCTGAGCAAAAAGTGATTGATATGTCATAAACACTTAATTAAACAAGTAATTGTAAAACAAGTATAGATGACCTTTGATGAAACTAAAGAGAAAGTTATAAAGAAATACAAAACAAAATGTACTTAATTAGTTATACCATCAATGTCACAAATTTCGAAAATGATTCACAAATATTTTTTACACCACTAATTATACATGACATTTAAAACAATGTTATTAATGATCCAGTTATCTTACAAGCAAATATATGTCCATTAAACACTTGTTTAAAACAATAAATCTTTTCTTCTATTTTTTTTAAAGATTTTCGTCATCATAACTTTCAAAAATTATGTATTGATAACCTACGTTAATATACAACTTGTAATTAATGATATAAAGAAAAAATATTTTTATCATTTCATGAAAAAAAAAAACTTAGATTTTAGAAAAAAAATTAAAATGTAAACTAATATATGTTATCAATATATCACTTATTCATAACTTGACCCGATTCTTCTCGATGTGTCGAATTTGTTGACTAATTTTTTTCTCAATTTAAAATTTTAACAACTATTTTTGAAGAATGAACCATTCTTCTTTTTTTTTAATTAATGTCATTTCAGAGTAGTTAAGTTTATTTAATAGTTTCATTTTCATACAATGGAGAGATACTTTTACTGAATTACCTATTACGAAGTGAACTTTAAGCCTAACTCAACTTCAGGTTATAATCTCTAGTCGACGTGGGATTTCCAACATTACCTCAATTATAGGGGCCTCATTTATAGGGGGAAATGTGCTTATGTTTAAAGATAAGTATATAGTTTTGGATGTTGAAATTTGCTTATATTTAAGTACTTATTAGTCTTTGTGTTTCTTGGAACAAACTTCTGTTATTTCTTGGAACAAACTTTTGTTATTGTCACGTGTACTGTTCATTAGTCTGGCTTGACTTTTCTGCATTAATATAACGCACGGAAGATATAGAACTTTTGTAGCTGTGAATTTCAAAGAATTTGATAAGGTGGTATTGTATACGAGTGAGACTCTCACTGCATTATTGTTGTTTGGGGGAGTCAATTCTTGGCACTTAATATGCATCTACCTTGACATTCATAGAATTAAATTTATGATAATAATAGTTATCGCTAAATTATGACACTGGACTGGATTTCATTTTTTCATAACGCGGACTTTGACTAATGAGAAATCACAAGTCTTTTTTATCTTTTCTATGTGGTTTCTTCAACTGATTGCAAATGTAAAAAACAAATAGAAATTAGAAGTGTTAAGATAAACTAAAAGAGGCACTCAGCTCGGTTAACAGCTGTTTTCAAAGTAAGAAAACAAAATGGCAGCAGCGCTCATAACGAGTGCGATGAGGAATTCTCTTGTGGTCTGAATAAACCCTAAACCCTTCAAACTCATGACAGAGATGGACCAGCCATGCAGTTATCCCCTTCTTTGTATTTCTTGCACTGAAAATAATGAGACCATGCTTGCGCGATGAAACTCCTAGTCAGTCACATAAACTACCCAAGTCAGGAAATTAGCTTAACTACATAGCACTATAAATATAAGTGTTAATCCCTTATAAATATAAGTGTTAATCTCTTATAAATGAGATTTGAATTAATAATGAAATGTTGTCCAAGTTGTTAGCTGGTTTGTCTTCAAATTCTCACCCTCAACTTTGCACTTCTATTAGTGTTTTGCTTGAATCTTTATAGAAGTTGGTCACACCTCTTCTAAGTCTCTACCTCTCCTCTACCTTTCATCTTCTCCACACTTCAATTCAGTCATTGATGCCACTTTACCTCTCTTCTCCCTTTCATCTTCTCCACACTTCAATTCAATCATTGATGTCACTTTTAAGTCCATTATCTCACAACATAAACGAGGGATAATTTTAAAATTTTAAAAAACAATCGGATGCATGTCACAGGATTTAAGGTGTGGTAAGATTTTGCCTAATAATATAAGAAAAATGAATGCAACAAGCATTTTTTTGTTGTTGTTAATTAACAGTAGAATTGATTAGAAGAGTAGAAAAAGATAGAGGAGATAAGCAAGTGGTATCTTTCATGATTAAGACAAATTCACAACAAAACGTTCACACTTTCAATAAAAATTGTATCTTTTTAAATAAAAATTTCACATATAATATGATTTCATTTATACCTATTTGAATATTTTTGTAAACTTTTCATCAGATACAACCATAATTGTAAAATTAGTGTAGTTTTTTTTCACATATTCAATTATATTTTTTTTTCATATATTGGATGTGACTAGAAAGGTTTTAGAATGATTTTTTTTAAAATTTGAAATTGTTAAGAAATATTAATTTATTAAAATATTCTTATCACATACTTTTAATGATTTTTTAATTTTATATTTATTTTTTTACTCTTATATTGTCATAAATTATATAATAAAAAATAAAGAAATATGGTTATCTTAATTAATATTAGATAAATTATTTGATTGAACTTTGCAACTGAAAAAAAATCATTTTAATTTAAATATTTTATTATTTTATTTATCTTAATTAGTATTTCAAACTAAAAAAAATTAAGTCTTAATTAATAATTTTTTAGTGATTACGGTAATATTTGATTTTTAAATCATTTTTTTATATTTGTTCTTATTTTAAATCTCTAAAATATGAATAATTTATTTATTTTGTATTTTATTTTAAAATTCATATAATTAAAATTCTTTTGAAATAAAATATATTTAATTCTATCGTTAAAATTGTGTCAACATCATATTCCATCTATTTTATTTAAATTTTTATAATGTTTAATAAATATTTTACAACCATTTTACCTTATTGTCATCTGTATTTAAAATCGTAAAATACAATTTAAATTTTTGTATTTATTAAATGTGATATTTTGTATATAGATTCTTACTAAAACCATTTCTATAAAAACAAAAATAAAACAACCCATGTTACTACACTTCTATACTAACAGCAAAGAATAACAAAATATGTGAAGTTTCAATTTTGAGGGATAAAAAGTGAAAAAAAATATGGGTAAGAAAGAAGATATATTATATGTAATACAATAATCGAAAAAAACACTAACTATCAAAATAAGTAAAACATAAAAATGATTATAATTTTAAAAAAAATGAAAAATAGGAACTTTTTGGATCTGCGTCCAATCTCACAGCCTCCTGTAACACAAAATAAAAGTTAACAAAAAATAAATAAATAGAAAGCAAATGAGAAATATCAAAATTTATAACATACACAAAGCTCCACATATAGCAACTTATTATTGATATTACTTTTTATAATAATAATTAGTGAATGATCTTAAGAAAATATTTATAGTGCAAGAATATATATTAGTTTAATCATACTCAAATTTAGTTTAAATCTTTCAAACAACATCTCTCTTTTTCAAAGTGGTGAAAAAAATATTAAAAAATTATTTTATAATGTATCGATCGGCATCAGACGAGTCTTTTCTGGACACAGCAACCGACCGAATCAAATGATACTTCAAGTCATGCATTACATAAGAGTAACTATAGTTACAATAGCATTTAATGTGCTATAATCGTATCTAAAATATGTGGGAAACATCTCCGCAAAATTAGTCAAATACTGATTAACTAAAAGACGTTGCAGATATTCTTTAAACAACACACCTCCCAATTAATCAAGGATCACGATGTATAAGTGAATAACTAATATTCAGCCCATCATGGAGAAAGCCCATAACTAGCACTATAAATAAAACCTTCACAAAGTTGTAATAAGGTACGTTTTTACTCTGAAAGAACACCCCAAAATTCTAATACTGACTTGAGCGTCGGAGTGCAATCGCAGGTACCCCCGACCGCCTGAATTCAACAGTGAAAGAAGGAAGCTTGAAGTTACTCAGCAGATAACCAGCAAACATCGACACGTCACCAAATTGTGTTACCTAGGTCCCGCTCCCTCTATACAGGTACAATTGGCGTCCATCATAGGGCCAAGGTAGCAAACTTGATCTTCGACAACAAAAACAAGCAACTATGGCCTCAACAAGAAATAATGTCGATCGCATGATGGACGAACAAGTAGGCATGATTAGAGCCCTTCAAGCACAAATGGAGGAACTGCGTCAAAAAAGTGTCGTGGATCAACTATGCAATGAAGAAAACCAGCATCGTCATGCAGAGGAAATGTCCTTCCTAAGGGAGCAAAACAGATCCTTGCAACAACAGCTCGAGAGTCATAAACGAGAAGGGCAGTCTCATGCTCCGCCAACTAATCCAACTAATCCAATCCCACAGCCGCCACCCACTTTCCAAACAAATCAGACGCACCAAAGCTCCAGAATTCCCAGATAATGAGGAAGACGTTTGGGGATACTCATTCACAGAAACACCACTCCCTTCCAAGTGGAAAGGGCTGACTGTTAAACTGTATGATGGCTCCACCGACCCAGACGAACATATGAATGTCTTCAAGACCCAAATGACTCTGTACACGATTGACAAGTCTGTCTGGTGTAAAGTCTTCCCTACTAAGAGGCTCGGGCCAACTAAAGGTAAATGGATCGAAGAAATCCTAGAAGTCCTATGGGCCTACCGATGTATGCCACAATCCACCACACAAGAAACACCGTTCAGTTTGACTTACGAGACAGAGGCCATGATCCCGGTCGAGGTGGGAAAACCTTCTTTGCGACGACAAACGTTGGATCTGACCCTAAAAAACGAAAGCTTATTGGTTAGCCTCGACCTCATTAACGAGTTAAGAGACAAAAACAGAATCAGGGAAGAGGCGTGCAAGTAGAGGGCGACCAAACGGTATAACTCAAAAGTAGAGCAAAGGAATTTTCAAAGAGCAGACTTAGTGTGGCGAATGTGAAGTGACGCTCGAAAGGCTGAAGGCAAATTCTCAAGCAACTGGGAAGGACCGTTCCACATTACCGACCCAGCAGTCGGAGGTGCTTATTACTTAGAATATTTGTCAGGAAAAGCTATGCCAAGAATGTGGAATGTCACACATCTAAAATTTTATTATAGCTAATAAACATTGACAGTGTACTCTTTCCTCGCTTGGTTGTTTTATCCCTGAGGAGGGTTTTCGAACAAGAAGGTTTTAACGAGGCACTTTAAACATTTTTATCATCTTATCTCCTTCCCTTTATCTTTATATATTTTATTACCACGGCAGGTCAGAACATAAGGAGTTCTGACTCCAATTGCATTTATTAAAGGATTACTCCTCCTATAAACCCACAAAATGTGACCAGAATTAAAACTATCAAGAAACTCGACTCGATCCACACATCTTTTATCGGTCATTCTTGAGTAAATGTGGTTGTGTAGAAACTTCTTGATAGGGTTTCTTAGAGTGTTATTGGTGCTAAAATAGGGTTTTTCAGCATTGTGTATGCCTTGTTCTTGAAGGGTTCAAGAACCACGATCTTGTAATTGGTTGTATATTGATTAGTGGATTTCACCTTGGTGTGAGGTGAGACTGGATGTAGCTCTTGATGAGTGAACCAGTATAAAGTGTGTGTTCATCTTTCTTCTCAATCCCTGCACTCATTTTCTGCATAATTTGATAATCTGTTAGAAAATAAATCTGTTGAATCAAAATTAAATTTCTTCTTTCTGGGCTTGTTCATAACTGTTCTTCAAAGATCCTGAATAAATTCTTGGTTGTCTGCAAATATCTGAATCTGTGTGTTGGTTGTTTAAAGAGAGTAATAAATCTTTGAACTAACTCTTCACAAGATTCATATTCCATTCAAGATCACTTGTTAAAGATTCAAAGTTTAATTTCTAGGTGTAAATCTTGTTGTTGTAAAAGATCCTACCTGTTCTGGAAAAACTATCTTTTAATCTCAAGTTAATCAGATTAAGGTTCTGAATTTGAAAAACTAATCAGAAAATAAATCTGTTCTTTTTAAAATCAATTTGTTCTTTCTTCTCAGGATGCCGACCGATTCAAAGCTCAATTCAACCCCCCCCCCCCCCCCCCTTAAACTTAGACATTAATAGACCCAACAAGTATGACCTGTTAGAATATATGACCTTAAACGAGAGGGGGGTGAATTGTTTAAGAGAGATTTTCGCAAACTCTGAAGGTATAATGAAAATCAATGCTAAATTACAGAGAAAATAATCAAGGAAACAAATACCCAAAACTGTTTTAAGATGCTACCAGAAAAACAATCGGTTGTTTTTATCAGCAGTTTATCAAAACAACTCTAAAACAGAATTTAAAGAGTTAAGGGTAAGAGATAAGCACGCAAACAATTTATACTGGTTCACTCTTACACCAAGAGCTACATCCAGTCCCCAGAAACCACTGGGTATTCCACTATGCAATCAAAACCAGATTACAAACACCACACACCAAAGTAGTGACCTTGAACCCCTCAAGAAACACACTACCTTTGGCAAACCACACCAAGAATGTTGATCTTGAACCCCTCAAGAACACACAAAACTCCTTGGCAACACACCTACAGAAATGTAGTAATCAAGGAAGAAGGGAATAGAATACACCTGGGTATTACAAAGCTTAAAGTTCAGAATTACAACCCAATCCTATTCCACACACTTAAGAATGATCCAAAGCTCTTTCAAATCTTGGAAAAACTGTTTTGATAAACTCTTTCTGTTACTTCAAGATTAGGAGCGTAAAACCACCTTTAAATAGACCCACCAAGTGGTCAAAAGCATTTAATAAAGGAGCCAAGTTAGTTAGGATCATTTAAAACATATTAAAACCGCTTAACAGAATTTTGTTAAGGTTTGCAGGAAAACAATCGGTTGTTTTGTCGAAACAATCGATTGTTTTGGTTTGACAACAAAGTCAACCAAGTTTTTCAAAAACAGCTAAGGTAAAATAACCTGTTGTTTTGAAAAACAACCTGTTAAATTTTTGACAGCTTTTTAGAAAACACATCTTTTCAAAAGGTTAAAGATTCAAATGAACTTGGATCAACTTAATGAGTGAATTAACAAGTTTCAAACAACTAGACAACACACACACACCCAACAACAAGGTCTTCAAGCTTTCCTCTTGGATTTGGAGACATCAAAGCATCTTGTTCAACAATCTCCCCCTATTTGATGAAGACAAATCCCTGGTTTGTTTGTGTTGTTGTTTTTGAACTTGAAAGGTCCTGCAAAACAGAATTTGTGCATATACAAAGCAAGTATACCAGCAGGATACCAAGGCACACAAAACCAGTTTTCTGCATAAGCCTTTAAGCAGAAAAACCAGTCAAATAACCATAAAAACCTTTGCCCAAATGAGACTTGTGTGCAACAGAACTATGGTGACTAAGAGCATGGTAGCAGCAGAATTTAAACCATGATAAAACCAGATAACCCCATAGTGTAGCAACAACAACTTAACACATAAAACCACACCATTCTCCCCCTATTTGTCTTCTCAAATAGAATGAAAGAAGGGATACAAACAACAGAATTTCCAGCATTGAAAACCAGCATATAACAGCAACATGATAAACCAGAAAACCTATGTGTTGTAGCAGCACCATTGCAGCAACAAATCTTTGATACCATATCAGAATTGCAGTAAAAACTATGGTGTATCAGAGCTATGACGACAGCAGAATCAAAGTACCATAGACTCCAAGAAATTTCAGCAAGGAGACCACAATTTCTCCCCCTATCTTTTCTTCATCCAGCAGCACCCAACAATGGAGTACTTCAAAAAGTTCATCTTCAAGTTGGTCAAATGATTGCTCAAGAGTTGGATTTGGTAGACACATTGTCTCTTCTGTTAAGAGCAAACCTTCCAGATGTTCCAAAGATTACATTCACAAATATTCATCAACCCCATGACCACCAATGTGGTTGCCATTCATAAAAAGCTTTGAATTTCAAGGAAAACAAAGAATATATCTCTTTATGATCTAATTCAGAGGCACAAAGAATGCATATTTGACTCATAATGGATTATGAAAGAAAAGAAACAGTTGTAATCATGCATAAGAAATCATGACAGCTTTATTCAAATGTTCCAGAGGTAAAACAATCGGTTGTTTCGTGAAAACAATTGGCTGTTTTTCTGATACAGCAAGAAAATGTTATTTTTCAAAGCAAATCATCTTTCAAAGTGATGGGAAATGCATAATGAAATACATTCATACCTTTGCATTACCACAAGCATGTTTAGAATCTCATTTGGTCTTATGAAGCCAAAAGCATAGGATGAACATATACAACTTACTTTACATAGGTCATGAATTTTGACTTGTCAAAAATTTGAATAAGGTGTATACTCTTGAACCATAAGCATCACTTTGATTATTCTTCATCATAACACCTGTACTTGAAAGGTCCTGTAACACATAATTGATGCATATACAAAGCAAGTATAGCAACAAGATAACAAGACACACACAAACCAGTTTTCTGCATATACAACATTAGTAGAAAAACCAGAAAAAATTAAAGTAATCAAGTGCTTTCAAGTGCAGAGAAGCAACAACATAATGCATCAGTTTTAAAGCTATCTTATACAACCAAATCAAGCATAAACAACTCCCCCTATTTGATCTACAAATAGACAATGAGAAGGGTTGTACATACCAGAAATCAAAATGATAATAGAGTAGTCCAGCAGTACAAACAATTTTGACATTTCAAGAATAGAACATGTCATAGAGCTTTCAAGAAAATAAGTGGATATAACTTTTATTATCAAATTCTAAGGCACACTCAATGTATATTTATCCAAAAGCAAGATTTGAAAAAGAGGAATGGTTTAATCATGCATAAGAAAACTTGGCAGCATTATACAAAGGTGCCAGAGGAAAAACAATCGGTTGTTTCGCAGAAACAATCGATTGTTTTACTGTGACAGCAAAAAGAACATTTTTTAATGCAGTAAGCAATTTGTTCATACCTTTGCACAGAGAACCCCAATAGATTCACTCAAAAAGAAGACTTTGAGATGTTCATATGGTCACAAGGCACACTTACATAAATTGAGAAATGAAAATACACATACTCTCTTTATTCTTGAAGTTTCTCTTTTAAGCACCCACTATGCATGTGCCAAGATGTCTCTTGACTTTCAAAGAACCTTGCAAGACATATACAATTGAAAGTGTAGGTACAAAGATTGACTTTACTCTTGTCACTTTTCCCTTTGACAATCATTCTTCAAGCCCAAAGATTATTCTTGGCTGCCAAGGATACCTACAAGAAAGGATTAAGAAGCAAGATTTGGTCCCCTTATGAATTTGGGTCCAATGATGTTAGTAGGAACCTTAGAAACCTTAGAAACCCATTTCAAAATACCTTTAGGAACAGAAAACCTTCTTACTCTGCAGAATCTAATAGTGTGGCCCCTTTTCATGCAGTAATGACAAATTTCAACCGGTTGTTTCGATAAAACAACAGGTTATTTTTCAAAGAAACTTGAAAAGGGTTTTGAAACAGATTTGTTCTTTCTGTTTGGATTAAACCCCAACCCAGCCTTGCCAAAAACACATTTTTGAGAAGCAAGAACAGTTTCAAGATTGGATTGGCCTTTGGAAAACTTGTCCATGGTTTTTAAAAGATAGTGAACCTTCTTTTGAAGAGATTCACAATTTTCACAAAAGCTAGAATCACACTTGCAAAAAGAGTTTTTGTAAATCATTTCCAAACTTTCAAAATCTGTTTTTGAATGGTTCAACTCTTCTTCCAAAGTCTTGACTCGATTTTCCAACCAGTTGTTTAAACCTTTCAACCGATTGTTCAAAAGGGCCAACCTATTAGCTTCTTCATGAGTCTCATTGAAGGCCTCAAGAAGTTGGCTATAATTTTAAACATTAATGGAAGAGCTTGAACTTACACTGCTTGTGTCACTTTCTTGTCTTGTCATTTGACATAAAATTGCTTCTTCTTCATCACTTGAAGAGGAGCTTGATGAGTCATCATTATAAGCTCTTCTTGATTTTCCTTTCTTCTCATGCTTCTTGAAGTTTTTCCTCTTTTTGTTGGGACATTCAATTTTAATATGACCCTGTTCACCACATCCAAAGCATGTATATTTGTTAGTGTTAAACTCAGTAGGTTTCTTGTTATCATACCTGTTGAATGAGTCACTTTTGTTGTTTCTCTTCTTTAGGGACTTGCTGAATTTCTTAAACAACAACCTAAATGTTTCCTCTTCACTCTCATCACTTGAGTATTGACAGTTTTTGTTCCCAACAGCTTGACTTGATCCAAATTCTTCTTTTGTCATAAGACAAACCTCTTTTTTGGATTTTGAAGAGAAAGATTCAACAAAAGATTCTTTTTTGTCCATCAAGGTACTCCTTGGATTCTTGTGATACTGTTCAAGGGTATTCCACATTTCTTTGGCAGAACTACATTCTGAAACCTTGAGCAATTCATTAGAATCAAGTGCAGATACAATGATGTTCATAGCTACACAATCAAGATGCTTTCTTTCAGAAGAAACATTTTCAGATATAGGCATGAGATAGCTATTTGTAATAACATTCCAGATTTTTCTATCTATAGATTCAACAAAGAATTTCATTCTTATGCACCACAATTCATATTTCATACCACAAAACAAAGGTGGTTTGCTTAAACAGGCACCTTCCCCAAAAGAAAACTTTTCAGCCATTTAAAAAAGATTTAGGATCAAAACTTGAATATCTTTCAAGAACTTAGCTCTTGATGCCAATTGTTAGAATATATGGCCTTAAACGAGAGGGGGGTGAATTGTTTAAGAGAGATTTTCACAAACTTTGAAGGTATAATAAAAATCAATGCTGAATTACAGAGAAAATAATCAAGGAAACAAATACCCAAAACTGTTTTAAGATGATATCAGAAAAACAATCGGTTGTTTTTATCAGCAGGTTATGAAAACAACTTAAAAACAGAATTTAAAGAGTTAAGGGTAAGAGATAAGCACACAAGCAATTTATACTGGTTCACTCTTACACCAAGAGCTACATCCAGTCCCCAGAAACCACTGGGTATTCCACTATGCAATCAAAACCAGATTACAAACACCACACACCAAAGTAGTGACCTTGAACCCCTCAAGAAACACACTACCTTTGGCAAACCACACCAAGAATGTTGATCTTGAACCCCTCAAGAACACACAACACTCCTTGGCAACACAACTATAGAAATATAGTAATCAAGGAAGAAGGGAATAGAATACACCTGGGTATTACAAAGCTTAAAGTTCAGAATTACAACCCAATCCTATTCCACACACTTAAAAATGATTCAAAGCTCTTTCAAATCTTGGAAAAACTATTTTGATAAACTCTTTCTGTTATTTTGATAAAACCACCTTTATATAGACCCACCAAGTGGTACAAAGCATTTAATAAAGGAGCCAAGTTAGTTAGGATCATTTAAAACATATTAAAACCGCTTAACAGAATTTTGTTAAGGTTTGCAGGAAAACAATCGGTTGTTTTGTCGAAACAATCGATTGTTTTGGTTTGACAGCAAAGTCAACCAAGTTTTCAAAAACAGCTAAGGTAAAACAACCTGTTGTTTTGAAAAACAACCTGTTAAATTTTTGACAGCTTTTTAGAAAACACATCTTTTCAAAAGGTTAAAGATTCAAATGAACTTGGATCAACTTAATGAATGAATTAACAAGTTTCAAACAACTAGACAACACACACACCCAGCAGCAAGGTCTTCAAGCTTTCCTCTTGGATTTGGAGACATCAAAGCATCTTGTTCAACATGACCACCCGGGTTCAGGCGCTCTGCATATGAGTAGTGACTAAGTTGTCTAAGTGTATGATAAGTTGGATTAGTTTGTTGAGAGGACGATCACCCGAGTTCAAGCGCTATATATGGAATGCTTAAGTAATGTGCGATGAAGGTGTCTGGTTATGTTTATGACAAATTGGGGTTGACTCGGTGTATAAATGAGCATCCGAGTTAGATACCCTAAGAAAATGAATCATTCTTAATGTAGGATGAGATGACCAAGCTCATAAAGGTGCAACTATCTGAGTAAGTGAAGCAATGCCTGGCAAGGTCAAGGTATATGACCCCTACCCAAGTATATGAAGTACACATATGTACGTCAAGAATGGGCATCGATTCTTTGTGGCTAAGGGGTATAGTTCGTCAAAAGGTTAGTTCCTTGAGAACCCCGTGATTTCACCTGCTCAGTTTTGTGCATTGAGTTCTTGTTATTTTTATTACTTCAAGCTTAAAGCCTAAATGTTAAGTTGATGTTAACAATAGTTGTTATACTTAGGTTGATCGTAGTTCACTAAGTTAAATAACAAGGCATGCATTGAGTTACACTATTTGAAGTTTACTAAGCTAAATAGTGAGATTAGCAAAGAAAGTCCTAGTTAACAGGCATGAGGTAAAGTAAATGAAAAGCATGATATTGTTTAAAATATTCAGATATTTACAAATAAATGAAGAGTAAGACTACTCCTCCATTAATTGACTATCGACCACGGTTTTACTCGGGCTGAGTTAGGAGTAATCAATGTTGGGGTGAAGTCTTGAAGCTTGTTCAATGGCCACCTCAAATCCTACAAGGAAGGCTTGGGTGGCGTCTTGTTTGCATGCTTTGTTTTCCTTAGTGAATTCTTCATCTTTTGCGAGCCAGCTCCCCCTTAAGTTTTTCGACCTTAGCCAAGAGCCTTCCCCTTTCTGCCACAGCCTCTTGAGCTTGGTTTGCAGCCTCTTTGGTCTTCTCGGCCATGAGACGCTCAACTTCTTGTTGGAAATTCTTGGTATGCTGGAGCTCGCTTTGCAGATTTTCTACCTCTTTGCGGAGCTTGAAGGTCTATTGGGCTCTCAAGTCTTCTGCGGTCGCCCGTTCTTTTATCTTGGTATCGGCCAATCAACTTGTAGCAAGAGCTTGGCCAAACCGCCTTATGGCCTCACGAATCAGGTGGCCTTCATCGTGGGTCATGACCTTTTCCCTCTCCTCGGTAGGCAGCAGAACTGTTAGATTTAATGACTTAAACAAGAGGGGAGGGGTGAATTGTTTAATGGAAGATTTTGGCAAACAATGGAGTAGAATGAAGATTAATGAAGAAGTACAGACAAAACAATCATATCAGCCAAGAACCAAAACTATTTTTAAACTGATTTCAAAAAATCAATCGGTTGTTTATGCGAATTAACCAATTGTTTATATCCGCAGATGTTAAAATCACATAACGGACAATTTTAAAGGATTGAGAGAGAAAGAGAAAATCACACAAACAGTTATACCGGTTCACTCCTTACCAATGCTACATCTAGTTCTCAGAAACTCTATGACATTCCACTATGTAACCAACAACAGATTACAAACACACACACCAACAAAGAGGTGATCTTGACCTCTCAAGAACACTCACCCTCTTTGATAAACCACACACAAAGTCATAACACCCTCTGACTTCACAATACAACAGTTTGCAAATTTACAAACTAGGAAACAATTACAAATGAAAACAGGAAAGATTACACCTGATTCAAGGAATTACAGTTAGACCTACTCCACTCTTAAACCAATGCAAAGCCAAAGCAATCTTGCAATCTTGAATCCAATCTTTCACAAATGTGTTTTTGAATCTCTCTTTTTGTATGTTTTGATATAGGGAGATAATCCCAGTTTTATAGCTTTCAAAAATAATCGTTTAAGGAATTGGATTGATTCATATTTGAATTGACTAAGAGTGAATTTAACAAATTCTAAACAACCTAAAACCCATGCCCATACACAAAAACACAGACTTCAAGCTATCTTCACAAATTTGGAGGCATCAAAGCTTCATTTTCAACATTCTCCCCCTGATGAAGACAAATCCCTGGGTTGCTTTGGGATGTTCTGTTGAATTTGGCACAACCTGCAATACACAAAATGTGCAGGTACAAGGGGTAATCCATTCCAGAAACAATAAACATCACAAAACCAATTTTCACTGAGTGATTTCCAAAAAGGAAGATCAGCAAAATCAATGTGAAAACCAGCTAAAAACAGTTTGATGCAGCGGATAAAATCAATCGGTTAAAAGAAAAATCAACCAATTAAAAAAAACAGAGTTAGTGTAGTTAAACTAAAACCAGCCAAGCTAACCAGTCTTAAAACAAGATTAGTGGCAAACCTCAGAACATTACAGACCCCATAGCAATTCTCCCCCTATTTTTCTTCACAAATAGAATGAAAGAAGGATAAAAACAAAAACAATTATTTAGAAACTTAAACCATAATGAAAAAAAAAAAAAAAAAAACTATTACATGTCTTCAGTCATCCTTGTCATACTGCATTTCAAACAATTGATTATGTACTGCTTCAATTTGCTCATCCAAGGTCTGAAACCTTGCATCCATGTTTTGAAATCTTGCAGCACACGGCTCATGGAGACTCCTTTGATTATCAGCAAAGTTGTCCATCATGTTCACCATGAGTCTTTCAAAGGGAGACATGAATGTTATTCTTTCATCCATGTGTTTCGAACTTGGTCCAACTTCAAATGCTCCAGCAGCAGCAGGTTCATCTCTAGTGGCGGCAACTTCATCTTCTTCCTCAGCATGAGCCACTTGATGAGTCAGCTTGATCTCCATTTTTACTTACCCATCTACCATCAACTTTGGTAAACCCCATCTTGCTTAAGGAACCATTGTTGATCTCACTTGTGGACTTCACAATTTCAAAAAGTTCCTCTTCTAGGTCCACTTCAAAATACTGCAGAAATTTAGAAATCAAAACAGTATAAGGGTAATGATAGTCACTTAACCTTGTTGATTTCTGCATATGATCTTTGAAAATGTGAATCCAGTTGAGTTTCACTTTGTTCATTATGTAATAGATGAGGACCATATCTTTTTCAGACAAGGTGGAGTGATTGCTGCCCCTTGGAGTAAATATCCATGAGATGATAAAGGCAATGAGCCTTTCATTCAGTTTCAGTCTTCCTACTGAAAAATTTCTCACTCTTGAAAGAGAATTCTTTGGACAACTTTTGTAATACTGCATTTTGTTGAACTCTTCAACAACTCCTATGTTCCCTTTGTTGATCCTTAATCCAGTGTACTTTAGGCCAGTGATTGTTGTCCAAGCATCATGGGTGATCTTCATGTCCACCCCTTTCAAATGACAAATATTATCCCCAACAATTTAAAAATTGTAGTAAAAGACCCTTACCAAGTTTGGATAGATGTTTCCAGACATCTCAAGAAACCTTTTCAGCATTTGTTCCTTTAGTAATCTCCTTACTTCCATAAGTTTATGCTCTTTTAAACAAGTTTATGCTCTTTTAAACAGCTAAAGGTATCTTCCTGCTTGTTTCATGGAGATACTTTTCAATCACCTCCTCTTCAGTTCACTGCCCTAGTAATTTATGATATCTTTTGAATCGATATAGACCTTTCTATACTGTAAAAGTATGAACTCTTATGCTTCAGTGACCTTGTTTAAATAATGCTCTTTTGGATGTCACCAATATATTCTTTCTATTGCAATCATAGGGTTAGGTTAGGATATGTACCGTGGTGGAGTAAATCAAAGTTAATTTTATGCCAATCCATTACTGTTTGCATCATAAACATCAAGCTCATAAAATTTCTTGTTACATTGAAATATCTTAAAATAAAAGTACAATGCTCGAACTTCATCAGATGCTTTGCTATTAATTTTTAAAGTTTCTAAATTTGATATGCAAGTTCTGCATAATAACAATTCAATGGTGGATTAATCAAAATTATTTTCTATATAGGGGCATTGATTTATGTGAGTGTGTCAAGTTTTGGATTGGTGTCATTTGATTTAGAGTTCGTTTGGACATGCTTCTCTATAAACACTTACAACAGTTTCCCCGTAAGCTAAAATTAGTTCAGCTTATGCATAAGGTGATTTTAGCTCAAGAAAAAAATTTAACTTTTTCTTATTTATTTTCTCTTAGAAATGCTTATGCAGAAATTTTTCGAAGCATACCCTTAATCTATAAAATCATTGGAGGCTGATATTTTTGTGAATTTATCATATAAAGAGTGGAGACTTACCAAAACTTGTACAGAGACATGCTTATAGGTCCTGTTATAATTTTAGAAACAAGTAGTAGATCTTATATAATCAAGAATATTTATATTATATATATATATAAATTATGAAGAATACTTTTATTTATTTGTGTCATAGCTTTATTATTAGAGGATATCAAATCTCGTATTTATTGTATTGATTCCATTTTCTTAATATATAGATAAATCATGTGTTGTAGGCTTAACTGTAAAATATTGTTGTGTGTGACATTCTATTTGCATTGTTAATATTTGGAACCCATGTCCCTACAATTTTATAAAGTTTCTGCAAGTTTTTTGAGATAGCAATGATGAGTTTCATTAAGCCTTATAGGTTGTAAGTCTTCAATGTAAGTTTAGTTACTTGTTTTCTTTGATTTAGAGTTCTTTTTATTTGTTAATTTTTATCCATGAGCGTGCATTTTTGTGTGGAAGAAGATACTTGTTTTAAATTTAAACATTTGGTCGGATTTTAGAGAATGCAACATAATCTTTCTTGATGAAAAATACAACATTTTTCAAGGATGATAAAGCTTATATAAAGTCTTCAACCAAATTCCCCACCTAAAACTCGTTCAATTTCTGTCTGAAATTTTGCAACATGCTTTACTTAAAAAATAATCTACTAATAAAAATCTGCTTGTTGAACATTGATTTATGAAGATTGATTTTACATCATAACATTGATTTATGAACATTCATTTAGAAATTTTGAATATTTTGTTGCTTTGGTTTTGAATGTTCAGTTGATTCCTTTCCATTGTAAAATTTCCCTATTTAGCATTTATAGGAAACTTTTGGCAGCAGCACTTCAAATTTCATATAATCTTTTTTTTTATCTAAAATATCCTAATTAAACACCTTATCTTCAAAGATAAAATAAGAATCTTTTAACATTTATATCATAATTTCTACGTAGTTCAATTATGTTTTTCATTTAAAAGGTCTTAATTAGACACCTTTTATTTCAAAGTTGTAAAGAATAAAAACACTTAGAACTTTGAAATAAATGAGTTTAGGATGAAAAATATAACAGAAGAATTATGATATAAATTTTGAAATTTTGAAATATTAAATAAAAAATCATATAAAAAGCAAAATAGGTAATTCTGTTATGCAAAATAAAACAAATAAATATTATATAAATTTGATATTACTTTTATTAAAAGGGTACGAGTTGATATAAATAGTAGAAGAAAAATTTTCACAGTAATTTATTTGAAGAAAATCTGGGTAGCAACTAGTGTAGAATTAGAAAATAATCTCCTCAACAATCTAATTCTTGTTCTTCATCTTCTCTCGTCGATTCGCTAAACACCAACAAACATGAAGAAGCTGCTATATCAATTACCATTCACTCTTCCCAAATCGCTAAGCAGCAATGTTACTATTATCAGGTTAACATCCACGGTTTCTAATCACCCGGAAATGAAGCGCTGCAATCTCTTAATCTTCAGGCTCTGTGAGGATGGCAAAATCGACGATGCACGCAAAGTGTTTGACAAAATGCTTGATAGGGACATTGGTTTGTGGACCACAATGATAAATGGGTACTTGAAATGTGGCATGATCAGGGAAGCCAGGAAGCTGTTTGATAGACTGGATGCCAAGAAAAATGTGGTCACTTGGACAGCCATGATTAAAGGGTACATCAGACTTAACCAAGTTAAGGAAGCTGAGAGGTTGTTTTATGAGATGCCGCTGAGGAATGTTGTGTCTTGGAACACAATGGTTGATGGGTATGCAAGGAATGGCCTCACCCAGCAGGCTTTGGACTTGTTCAGGAGAATGCCGGAGAGGAATGTGGTTTCTTGGAATACAATCATTACAACTTTGGTGCAGTGTGGGAAAGTTGATGATGCACAGAGGCTTTTTGATCAGATGAAGGAAAGGGATGTGGTTTCGTGGACTACCATGGTTGCGGGTCTCTCCAAAAATGGGAGGGTTGAGGATGCTCGAGCACTCTTCGATCAGATGCCTGTTAGGAATGTGGTTTCTTGGAATGTAATGGTCACGGGATATGCACAAAATGGGAGGTTGAATGAGGCTCTGGAGTTGTTTCAGAGGATGCCTGAGAGGAATATGCCTTCTTGGAATACCATGATCACGGGTTTCATTCAGAATGGGGAGTTAAATCATGCAGAGAAGCTGTTTCGTGAAATGCGTGTGAAGAATGTCATTACTTGGACTGCAATGATGACTGGGTATGTGCAACATGGGCTAAGTGAAGAAGCAGTGAAGGTATTTAACAAAATGCTGGCTGCTGATGGGTTAAAACCCAACACTGGAACTTTTGTGACCGTTTTAGGCGCTTGTAGTGATTTAGCTGGTCTTACCGAGGGACAACAAATTCATCAAATGATAAGTAAAACAATTTTTCAGGATAGCACATATGTGGTATCAGCTCTGATAAATATGTACTCAAAATGTGGTGAGTTGCGAATTGCTAGGAAGATGTTTGATGATGGGTTATTGAGGCAAAGGGACTTGATATCTTGGAATGGTATGATTGCTGCCTATGCGCATCATGGGTATGGCAAGGAGGCAATTAATTTATTTAACGAAATGCAAGAATTAGGTGTCCCTGCTAATGATGTCACCTTTGTTGGACTTCTCACTGCTTGTAGTCATACTGGTTTAATTGAGGAAGGACTGAAATACTTTGATGAAATTCTGAAAAACAGATCAATACAACTCAGAGAAGATCACTATGCATGTTTGATTGATCTTTGTGGTCGTGCAGGTAGGCTGAAAGAAGCATTCGATATTATTGAGGGGCTTGGGGAGGAGGCTTCATTGACTGTTTGGGGAGCTCTCCTTGCTGGATGTAATGTGCATGGAAATGCTGATATTGGGAAGCTTGTAGCAGAGAAAATTTTGATAATTGAACCACAGAATGCTGGCACTTATTCATTACTTTCAAATATGTATGCTTCAGCAGGGAAATGGAAAGAAGCTGCCAATGTCAGAATGAAAATGAAGGACAGGGGGTTAAAGAAGCAGCCAGGTTGTAGTTGGATTGAAGTTGGCAATACAGTGCAAGTATTTGTAGTTGGTGATAAATCACATTCTCAATATGAGCTTCTTGGACATTTACTTGATGATATACATACAAAAATGAAGAAGGCCATGGACACGCCACATAATGACTTATTAATTAATGTGGAACTTTACTAGTATAAGTATGTCAAAGCTTGGATTATGCTGTGGAGTTAGAATGTGAGACAGTTCACTTTGACTTGTGAGCTACGAAAACGCTTGAAAGTGGTGACATCTGGAAAGGTAGGGGGATCTTGTTGCCATTGGAGGTCTTTGGACAACATATTTTGAAGACTGCTACCCTTGAAATTTTGAAGATAAATATAAACTTTACTCAATCCCACAATGGAGGTCTTTGGACAACATATTTTGAAGACTGCTACCCTAGAAATTTTGAAGATAAATATAAACTTAACTCAATCCCACAAAAATGGACAAAAATCAACTTGTAAGTTTAAATTTCTGAGGTTAAAAGTAAACATTTTAGTAACATTTCGAACCTTCAACTTGTAAATTTAAATTTCTAAGGTTAAAAATAAACATTTTAGTAATATTTCGAACCTTAAATTTTTTAGATGTACTTCATTAGATCTGTATATGATCTGTATATAAAGTCTTGATGCATTGAATAAATGAATTTTGTAAATACAATTTGTAAACATGAAGATCAAACTGACTATGCTAATGAGTTTTATTTTCATTTTCAATTTTTAATAAATAAATACGTTGTATAGAAAATCTTATTATAGACTTAACTGGACATTAAATTTCGTTCTTATTTATCTGGGCTCTATTTTCAATGGAATTTCGAACCTTTTTGTCCATGGCTGTGAATTTTCCATCACAAAGAACAAAATTGTTTATACCTTTGACAGTAGTGAGATTTTCTACTATTCAAATTTAGAATCCTTTTATCTATTTATTTATTTTAATTACTTGGATTTTTTTCTATTTAGTAACCTTTTAATTCCAATATATATCTCCACTTTTTCCAGTATCATTAAAAGAAAAACAAGTCATTCACTAAGAAAATTCAAACATGGTCTCTATCTGTGTTAAAGGATGTCATAACATGTTTCACAAACGTTTTGGGGGCATATATTGCACACGCTCGTCCTCGCATATAGCCTGCAAAAAAAATAATTAGATAAATATATAAATAAACTTATCATTTCATAATGAACAAGCAATTCATTACTTAAATGGCCAATCTAGTAACCAAAAATTATAAGTACTTAAAGAACTTGATCAAAACACCAACTCCCCATGAAACTGTGTTGTACATAACCCAACCCACAAATTCAGAGCTTCTCTCCAAATATTTTTGGCTTTAAAAAAAACAGAGGATTTCAACAAACCAAACATTAAATCGCCATATATTATAACACCCCACTATGTACACTAGAGGTAGAAGGCACGCCTAAGGAGGCAGTCCTCAAAAAAGGTGGAGTTAAAATATGGTTGAGATGAAACCCCTAGCAAGAAATGCATGATGGAGACGGAACAAACTATTTTGAACGAGTTCAGATGATGAAGTCTATATAGTGATTCTTGCTTGTTGGAGAGCAAGTTTGAGCAAGCAACTTAGTTCATCATTTTCAGGAATGAATCATTGCTTTAGCATGATTGAGTGTGACTATTGATTTGGTAAGATTTTATGTGGCAGACTAGTCAAAAGCACGATAAAATGCTAACATTGAATTTCAATTGTCTATGGCAGCACTCACAAAATTGAAATTCAATACTACTCCTGCAGGATCAGGATGCACAACGCAAGCTAACAACCATTGTAAGTTAATTTTGAAGTTGTATATGATTATTCCGCATTGGAATGAAAATATGACACAGGAAGTTTTTAGAATGGCTTCTATAGAAGTTACTTAAGCCTATAAGAAATTAAGGTTTTCCTATGAACTCTTCCAATAAACATCATGGAGAAGATTTTTTAAAAATAAGCACTTTAGAGCTTATTTCTTGAAGTTTCACAATCAACCTTATGCATAAGCTCTTATACAATAAAAGCTTTCCATATAGCTAGCCGCATGCTGTGACCCTGTTTGGATACACGGTGATTTGCAAGTTTTATTAAGCCTTATAGGTTGCAAGTCTTCAATTGAAGTTTAATTATGGGTTTGCAATTGATTTCGAGTATTTTTTATTTGTTATCTTTTATCCATGAGCTTTCATTTTAGTTGGAACTACATCCTCCTCCTCTATTCCAACATTAAAACTTTATTTTAGCAAACTTGCCCTTGATAGAGGAGCAAGGTCTAGGGGCCAATGAATAATGTGGCTGGATGAATTGACAAAGTCATCATTAGACAATTGCCAACTCCTGTACAAGAAAGAAATAGCTATGAATCCCCCTTTAAAAGCATCCTAATATATTATGAAATCTATCACAAGTAATATATTATGCAATCTAATTCTGTATCATACAAATAGAAGTATACCAACCTGCATCTCTTCTGGAAGTGCCTCTGAGACAGCAAGAGTATAAACACCAGGAGCAAATTTGGCTGCAACATATTCAAGGAGAACCAAATTTTATAACTTAACGGCAACACAAGTAAATTCAGTCTACAAAAAAACATCCATTCAGTTTTCCTCTTTACATGTTATTGTCACTTTTCTTGGCATACAATTTAGTTGATTCCTTGGAATGAAATTTAACAAAATAACCAAATAAACACATTATCAAATCTCTACGGTGTTATTTTTCTTTTACCTTTAATCTTTATGCTGCTTATCACGATCCAATCTAACGTATATAAACACATTAACAAACAACAAAAGTAGTGGCAAGCAAACAAAGTAGAGAACACCTTCCATCATTATATTTCATATTATTCAAATTCAAGTTCACGCAGCTTCATGAGTTCTCAAATTATGTCTTAGGTCTTGAAAATTTGATTATAAAGTCAAAGAATGTGAAAAAGATGAAAAACTTAATCAAAAGAAAAAATGTAATGATGCATATTCCAAAGTACCACTCCCATCTCATCAGAATGCTGCTAAGGAAGGGCCAAAATGTTTTTTTGTCTTTTAAAAGAATTTAAATTACATTTTTACTCCAGGTTTTCACCGTGTTTATTACCCTTTAGATTCAAACCTTAATTGGTTTCCAAAAATTCCATTTAATTGAATCTAAAGTAAAATACTTCATGAATCAGTAAAAAAACTAGTTCAAAATTGGTCCCCAAATAAAAAGTGATTAATGTTCCCAGAAGACATCAACCCAAAATTAAGATATAAAAGGACCAAAATGAATCTTTTAAAAGTCAAAAGATCAAAACAATCTTAGTAAAAAGATAAGGGGCCAAAAATATATTTTAGTCTAAAGAAAAAGAAAGCTGGAAGGTAAGGAAGGGAAAAATTACGATCATCACAACCAGAGATGAATGGACATACCAATGCGCAACCATCGGGCAGCCCAGCTGCGAGTGGGATCCATGACTGAAATGATCCTGTTGTATAATTAAATGGAAGAAGAAAACCAAAATGAGTACTGACAGAAAAAAAAAAAAGTGGAGGGAATTTGGACGAAAAACAATTGACAACAACTAACCCATTAAAATTAGGAGTAGTGCATTCAACAACACGCTCATGATCTTCTTCCATCTTAAAGAATTGGCAGTTCTCACAGCCTGACTCTCGGAACTGTAAAACAAGCACAAAGTGTAAACAATAAAAGCATAACAAAAAAGCAACAAAAATTGTTAAAATAGTAATAAACCTGATCGTAGGTTTTGACAAGGCGGCAACGAAGACATGCCCTCAACTCATGGCCAAAGCTAGTAGGAATTTGTGCGGGCGCAATTGCCATTTTCTGTATGCTCACTTATAGACAGACTAATAGAAAACAAGGGTAAGCTAAATAGAAAGAGATAGGATTAGGCTAAAGGAATTTCATTCACACCTCAAATTATCACATATAGTGCTCACAACAACACCACACAGATCCACTATATGCAACTCTCTAGCCAAGTGGGCATTTTTATTTTTCTTTTGGCCTATTCTTCTTCTGTTTTGTGTTCATCTTGGGCTGTTGCATTAGGCTCACTATCATTACCTGGCAGTCCTCAAGGTCAGAATGAAGGAAGGAAAGCTACAAGCATTGAGAAATTCAACCACTGGGATGGTTGTCTTGGGTGTGACTGTTTGATGGAATTAAATACCTACATCTCGGAAATCCTATTTTTTGCAATTTCTAGCTCACATTTGTTTCAGACTTTAACTAACAAGCATTAGCAGTTGCAGTTGAATAAATATTCTCTGAGTGAGTGGGTTATTTTACGGGCTATATTAAACTGAGAGAAGGACTCTCCTTTTAGAAACATAAAAGACTAAATGAAACTTTTTAAAAGATAAGGGACTAAACCAGATTTAACCCAAAAGATAACAAACCAAATTGATAATTTCCCTACTAATATATGCAAAACTCATGGATCGAATAACACTGACATCTAAACTTTGCAAGTGAAGCAGTTCAGAAGGTACAAATAATATGATCCTAGTCAGCATGTAAGATGTTGATAATTTGGATTTTTTTGTGTGAATGTGGGTGCATACCTCTTCTTATAAAGATGCTCGAGGGAATACTGTTAGTGAGGTTTCAAACCCAATGGTTCTATACAATAGGAGAAAAGCTAAGAGTGTAAACTGCTGACAATGTACAGTGCCCTTGGGCCTAGCAAATGATTTCCTGAGGTGAAATCCCATGCACCCAACCTCTCTACTACATACAAATTTTATGAGAAATCCAATATATGATTTCTCTTCAAAACACTAAGGCTCGTGCTATGAAAATCTAGGTTAAGCGTCCAATTCTAATCCCATGATATATAAAATAATTATGTGGCAATCACCAATTCAAATGCAGTAGTAGAAGTTGAAAGTAATTAACAGATACTGCAACTATAAGGTAAGCCATGACGGTTATGGCGGAAGCATCACCAACAAAAAAAAAACAAACAATTGAAATGAAAAAAAAAAAGACAAACATAGAAATTTAAATTCAAATAAAAATAAATATAAAAGCAAAACACCAAGGGCAAACAGAAAAAAAAAAAAAAAAAAAAGAGGACGAACCACGATGGCTGGACGACGGGACAGCTGCGATACGCGATGGGACAGCCGCAAAAGGACGAACCAGGCGACGGCGGCGGTGGCACAACTCGCAGGTGGCTGCAGCGACACGGCGAGGCGCAGTCGACGACAAAGTCTGTAGGATGAGGCGTAATTAACTGAGAAGCATCATTTTTTTATTTTTTTTATTTCTTTGTTTTTGTTTCAGTTTCGGTCGGGTTATGGGTTGTATTACCCAATCTTTTTTTTTTGTATAAATTGGATGTTTCTTTCTGCACCCAAATCCTTTCTCTCTACACTTCATCAATTTTGGAAAAGATATTTTTTATAACTTTTGAATTACTTTTTCAAAATAGTTTCGGAAGACATTTTTCAAAATTTATAAAATATATTTATTAAAAAACATAATTTTTAAAATAAATTGTTCATATTATATATGTTTTGAAATGTGCTTTCTAAATAAATTTCTAAAATATATTCCAAAAACAATATTCTAAAATGATGACGAGTTAAATGAGATATTTTAGCAAATTTACTAATTGACGCAGTCTAAGAAAAAATTTGACGGAATGTAGAACAGAACATCCTTATAAATTTTCTTAGATTGATACTTCTAAAATATCCCATAATGAACATTTTTATGATAAAATAATGTTTTTCAAACCATTTAAAATATCTATTTTCGAATAACTTAAAATACATTTTGAGATATTAGTTCTAGAAAATAAAATTTAAAATCTTTCAAAAATATTTTAACCGAAATGTTTCTAAAAATCTCAAAAGCTTGTTCTACTTTCTTATACATGAAGCTTTCAAGAGATTTTCAAAAGCTTTTAAATTTTACTTTTTTGAAATGAATATTTTAAAATATTTTTTACAATATTTTGTGTAGCAAGTAGAATAGTTGCAACAATTTGTACTTTATTTTCATATAATAAACTTTGGACACAAAAAGATGTGTGGTCGTCTTTGATGACACTCTTCAAACAAAATGAACAAAAGAGATATTAATTTATTTATTAAATACTTTAAGAGAGACTTTCCTAAACACACACATTTGGTAAATTTTAATTCTTATTATATGCATCAACTTTTAGATACTTAATTTGTTTGAAATAGATTATTTAGCTGATATAAACACTAAGACTGATTATTTTCATGGCTAATGTCATGATACTTCTTAACAAGACTTTTGGGCCTTCTTTGGAGCATTATGTTTTTTCTTGTGGGCTTCCTTCGGAGCATAGAGTTTGTTTCCTTCAAAATTCCATTTTCATGTGCATGCAATGAAACAAAATATGAAAATATCGTTTAAACTACAAATACAAACTTTTAAGAAATTTAGAAAGAAACTAATGACAAACCATCCTACCATCACATCTTGATATGGAAACAAAGGATCGCTAGACGATGATCGTCTAACACATGTTAGACATTCCTTATACAGTACTAGGTGGTGTTTATCTTCTGCTATACACTAGACGTTAGACGATCTTCATATACTACGTTTCAAATTTGAAATCTTTTTCCTCTTTCGTTTGGATAAAAGCAACTAGGCTAGAGGCTACAATTAGAAAAACAACTTTGCATGTACCTTAAATATGACAATGAAATATTATATTGGTAGAGTTCAAGAATTGTGTGTTAATTTCACCATGATTTTTTGTTTGTTTTTTCAAAAAATTTACTAACACATTCAAATATAAAAAAAATAAAAATACTACCAACGTTTATTAATAATTCATAATTTATTATGACATTATTAATAATTAATATCTTTTTTACAAATATCTTACAAATCTTTCTAAATTTAAATAACTACTCACATTCAAAAACCATACATGTAGTAAAAAATTACTTACAATAAAATTAAAAATGATTTATTATTATAACTATTTTTATAAAAAAAATTATAATTTAATAATATATTTTTATTTCAATTTTAGTCATTAAAATTACATATACACTTTATCAAAATGAAAGTTAAGAGCATCTCATATGTAAGAATGTCAAACTCTTTTAAAATGTTAAACTTACATGTTGATATCAAAATTACACAAGAATGGATAAATCTCCATAAGTCCTCTTTAGCAAGCTAACAGTCAACTCTCATGTTTGATAGTTATTTTCTTGTCTTCAATCCTATCAGCTTTCAACCGAGAGTCAATGCACTTTCCTATCGGAGATCCCAAACTAGAAATAATGATATTTCACAGTATATAAGTGGATGCAAAACTCATCTTATGGATTGATTTTATAAGATTGAGTTAGACTTAAAGTCCACTTATAAAGTTTATCCTAACGAGAACGGGTAACCTTATGCCAGTTTTGTCTCACTATTAACTTGTCATGCAAGAGTGTATGCTTTGATTGATATATGTCAATTAATTTATCAACAACTTCCTTGCAAGCATAGAGTTTTCATCATCAAGAATTTGATTTATTTTAGGTTACCTCTGCCAAAGAAAGAAAAGGTTAAGACATTATATTAAATACAAACAAAGATAAGAAGACATTATATAAAATACAAACAAAGAAAACACAAAAGGTTTTCACAATATATGTCTTTTGTTTCCAGAAAGAAACCAAAACATATTCACAACGAAGTTATTTCGTTACATCACATGTAAAGATTCTATTATTGATCCAATTGAGGCAACTTAAGCTAACTATATTTTTTATTAAACAAGAGAAAATTCTTGAAGAGTTCTTAAATTTAGTTAGTTGTGTTTCAAAGTAAATGTCTCTTGAAACTCCAAATTTGAAAAGGATGATTCACATTGATACCAATTATGGAAAGGTGGATGCAAGAAGCCACCTATATGCAAACTCATTATGCTCCCAGGTATTGTATTCTCGACTAATCTTTCCCAGATGTTTCCAAAAATTTGCTTGAGAATTTTTGTATGAACTTAATCGTTTGTTCTTATTGTCTGACCTTGTGGGGTTTCCTTGTGTAATGGAAGGAAGTTCAGCTTGTCTAAATGTTACAAAGTTTGGTTGAATTGGGTGTTAATGGTTTGGATGATTTGCTTAGGTTGTGAGGTGTTTAATGTTTTTTTTTGTCAGAGCAATAATTGGTTTTGAAATTGTGCATTGTATTTATAGAGAGAGTATGGTAAGCTTAGATTGACTTTGGATATCTTATTGTATGTTTTGGACATTTCTATTGAGTAAGACTATTATTCCTCTCTCTTCTTTGAGAAATTTGATTATTGATGTTGTACTACCAGGAACAAAGAACTCGATAGGTCGAGTAGGCACATGACGACAATTCGGCCTCTCGACTGAGACCAGATACATTCTAACTCAAAGGTTAGGAGATAAAATCTAATTAAGCATTATAAATGTGATTAAGAGAGCATTGGGCCTAGGCTAATTTTAGTGCAGGAAAAAGCCCAACAGGAAAGTATAAATAAGGGGAGACCCATGGTAAAAGGTAATTATTGTTTTAATCCTGAACTTGCAAACTAAATAGCACCTCAACTGACTTGAGCATCAAAGTATCTTTGTAGGTACCCCATTTCCACAGTAAGAAATCGAAAGAAAAGACTGAAGGAGCTTGATAGGAGATATTCGATCTTATATAAATTGTAAAAGCAAATGCTTAATTTTGTTCTTGGATGATTTTTGGTAGTTTAACCGGATGACATCTAGAAACAGTTGGCAAGAAATATTGTCATAAACTCCTACATTCATTTACAAAATTTATTATATATAAGTGTCTATAAAAATCTGAATACATATGAATCCCCGTCAACAGGGGAGGAGAGGTCGCACGGAGAGAGGACGCCTGAACTACCATGGAAGAAACGGTATTGCACAAGACTACATAACTTTCTTCTTCTCGAATTTCCCAAGTGAGCTTGGAGAGATCGATATGTTCAAGATCTTCCAGAAATGGGCTAGAGTGAAAGAGGTTTTTATCCCACGTAGACTCAACAAATGGGGACGGAGGTTTGGGTTTGTGAGCTTCTTCGGCGTTAGAAATGCAGGGCAGTTGGAGAAAGAGCTGGATCAGGTGTACATAGGGAGTAGGAAACTCTATGTTAACACTCCAAAATATAAGAGAACTTACTCCGAATCATGCAGATTGGACACGAAGGTCTCGAGGGTTATCTACGCAGAGAAACAATCGGAACAAAGGAAGCGATACCAGAACGTAGCTGAGCCTAGCAGAAAACAGAGTAGTCAGGAGACTTGGGTGGAGAAGAAGGGGAGAAGATCCTATGCTGAAGCTGTGACGGGAGAACAGTCGGAACAATGGAAGGGTCCGAGCATCATAACCCTTTTCTCTGTTTTTCCATGGATGGAAAGAAGTGTTATTGGGAAGCTCCGAGATGCTATGGATAATGACATATTGGGGGAGGAAGTAGTGAAAGGGGGAATGAGTATGCTTACATTGAGGGCCATGGGGGACAACCTTATAATGCTTACTCCGAGAGAAGGGGAGAGTATGGAGGAGATTATTAAACTAAACGGTGAATGGTTTGACAATGTTTTTGCCAGCATAATGCCTTGGACGGTATCTAGCGGCTCGAGTCATAGATTAGTATGGATAAGATGTTATGGTTTATCGCTGCCTTATTGGAATAGGGACTGCTTTGCCAAGTTGATCGGAATTGTGAACCCATCGGCTTCACTTATATCCATTGATAAGGCGACTGAATCGTGGGAGATGTTGGCATATGCACGGCTCCAAGTTCGCATTTTGAAAGTTGATAGTGCGAGATTAGCAAAATGTGTGCAAATTAATAAGCAGTTATGCAATATTCTTATTGAGGAGGAGATACCACTGTGTTGTGAAGATAGTTATAAGTTTAAAAGTGCCCATTCAGAATCATCAGACAGCGTTTCCTCCTCAGAAACCTATGTAGAAGAAACAGATTTTACAGCCAATAATGGTTTGGAGGACCACCGGTTGTGGGAGGGGGAGAAACATTGGTCAATCGGGGCGAAAGAAGGATGGGAGGCAAAGGAAGAAGATGAACAGTGTTCGCAAACGACAAAGCCGCTAACGACAAAACCACTCAATAGGGGCTACACTGCAGAAAATATCACATGTCAAGGGAAAAGTCACACAACTATAACGAATGTAGCAAGGAAGGAGCAAAAGGTGTCTGAAGATGTTGACTTCTACCTGTCTGAAGGTGGCTGTGGCGCCGTCCTACGGAGTGCCCCTGCAAAAGCTGAGGTGGCAAGACTAGTGATGGACATAGAATGTGGTAATAACTTAGAAGAAGCCAACGTAGGGTTGGGCTGCGCAAGGGAGATGAAGGCCCATTGTATCCCAACCCAAATAGAAGCGGAACAGAGTGGGTCTGCGAAATGGTCAATAGAAGTGGCTAGTGGTGGTAGGGGTGCCAACGGTAATATAGGTAAAAATGGGGAAAGCCTTGTAAGAGGCCCGATGAGAAAGGAAAATCATGGTTCAAGCCAGTGTATTCTTGGAGGTAGCCCAATGGGAGCAGCCATGCTTGAGAATGGATCGCCGAAAATCATGAAGAAAGGGAAAGGTGTGGAGCAAGAGGAAGGAACTCAAGAAGATGACAGAACAGAAGGAGATACATGGTTATGTGCATACGCTACAAAATCTACAGGAGAGGGGGTACTAAAGGCGAGAAGTATGTCTAATTCCCCTTTACGAAGGAGAAAGAAGAAAATTTTGTCTGAGCTAGGGGATTCGTTACCCAACCCGAGACGGTCAACAAGGATTAGTGCGAGACTTCAGAAGGCTGGTGCAAACTTGGTTCGTGGGGACGGTGTATCGATGGACTCAATTTCTGATAAGGACATCAATCTTTGCAACTCCCGTTGGTGCTCCTATCGTGCTGCGGATGATCCTATCAATTTGTGGGAATCTGGAAAGCGGTTTGGGATAGCATGCCGAGGAGATGAAGATGCAGTCATTAATGAATATGTGAGAATGGAAGCAAGGGATGAAGAGGTGGTGAACTGCAATAAGAAGGGTGATGTAAAAGGTGATTAATGTTAATTGTGAATTTCAATATCAGAGGTATCGGGGGGAGCATCAAAACAAGTTATTTGAGACGTATCATAGGGAGCGAAGGAGCAGAATTTGTCTGTAATCAAGAAACTAAATCGAAAGTGTTTTCTGATGCTAAGTGCTTTTCTTTGTGGGGGAATAACAATATTGGGTGGTTACATTACGAAGGTGATAACGGAAGTGGTAGCATTCTGTCAATGTGGCATAAAGAGGCCTTCAGGTACGATAGTCATGTCATGGGAAAGGGGTTCATTGTGGTGTTTGGTTATTATTCAAAAACCAACATAAGATGTGTAGTGGTAAATGTGTATGCTGCATGTAACCTGAGTGATAAGAGGTTACTATGGGAGGAGTTGTCTAATATTAAAGCGTCTTCACAGGATATGGTATGGTGTATGTGCGGTGATTTTAATGTCATTAGAAGACGAGGTGAAAGGAAAGGAAGTAAGGATAGGGTTGACCATTCAAGTGAGATGGATGGGTTTAACAGGTTCATTGATACAAACCTGTTGCTTGATATACCTATTGTGTGTAAAAAATTCACATGGTTCAAATCTAATGGCTCGGTGAAAAGAAGACTGGATAGGGTGCTTGTTACGGAAGAGTGGTTGGATCATTGGCCTATGAGCAAACAGTATGTTCAACGAAGGGAAGTATCTGACCATTGTGCTATTGTGGTCAAATCTATGGCTAAAGATTGGGGGCCTAAGCCTTTTCGAACAATCGATGCCTGGATGTTGGAAAAAGGTTTTAGTGAGATGATAAAGGAAAAATGGTCATCTTACGATGTCCAGGGGTGTGAATTCGTTAAGTGTAAAGAGAAGTTGAAGCGGATGAAGGGTGATCTAAAAGCATGGAATATGGATGTCTTTGGTAATATTCATTCCAAGAAGAGGGAGATTTTGCAGGCAATTGAGAATTTTGATAACCAAGACTGTTTCAGTAACCTTACGGAAAGTGATAGGGCCAAGAGGTGTGAGTTGATTGGTTGTCTGAGGGATATTGACAAGAAGTTGGAGTCTGTTATGTGTCAAAAGGCTAGAGTAAACTGGCTTAAGTATGGGGACTCATGCACTAAGTTCTACTACTCAACTCTGAGGTGGAGACGTCTCAGAAATGAAGTAAAAGGTGTGGAGGTAGGGGATCAATGGTGTGAGGAACCTAGTACAGTTCGACTGGAAGCGAAGAAGATCTTTGAGAAGAGGTTTAAAGCAACAAAAGATTTTGGAGTACGTCTTGATGGGGTTGAGTTTAAATCCCTCTCAGAGGAAGACAATGCGAGTTTGATAGCTAGTTTTACTGAGGAAGAAATAAGGAATGCAGTGTGGCAGTGCGAAGGCACAAAGAGTCCAGGCCCTGATGGGTTCAATTTTAATTTCCTTAAGAAAAGTTGGGATTTCATTAAAGAAGACATTGTGGCAGCGGTGTGTCTTTTTCATGAGAATGTGTGTATACCGAAGGGTTGTAACGCCTCATTCATAGCTTTGATTCCTAAAGTAAGGGATCCGACCACTCTTGAGAAATATAGGCCAATATCTCTGGTGGGTGCTGTGTATAAGATTATAGCAAAGGTGATGGCGGAAGGATTAAGAAAGTGCTATCGGCTGTTATCGATGAAAGTCAGTCGGCTTTCTTAAAGAACAGAGGAATTCTTGATAGTGTCCTCCTGGCCAATGAAACGGTGGAGGACCTAAAGAGGGGAGGGAGGAGCGGTCTGTGTTTAAAAGTGGACTTTGAAAAAGCGTATGATTAAGTAAGATGGGAGTTTCTTTATGATATGCTACAAAGGTTGGGGTTTCATAAGAGGTGGATTATGTGGGTTCAGGGGTGTCTGGAAAGTGTCACGGTGTCAGTACTCGTAAATGGGAGTCCCACGAAAGAATTTAAACCGTCAAGGGGGCTAAGGTAGGGTGACCCTTTAGCTCCATTTCTCTTTTTAGTGGTTGCTGAAGGCATGGCAGGGCTAGTAAGGCAAGCTGTGAAGGCTGATTTATTAAAGGGTCTTAAGATCGGAAGAAAGGAGGTTGAATTGAGTCTTCTCTAGTTTGCAGATGACACCTTGTTCCTATGTGAGAATTCTTATGCCAATATAGTCACTCTCAAGGCTATCCTTAGGGGATTTGAGTTGGCATCTGGCCTGAAGATCAATTTCCATAAGTCGAAGATAGCTGGTATCAATGTTCCCCAACGAGATTTGGAGTGTTACGCAAAGACTCTGAATTGTGATCAAATGGGAATCCCGTTTACGTACTTGGGATTAGAAGTGGGGGGTAATCCAAGGAAGAAGAAGTTCTGGGAGCCGGTTCTGAACAAGCTGAAATTGAGGCTTAGTGTATGGAAAGGGTGATTTTTGTCTATGACTGGTAGAATATGTTTAATAAAATCTGTTATCACGGCTATTCCGCTCTACTATTTGTCTCTCTTCAAAGCACCGGACTCGGTGTGCAAAAGTATCATAAGCATCTAAAGAAGGTTCCTTTGGGGATGGGGCAAGGAGAAGATACCAATATCATGGGTAAGCTGGAAAATCATATGTAAACCGAGGGAGGAAGGTGGTCTAGGTATAAGAGACATTCGGAAGTTTAATGTAACACTTCTAGCCAAGTGGAGATGGCGGTGTATTTCGAGTGAGAAAGGAAAATGGAAAGAATGCCTGGACTCTAAGTATGATCTGAAACACAGTGGTAATCATACATTTATGAGACTACAATCCTGGTGGTGGAAAGACCTTGGGAAGGTCTGTGGGGAGGGCGATGGAGATGGGTGGTTTCAAGAAGCTGTGGGGTGGAAAGTAGGAAGGGGTGATAAAGCAAGGTTTTGGGAGGATGTATGGATCGGAAATGTCAACTTAAAGACATTGTTCCCTAGACTGTATTCTGTGTCGTTGAACCAAGGTCAGAAGGTGGAAGAGGTAGGTATGTGGGACGACGCGAGGTGGATGTGGTGTTTAAGATGGAGGCGTGCAAGATTTGAGTGGGAAATCCCACTGGAAGAGGAGCTCGGTATACTCTCAACTAGAGCCATCATCATTAAGGATGTAAAGGATATACAGGTATGGTCATGTGATGAATCTGGATGTTATAATGTGAGTTCTGCTTATGTTTGCCTTGATGAAATTGATAGGGGACCACACTATGATGCCTTTAAGTATTTATGGAAGGCTAAGGCATTCCCTAACGTGTTAACCACAACATGGAGGGTTTTGTTGGGCAGGAGAGGAGTTGTGTTAAGCACACTAGTGTGTCCGATGTGCCAGACAAAGGAGGAATCATGTCAGCATCTGTTCTTGGAATGTAAGTTTGCACTACGTGTATGGGCTTTATGCTTCAAATGGATTGGATTAGTGTTTGTCCAACATAATGACATTATGGCCCACTTTGTGAGTTTCCATTTAATACAGAGCAGTAATATACAAAATGAGGTTTGGAAAGGTGTGTGGGCAGCCATAGTACGGTGCTTATGGGAGCATAGAAACTTAGTGGTGTTCAATCAAGGAGTAGTTGATGCAGAAGAAGTGTTTCACAATGCCCAACTCAAATCGTGGTTATGGCTGAAAAATAAGGCACAACATTTCAATTATTCTTTTGCTGAATGGATGATGAATCCTCTAGTGTGCATCACCAGTTGCAAATGAGTAAGGCTGAAGACACGTATTATGCAGCGAAGGTATCAGGGGAAGGGGAAGAGCTGGCTGAATGCAGTTTTGGAGCAGGCTTTCATTCGAAGGAAGGAGTGCCTTGGACCACATTATGAATATGTAAAGCATTGGATGCTCGTGGGGGTTGACAGAGTAGGTGAAATGTTGGACGCAGGGAGAGAATACCTTGGCATAGGATCTCAGGCAATATGTTGCAGTAGTGGTTTTACTGCAACCTGCAGGGTGAATGACTCATTCCAGGTGTGAGGTGGACTGGTGTTAGAGGGTCTAATGCCTAGCTGTTTGTTACGCTTGCTAGGATGCCACTGCAGATCCAAAGAACCTAAAAGGGATTTGATGTCTGAGAGGTGTGCACGGTTTGGCTTTTGGCACCACATGGTTCGGCTTTTAAGTGTGGAATTACAATTAGTGGTTCGTCTTTTTTGGGTTGGAAAAGGAACAATCGATACCATATAGAGCAGTATATGACCCTCTTATATCAGCTACACTTGTCACTCGAGTAAACACAACTAACTGAGAGGATCCAAGTAAGACAAATCCAGGTAGCATGGCTGTAGGGCTGTAATTGGGGTAATAGTTAATGCAATTGTATCTGTCATCCTTACTGTAAGTGGCTGGAGACTTCATACTGGAAAAGAAATTAATTGGCAAAAGGTGATAAACCAATTGCATGGCCAACATCTATGAATGAGGACCTATTCAGACTAGATGCTGCGCAGGGACCTATTAGGATTTGTGTTGTGTACTGTTATAAATGCCTTGGTGTTGTCTCAAATGTGAACCTGGGTTCTGAAGTAGTGAAAAAGAATGTTTATTGACGAAGCTGATTGAGTTGGGGGAGTTGGCTTAAACTGGAAGTGGCCATCCTGGGCAGTGTGCGGCTGCTGCAAGCTGATAGCTTAGTGCTTTGCAAGATTGCAGCAGTAACCATGTCATGAACGAAGAAGGCAAAAGTATGAGGGGATGGAATTCGTCTAGTAGTAGAGGTGGGGGCTGGTTTTTTGGCACTTAGGATGCTCTAAGAAGTAGACAGCTTTCCAGCTTAAACCCTGTAGTGTTAAGAGATTCAAACTGTAACTATGTTTTGTACTGTTGTTCGCTTAACTGTAGAGTGGTCTTGTAAAAGGGTTGGGACACCCCTTATGTGTCTCTATTTATTCTATTAATTTATTGCTGATAAAAAAAATATATAAGTGTCTACTTTAAAAAGAGCTAATCATATTGAACTAAAAATAGAAGTTTTTTACTTTTTTGTCTAAATTGTTCCATCTAGTAGAGGTTCAATAAATGAGACTTTGATTTTAATATTATAGAGGTTTAATATGCACATTTTGTATTATAAATTTGAAACTTAACAAATTAATAATGTAAGTGTCATCTAACTGAAAATTGTATCATTAGTTAATTGTGTTTATAATGAATGTTCATGACTATGTCATTTAATCCCAAATATTTTGTAAATTCATATGTTGATTATATACTTCTATTTTAATATGTTATAATTTAAAGTTGAATTTTCCCAAATAATAACAATAGAAATTATATTATCTTATTTCGGATATTTAATGTGGAAGGTGATATTAATGTAGAAATGGAAATTTTTAAATTATACATTATGGAGTGAGTGTGTTTCAGAGGTAATGAGATTTTGGTATTTGTTTGTGTAGGTTCTTGGTGGACAAATCATTCAATTGTTTCTACTCTTTAAAATGAAATCACATGCCAAACAATTGTCTAGAGGTCATAAGACAAATGGTACTCAAGTTGAAGGGTCTAACTGACTTATTTTTGTTGTTGGTGCTTTGTTACATGAATCCATAAGCAATTAAAGAGGCTATTAGAGATGGATGGTATATGAATGGGGACCTTGGTGTTAGACAACCACATGGTTCTATAACAATGAAGGATAGAAGAAAGGATATAATGTATTGTAAGGGAGAGGTTATGAACTCACTAAAGGTAGAAGTAGTGTTGTTGAATCATCCAAAGGTTTTGGAAGTTGCTGTTGAATTATAAACTCTCACCCTTAAGGTATTCATTATTGCTACGCTATTAATATTGTCTTTATGATATTTATAAACAAAAGTTTATTAATAGGGAAATGTTGTCAACTCCTTGCAAGCAATATGAGAAAGAGAGAGGGAGCATACATTTCAACGTCCTTAAGCTGGTAATGTATCTACAACAACCACTATGACTTTAACTCTATCACCTAATAGAGGGATTCCACCAAATTTAGAATGTTTCTCTGCTGAAAATTGCAAATCCCTGAGTTTTTGTTGTTCAGCCATGCTATATGACTAGTTTGTTTTTAACTGTATCTTCTAATCAATCTGATAATTGATGATGTAATTAATGTTGTTAAACTTATGCAATATTTTTTACTATCTTTTTGTTTTCATAATCGATAATGTACTTAATGTTACTAACCTTATGCATTATTTATGACTATACTTTTTTATTTGATCATTGATAATGTAATTAATATGGTTAAACTGATGAATAATTTATGATTATCAGGAAATGCATGAGGCTGGAAACAATATGTTTTGTTTGATAAGATCTAGGATTCCAGAATTGTTAGTGCAACAAAGTATAGGTCTATCATTATCTTTTTGGTTCCCTGTCATGGATCTCTGTTTTATTATTGGGCCAATGGGTAATGACTCTATTTTTTTAGACCAATCATGACGATCAATGGCAACACAATGGAGATAAAATTATTCGTGTTACTACATTTTTTCCAGAACAATACTTTCACACACCTGATTTTCTGAAATTAAAGACGTGCCTTCGAATTTCTTCAATCTTTCCACAATTTAGAATATCAATGTGGAGATAAATACCAAAAATTTTAGGATTATAAGTTACCTTCAAGAAGTTATAACAATAACAAAAGGCCAAAATAGAGGGATTCCACGTAATAAGTGAAAAGTGAGGGTGGGAGAGTGAAACCTGAACCTTCACAAATTTACTTTTTTAATCCGCCGCCTCTATGGTTTGTGTTCATGTTTTGGATGCTAACTTTTATTAACTTTTATTATTATTATTTTATTCTTTTTTATAATTTCACAAAAATGGTATAGTAAGTTAAACTTACATTTAATATTTATTTTTTATACATCTTGCATCCCTAATGTGGAAGCTAACTAATTGTTATAAATTTTATAATTATTAGTGTAGGTGTATCATTTCTTTAGCCCACATTACTCTTTTATTTTTGTCCTTGGTTTGTGTGGGTTGAGCCCATGGTAATAATGTCCATTACGTGCCTTCAATTTTCTTTGGCAGCTAATATGTGTTTTCCTCAAAGTGCAATTTATTAGAAGAAATTCAAAACTTTGTTCCTCTTCGAAAGAAGGATTCTTGATGAAGAACTTCTACCTCAAAAGAATGAAAAGATATTGCATAATGAACTAGAAGAAAATCATTAAATATAAATCAATTTTAGAGACAAAATAATTAATCATTGTATTGAGTAAAGTATATATTATTTTAGAGACTAACAAGTTTTTGGTATCTAAATTGATTTCTATTATTGATATAAATTTATAAATTAGTTTCTAAATTGGTATTCGATTAGCCGTCAATGTTTTAATTACTAACTACTTTAAATTCTAAAGTTGGAAGTTAAAACATTGATAACTATTTAGATATCAATTTTAAAACTATTTATTAATATCATAAACAACTTAATTTCAATAGAATCTGCACCTCTACAAAATTCCTTCAAAGACGAATCTAAGGTCTCTTGAAAGCATATATTATCCAAATAGAGAAAAAAAATTCCCTGTATTTCATTTCCACAGCCATTTCTCTCGTATTATTTGCATGGAAGACAATTCATGTGAAAAAAATTAGCTAACTTTTGACCTTTCTCTTGAATAATTATCTGTTTGATTATTATATTAGCAGTTATAATTTCGTTAAAAATTGGATTCAATTTACTTTGTTTAGGAAAAATACAATTAAGCCGCAAAACACTTTCAAGAGAAACATACTCATACGTTTGTTTGAGGTTAAATTATTTTAAATGCATACTATTATATTTTATTTAGTTCAATTCTTGATTTTGAGCCTAAATTAAACTGTTTGATTGAGGAAATAGTATATCATAAAAAAAATAAGATGTTTTAAAATAAAATCAGGAGAGAAGAAAATTGAGAAGGTGTGAGAGAAAGAGAGATAAGTGAGAAGGTTGAAGACGCATAGGGAGTAGAATGAGAAAGGGAAGTTGAGTTGTTTATTACTAAGAAACAGATAGCAAGATAGTTAAAGAGTTGTGAGATGCAGATAAGGTTGTGATGAAAAGACGAAGATGGATAGGGCATAGCAGTGTTGTTGTATCAGATCCTTTCTTGAAGATTTGGCTGCATGGGCTGCACACGAAAGGCAAATGGCATATGGGAATTGTAATCCCTCACGCTCTCATCAAACCCGTTCTCCACTTCTCTTGCTCCTTCCACTGCCAAACGTTGTTGCTGCTCAAATAACACAATACAAAATTAATTTAATGCTCAAACAAAATCATTTTTCAGCATTGAAAGAGTGGGTGTGTGTAATGTATTACTTACCCAGAGAAAATTAAGTTCCCTGTTCTCCTCCTCCAAGATCTTGTCCTGAACAGCAATCACCAGAAAAAGTTATCAAGTTCCTTTTGCAATATTATAATAGCATAAATCAAAGATTTCAATTACACATACATTTCTCCGGAACATCCTGTACACATCCATCTGCAGAGAAAAAATAAGTTCATCTGTCAGATAATGTATATATTGTTTAATGTTTTTCTTCTATTCGAGTTTTCAGTGCACAAAATAAACTGAATTAGCTACCATGGACATTAAGTACACCCCTTATCAATAGAAGTTATATATTATATATGGTTATATTTAAATTAATTTCTTCATAAACATTTATAAGAAAAGAGAATAAAAAAGTTATTCTATGAAGTAAAACTGTTGTACACATTAATTTTTTTGTAGAAAATAATTCATATTGGCTTTTTCAGAATAAAATTTTATACTCATGAATTAGTTTTAGTTTTGAAGAGTTTATTTCAACTTTTTCTTTTCACTTTTGTTGCAAGTATTTAGGAAGAAGTTTAGTTAAACAAATCCTACATATTTTAATTATATTCAGTTTTTAAACCTTTCTAAATAGAAGCCAGGAAAACTTAAAAATTTAGCTTCTTGAAGATTCATTTGCCTGTTTCTCACGAACACTGACGAGGCCAGTTTCTAAGGCATCTTCTAAGGCCATGAGTTCCTTGTAGTTCAGAGAGTTTATGTCTTCCCCCTTCAAGTGCCTGTAATGTATAAGTTGGTGAAAGGTGATGAGAGAGATAGAGAGAAGTAAGATCGTTAAATGACTTTAAAAGGTGCAATTAATGTTACAATAATATACCTGAGCTCAATTTGCATACTGTCATTCTCTTTCTTGAGTCTCTCAATTTCGCTGTTTAGGTTCTGAGTTCAACAACATTAGTTGTCACAAACCCTAAAACACTATTTGTCTTTCTTTAGAAAAAAAAAACATAGAAAATAGAAGGGAGTATACGATGTTGAAAAAAGCCAGAAATTCTCAAAAGGGCTATTTGGAGTAGATCTGACTCTCTCTATGCCGGTTCTAATGCCAGACAATGGAGAGATTCATCAAGTGTGAAAGACGTTAATTTGCATAGAAAGTCTTTATTCCTATACATATATGTTCAGTTGCTGTTTCATTTTTTTGCAAGGAAAAAAGTAAGCAAGTGAGTAACGTTTTACTGCCAGATCTGTTCATAGATGTTACATTTCTTGTAGTTCCTGCTTCTCTTTTTTGATAATAATAAAAAACAATATAATACTCATATATAGGGAGAAGGTACAACCCAAATTTAGATCTACTCAGAGAATTCATAGTTCATGTTCCATAGCATATTTTTAGCAAAAGTAGGTCATATTTTCCTTTGGACAAATTGAAAGCAAACACAAAATAGGAGCTACATATTAACCAACCTCATGCTTGGCATCCCAAAGCCTCTTCCCTGAGGTCTTGTGGTACCTCTCCAATATGTCAATCAACCTTCATCAGCCAAAACAAAAACCAAAAAGTAAGAGTTTAATTTGTAGATCAATCAAATAGTACTATTTCCATGCACCTGGTCCCTTGATAAAACTACCCTTTATGAATCAAGAACAGAAATTAAAAGGAAAACAAAGAACAAACTTTGACATGAGAAACACGAGAAGAAGCTATACAGAAACATCAAGATCCTTACGTGGTAGAAGGGCTGATGTAGTCATGCATCTTTCCAGATGCAGCGAAGATGATAAGAGAAACTTGTGCATCACATAGAACAGTGATTTCCTTAGCCTTCTTTAGGATCCCATTCTTTCTCTTAGAGTAGGTAACTTGCCTGTTGCTCGAGTTCTCGATCCTCTTGATCTCAATCTTTCCCCTCCCCATATTCTCAGAATCCCTTTTCTCTCTTCTATGTTCTCTGGTCTTCTAACTTGTGAAATGGAGTAGATGAAAGGGTTGCAAAGATAAAAGTAAGAGAAGAGGTAGCAACATGCCATAACAGGTTTGCGGATAAGAAACTTTCTTAGGGGCACAGTGGAAAGTGACAAAGCCAACCGAAGTAACTTTTACATGATGTTTGATTTGGCTTTGTTAGTTGTCGCACTTTCTTAACCATTGGTCTCCTTACACACTCTCATGGTCATTTAATTGCTATGGTTTATGGCATTTTTTTTGAAATTTTCATTTTGTTATTTAAGTGGTTTGTTATCTATAGAGTTAAGAATTATGGGTAGGAAAGGGGTAGGGTGTGGTTGTGTGACTTGTTAAATTGGGTTTGGTGCTGGATTTGGACGACACGTAATTAATTTGCATTGAAGTCTGTGATATACATAAGCACATGACTTTCAAAGCTAGAATTTGGTAGTGAAGCTAGAATTTGTTTGTTTGATAGAATAGGGATTTTCAAAGGGAAAAAGAAAGATGAAAATTTTGGTTTTAAAAAGTTGAGATTACAATTACTATTTATAGTTATAAATAATATTTATTTTGAATGATGAAACGGAAACAAACTTAATGTATATCTAGAGAGTGTTAAATGAGAAGACTTATTATAAGCGAGTGAAATGAAAAGATATTTTTAAGGAATAATCATGTAATCGCTAGCATAATCAAGAAATTGAAACTAAATTTAGAGACAAAAAATAATTAATTGGTATAGTGACTAAATTAGAGACCATTTTAGGGATTAAATAAATTTTTGGTTTTTAAATTAGTTTCTATTATTGTTAAATGATTTCTAAATTGATATCTAATTAACAATCAAAGTTTTACTACCAAATTTAGAATCTAAATAATTGATAGTTAAAATTTTGATTGTTAATTAAATACCAATTTAGAAATTATTTAACACAATAATATAAATTAATTTAAATTTTTTTTTAATTTTTAAAATGATCTCTAATTTAATTATTATTTTAATTAATTATTTTGGTATATAAAAATTGGTTTCTATTTAAGAAAATCAGTGAATTACTAGTAATATGATATGATGTAAGATTTTTCAGTTGTTATATAATTATTAAATAATATGATATGGGAGATACCAATCCCGGGTTTTTTGCTTTTTTTTTTTCTTGTGAAAGGTATAAATGAATTTTTTATCATAAAAAAATAAAATTTTTTCCTTCTCCTCGTTTTTTTTATAGATATTTTCATTGATCAGTAATTATAATAACACTAATTTTTAATTTTTTGATATAAATACTAAATCCTATTTTTTTTATTTAGAAATGAAATCAATTGAATTTCAATAAATATAAAGGAAACTAGTTTGATAGATTAAAAAAAATTGTATACATTAGAAAAAAAGAGAGTTTAATTTAGGCTACATTTAAGTAAAGAGTTTAATTAAACATTCATTGCATATACAATTCTTATAAATATAAAAGAATACTCATAAATTTAATTTAGAAACTCATGAAGTTATTAAAATAATTAAAATATAAGAAATTAAAAAACCTTTTCTTACAGAATAGTTGGGATGATTTTTTATATAAAACTTTTTTATTCCTTGAAAATTATATTTAAAAAATACGTAGTATTCACATGAGAAGCAAAACTTGCTTCTTTGGTAGTGAATTACATTGGCCTGTAGGGACAAAAACAAACAGAAGTATAATAATCAGGGATGGACCATCAAATCAGAAGAAGGTTAATTAATCACGGATTCCCATGATAAAAACGAAGAATATATATTTGAAGTAAAGTCTCAAAAGGGCAATGGATTTGTTTGAAACATAAAGGGAAGTGCACAATTTGGTCTAAGTCAAGGTCATGGTTGAAACAGGAAGAGGAAGATAGGGTCTCTGTCATGGTTTGAACAAGCACCTGTGTGTGGATGATTCCTAGAAGGGGGAGTCTCTGATTTGAAAGGTTCGTAAATTTCTGAAATGACAACATTCACTGAAGGAACCCAAGAATATTTCTCACACACAACCTTCTTCGATTCACTATATCCATTGAATTATTGTGTGTTTCTGTGATTGATTGCAAGTTTATGGTCTCAATTTTGTAAAGTAAGTTTCTCTTAAATTGAAAATATTTCAACATGTTTTTAATCTCTTGAATTAGATATTTTTTGCAGTAGATTTCAAATTAACCTTTGTAGTTTCTGCAAGTTGAAAAACAAAAAAAAAAAGCTTGCTTAATTTTTTACCTAACGGCCAGTTTGGCAGCAACGATAAAGAAAGATGCTGAAAATAAATAATCTCAATAATCACGCACGGTTTAATAACGAAGATTTGCGAAGAAATGAGGAAAAAATTAAAAGAAAATTAAAAAAGACGTGTAATACTACTGTTCATATAATCTCAAATTAGTGAAAAAAAGGGGAATTGCTCAAAACAGTATCACTCTTAAACATGTCTATAATTGTGAAGATTTGCTATAATTATGATCATAGACATAAAAGCAAGAAAATAAAAGGAGGAAGACACTACACACAAAATAAAGTAAGAAAGAGAATGCAAACGAGTCTTAGAGTGAAAGTATAATTGATACTGAAAGTCTATTGACACCCTTTCATACTAATAGACATGTAATATTATAAAGTTTATTGGTATGGTTAAAGGACAAATAATGATCTTTTTGCCTATAAAGTTTATTGGTATGGTTAAAGGACAAATAATGATCTTTTTCCCTAAGTGATCAAAACTAATTTTATTAGACTGAACATCATGCATAACCATATGATCATATTGTTATGGGCGTCCAAGTAAAATATGTCCAACATCCATTGGTATAATGTTACACAAAATGGTTTCTTTATAAGACTCAACGGTGATTGGAATATTTACTTTGTTACAACAATACCACCATCCTCTTGAATTCATTGTAACTTATAAGGTTTTAGATGGGGTGTGGTAGGAAGATTTAACTTCAGGATCATTCTTTCACTGCAAAAGTTACAACATGATCCACTATCCGCAATTAAAGAATATGTTTTGTCTAAAACTTTTGCATCTTGTGTGGAATAAATTCTCCCATTGTGATTGTTCCGAATTACTAGAATGGTTACCAAGTAGTCTTGTGACCATGAAACATTTTTTCTGACAAAGACTTTTATGAGCTATAAGAGGTGGATAAACAAAAGAAACATTTTCACTAGAACATTGTGTAGTTAAAATTGGCTTTAAAATGAACAAAATTGGTTTCTCGAGACGTGAGTGACTCTCCGTAAGGACTTATCCGCAGTGTATTGCGCAAGTCCCCTAGGATACAACAGGAACTTCCCGGAGATTTTTGAGGATCAGAACTAGCAAGTTTCTCTTTAAAAGAGTAATAACCAAATAGAACCCAAAAATATTATAATAATAAAATAATGAGGAGAGAGAAATTGAAAAGGAAAAATGGAGAAGGAAGAAGATGGTGAATGGAGGGTTTGAAGAAGATGAAGAGGTGAGGTGTGAGATGCGTTTTCTGAAGGAGGGGAACCCTTGTTTATACAGGGAAAAAAGTAACAGCCCCAAACGGCCACTACCCACGTTCCAGCAGCCATTGGTGGCACTATTCCAAGTTCCAACGGTACAACTTCTTCAACCTCCGAAAATCCAGCAATGTGGAGGCGCAGAACTTCCAAGTCGTGCGGCACGATCCAAGGTGGGGAGGGCAACGTTTGCTTTTCAAACTTGGAGTCATTCTCCGCTTCACTCTGCTTCCGAGATTTCCTCCAACAGAAGCATCGAAAGATTAGGGTTTTCCACGCACAATCTGATTTCTGTTTCACACACTCTGTTTTTCGTTTTTATTTTGCTATATTAGGTTCTGTTTTACAACAATCCCCCACATATTGCAAAAGATAAAACATAGAGATAGAGAAAGAAAAAGATTTTGGGTTCATCTAAGATGTAATGCATCAGAACGGGTATAGCAAGCTATATGAACCAATCTTAGATTGATGAACGTAACACATAGTGTAGCTGGTATAACAAGCTATATGAACCAAGACACTAAGTATGTGTTAGAGGTTTATCAATCACAATACACCCCCACATTACTTGTTGTTATCGCTGTGTTGCGCCACTAGGCCATGCGCGTGCCCGGTATTCATGAGTGTTATAGAGATCTTGCCAAGATCTCATGCAAGCGGCCCCACTTGTCACTCATATAGGTGATTTCATCAAGCGTATGCTGCAAATCATATACCACCCATAAGGGATATGAAAATCATTAAAACTTTGTAAATCACTAAAACTCTTTTACCTCTGAATTTTAACCACAAAGTTTATCCTCTAGATTATGCAGTATCTAGCACTTTCACACACACCATAGGAATGGACAAAATTGATTTAAAATCAATATTAGTGCTAGCAGAACTAACAAGTGACTTGTTTTTACCCATATGAACCTTATTCATGGGATCTCCAATCACAAAGGTTGGGTTTCCATCACTTGTTTGTTTGCAAGTGGCTTAAGTCTCATTCCCCTCGATGTTTCTAAAATCATTTTTCTCCCTAGGGGTTTTGTCAGAGGATCTGCCAAATTCCGTTCTGACTTGACATAGTCAATAGAAATCGTTCCACTCTTTAACAGCTGTTTCACCAAATTATGTCTCAATTGTATATGTTTATTCTTTCCATTGTAGCTTTTATGTTTAGCTATAGCTATTGTCGATTGGCAATCACAATGCATTGATACAGATGGGGTTGGTTTCATTCCTAAAGGAATGCTTGCTAAGAAGTTTTTCAACCACTCAGCTTCACTACCAGCCATTTCTAGAGCAACAAACTCAGATTCCATTGTTGATCTTGCAATAATAGTTTGCCTGGCTGATCTCCATGTAACTGCACCACCCCCAAGTGTAAATACATAACCACTAGTGGACTTTGTCTCATCTGAATCAGAGATCTAGTTAGCATCATTGTACCCTTCTAGCACAGCGGGAAATCTACTATATTCAATGGCATAATCCATTGTACCTCTCAAGTATTTCATGAGTCTCGCAAGTGCATCCCAATGATCCTAACTAGGACATTGAGTGTACCTACTCAATCTACCTACTGCATAAGCAATATCTGGTCTAGAAAAGCTCATTAAATGCAATAAGCTCCCAATTATCTGGGCATACTGAGTTTGAGAAATAGATTCTCCTTTGTTCTTCTTTAATTTAGAGTTAGCATCATAAGGGGTACTCACTGACTTAAATTCATAGTAACCAAACTTCTTTAGAAGTTTCTCAGTGTATTTTTCTTGGGATAGTAATATACTATCTCCTTTCCTTATGATTTTAACTCCTAGAATCACACTTGCTTCACCCATGTCTTTCATCTCAAACTTAGATCCAAGAAACAATTTTGTTTGAAAAACTATATCATTGCATGTACCAAAGATTAGCATGTCATCCACATACAAACATATAATGACATATTTACCATTTTCAGATCTAGAATACACACATTTATCAGCATCATTGGTAGAAAAACCTTCACAAAGTAAAACATTATCAAGTTTTTCATGCCATTGTTTTGGTGCTTGTTTCAAACCATACAAAGATTTTAAAAGTTTGCATACTTTTTCCTTTTGACCTGGAACTACACATCATTCAAGTTGAGTCATATAAATTTCCTCTTCTAATTCACCATTCAGAAAAGCTGTTTTAACATCCATTTGGTGAATTACTAACTTATGGATAGATGCTAAGGCTAGCAACACACAGATAGAGGAAATCCTAGTAACAGGTGCAAAAGTATCAAAGTAATCTATGTTATGTTTTTGAGTAAACCCTTTAGTTACTAATCTTGCCTTATATTTCTCTATGGATCCATCAGGATGATACTTCTTCTTAAAGATCCACTTATAACCAATGAGTTTTGCTCCTTTAGGCAGATCTACTAAGATCCACGTATTATTTTTCTTAATTGAATCAAGCTCAGTTTTAATGGCCTTATCCCAATGTTTAGCATCAGGAGCACTAGTAGCTTCTAAAAAACTTATTGGATCATTTTCAACTAGATAAGTATAAAAGTCATCTCCAAAAGATGTTTCCTTTCTTTGTCTTTTACTTCTCCTAACATCCTCACTCAAGGCATCACTAGCATTCTCTATAGGTTGTTCAGATGTACCACTACTCTTTAGAGGAAAGATGTGTTCAAAGAACTCAGCGTTTTTTGTCTCTACTATAATGTTACGTTCAATTATATCATTATTAAGAACTAGAAACCTATAGGCAACACTATGTTCTGCATATCCTAAGAACATACAATTAGATGTTTTAGAGCCTAATTTCCTTTTCTTAGGATCAAGTAACATCACTTTAGCTAAACACCCCCGCACTCTTAGGTATTTCAGATTAGGTTGATAACCTTTCCACAACTCATAGGGTGTTTTACCAGTTTTCCTATGTGGTATCCTATTTTGCAAAAAACACGCGATAAGCAGAGATTCACCCCATAAATTATCAGGAGCATTAGAACTAATAAGCATGGCATTCATCATTTCTTTAAGAGTCCTATTTTTCCTTTCAACTACTCCATTAGACTCAAGTGAATACGGTGGAGTTACTTCATGAATAATACCTTCTTTTACACAATAATCATTAAATAAAACATATTTACCACCTCTATCTGATCTAATTCTTTTAATTTTCTTATTCAATTGATTTTCTACTTCCGCTTTATAAGTTAAGAACATGTCAAAAGCTTCATCCTTATTTTTAATTAAATACACTTTGGTGTATCTAGAAAAATCATCTATAAAAGTTACAAAATAATTTTTACCACCTTTAGACATGGTTTGTTTTAAATCGGCAAGGTCAGTATGAATTAAACCAAGTATTTCAGTTTGACGTTCTACATAGTGACATGTTTTCTTCGTTATTTTAGATTCTACGCATACATCACATTTACTATTTTGTTTGTCATGCATGTTGATTAATCCTAGTCGTTGCAATTTTATAACATACGAAGAATTCACATGTCCTAATCTAGCATGTCATATATCATACGAGTCAACAATATAAGCAGGAGATTTAGATTCATTCATAATTTCATAAATGTTTAATACAAAAAGGCCTTGATCACAATATCCCTTTCCCACAAAAACATTGTTTTTTGTCATAACAATCTTGTCAGATTCAAATGACACTTTAACCCCAACTTTGCTTAGCAATGCCACAAAGACCAAATTAACTCTAATTGATGGCACATGTAACACATCATTCAAAGGCAAAGTTTTACCAGATGTGAGCTTCAAAAGAACTTTTCCTTTTCCTAGGACAAGAGTTGTCCTGGAGTCACCGAGATATACTTGTTCTTCTCCATCCCCCACACTTGTGTAGGAGGTAAACACATTTCTGTTTGCACAGATGTGTCTGGTAGCCCCAGAGTCTACCACCCATTTGCTCACATTTGTCACAAGGTTTACTTGTGAAACGACTGCCACAATAGTATCATCCCCTTCGACTAAATTTGCCTTAGGAAGATAGTCGTTTTTGGCCCTATGTCTGCACTGAGGTGCATGATGACCTGGCTTTCCACAGACAAAGCAATTACCTTTTTTCTTGAAAGTGGGGTTAGTTCCACTGAGACGAGAGAATTTTTTATATTTCTTTTTATGATCAAATTTTTTCTCGTACCTTTTTGGAGCTAGTTTGTCTTCTATCAGGTTTGCTTTGGCAGACAAAGTTTTGGCCTTTGCAGCAGCGCACTCCTTCATGTTTGTGTCTTCGATGATGATGTGGGTAATCAAATCTGATAGTGACATCTGTTTTTGTCTGTGCTTCAGTTGTTTTTTGTAATCCGTCCAAGATTGCGGAAGCTTTTCGATCAAGAGTTCGGACACGAATTCATCCGGCAAGGTTATGCTTTTAGTTTTGATATCTTCAATCAGCTTGTGATATTCATTTATTTGGATTTTGATGTCTTTGCCTTCGATCATCTCCCAACGGTAGTAGTTTGCAATTACGAACCTTTGCCTAACGATGTCTTCGGCAGTATATTTGAGGATAAGAGAATCCCAAATATCTTTCGCATTCTTATAAGAAGCATAAACATCGAATAAATTGTTAGATAACACACTGAGTAAAGTGTGACGACATACCTTATTTGCATGGATCCAATCGTCAACTTGTTTTGTAGCCGTGGTTGAGTTGAGTTTGGAAGTTGTAAGTGCAAGAGCAACTTCGTACATGTCCAATAGGGTGGACACGCATTCTTGCCAATGTCGGAAGTTCTAACTGGTGAAGACTTCAGTTTTGGAGACATCCGAAAATGGTTTCGCAAAAATGGTTTGCGTTGCGAAAACAACATTTGACGTTCCCAGAGCAGTGTTGTTGTTGTTGTCCGTATTTTCAGCCATAAGCCCTTACGATTGTAGTTAAAATTGGCTTTAAAATGAACAAAATTGGTTTCCCGAGGCGTGAGTAATCACTGTCCGTAAGGACTTATCCGCGGTGTATTGCGCAAGTCCCCTATGATACAACAGGAACTTCCTAGAGATTTCCGAGGATCAGAACTAGCAAGTTTAAAAGAGTAATACCCAAATAGAACCCAAAAATATTATAATAATAAAATAATGGGGAGAGAGAAATTGAAAAGGAAAAATGGAGAAGGAAGAAGATGGTGAATGGAGGGTTTGAAGAAGATGAAGAGGTGAGGTGTGAGATGCATTTTCTAAAGGAGGGAACCCTTGTTTATATAGGGAAAAAAGTAACAGCCCCAAATGGCCACTACCCACATTCCAGCAGCCATTGGTGGCACTATTCCAGGTTCCAACGGCACAACTTCTTCAACCTCCAAAAATCCAGCAATGTGGAGGCGCAGAACTTCCAAGTCGTGCGGCACGATCCAAGGTGGGGAGGGCAACGTTTGCTTTTCAAACTTGGAGTCATTCTCCGCTTCACTCTGCTTTCGAGATTTCCTCCAACAGAAGCATCGAAAGATTAGGGTTTTCCACGCACAATCTGATTTCCATTTCACACACTCTGTTTTTCATTTTTATTTTGCTATATTAGGTTTTGTTTTACAACACATTGTACAAAAGATGGTGAATGAGAAAGAGGGGTTGGAATCTTATTTGGAGGTATATAGACAATGATATCAACAAAAGAAAATTTCTTACAAGGTCTATCTTAGATGAAAAAGAGTCAGTTATATTTTTCAAAAATTGATTCCACAAACGTGTTAATTTAGCAATGTCTTTACATGTGTTTTATCTCTTGATTTCAAAAACCGAGAATTCCTTTTCTACAACCCCAAAAGTGATGAACACCAACACTTTCCACCAAAATTGGAAGCGAAGAAAATAAAAGCAACAAAAGCTCAATTTGGAAAGTTAAACTCAAAAGGAATTAATGAGACAAACAACAAAAGAAAGCCAAAAATTTACAAGCAACAAAAGGCTGAAAATAAAAGGCTAGCATAAACAAATGGAACCTAAGATTAGCTCTAGAATAGATCAACAAAACAAAAATCTAGAGTAAACTGGCATTGCCTAATCCAAAATTTATGAGAATTTTTCCAGAGAAAATTTGTGGAAGAAATTTTTATGCCCAAACTTCAACTTAAAATATGATAAAATGCAACAAATTTCAGGTCAAGTCAACGGATATTCAGGGAGAAACAAATCAAACAATTTGATACACAGTGAAGCGCTAGGCAACCAGGATTAAGCCTTGCTTTCACTTTGGCAAAGACAATTCAAAAATTTATTGCGGATTTTGTACAACGAATTTGAGGCTTAAATTTTAATAAGAACAAAAAAAACACTATCAGAAAGGTTTGTTAAAAATTTCAACACAAAAAACCAAAGGAATAAGGCGTAGAAAATTCTAGACCAAGAGCAAACTACACTAGGCCAAGTACACCTTGATGTGTGCCTTTTGTGCCCAACGATCTATCATACTTTCAGTAGAAACCACTTCCACTTTTCACGAAGTTGAGCCTTCATGACTTTTGAAGTGAAAGGGTGAAAACTAGCGAAGTTTGCTATCATTGACTCATTTAACAAGGGCATTGAAACAACCTTAAAAGGTTGTTATCGATCACATGCCCATTATTCCTTGAGATAAGGAACCTTGAGTCTGATTTAGAAGTCATTGCATGTCATTAGTTCATCTTGCGGAACGGGATTAGTTTTCAATCTGAAACCACTATATTCCTGTCTTTGTTGCTACCCTCTGGGATTGAGTATCATGTACTAGTCATCCCCCATCCTCGACGGGTTATTTTTTGTTGGGTCAGTACAAGACTCAACTACCTGCTCAATGCAATGGGTTATGACCTATAGTTTCTACTTGACACAATGTGTATTATAGTCCTGGTTGAGTATTACGAGTTGCTCAGAAAGAACTTGCAACTCAAACTGATGTTGGTTTTACATGAACTCCAAATCTTTGTTAAAATTGACCTACATGCCAACTATTATATTTTGGAGGTTCTTCTCAATTTTTTGAAATACATTTTTTATATATGAGAAATATTTTATAATATGCACCTATGAATATATTTTCGAAAAGTTGGATAGATACAATTATTATAATAAAAATATTATTAATAAAATAAACATTAAATCATATTTATTTTTATTTTATGTTTTACTTCTTTCTTTTTTTGCATTATTGTTTCTTTCTTTTAATTCTTTCATTTATACTAGATATACCATAATTTGTACATACACATTGTAAAAATGAATATTTTGAAAAAGAATCATGTATGTGATAAGATATTTTATAATTTAAATATAAAATCCAATTGTGTTGTCATGTAAACAATTTTTTATTGTTAGTTAATTTTAAGTGTATTTTCGCAGACTAAAACAAGTTTGCTACAATTCACAAAACTACAAAAGTCTATTTTAAATTTAAGAGACTAAAAACAAATTAATATTACTAATTTGTTTTATTTTTTAGGATATTTTTGTAAATATTTGTTAAAACTTCAAAAAATTATGAGAACTCAAATTTTTATTGAAAATATGCAGGAAAGTCCTACGGAAATATGTAGTGGTGTCATATGAAATTTGAGAAACTAAAACTAGGATTTAAATCAATTAAAAATCAAAATAAAATTATTTATGTTTCAAAATATGCAATGTAAAATTTGTAATAGAACCTTGGTTCATTTGGTTTATATTTTAATCAAATTAAAAGAAAAAGATTGGCAAAAGACTGAGGTAAAAATGAATGAATGATATTTTAAAATCAAGGTTAAGAAGTCGATCATAATTGAAATATAAGTTATGTATCGGTATGGGCGAGGCCGAGGTCCACCTGGCTGTCCGAGGCCGAGTCCACATGACCGAGATCAGGGGAACTTGGCTGAAACATTAGAAGACTTGGCCGAAAGGTCGAGAGGCCGAGACCTTAGAAGACTTGGTCGAAAGGCCGAGACCTTAGAAGACTTGGCCGAGAGGCCGAGACCTTAGAAGACTTGGCCGAAAGGTCGAGAGGCCAAGACCTTAGAAGACTTGGTCGAAAGGCCGAGAGACCGAGACCTTAGAAGACTTGGCCGAAAGGTCGAGAGGCCGAGACCTTAGAAGACTTGGTCGAGACCTTATAAGACTCGACCAAGACCAGTGGAATTTGGCCGATGGCCGACCCACACCATGGGAACTTGGCCGACAGCCGACCCCTACTACAGCTAACGCTCAAACCAAGATCAGTGAAGTTAATCCATCATCAAGAATTAGGTAATGCAACCCTAAGCGGTATCCACCTCGATAAGCGGGCCCAACAAGGTAGGCCCATTAGAATAATATAAATAGCACGCATTCCAAGGAGTAAGGTATGTCATTTATTACTGTTCACCTACTTGAGAGCTGACCACCCACTTTACTGACTTGAGCGTCAGAGTGCCTTCGCAGGTACCCCCACCATTCGGTGATTCGCCCGACAACCGAGTGCCGAGTACCGAAGGATAAGCAGAAGGACGAGAAGAATCACAGTTCATCACCCAGTCACCTACCCGACCGAAAAAAGGAGAATAAGACTTTAATAGTTCTCTAGGTTTCATCTCCCTAGCATGAACAAGTTATAATAATTTTTATACACATTATAGAGATAATTAGTGGAGTTTACCCGTGGAAATTAGAAACAATTCTAATCAACATAAAATTCGTTAAATATTTTGCTTGTTTTAAAATTAATTCTGCTCCACCGTAGCGTTATTTCTAACCTTTGCAACTTTAATTTTTAGCCCGAATATTTTAAGGAAATGTTGTGTGTATAAATTTTTAACCATTGCAATTAGTACAACTTAGTTAGGATATGAGAAAATTTAATTTTAAAAAATTCTATCTTTTATTTTGATAGGAATTTAACTTTGAGTTAAAAGTTGCATATTTAAAAAAAAAGAATAAGATAAATAATATATTAGTAAAAAAAACTTAAAAATTTACTTTTGAATATTCAAAACAAAATCAAGGTAATGTTTCATATGAACTTGTACATGAGTTAATAATGTTACCTATTATGATATCATTCATTTACAGCCAACTTTTAACTAGGTATTCATAATTCTTTTTGTCTCAATAATATTTTTGACAAGTTAGAATTTAAAAAATTAATTTTGGTGCATTTTAAAGAACGGATTCAAGTTATATTATGGATTGTCATAACATAACCTAAATTAATGTTATATATTCCCTTTAAAAGTATAATTTTTAAAAGATATGTACCAATGATAATACTTATTGACTTAATAAATAATGTTATGCTTAGCATTACATTATATTTATATTTATATTAAAATATGAATCTAGCCTAAGAAAAACAAATTAATAATTTTGCTTCCATATAAAGATGTTTTGGATGAAGCACAAAAAAGCAAGTCTTTCTAAAATCACAAATATTAACAAAAATTTATTTTTTAGTGCTTCTTACACATAGGTATACTTATCCTAGGTCTTTTCAAGGAAGTCGAATAAAAGATTGAATTGAAAAATTTAAAAGCAAAATAAATTTTGTTATATATGTATGCATTTATTTATTAATACAGTTTAATTAGTGTAACCAATCAATAATTTATTGATTGACAGAGTAATCAGAGACTCGATATTTTGATTGAGTCAATGACTAAAATAACTTCAATTTACAATTTTATGTTAAACAGAAACAGATAGTCTGAGAGTAGATGATGTAGTTTCTCAATTCCATTGTTCAAACTGCAACTTGTAATTCAACAACATGCTGTTCACAAAACAAGAAAATGTATATACCATTAGACTATATATGCTTCTTTGATTACATTTACAAGTATCAGAATTAATGTACATATAACAAGCAGCAACCCTGTGATTCCAATGTCAGTATGAACAAATTTTCCTTTTCATAATTCTTTAGATGGATGAATATTGCAGTGCATGAATTGTTTCAAAACTCAGCCAAAAGATATTTTCAGGCTGGCCACTTTGCCATGCATTTCTTCCTTCAGCATCGAATCCAAAGAAATCTACCATTTCCCCCACCCTTTTTCTTCTCAAGAAAAAGTGTTGAAAGCAAAAAAGTAGAATAAAAGAGCAATGTCTAATATAAGTTCTCTTAACCCACCATACACAGAATGATTATCTCCAATGTTCATTTATTCATCCCCCTTTTGAAAATCCTGACAGATGTACAAGTGTTGCACTAGTACCTCTTCAGCAAACTTCGAATACGAACTAAGAACCATGTTTTTAAGAATGTTTTGTGCTTTCTCCAACCACTAAAGTACTTACCAATCACCCTTTTATAACTAGGCCTTTGCTGAACCAAAAGCCAGTACTCAGCAATGTTTGGCCTTCCAGTTATGTACTCGTTCTCTAAATCCAAGAGTTTTATACGAGCTAATACTGGAATGAGCATCACATCAGCCATGGTAAAATCTTGACCTGCCAAAAAAGGTGTTTCACACAGTTGCCTCTCCACCTCATCAAGCAATCTAAACAAATGCTCCTTGCTCCTTCTCAAAACATCAGCTTCTTTCAATTTCTCTTCAGTCTCATAGGCTTCTCTCAACTTCCTATGGTAATCTCCTGCTAATTCAGGTGATTCAGACATGCGAGCAATCACTACTTGCCTTATGAACTTGGAAACATAAATGCGGTATTTCTCGGGTATATGTGCAAGTGTGAAAAACTTGGGGTCCCACTCTTGTATCTTCTGCATCCATTCCATCACTTCCCTGTTACTGGTACTGATACTCTCAGCCCCTGAGGAAACCACAGCAATTCTTTCTATGTACCTGAACATTCAACCCAAGTGTATAACTTCTGTCAGTAACATAAAGGTTTGAAAGTAAACTCAAAATTGTACACACTCTTCACTCTTAGTGTGCAAATAATTAAGCTTTACCAAGAAACAATACAAACCAGTTCATATCTAGAGTGCATACACAATTTGCCGCTTTGAGGGAAATGGTTTTGGAGTGATGATGTATATGAAGATAGGACTCGGTCAGCAATCATTTTTCAACTAGTTTTTCTTCGGTAATTTTAATTTCCAGTGCCACATAAGTATACAAAAAATATATTCCTTTTATGTACATTTATTTAAGTAGAAATAAATGGAATGATACAAGAAGGGTGTGAAGAATAGGACATACTGGATTATATCAATAGTATTGTAAATGATATGAGAACCATTTTGGAAAACAGGGACCCTTCCACGGCGATTCATCTTGAAGAAAGAAGAATCCAAGTTCTTGCCAGTAATGGGATTGACATGGTGAGATGTATAATCCACACCCTCCTCCTCCAATGAAATTCTCACCCTCTGGCTGTCCAAATCCAAAGGATGATGATATAGCTGCATCTTCTTCTCAGCTCTTGCAATATTTATTCCAGGTAGTGAGCTAATAGTTAAGCATTGTTGTGTTTAACACCAAAAATCATACAGGAACCACTGAGACAGCATTCAGGGCTGCAAAACAATGATAACAAAATTGTCCTGAGAAAGTTACTAGTAAACTATTCACCCTTGTCCTTTGGTCACCCAAGCTATTACTGACATGTTATAGAAGCCTCATCACATGCATGATTAATGCATAGCACACAGAAAATTTAAGCCACACATTGCACAATGAATTGACCACTAAAGTCTAGGACACTTGTATGCAATCTCGATTGAATACAACCGGAACCAGATTGGGTCCTTCTACTACTAAAACAACTTGAACAATACGTTGCTGGTTTAAGTGAAACTAAACTTAGAGTTAGATCCTTTAAGCAATGTTTTGGGTAACCTTTAAGCAAAGTTTTGAGCATGAATCTTCTACACGGATAAAATATGATTGAAAGGAGATTTTCAGGCAAAGATTAGTTATCAGCCGATAAAGACACCATAAAAAATGTCACACTAAACCACAAAATTTGATAACTTGCTAATTTGGAAAGTACTAGCAGTGCAAGCACCAAATCAAATCAAATATTCAAGACACAAATACCCTTTTCGGTAATGGGTGTCTGAGGATCGAAGGAGGTGTTTTGGAAGATCAAGATTCCAAAGCTCAAGTTCCCAAAGAAAACAATCAACTTAGTTGCAAATAACCCATAGTGATCAAACCTCCTAAAACCAAACCTCCAAACCATCTTCAAGAAGATAAAAAGGAAACATAAATATTGCTAACAATAGATAAATAACTTGGAATTATGCAAACTCAAATGCAACTAATCTCAATAATTGAAAGTGTTGAGACAACATAAGTATAAGCAGACACGAAATTGACAAGGTGTTTCATCGTGTGTTAACAGAAATTAAAGTTGAGGAGAATGACATACCCAGAAACAGAGAGTGAAGAACAAAGAAAGGAACAAGTTAGCGTTGAGTTGGGCTTTTGAAGAATTTTGCAGGAGACAAGAATAAAAAGCTGAAAAGGCTTTTAAACTAAACTACAAAGTGAAGAGTAAAAAATATGCAAAGTGCGAAACTTCCATAACTTGTGCTCTGTTTGGATCAGTATATTATATTATTAATATTGGGTTATTGAAAACCATGGCCAACGCGTTCTGTTGTTAGGTTTTGGACACGTAGATGAAATTTCTTGCGCTTGTGCGTTATTATGCTAATATGAAAGTTATTTTTTGAAAGAAAATAGAAATAATAAAAGCAAGTCAATAAAAAAAAATTAAGCATGCCAATATTCAAAGTTATTAGAATTAAAATGATTCATCTAAAAATATCACAACTAATTTTTAAAGCATACACAAGCAAGATAATAAATTAAATTTAAATATGATTTGTATGTAAAATCATACAGTTTTAAATTAATAATTTTTATCCTATTAAAATCTAAATTATGACTAAATTGATCAAATACATATACATACATGTATATATATATATATATATATATATATATATATATATATATGATAATGTGATAGACCCTACTAGGGCTTGAGAATATTGTATTGATGATAAGTCTATAGAAGTTTGCAGGGAATACTTTTTGAAAATCTACCTAGAATTAGCATAAAGAATGATCTCACTTTTACCAATTATATCTAATTATGTAGTTTTAGCAATTTACTTTGTTCTAAAATATCTTATAGCATTAATTAGTTTATAATGTAGTATTAATTTTTTAATGTGTCCTTATTATATAAATTACTTCAATTTTCATAATGTATTTATTTAAAAAGTGAAACTATTATAAGTAAAAGTATATTAAAAAAACATATATTTATTATTATATGTGTAAATATCTTATACCGTATAAAAAAAAGTATATAAAAAATCTTATGATAAACTCTGGAAGTAGTATTTTATAATAAATTTGGAAGATTACGTATAATCTTTTAAACAACATATTTGATTTCTTAAAAGATTATATGAGTAACATATTTAAAATATTAGTTACTCGCAACAAAAACTTTAAATAGCCAATAAACATTTTATAAATTTCAGAATATTTTTTTAATAAAACATGTTTGTCCCGGTCTTTTATATTTTAAGTGAGAAAAATAACATAAAATTAATTTTTCATAAATCAAATTAATTTTATTCTTTTTTATAAAAAAAACTTTCATGTTAGGTTTCACTATGTTCCTTGACATCTCAGTTAGGCTGACACATCAAATAACAACAATCATTTGTCATCATATAAAAAAAATATTATTAAAAAAAAATACAAAAGTATGGGGGACTAGACTAAAACCCATATGTTAACAAAAACGATACATAGGTAGACTATACCTATTAATAAAGAATTCTAAGAACATACTAGATGAAAGTTTATTATACCAATGAAATGATTCTCTATGAATAAATTTTAAATTAGTCAACTTCACACGCATTCCCTTCACGAAAATATGAATAACCCTAAACTTGATTTTTCCACAGTAATTAAGATAAGTATTTCATCGATTACGAAGCATCCAAGGAACATTTGTCCTAGCAGTAAACACATCACAAACCAAGACAGAGTCACATTCTAGTCAGACATTAGTAAGACTCAACTTTTGAGCTTCCTCCAAAGCATATATAACTCCATACAATTCAGCAACCAAAGCAGTCTGAACGTCAAGAAACGCAGAGAAAACTCCAATAAACTCCCTCATACTTCCACGGAAAATACTTTCACAAGCGGCAAGACCTGGATAACCCCTAGCAGCCCCATCAGTGTTAATTTTAACCCAGCCTGGTGAATGAAACTCCTATAAATCAAATTAATTTATCTATAAGGTAATTTATATAATTTTTTTAATATAATTTAAGTTTTTTTTTAAATACATAAAATAATTTTAATTTATAAAAAATATTTTATATTTTATTATATTATTTTTAAATTTTTTTATACAAAACATCGTTCAAATAATATATATAAATAGATAGAGGCACGGTGAGTTTGGAATTTTCTTTCTAGTATTTCTTTGACTCGCTTCAATTAATATATATTAGTTGTCTGTTGAAAGTCACTAAAATGTAAAATATATTTTATGTCAAAATTATTTTAAACCATTATAACTATATCAATTTGTATAATTGAAGATATTAATGTATATGTACTAAGAATTATATAATTTGGATATATTTAATATTTTATTAATTGTTATTATTAGTAATTTATTCAATGAATTTGAATAAGTATATGTCATTGATATAAAAATTAATGGGTAAAGTTAATGTTTAGTACAACAATTATTATTTTGCTTTTAGTATATAATAATAAAAGAAAATCAATTTTGATACAATAAATATATATTTATTTTTCTTGAAATTTATTAATGTTCTAGTTATATGTACACAAGAAAATTATAAAGTGGCAATGGAGAATGAAGAGTAATGTATCAATATTTAAGTAAATTATTTAAAAAGAAACGTGTTAGTTTTAGAAAGAGGGTTTAGATAGTCATTAAAAATATTTTTGAAAAATCTTTCACAAATTATCAAATTATTTATGAGATGTTATGAAGAGTTTGTTTGAGATGTTATGAAGAGTTTGTTTGTTAGTATTATAAAATACCGTTATCTTTTAAAGGAATAGTCAACAACTAATGTAACTAATGTAAGTTGTAATAGAAGGATTAGCAATAACATAATTTTATATTGATTTACCTTAATTTGTACTGACTTTAGTTTTCCAATAATTTCTACTAACTTTAGTTTTTCAATACTAAATGCAAATAATTCAACTATTACAATGAGTACCTAAAATCATTATTAGTTATCTAAGTACATAACACTTCTTCAAATCATTTACAGGAATGACTCCCACCTTATCCTTGGGCATTTAACAAGTGAGTTTCAAGTCAAAGACGTTAAGCTGCTTAAGTATCATAACACTTCTTCAAATCATTTGTAGCAATGACTCCTACCTCACCATTGAGCATTTAACGAGTGAGTTTAAAGTCAAAGACGTGAAGTTGCTGACCAAATTCGACAAGCTCATGATTTAACACATTAAACGAGAGCACAACACTAAGGTCGACCTACTGTCAAAGTTAGCCAACAACAAAAACAAAAGTCAACATAGTTCAATCATCCAACAAACTCTATCGATACTTAGCATCAATAAGCAAACCAAATGCTTTCAGGTAACCAACGTCGAATCTTGGATGACCCCTATCAAGAATTTCATTGAGACTGGAAATATGAAGGCAAGATGAAAAGGTCATGCGAGTGTGCACAGTTTGTCTTAATTAAGGACGAACTATTCAAAAGAAGTTTTTCTCAACCCTTGTTAAAGTGTGTCTCAAAGAAGCAGACCATTTACATAATCAAAGAATTGCACCACTGTGTGTGCAGATTACACTTTGGAAGCTGGACAATGACAACCTGAGTAATTAGAGTCGGATACTATTGGTCGACGATGCAGACCGAGTGCATCGAATATGTCAAACGATGCGAAAATGCTAAGAATTCTCCAACGTAGTGGTCAATAAAGTCATCCTCATTGTTGGGTTTAATAGTGCCAAAGTTCAAGAGGGGGGGTGAATTGACCTTTTAAAACTTTCTCACAGAAACAGTGTTTAACCCAGTTTTACAGAAAATAAATCGATTTATGTGAAAATGAACAGATTTATTTCAGCACTGTTTTTTGTTTGAAACGCTTTTAATACAGCAAGGTTAATCACAAGACTATGCAGATAGATTTTCCAGATGCACACACACAGATATCAGAATGAAAAACAGTGAAACACAAAACAGCAAACTTCAATTTCAAGCAAATGATTAAGGTTCAATTGATAGCATGCTAATAAATTGAGTGACCTTTGCAAACAACCTGTTCCAGTGGCTTTTAACAGACTATGAGTGTTCTTCTTGATGTCAAGCAATTTTCCAGAAATTAAGAACAATGAATCACAGAACAGCAAGCTTCAACTTTCAGCAATTGTTTAAGGTTCAATTAATAGCTTTGACAGTTTCTTGAGCAGCCTATCACAGTCACTGTGTTCCAATGGCTTTTAGCAGATTATATATGTTCTTATCATATTCAAACAACTTTTTCAAAAATCAAGAACAGTATGCACAGTGCCCGGAAAGAACAGATTTATTTTCAATTGAACAGATTTATTTCTTTGTTGTTTTATCAATTATGCAGAAACGAAATTGCAGAGAGTGAGAGAGAATGAACACAAGCAGTTATACTGGTTCACTCAACCTGAGCTACATCCAGTCTTCACCAACAACAGGTGGAAATCACTAAAACACAGTACAACCAAGTACAATTCCCACTGTTCTTGAAACCTACAAGAACTTAGGTACTCTTGCTGAAAAAACCTATTTCAGCTCACACACACACTCTCCAAGAACACCTATCAAGAAGAGTGTTCAACCAAACTATTACAAGAAATGAGAAGTGAAACGATTACACCTGATTGAGGATACTAAGATCTGCCTTAAACCAGTAGGCAAGATTGCTAGAACAGTAGTTGCACCTCACACCAAGCTTTTTGGAACCAAACCAAGAACAAGCACTTTGTGATTTTTGAAATCTTTGAAGAACAAATGCTAATCCTTTGTAAACACTTAACTCTCTGCTGTCAAAACTTGTTTGTGCAAATGTATGAATTGTTGAATTGATTTTTAACTCAGAAAACAAGTTTGCATTTTATAGAGAACCAACTTATAACAGATATTTGAAAAACAGTTAAAGCTGTTATAAAATGAACAGATTGAAAATAAAATGAACAGATTTATTTTCAAAAAACAGTTAGAGAATCTGTTAAGTGAGGAGACTTAGTCAACCACTCTGGTGCAGAGATAAAACTGAAAACGTTTAAGCTTGTCATGGCACCAGAGACAAAAAAGAATCTATTCATTTACAGATGAACAGATTTATTTTTCAAAACGAAAACAGAGAAAGTTTAACTATTTAAAACTCAGTCGTTTTGAAAGGTAGAAGACTTAGCCAAAATACCTGATGCACAAAATCTAATTTTCACAAGACATAGCCAAGACATCAGTGTAAAAATGAATCTGTTTATTTAGAAAAGAACAGATTTATTTTTCTGCAGTAAACGTGTTTTTTTCAAAACATGTGAAAAACAGTTTAAGAAAACTTATGCTTGTTCTTATCACATGACCAGTGGTTATGAGGTGAGTTACTCAGCAAAAAGCCCACTCTTAGACAACCTCTAAGCACTATCTAAGACACACTTAAAGCAAAGCAAAAACAAATGAAATGTACATATAAGTCTTCATCAAACACTACATATAAGCCTTCATCAAACACAATCTTGAAGGGGCAGCAACCATCTTCAACAATCTCCCCCTGTTTGATGGAGACAAATCCCCATAGCTAACCTCATAGCTTTGTTGCTTTAAGTACCTGCACTGCACCAGATTTTAAACCAGAATTGCACCTGCACTGCACTAGATTTTAAACCAGAAAAAAAACAGCAGTATTGCATAGCATAAGACATGGTTTTAAGGTGCAGAATTAACTCCCTGTCACAGCTAGCTTCACCTAGCATGATGAGCTATTTTTCTCCCCCTTTGGATTCATCAAACAGCATATAAGCATAGGGAATAAAGGGATATAAAGCAAAAACCATAATCATAATAGTTCAGAAACAGAAAACCAAATTGTTCAGCATTACAGAAACTTGAAAACTGATAAAGAAAGCATTAAAAGCAGAAAACTACTGATTCTTGTAGTAAAGCTCTGCAAGTTGTGCCTGAACCCCTTCAATCTGATCATCAAGGTGTTAGAACCTTGCATGAGTAGTCTCAAAGTGTGCCCTTTGTTCTGCAGACATTACATCAAGATGATACAGCACTTGCCTCTCAAACATAGACATTGGTTCTCCACGGTATTTTGGACCTTGATAGGCAACAATGGCATTTGCAGCAACTTCCTCATGTTCAGATTGGGCAGCAGGTGAGTCATCATCCATAGGGACAGCTTCATCCTCATCCTCATGTTCTGCTTGAGGGTCCTTCTCCTTGAGAACCACCCACTTGTCTTCAATTTTGTGAAAACCCATTTTGGTGAGAGTTGAAGTATCAATCTCACTTACAGCTTTGATAGGGTCATTTCTCTCATTTGTAACATCAACACCAAAGTAATCAATTAATTTGGAAACAAGAATAGCATAGGGAAATCGGTAATCAGCCAACCTTTTTGACTTGAGTATGTATTCATTGACAATGAACACCCAGTTTACCTTAATCTGGTTCATGATGCAATATAGGAGAATGAGATCCTCTTCATGTAAGACAGCATGGTTTGTCCCTCTTGGAATCAGTTGCCATGCTATGATGTATGCAACTAGACGTGGAGTGAGGTTCAAATGCCCAGCATGAAACCTGTTTATACTCTCTGTAGGATTCCTCATGCAACTCTTATAATATTGCAACTTGTTGAATTCTGAAATTCCACTGGTATTTCCCTGCCTACTTTCAATCCAGCATATTTTATTCCAGCCACGGAGTTCCACACCTCACTTGTGATCTTCATCTTAGTTCCTTTCACATAAGAGACAACATTCTTCCCATCCAATGTGAGGTTAGTATAAAACACCTTAACCAAGTCAGGATAAACATTACCCGTTAATTCCAGCATCTTTTTCAGTTTCTGGTGCTTCAACACAGCCCTTGTTTCTACCAGTTTTTCAGATTTCAGCCAGTTGAAATCCAGCACCTTGGGTATGTTGATCTGCTTCCTGCTTGTCTCATGAATGTAGGCATTGATGCCCTCTTCATTTCCAGCGAACCAGCCTTCTAGTACACCTTGAGAAGTGGTTTGCTTTCCCTTGCTTTTCTGTTTTTGTCTTGAAGACGAAGCCATGTTTGAACCAGAAAATATTTCTTGTTTCTAATGGTGAGAACAGAAAGAGAATGGCCAATGTGGGTAGCAAGTATTCACACAGATTTATAGCAGAATAAATGGATTGATATGGCAGTTATGAGTGGATATGCATGAAGATTTTATGCTCTGAATTTGTGCAGAGAATCTTTGAAAATATGCACCAAATATTTAGGGTCACGATGCATACACTCAAACTCTTATTGAGCACCCAAACCATCAAATCGGTTACATAACCATGACCAAAACCGTCAAAGGTACAGAGGTTAATGCCCACTAAGTCAGTCAAGCAGTCAAAGATCAGAAATTCTCTTTCCTAGTCATCAATGCATATCAGTGCAGAAAATAAACACATTTAATTGTGAATAAACCGATTTAATTTTTACTGCTAGGCATAATTGACATTTATAATACCCAATTCATTAAGCAGAAAATTAAACCTATCTTTGGCTAATGGTTTTGTGAACAAATCAGCAAGCTGTAAATCAGTACCAATGAACTTAATATCACATGTTCCATTAGATATGTGTTCCCTTAGAAAATGATGCCTAATTTCAATGTGTTTGGTTCTTGAATGCATAACAGGATTTTTGGTTAAGTTGATTGCACTTGTATTATCACACAGCAGAGGTATATGGTTAAGTGAGATACCAAAATCATTCAATTGTTGTCTTAGCCATATAATTTGAGCACAGCAACTTCCTGCTGCAATGTATTCTGCTTCAGCAGTGGAAAGAGCTACACAAGCCTGCTTTTTGCATTGCCATGAGATCAAGCTTGATCCAAGCAAATGACAAGTTCCACTTGTGCTCTTCCTATCAATTTTGCAACCTGCAAAATCTGAATCAGAATAACCAGTTAAGCTTAATGAAATATTACCTGGATACCACAAGCCAACTTCTTTAGTTCCTTGCAAATACTTCAAAATCCGTTTGACAGCATTGTAGTGTGATTCTTTAGGAGCAGATTGAAACCTTGCACACATGCATACTGCAAACATTATATCTGGCCTGCTGGCAGTGAGATATAGTAGTGATCCTATGAGTCCTCTGTATTTGGTTTCATCAACAGAAATTCCAGCTTCATCATGATCCAAATGACAGCTTGTTGAGAAGGGTGTGCTTATTGGTTTACACTTGTCCATTTCAAATTTCTTCAGCAGATCCTTGCAATACTTAGCTTGACTTAAGAAAATGCCATCCTTGAGTTGTTTGGCCTGCAAGCCTAGAAAATAGTTCAACTCACCCATCATTGACATTTCAAACTCACTCTTCATAACTTTCACGAAAGCTTCACACAATTCTCCATTGTTTGATCCAAAAATGATATCATCCACATATACTTGGACAAGAATTGAGTCATCTCCTTTCTTCTTAATGAACAAGGTCTTATCTGATGTGCCTCTGTCATAGCCTTGTGAGGTGAGAAAATCACTTAGCCTCTCATACCATTGCCTAGGAGCTTGCTTGAGTCCATAGAGAGCCTTTTGGAGTTTGAACACATATTCTGGATGTTGATGGTCTTCAAAACCTGGTGGTTGTGAGACAAATACCTCTTCATTTATATAACCATTTAGAAAGGCACTCTTCACGTCCATTTGAAATAGCTTAAACCCTTTGATGCAGGAAAAGGCAAGTAGCAATCTGACAGCTTCTAACCGAGCCACTGGTGCATAGGTCTCATCATAGTCTATTCCTTCTTCTTGATTGTACCCTTTAGCTACAAGCCTAGCCTTGTTTTTGGTGATCACTCCATGCTCATCCATCTTGTTTCTAAACACCCATTTTGTTCCAATTACATTCATCTCAGGTATTCTAGGAACAAGAGTCCAGACCTCATTAAGAGCAAACTGATTCAGTTCCTCTTGCATAGCTAAAATCCAGTTGTTGTCCTTAAGAGCTTCTTTCAAATTCTGGGGTTCAACTTGAGATACAAAGGCCATTGCTTCACAGAAATTGTTCAAAGATTTTCTAGTTGACACTCCTTTCTCAATGTTTCCAATGACATTATCAAGGGTTAAGTCTCTTGGGGTTTTCCACTCTTTTGGCAAACCTGCAGCTGCAGTAGATTCTTGTATAGCATGTGTATCAGCAGTATCAAAATGAATAGATTCATTTTAATTTAAAACAGATTTAAATTCATTACTGTCAGGGTCATCAGCAGTTTTAGATAGGCTATGATCAGTTTCATCAAAAACAACATGCATTGATTCTTCTACTATAAGCAACCTTTTATTGAAGACTCTATATGCATGACCATTCAAAGCATAACCAATGTGCACACCTTCATCAGATTTAGCATCAAACTTACCAAGATTTTCTTTGCCATTATTCAATACAAAACATTTACACCCAAATACTCTGAGGTGACTCACACTAGGTTTTCTGCCCTTATACAATTCATATGGGGTTTTCTTAAGAATTGGTCTTATTAAGGTCCTATTTAAGACATAACCTGCAGTATAAACAACATCAGCCCAAAAATACATAGGAAGCTTAGATTCATTTAACATAGTTCTAGCAAGTTTCTCTAGTGATCTATTTTTCCTTTCAACTACACCATTTTGTTGGGGTGTCCTAGGGGCTGAAAAGGTATGAGCTATCCCATGCTTCTCACAGAACCTCTCAAACTTAGCATTTTGAAACTCTCCCCCATGATCACTTCGAATTGATTTAATGCAGCAGTCATTTTCATTTTGCAGAATTTTTGCTAATTTCTTAAAGGCAGTGTAAGCATCATGTTTATGTGCAAGAAATAAAGTCCATGTAAATCTAGAGTAATCATCTACAACAACTAAAGCATACAAATTTCCAGCCAAGCTAGCAACTCTAGATGGACCAAATAAGTCCATATGTAACACATCCAATGGATTTTTGGTAGAGACAATATCCTTTAACTTGAAAGAAGATTTGATTTGTTTACCTTTCACACAAGCATCACAAAGCCTGTTGTCCTGAAATTTAATGTTAGGCAAACCAGAAACTAAATCCTTAGATTTCAATTTATTCAAGTGATTTATGTGTATGTGAGCTAACCTCATGTGCCACAACCAAGACTCATCACTTCTGGACAGCAAGCACTCATTTGAAGAGTTAGTTTCCATGATATTCAACAGATAAATGTTATTCACTCTCTTACCAGTAAACAATACCTTACTAGATGAATTACTTGAGATTGTGCAGTCATTTGACTCAAAATTCACTTTGTATCCTTTGTCACAAAGCTGACTTATGCTGAGAAGACTATGCTTGAGTCCTTCTACATACAGCACGTTCTCAATGGTTGTTGAGTTCCCTGTTCCAACAGTTCCTCTGCCCAAAATCCTCCCTCGGTTATTATCACCATAGGTTACATGTCCTTCTGCTTTGAGCTTCAAACTGGTAAACTTTGTAAGATCTCCAGTCATATGCTTGGAACAGCCACTGTCCAAGTACCACTGATTTTTCTTGCTGCCAATTGATTCAGAGCTTGACTCCTCATCCTTCATCATGAAACACAAATTGTTCTCCTCATCTTCTGTTGAAGAGCTGCTGGTTGAGGATACTTCATTTTCCTCCCATGAGATGTAGGCTCTTCTTCCCTTGTTCCTTTCAAATTTCTTGCTGGCAGATTTGTCCCTTGTTTGATTGTCTGGACAATCTGTTTTGATATGCCCTGTTTTGCCACATCCAAAGCAAGTATATTTAGAGGAATTTGAATCATTGGGTTTAGGATACCTTCTTTTCTGCTGGTTCCTATTTTTGCTTTTCTTCCTCAGGAATTTGCTAAATCTTTTTGTAAGAAGGCTAATTGTATCATCATCTTCAGCATCTTCCTTTTCTTCCTTGATCTCATCCCATTCAGTTGCTTTCAGTGCAAGACCTTTGGGTTTTCTCTCTGTTGTTTCCTGCTCTTTAAGTCTTTTAAGCTCTAGCTCATGCTCCATCAGCTTTCCAAACAGTGCAGCAGTTCCCAATTTTGACAGATCACGGCTTTCAGAGATAGCTGTCACCTTTGGTTGCCAGCTTCTGTCGAGGCACTTCAATATCTTTATGTTGAGCTCCTCTCTGTCAAATTCTTTTCCCAAGCCAGTGAGGTGATTCACAATATGGGTGAATCTTTTCTGCACATCAGCAATGCTCTCTTCGGGTTACATTCTGAACAGCTCATATTCTTGGATGAGTGCATGTTTCCTTGACCTTTTCACATCTTCAGTCCCCTCATGAGTCACTTCTAAGACTTCCCACATCTCCTTAGCTGACTTACATTAAGATATCTTGAAGAACTCGTCCATTGTCAATGCAAAGGTTATGATGTTCTTGGCCACAAGATCATGTTGAGCCTTCCTCCTTTCGGTCTCATTCCATTATGATCTTGGCTTTTCCACTTGTTCATCCTTGACAACCTGCATTGGCACATAAGGTCCATTGACCACAGCTTCCCAAATTAATGCATCAATGGATTCCATGAAAATTCTCATTCTAACTTTCCAAAATGCATAATTCAATCCATTGAACATAGGTGGTCTATTAACAGCAGAACCCTCAGCAAAAAGCACATTAAACTCAGACATTTTTACAAACAAACTTAATTAAAATACAAGTCCTAGCTCTTGATACCAATTGTTGGGTTTAATAGTGCCAAAGTTCAAGAGGGGGGGTGAATTGACCTTTTAAAACTTTCTCACAGAAACAGTGTTTAACCCAGTTTTACAGAAAATAAATCGATTTATGTGAAAATGAACAGATTTATTTCAGCACTGTTTTTTGTTTGAAACGCTTTTAATACAGCAAGGTTAATCACAAGACTATGCAGATAGATTTTCCAGATGCACACACACAGATATCAGAATGAAAAACAGTGAAACACAAAACAGCAAACTTCAATTTCAAGCAAATGATTAAGGTTCAATTGATAGCATGCTAATAAATTGAGTGACCTTTGCAAACAACCTGTTCCAGTGGCTTTTAACAGACTATGAGTGTTCTTCTTGATGTCAAGCAATTTTCCAGAAATTAAGAACAATGAATCACAGAACAGCAAGCTTCAACTTTCAGCAATTGTTTAAGGTTCAATTAATAGCTTTGACAGTTTCTTGAGCAGCCTATCACAGTCACTGTGTTCCAATGGCTTTTAGCAGATTATATATGTTCTTATCATATTCAAACAACTTTTTCAAAAATCAAGAACAGTATGCACAGTGCCCGGAAAGAACAGATTTATTTTCAATTGAACAGATTTATTTCTTTGTTGTTTTATCAATTATGCAGAAACGAAATTGCAGAGAGTGAGAGAGAATGAACACAAGCAGTTATACTGGTTCACTCAACCTGAGCTACATCCAGTCTTCACCAACAACAGGTGGAAATCACTAAAACACAGTACAACCAAGTACAATTCCCACTGTTCTTGAAACCTACAAGAACTTAGGTACTCTTGCTGAAAAAACCTATTTCAGCTCACACACACACACACTCTCCAAGAACACCTATCAAGAAGAGTGTTCAACCAAACTATTACAAGAAATGAGAAGTGAAACGATTACACCTGATTGAGGATACTAAGATCTGCCTTAAACCAGTAGGCAAGATTGCTAGAACAGTAGTTGCACCTCACACCAAGCTTTTTGGAACCAAACCAAGAACAAGCACTTTGTGATTTTTGAAATCTTTGAAGAACAAATGCTAATCCTTTGTAAACACTTAACTCTCTGCTGTCAAAACTTGTTTGTGCAAATGTATGAATTGTTGAATTGATTTTTAACTCAGAAAACAAGTTTGCATTTTATAGAGAACCAACTTATAACAGATATTTGAAAAACAGTTAAAGCTGTTATAAAATGAACAGATTGAAAATAAAATGAACAGATTTATTTTCAAAAAACAGTTAGAGAATCTGTTAAGTGAGGAGACTTAGTCAACCACTCTGGTGCAGAGATAAAACTGAAAACGTTTAAGCTTGTCATGGCACCAGAGACAAAAAAGAATCTATTCATTTACAGATGAACAGATTTATTTTCAAAACGAAAACAGAGAAAGTTTAACTATTTAAAACTCAGTCGTTTTGAAAGGTAGAAGACTTAGCCAAAATACCTGATGCACAAAATCTAATTTTCACAAGACATAGCCAAGGCATCAGTGTAAAAATGAATCTGTTTATTTAGAAAAGAACAGATTTATTTTTCTGCAGTAAACGTGTTTTTTTCAAAACATGTGAAAAACAGTTTAAGAAAACTTATGCTTGTTCTTATCACATGACCAGTGGTTATGAGGTGAGTTACTCAGCAAAAAGCCCACTCTTAGACAACCTCTAAGCACTATCTAAGACACACTTAAAGCAAAGCAAAAACAAATGAAATGTACATATAAGTCTTCATCAAACACTACATATAAGCCTTCATCAAACACAATCTTGAAGGGGCAGCAGCCATCTTCAACAATCCTCACATAGCAAAAAAATGACTAGGAACAACCAATGATAAGTAGATCGAGGAGTTACTTAAGGTGTTATAGGAATACAAATGTACGCTGCAATCGGCCACTCACGAGACGTCCTATAGCCTCGCATACGAGACCAACACGATGATCCCAGTCAAAATTGGTGAAGCCTCCATCAGGAGAACGCTCTTCGACTTAAACTTGTAGAATGAAAGCCTAGTTGCCAACCTAGATTTGCTCGGCGAATTGTGGGACAAGGCCCAGATAAGGGACGAAGCTTGCAAAGTAAGAGCATCAAGAAGATACAACACTAAGGTTAAGCCGAGATCCTTTCACAAGGGAGACTTTGTATGAAGAATGCACAGTGGGGCAAGAAAGAATCAAGGTAAGTTCTCATCCAACTAGGAGGTACAGTTCCACGTAATAGACGAAGGAAAGAATGACGTATACCGGCTCGAACACCTCTCGGGAAAACCGATCCCTAGGACATGGAACATCACCCTCTTAAAATTTTATTCCAGCTAACAATAGCATGTAAATACTCACTAGTGTATTCTTTCCTACCTTAGTCCTTTTTTCCCTAAGGAAGGTTTAACGAGGTAGCCATTCAAACACATTTTTAGAAAATTTTATTCGAAAAGTTACTGGTTAGTCCAAACATAGCGCAAATCAATGTGCTAGCATCAACCAAGATGCACCAAGCTAAGTATCAGTAGAGATACTCTTGGCTAAAAGCACAAACCGATGTGCTAGCATCAACCGAGATGCATCTGCCTAGTATCAACTAAGATACCTAAGGCTGAAAGCACAAACCGATGTGTTAGCATCAACTGAAGATGCATGTTAAGCATCAATCGAGATACCTTCAGCTTAAAGCATAAGTTGATGTGCTCACATCAAATCGAGATGCATTAAACTAAGGCATCAATCGCGATGCACAAATGTCTCAACTAAGAGACCTTTGCCTAAAAGCAATAATTAACATGACCGAGTTAGTATCAGTTTTATCTTAAATACAATAATTACAAAAATTTCATCCTCTTGACCATGATAGACGTTGTCAATAGCATAGCACCTACCGGCCGAGCTTATGCCGATATTTTTCTTGGAGTTCTGTAGCGAAATGCTGGCAACGAAAACATTCACCGATGACATCCACCAAAATCGCAAGAAATACTTAGACTCCTTCTTGTCAACCTAGGAGTACCTGGACCTCAAGGGTAACTTGCTTTCAGCACGTTCAGTAGCAAAATCCAACGCCCTATTTGGAGCATCCGCGCAACATGACCTAGTTGCAAAGACCTCACTACCCACGTCCACCGAGGAATGATCGAAGTTTGCCAAGGAGTGCCCACCCGAAGAAGAAGAGGATTGAGAGAAGACATGACTAACCTAAAGGAAAAGGGAATTCTCGACACCTAGCCACCATTCGAGATGCAGAGAAAAAAAGTGGTCCCCCACTTCAAATGCGTTCTTCATTATAGGCTAAGAGTCGCGAGAAATTCAACCGTCACGCGTGTCATAATCGTTAGATCTTTTCATATCTAATAGTTATGAAATGGAAACACTTGGATCCAACGTGAGATTAAAATCTAAAATCTAAAGATTAACCTGAAAACCTACCTTAATCTTAAACTAATGTCAGAGGCCCCTCACGACCCTATAAGGAGACACACCAAGGGAAATGTACGTATTAAACAGTATTTATTACAGTCAACTACCACAAACCGAGCACTAACTTATGCATCATAATACTTTTTGTAGGTTTACCACCTACACCAATTGAAGACCAAAGACCGCACGACATTCTCAATTGAAATCAATAAGAGTTCAGAGAACTTAAGGAAGAACCAAGATTTTTCCGGCATTGTAAGTACACTAAGTTATATATAAATACAAATATGTTTGTAGATCTAAAATTTATAAAACATGAAATTTTGCTAACATATTTATTGTAGAATTAAAAAATCACACCTGCATATCAATATTTATAATTAAAATTTAGCAAATAAATGGATCATTTAAAAAAACTTATTTATTGTTTAACTTTAATCTTTTAAATTTGTTAATGTATAATAATTTTTTCATCATTTGTTGAACTAAGTGTTTATATGATTTGGGTAATTAAAATTTATTTTAATTTAGGGTAATTATATGATTTGGGTAATTATATAAAATGTTTACAATAATCTATATAAAAAATTGTTTTTTTTCTCTTGTAATGACTCTAATTTGTCAAATTATTAGTTGTATTCTTGTTACAAACATAATTGGGTTTTCTGATTGTTTCATCACGTATCCGTTTTTAATTTTTAATAATCCATTTTGGATCACTTCAACTTTAATAACACTCACTCGAGGGAACTTGATTGCAAATTTTGTGATTGCTTCATCACTTCTCCTTTTGCATTCTCTATACCGTATTATGATTATTTCGAGCAATAAGATTTTTTTTTTCTCTCTTTAGAATGTTTGTGAGCCTTGCACTAGGAGATATGATATGAATTTTATTACATTGTCTTGTCTTTTGTAGAGATGTGTGTATTTTTTACGACAAATATAGAGAATGCTAACATAATTTTTTTTAAATATCTTAAATACTCTCGAGCCAATCCCACTGTTAATACACAAAAATCACTGAAATTTTTCGAGAAGAAAACAACCAAAGAGATAAGAGAAAAGGGTAGCTTCTACCAGGAATCAAACTCGTTTAAATATAATGCTTTACTTACTCGTTACTCATTATTCAGCAGAATTTTCTTTGTTTTTTAAGTATTGGATTATGTTTGGATATATGTTGATGCAGTGTTAAACGGGAAAGTTACACTTTCTAATGCATAGATTAGAAGTAATGCGAATGTTTAATGGAGTTGAGAGTTATTTTTCTAATCAATAAAATTCAAATCAAAACATATACTTATTCCGTTGGAGGAGACATTAATTGAGTTCTTTTTTTTAATTTTACATTATTTAGTATTAGATATGTGTAAACTCCTTCTTATACACACTTACATATCTCATTCTTGTCCTTTTCTCTTACTCTAATTTTTCTTCAATGTTGTCTTCATATTTAATCTCTTTTAAAATCCGATCACATCTCATAATAGTTAAGGAATCACCAAACATTTTTTGTTCGATCAAATTTTCAAATAAAGTAAGTTCTTGTTTTGTTATCTTTTTTTTTATATTTTGGTCAGGTCAATTGAGAAAATGTACTTGCACTACAGGAAAATCATGAAATAGAAATCAATTTTAGAAGCCAAAAATAATTAGTTGCTATAGTGACTAAATTAGAAACCATTTTAGAGACTAATTTTTTTTTAGTTTCTAAGTTAGTTTCTATTATTGTTAATAGTTTCTAAATTGGTATCTAATTAGCTACAAAGGTTTTAACTACCAATTATTTAGATTCTAAATTTGGTAGCAAAAACCTTGGTAGCTAATTAGATACCAATTTAGAAACCATTTAACAATAATACAAACTAATTTAGAAACCAAAAGTTTTTTAGTTTCTAAAATGGTCTCTAATTTAGTTACTATAGCAACTAATTATTTTTTGTCTCTAAAATGGATTTATATTTCATGATTTTCTTATAGTATTGACTCTTTTATTTTATTTACATCCTATCCTACAAGACCCAATACATGGTCTATGAAAATGGATCCGAATACAAGTCTAAAATAAAAACATACACTACTCTATACAATTTTTACAAGACTAGAAAAATTGGAAAAATAGTCAAAAAGTAATTCTCAATAAGAGTAGAGCCTTTTAAGCTCCTTCCTCTTCTTTCGACCTTTTAGTCATGGTCCTTGTTAAGGGCAGGGAAAGTTGAACAAAAGACATGCAAAATGAGTATAATGCCTTGAACAATTCCCTTATGTTATCAAACAGAAGAAAATAATGAGTAATATGGTACTTGATGCTTTATCTAGGCGTCATACTTTGATTAACACCTTGGGCTCACAAATTTTAGGATGTGATAACATATAGGAATTGTATGAACAAGATGGGCATTTTGCATCCATATTTGCATCATGCCCCAATAAGCCTTTGGATGGGTTCTACATTTTCGAGGGGTATCTTTTTAATAAAGGAAAACTTTGTATACCCCAATGATCCATCAAAAAGCTTCTTGTGAAAGAAATTGATGAAGGTGTCTCATGGGCCATCATGGAGTTGATAAAACTCTAGCTATTTTGAAAAGTAAATTTTATTAGCCTCACATGAGAGTAGATGTTCAAAAGAATTGTTCTAAATGCAAAATTTGCTTGCAAGCTAAGTCTAAAGTTATGCCTCATGGACTTTATACTCCCGTTCCTATAGCTAGAGCCCATTGGGAAAACATTAGCATGAATTTTGTTTTAAGACTTTTAATGACTCAAAGGGGCTATGATTCTATATTTGTGGTGGTAGATCGTTTTAGTAAGATGAATCACTTTATTCCCTACCACAAAATAGATTATGCTAGCTACATTGCATTCTATTATTAAAAAAGTTGTCAAACTACATGGTCTATCCAAAACTATTGGGTTTGATAGGGAGTGAACTACACTCATGTTTTCTACCACATGTCATCCTTGAACTGATGGACAGACTGAGGTAGTAAAAAAATTTGTATCCATATTGTTAAGGGTACTTTTAAAAGGCAACAAGAAGTCCTAGGATGAATATCTTCCTCAAGTAGAATTCGCTTATAACATAGTAGCCAACATGACTACTATCTTTCTCTTTTTGAGGTTGTTTATGGATTTAATCATCTCACACCTCTTAATTTATTACCACTTCCAGAAACTTCTTCTTTGATTCATAAAGAAGGAATTTCTAAAGCGAAGTTTATCAAGAAGTTTCATGAGAAGGTTAAAGCCCAAATTGAAAAACAAACTTAAAAATATGTTGATCACAACAACAAAGGGAGAAAGAAAAGGATATTTGAGGAAGGGGACTGGGTTTGGCTACATTTAAGAAAAGAAAGATTTCCAAACCAATGAAAGTCAAAACTTAGTCCCAAAGGAGATGGTCCATTCTAGGTCCTTCAGCACATAAATTATAAATGATAATGATATGGAGTTAACACCACTTTTAATGTTTGTGATTTGATTCCCGTTGCAAATGGTGATTACTATATTGAAGAATCTGATATGAGGACATATCCTTTTCAAGAGGGAAGGTCTGATGGAGGACCATCTGGAAGGATACATATTGAACCCTTAACAAGGGTCATGGCTAGAAGGTTGGAAGAAGAGAAAGGAGCTCAAAAGACTCTACTCTTATGGAGAATTATTTTTTTGTTATTCTTCCAATTTTTCTAGTCTTGTAAAAATTGTATATAGTAGTGTATGTTCTTATTTTGGGCTTGTATTTGGGCCCATTTTCATGGGTCATGTATTGGACCTAGTAGGATATGATGTAAATAAAATAGAAGAGTCTAGGTAAGGTTACAATTGGGCCTTCTTAAGCCCAATTGCAACCTAGATCGGTTAACATCTTTGCAGACTAAATGAGTGACATGGAGCGTCACTTTCTAGCTCATGAGGGACGTGTGAAGCCAATCGGACCAAGCATGGAAGATGTGAGCATCCACATGGCAACACCTCAATAGAGAATTTCCCCATCCAATGCCAAATTGTCACTTGTCAAGCTAGGAATGGAGAGGAATTGCACCAATTGTAGAGTGTCATTTGTCAATCTATGAGTGGAAGAAAATTTCTAAAATTTGGCACCAATTAGCACTATAAATAGAGGTGTTAATCACCTTGTAATTCAGCTTGGATTTGATAAATAAATGCTGCCAAATTTTTAGCATTTTGTCTTCTTGCTTACTTCATTGTTAGCACTTGTGAATGTCTAGCTTAAAAAGTCTTTAGAAGTTTGTCTCACCTCTTCTAAACCTTTACTTTCACCACCAAACTCACCTTAGTCATATTTGAAATTCATCCATGGAACTCACATTTTACCTCCATCAAACTACATAACTCAAGGAAATACGAAGACTTATGAAGATGCAAGCAAGGATTCCATCAACATACCAATACCTTAAGATTTTGGGTTGGAAGTGATGTCTTGACTTTCTTATATGAAATGTTCATGGTTCATTGGTGTCGAATCACCCTGGTGTTTTCCAACAGAAAAAACCTAACAAACTAGTGCGATGAACATAGATCAAACACATGAGTGGTTGAATAATGTATTGTTAAGATTTCTTGTATCAGAAGTCTTCCTAATAAAGGGTTTCAGGTAAGGGTATCCCATTGTGATAAAAAAAATAGTAGTACAAGTGTTCCTTGTGCGAAAGTGTATCAGTGTGGAAGAAACTCGCACTTGAAGGGGTGGTTGTTAGGATTTCAAGTGTTAGTTTGTCTCACATTAAGTAGGAATGTGCCTGAAGAGAAATATATGAGAAAGAAAATTCGTATACCAAATTCCTTAAAGTTTTGGGTTGGAAGTGGCGACTTGACTTTCTTATACGAAATGCTTATGACTCATTGGTGTAGAATCACCCTAACATTTTCTCATAAAAAAAAAAGCATAACAAGAAGAAAAAAATAGAAAATAAAAATGAACTTTTCCAAAAGATAAAACTAACTTATATAGATCAGTAGAATTCTTTTCATATAATTTTTAAAACTTTATTTTTGATTTTTTATAAACTAATTTAAATTAACAGAGAAACTATTTTTTTTTTCAAAAACAATGTTTATGAAAAAATATGTTCAAACAAAGTGTATGGAACTAAAAGGAAAATAATACTTTTGAAAGCTAATAATAAGTACATTTTTTTTATATTTATTAAAACAAGTTTTTTTTATTTTACAAAATTCCAGCTAATATCCTAAACATTCAGTTTCTTTTATTAACAAAAAGTTTTTCAAATGGGAAATGTTTTGCCAAACAAAGTGTTTGTGCCCTTTATTTTAGTATCAAGTGTTCTTTAAAATCTTTGAAGGAAGAGGTAGATACAAAAAAGAAACAAAACAAAGTGGAGCTTCATTTTTCTTGTTTTTGGGCCTAGGAAGAAAGTAGTGTGGCAACTTCTCCTGCACCATGTCAATTTCAAAAATGCGCTTCAAAAATAACGAAAATAAAACAGTGTAAATAAAATTACTTCCAGATCCTTTTATCCGAAATATTTCGGAATTAGATATCCGGTACACATTTTTGAATTCCAAAAATATTTATCTGGAATGCATTTTTAATTTTATGTTCTGAATTTTTTTGTCTAGAATATATTTTTTTATTTTTGAATTATTTTTACTATTTCAGATTTTTAAATCCAGAATAAAGTTAATTTTGAAAATTTTTAAAAATGATAGGTGCAGGTTAGAATTGATATGGTGTAGGAAGAAATTGTCAAGTAGTATTTGGATGTCATTCCTCCATCACATTTGTAACCTCGTTGTTTCTTCTGGCAATTACTTCCTACACCTAACAAATTTGAACATATGCTCTTTCACTAACGTGAAAAAATTAAAATGCTCTCTGTAGTTTTTAAATAAGAGTGGTGCAGGTCAAAATGTATTTTAGATTTGAATACATTTATGGATTTAGGTTTCTATAACACTTTTTCAGATTCCAAAATCTATTTTTTCAGAATACGTTTTCAGATTTTGTTATTTGAATTTTTTTTTTATTCTAGAATTTCTTTTCAAGAATGAGATTTTGGTTTTCCAATTCTATTCTGAAATTTCATTTCAAGACCACAAAAATGTATTCTGAATTTTCTTTTCAAAAATGCATTTTTTTAATTCTAAAATTTCAATTTTAGAATAAAGGCCAATTTTAAAATTTCAAAAGTTGATTGGGTGCAATTGTTTGCCCTTGCAAGAATTATAATTCAAATAACTGTTTTAAATTACACAATGTGTTTCTAAATCTGAAATACATTTTTAGATTCCATAATTTAAAAATGAATTTCAGATGTGATGCAAAATTGATTTCTAAATTTCTAAATTTCAATATATATTTATGAATTTTTAGATTAAATTCTCTGAAAATATATTTTAGAATACATTCTCATATTTCTAATACATTCTCATATTTCTAAATTATGTAATCTTTAATATATTTTTAGAATATATAAATGTATAAATTGTATAATCCATAATACACTTATGGATTATTGAATCCAAAATATATTTTTGAAATCGTATTACACAATTAAGAATAGATGTCTAAATTACACAATTTTAAATATTTTCAACTTATGAATAATTGAACTTTTTGTAAACCTATGGAGGTGTAGAGAGAAAGTATGGATGTGGAAAAATAAATATTCCCACAAAGCAACCTAGGCTTTTGGGCCTGCACTGCAGTTATCTTCGGGCCTTGGGCTCTCAGTGGTCTTTAAAAAAGCGAGTTATATCCAGTTAACTTATGTAAATCTTCTGTTTATATTTTTTTTTCTTTAAATCTTTTGTTTAGTTATGTGGGAATATTACATCTTAAATTTTTATTTAAACTTAAAAACATATTTTTTGTATAAGTGATCTCAATATCTTTAATCTATGTGATTAAAAATACAATTATTATAAAAGATAAAAATTATGCAAAGTAATAAAATTCAATGCAACAATAAAAAAAATTAACTTTATTTTTAAAAGAACTTTATTAGTAAAATATGTACATCTTTTATGGGGTTTATGGATTTAAATCCAAATAATTTGTAGAGAATTAAAAGATAGCCAAAAAATTACATAAATTATTCTTAAGATTTGATAATAACTATTAATATTATCAAAGTTAAAATCCAAATAAAAATTGAGTGACTATCAAATAAAAAAATCAAAGCTTAAAGTTAAATGTCTTAAAAAATGTTATAAATACTTAATGACAATAAACGTGCTAATTTAAGGAAGCAATTGTAAAAGAATTATAAATAACCTGAAGAATTTGTACAAACTGAAAAGAGACACAACAAAATGTACTACATTAATAGTTATATTTATAATATTAAAGAATGAATGTTTATATATTTATAAACTTTTGTTCACCTAATATTAAATTGTGCAAAAAGATATTCTCTATACTCTTGGATTTTCAAATATACTGATAACATATCCTCTCATGTTTTTTTCTTTTTCAAATTACACTTATATATACTTTTTTGTTTAAAAATGTTTAGTTTTTGTAATATGACTCTATTTAATTTTAATTTCTCCAAATATATTTTTAAATTTTAAATCTTGACATTTTCTATTATTATTATTTTAGCTCTTATTTAGTAGTAAAAAAATATTAATTAGTATAATTAATATAACAATATATATTTTAAATTAAGATGGTTAGATTGTTTTAGACATGTAATTTAATTAAGTATTTTTTTTTATTTGATATATATAAGGTAATTTATAAATATATTTTTTAATTTTTTCATTCAATAATTTTATTTAAATATTTTATTTTATTAAATATAATTATATTTTACGTCGACCTTAATGATTAATTTGTTATATATCAACTTTAATATTATAATATTAAATCATTATAAAATAAATTTTGAATATATTATGATTATCAAATATAATATAATAAAATTATATCATAATTATTTTCTTTATACTTTTACGTAATTTAAGAGTAATATAACCTGAAAATATTGATTTGTCATCTCTGTAAACTTTGTATTACTTTTAAATGTTTGACATTTTGTTACTTTTTTTTTTGTAATCTCGTTATTAATTATTATAAGTTTATTATCCAATATTAAAAAAATATTAACTTAAAAAGTTGTATAATTTATACATGAATTATTCAAATTAAATAATATATTTAATATTTTTCCCAAATAAAATAATCACGTATAATTTTATCAAAATCAATATGAAGAAAATAAATTCTAAGTGCCTAAATAATTTATGAGTAAATTATTGAATAAAGAATAAAAATATAAGTAATTAAATTATGTATCTTAAAATGTAATTATCGTAATTAATAATGTTATTTCTTACTTTAATTACATTAATTAATATTTTTTTATTTTTAAAAAACTCTCTCCCTCCAGTCCCCACAAGTTGTTTACTGCACTAATCAAAATTTCAATTTTGAATGAATTTTAGGAAATTAAAAAAAAAGTAACTCCAAACACATGCAACATGGAAGAATATTTTAACAACATTCCATAATGAGGGTTTCATAACTCTTTTTTTTTTTAATTATAATTGGTTTTTAACTATTTTAGATTTATCATTTTAAAATGTGCTGAAATGAGATTTATTTTTATAGAATATTTTTCTAAAATAATTTAAAACACATTGCAAATTGTTTTCCAGCAATAGTTTAGAATCTATTATATAAAATGTTATTTTTAGAACAAGAATCTATTCTCAAATATACTTTTAATGAAATGACCTTTACCCACATTTTTGCACCTATAACATAAAAAAGAGTGAAAAATCTCTAATGACACAAAAACTATTCATAAAAAGAAAAGAAAATGAGTTTCAAATTGTGAGGAACTTGCAGTTCAAAGTACTTTTGGAAAAAAATAATTAAACATCATTTTGTAATAATAAATCTTATTATAATGGGTTTTAAAATAAATTATTTTGAAATAATTAAATCAATTTCAAATTATCATTAGATAGAACATTTCAAAACCCTATCACCGTGAAATGGTAAAAATTATTCTGAAATATGTTTCTTAACTTTTGTTGTAAAAAGTATTATTTATTGATTTTGGGTAAAAAAGTATAATTAAGTTTTTTAATATGGTAGAATCATAGGCCATTTTCTTTTTCTATCTTCATATATTTTTCTTTCAGCTTATAATTTTAATGCCTTTATTAAAATACTCTTTATATATTATTCTTTCACTTTATAATTATAATACATCTATTAAAATACTCTTATTCATTTTTAAATAAAAAAATCTCATTCTTTTTGGAATATGTTAAACACTTTCTAGAGTATATATTCTGATGGATTTTGGAAAGTTTACATGAAAATATATTTTAAATTTTATGTTGTTTCGGGAAGTTTTTAATTAATTTTTAGTAATAGTTTATTAATTAGGTAATTTAAAATTATTATTTTTAAATTATTTTATAAATTAGAGAATTTAAAATTATATTTTAAATTTTATAATATATTTTATATTATATAATTCAAAATCATATTTTAAATTTTATTAAAATATAATTTTTTATTATATAAACTAGAACATCGGATCTAATAATCTAAACTATATTCCATATTCAACAATACATAGTTATATTTTGAAATACTAATTCAGAATTATATAGTTTGAAATATAGTTTTAAATTAATTATATAATTTTGAATTAATTATATAATGTTATGACAATGAAAAATTAGTTATTTTTATATTATGAAAATGAAAGAAGAAAATATGAAATATTAATAAAGTAATTAATAACAAAATTCTATGCCAAGATGAAGCCGAATTTCTAAATTGCATTATTTTATTCTCAACAAAACTTTTGAAATAAATACAAAAGAAAAAAAAGTTTCAAACAGGGAATGCAATTATTTTATCTAGAAAACTTTTTGATAAACTTCTCTCGATATACATCAATAAAATAAAATTTTCATAAATGAAAATTATCTTATATATAATCTGTCTTTTGTTTTGTTTGCTAAAAACTTATTATTACTAAATATAAAAATTAATTTTAACTTTCTAAACTTATTTAATTTTTCACAAAAATGTGTATATTATGAAGTGGGTTTAATAGCGGGTGACACGATAGGTCAACAAACACTAGTTAGAATAAGCTTGATTTAATTGACTTTGATATCATATTACGAAGTAGACTTTAAACCTAACTCAACTCTATAAAATCAATTAATGAAGTGAGGTTTGCACTTACTTATATACAATGAAATATTTTTATCTTTAGTCTTTAGTCGACGTCTCTGGATTCCAACACAAAATGTGTTCAATATTTTATCATTTAAACCAAATAAATAGACTATGTTCATAGGCTTAACTTTTGCAGAACTGTTATTTTTCTTTTTCATTAGATATTTGGGTAATAAAATTTTGTAATAATTATAGTTAAATAAAACCGACCCTGAGTGCCTTTTCCTTGGTCCTCCTTTGCTTTTATTGCACTGAGTTATAGAAATTAATTTTGGTTGTGATATTATGGTACTACATACAGCTCATATTATAATGTAACACAATAAAAATACTAACATTGTTTATGACTATAAATACTTAACTGATTTTTTTAGAAAGATAAAAAAAAAACGTTTCAACTTTTTTATAATGTCAGTAAGATTTTGTAAAGTAAAATTGACCTTTTTTTGTGTTATCATAACATGGTGTAAGTGGCTTTCATTGTCAAACATCAAAAGTGTTTTGATAAAAGATAAGTGGCATCCTAATAAAAAAGAACCTAAATTTCAAAAGCAGCTCACATGCAAGGAGTGGGAATGGTACCAACTTGTGGTACCCCAATATATATCTTCAACATCAATGTGACATCCAACAAACCCAAACCAATGCCCTTAAATTACTCACATCATGACCTTCTATCTCTTCCACATTTCTACCATTATTTTTCTTAAATTGAAAATAACATCAATAAAATCTCACATCCAAATATTAGCACCCACCGTCATTTTTTTATACCAACTTTATAAAAATTATTATGTAACTTCACATTTCAGTTATGTTGACACATTAAGTAACAATAATTCATCGTCCATTTTCAACACTACAAGATAATCATGAAATGAAAACTAATTTTAGAGACTAAAAATATTTAGTTGATATAAAGACTAAATTAGAAACTATTTTAGAGACTAAAAAAAATTTGGTTTCTAATTAGTTTATATTATTGTTAAATGATTTTTAAATTGGTATCTAATTAACAACTAAGTTTTTCTACCAAATTTAAAAACTATTTAACAATAATAAAAACTAATTTAAAAAAAAATAATTTCTAAAATGGTCTCTAATTTAATCAATATAATAACTAATTATTTTTTTTCTTCTAAAATTAATTTTTACTTCATGAGAAAACATACGTGGTGTTTACTTGAAAGTTCGTCAAATTTAATTGAAGAGAATAAGGTTTTGTTTTTTTTACATGTATAATTCCAACTCTTCAATATGTGGCTTAAAATTAATAAATGCAAACTTATTTTGAGTAAATATTTTATTATTATTATTATTATTATTATTATATTTTGAGATGAAATTGGTTTTTATTCTTAATTCAAATTTTAGATATTTTAAATATTTATGGTAAAATAATTATTGAAACAAGTATGTAACAAATCATTTGACGAGTAAAAAAAATTAATAAATGTTAATTTCAATAATTTTCTCAGTATCATAAGATCTAAAATTTAAACTATAAATAAAAATCAATTTTATACGAAAGCAAAAAATAAAAAATATATTTAATCCATTTTTTTTTTATCAACATATATTTTTTACAGGTATCCCCATCTCATTATTATATTAGCACCTAGATGCAATTGTCTTTAAAGTGTACTTTCCCAAACATCATTTTAAGTTACATATGATGATAACCAGTATTATTTTTTCTTAATTTCTTTTCAATAAAACCTATTTATAGACGCTTTTCTAAGGACACTCCAAATTCAGAGTACAGAACGATACGCTTTTAATTAGGTGCATGTCCTACTTAAAGATTCTCTTCTGTGCAATCTACAATTGCAAACAAAAAGCAAATATCTTTATGAAACAACAAAACTGTTTCTTTTTTAGAGGTATATAGATTTTGAACAAGGTGACAAAACAAATTAAATAAACTGATAAATTGAACTGTCAATAAACATTTTATTATATCAATGAGTTTTATTTAGTTAATTAATATTTTTAATTAGATAAATTAAAACTGTATATTATTTTTATGTATTAAATTATAAAATAGTTGAATTTAATTTAATTTAAAAGTGTTTTTAATTATTATTATTATTATTATTATTATTATTATTATATTTGTATTATTTATATATTTTTAAAATTATATTTTATATTTTAATTTAACAAAACTAAAAGTAGCAATCTAGCCTACAAATTGGTGTAGGGGGTATGCTAGCTACCCACTACCTGTTTTTTCTTTCCTTTCAGAGCATAAGTAGTGCATACTAGTACTCCTAATTTAACGTAATTTATTGTTATTTAGTATTACGAGTATATATGTGTGTTTCTTTTATTAATGAATAATGATAGAAAATTCTAAAATTTATATTAATAATGAAGTTATGCTTAGTGTAAAGAATTAGGTCAAGTTTGAAAGTGAGATGAATTAAATAATCAAGATTTTCTTTTAAAAAAAACGAGTTTAGAATGAAAGTTTTTCTAACATCAATACATTAAAATATTTTAGGTTACCAAACAAAACATTAAAATTTAGTTATAATTTATAATATAACAAAAAGAATTAATTAAAATAATGAGATTAACATGTTAAAAACTTGTTTTAATGAAAAACACTTAAAGAACACAATACACAAATTATAGAGTAAGAAGAAAAAAAAATTCACATATTCAGATTTTATATTAGTCACTTTTTCACAAGAACTACATCTAATTTCTCAACTATATTAGCGAATATTTTATTGTATTAAGTCTTTTACAACACACAAAGACTCCAAGAAAATCACTTTTAAATCCTACAAGAGTGTTCTACCCAACAAATAACCCACAATTATCCTATTGCAATTAGAAACCACATCCAATCACAATCAACACTACAAAAACAAACAAAATATAAACAAGGTTTTCATATTCGGGAAATCCCCTTGGATCAAGAATGTATGATCCGAAGAAGCTGTAAGAACTGCTCCTAGTGCAAATCCCCTTGTATAAGTCATGTCATTTGGTTTCGGTAACCGACCGATCGTATCAAAATATATTTAAGGTACTTAATAAATGGTAGCAGTAACAGTTATGGAGACTCTATACGAATCATGATCATGTTCCACCAAATTCAAACACTTCCGAGAAATCAACTAACACTTATTTAGTGAAGATATTTATTAAAGTTAATCTCCAAATATACCTCCATATAAATCGATGAATATCTCTAGAAATCAGTCAACACACTAGTGCAAAAAGAAGAAAATGATACTCTTTATTTAGTGCGGCTTTTGCGCTACCCGCTTTCGTAAAAAACGCGGTGGCATTTTTGAAATTATTTTGTATAGCCGCATTCGTAAATCAAAGAGTTTTGATTTACGAATGCGGCTATTTATATAGCCGTACTTGTAAATCAAAGCGCTTGATTTACGTATGCGACTATTTGTATAGCCGCACTTGTAAATCAAAGTGCTTGATTTACGAATGCAGCTATTTGTATAGCCGTACCTGTAAATCAAAACGTTTTGATTTACGAATGCGGTTTTACCTTTAGCCGCATTCGTAAATCCTTTTTTACCCTAAATTTTGAAGTGCGTCACACATAATTTCATACTTTCTTTCTCGTCTTTGCCACCGTTTCGCGTTCGCACTCTGAGTTCGTCTCCTTCTGCTGCATCTGCATTCCATTTGTGTCAATGTAAGTTTTTTGAGCTCTCTTTCTTCCTCTTCATCTTCACAAATATATGCATAGATGTTTTCGTTTTTCTTATATATGTTTTTTTCCTTGCATTGGTGGTCTCGAAGCACTGTTTCGTTGGCTGACATTCGTTTTTCTTACATTGTTTGGTTTCTTGCATTGCTCAGTACTCTTTCATTGTCTTCATGGGTTTTTTGGTTTGCTCCGTCGTTGCTTCCTTGTCCGCCGCCGCTTCTGCTGTTGCCGCCGTTGTTGGCGCTCCCGTGACTCTTCATCAACGTTGCCTTCACACAAGATTGACGATGTTTTAAAATTTTTAATTTTTTTAATGATTTGGAATATACAAGTGCGGTTAAAACAAATAGCCGCACTTGTAAATAGTATTTATAAATGCGGCTATATAGCCACATTTGTATTTCTTGATTTACAACTGCGTGTTAATCAAATGCGGCTATAAAGCCGCATTTATAAATTCGAAATAGCCGCACTTGTTTTATTTTTCTGCACCAGTGACACTTATATTTGATAGATTCGATCCATCACAACAAATATCAATGACTAAACACTATAAATAAACCCTTTACAGAGGAGTAAGGTACACTTTAATCAACTTTCATTATACACTCTTAACACAAAGTACTTACTTGATCGTCAGAGTACCTTTTTCAGATCAACCCCGACCGAACACCAACAATTAAAGGAGGAGACTTGAAGTGAGGAGCGAGAAGACAACCGACACATCAACAATTGTACAACCAGTTCTAGATAATATCTAGACCCACTTTGTAATACAAACCACATTAACCAACAGATGACTAAGGACACAACAAACACTTCACGAATAGGTCAATCATCTCAGTGTACAAAGCCAGACCCCATCAAACCTCGAGAGAGCATCAACAGAAGAACCAAATATAAACCAGAATATAAGAAGTTCTTCCTTCTTGTCTTTCCACAAGAGAAGTTATGTAAATAAATTGGGCTCACTTTAGGGGTCCAAATAGAAGAATAAACTAGAGTATGGTGTGCTTAGTAATTTGGGTAGGATGTGCTTAGTAATTTAGGATTTTGTCAAGCCCACCTTTCATGACAAGTGTTTCTAGGTTTAGGGTTTCTTTGACCTACATTCTAGAAGGCTTCTCACAAATGACACCCCTACCCATCTATCTTGTTCTCCAAGACACTCTTTCCTATAAATAAAGTGTCTTGCCTCATGTATTTACACATTGAAATTGAATAGAAAAGAAACTTTGTCAGAGTGTTTTAGTGAGTCTTGAGTACTCTCTGAATTTAGGTCTTATCTTAAGTGTAGTGCACTTCAAATGGCGGCTCTGCACCACTCATCTTGGAACCCTCTCACCTTCCAAGTGACGTGAATCATCCCCTCCACTCCATAAGCTTCCTTCACTCTTTCTCTTTTCTCTCCATTCATTTGCGCCTTCCTTTTTCCTTCATGTTCTTTAATTCCTCCTTTACTTTCAGTCATCATCTTATCATAGCTATCTTATTTTGTTCTTAAATTCAGCACCCCATCATCACCACTTTATAATATGTTTTTCTCTTTGCCCTTTAGAAGTGCACCTTCACACTTACTTAACCACTTGGTTAAGTTCGTTTCCAGTGAAAATCTTCTTTGGATTTCTCACCATATTCTGCCTAAAAACAAAAACTCATAAACAAAGTGCCACCATAAAATGTGCAATCTTAAAATCAACTCACATCACTTTGTCTATACAATTACAGAAACACATCTTGTTTCTTCTTCGGCTTTGGAAGGTTCATCTTGGAGGTGGCTCCACCTAGATCTCCAACAAAGAAAATCACGAGGTAGTTCAGTACGTATATGGGTTGTCTAGGCTTGATTTGAGAATAATGTAAAATTCTATTTTTCCCCCAATTTGGAACCATCTAAAAAAAACATTCTCAATAATTAATATTTTATAACTTTGGGTATAATTGAAATTTTATTTTAAATATTTAAATAAATTTGACAAAAAATATGTAATAAGACCATCTTTAGAGAATGTTGGCTCCACACCTCATGTAGGGATTCCTTTAAACTTCAACATGTCAATATGTTTCAATTTCTTAAGTGTAATTATGTGATCATTGACTAAGAATAGTCCTCACAAGGAACCACTACAATAAGCAATGCTAAGATTCAAGAAAGGAAGATAAAAATACAAATCTTTAAAAGAAACATTAAAAAGAGTATTTTCAAGAAAACAAGTGGACGAGTTATAGGAAGAATTCAAGAAAACTAGTCTAGAAATTGAGATTTTCAATTACAAATAAATTTGTAAAAATTACCTTTGTTTTATTACATCTTGGAGCTATTTTCAATGTTTGGAATAAGGAACCGCTTGTAGACTTAGTGATACAAATAAAGGTCTATCAATAAGATCCAAAGCAAATGATCAATCTACTATGATATCACAACTTGAGCCAAAGAATGTTAACAAGGCTTCAGAAGATGAGCAATGGATAAAGTCTATGAAGAAAGAGCTAGAGTAGTTTCAAAAGAACAATATCTGGACGTTTGTTGAACCACCCACTAGAAAATCAATCATTGGAGCCAAGTGTGTGTTAAGAAACAAACTGGATGAGCAAGGAAAAGTTACGAAAAACAAAGCTAGACTTGTGGCTAAAGGCTGCTCACAACAAGAAGGTATAAATTATATAGAAACTTATGCTCCCGTAGCTCGATTATATGCTATTCGAATTCTATTATCTTTTGTTACCTTCAGTAAGATAAAATTGTATCAAATGAATGTTAAAAGCTCCTTCCTATACATATTTATCAAGGCAGAAATCTATATTTAACACCCACCAGGTTTTGAAGATTATGCCTTACCAAAGCATTTAAACTCAACAAAAATTTATATTGACTCAAGCAAGCTCCAATAACGTGGTATAAACATCTAAGTAACTTTCTTGTTGAAAATTATTTCAAAAGAGGAAATATAGACACCACGTTATTTAGAAGAGACCATGATAAAGACTTCATATTAGTTTAAGCATATGTTGAAGATATTATATTTGGAGAAGCTAATAATCTCTTGGGCAAGCAATTTGCTGATCTTATGCAAAGAGAATTTGAAATGAGCATTGATGGAAGAGGCCCAAGCACAAGCCCACATGCAAGCCCACCAAAGGGTAGATTTGGGCCACCCATGGAGTTATGGCCGAGAGGATCCAAGAAGACGTTCTTTTACATGTTCAAATGCCATAAACTCTAGTGTAGAGTAGACTTTAATTTCTTGTCAAAATTAGCATAGGAACTTTATTTGTAATTTTCTTAGAATTAATTTTGGCACCTAAAACACCAACCTAGGTAAACTTAGAGTTTCTAAAAAAAAACATCTAAATTTACCAAGGCCGGTCTAGAAAGCCCATGGAGGGGGTGAGCATAAAAACTAGACACACCCCTCCCCATGTGCTCATTTGTGCACCCATGTGCTTCACATTTACATTTCATTTGGCTAGCATTAGGGTTGCATTATGGTCCTCCTTAGCCTATAAAAGGAGGAGCCTACACCTTGTATTTTCAAGTTTATTGTGAGTAAAGTTATGCTGCCATTTTGTGCCAAGCTTTGCTTCTCCCTAGAATTCTAGGCTCTAAACTTCATCTCCTTCACCTCTCCTTGGGTTGGCCGAACCTCCCTAGCTTCATACATATCATGCACCTTCAAGATCAACACCACTCTTAGGAGGATCTTGCTCACACACCTTCATAGCTTCCGCACCACTTTTCCTTACATGATTCAAGAAGACCTTCATGAAATGCCATCATTTGGTATCATGAGCTATGGTTCTTCAAGATGAGTTGCTTTTGGTCTTTCATTTTTAGTTCTTCTTTACTTTCATGTTGTTCATCTTATTTTCCATAATTGTCTTGCTGTTTTTTACATTTTAATTGTTTTGGTTTGCTTTGTGGAAGATCCAACCGAAGCACTTTTGTTCAATTGATCTTGAACAAGTTCTTGTGCAAATTGTGATAGGATTCCATACACCTTTGAGTTGCTATTTTCTTTTAGGCTTTTGAGTCTTTATTGCTTTCTTATTTGGTTCATATTATGCTTTTGAGTCTTTAATTTCTGAATCTTATATGTTTTGTCAAGTCATGTTCATCCATATTGTCAACAATTCACAGTAGTCCTTTTATTTGGCTTGATTGTTTCTTGATTTTGGGTCTCTTTAATTGCTTGAATCTGCTGTTCTTTGCTCTTTTGGTGCCTTTTTAATTTTTAGTTTGAGTTCATATTGTGTTTAGATCCTACACAATTCTATTTCACAAATTTCCATTGTGTCTAAACTTTGGTATCTTTCTGTTTTTGTTTCCAGTTTTCAGAATCCCCTGTTTCAGATTTTCTGTGCTGACTGTTTTGATCCAGAAAAATATTTACACTCATAGGAAAATTTTGATTCTCTGGAATTTTCAAGTTTGAAGTGTTATAGAAAGGACAAAAAAAGAATTAGTCCAAAAGAAGCAACAGAAAAAAAATGATAAATCTTTTAAAATCAGTGTGCAAATCTGAGGCGCTACAGCTGGCGTAACTGAACACCAAAATTGAAAAATTTATTAAAACAAATTGGTGCATGAGTTTTGAGTGATTCCAAAGCCAGATTTTAGCTAAGATCTTGAATATCTTGCATATCAAATTTCAGAATCATATCTTAAAAACACAGCTCAGCATAAATTGGGGAAAAACACGTTTCTGGCCCACAACATTTTCCAGTGGTGCTGTTTTTTTTTATTTGGTCATCTAATTCTAGTGCCATTCTTAGGATTCTTTTGTGTGCCTACCTTTATTTTGGTACCTTTTATTTGCTTGCTTAATATTTCTTGGACCTCTTTCTAGTTGTCATAATCTAACTCCTTTTGGTGGTACTGTTTTATTCAATTAAATTGTTTCTTGCTTTTGTTCTTTGACCTCTAATTTGGTGCTGGAATTTATTTCTCCTTTGGTGCTTAATTGAATGGAAACTTGACTTAGGTAAGGTCTAGTCTTTTGATAGGTGCTGGAATTGGAGAATTAAAACCTTCATTCTAAGTGGAAACAAAGCCAAGGCCGAAACAAGCATTCTTGAAAAACACTAGAAACACTTGGAGGATCAACAAGCAAAGACAACAAGCAAAGACAACAAGGAAGTGCATTTAGCAAAAAGAGGATCAACAAAGGGAGTTTTTCTTAATTTCCTTACAACTTAATTTGTGTTAATTACCTCTTAATTACGTTTTAGACGGTGAGTGTGTCTTCAAGGGCTCCAAGTGTCCAAGAAGCCTCACCTAGGGCCGACTAGTATAGAATTCTTAATTAGCAATTGTTAATTGTTTGTAATTGCCTTTTCTTTTGCTTAGTTAGTAACGCTTTGTATGTGTGGTTGTTTTAAGCTTTGTTAAAACTGTCTAGCTTTGTTAATTAGTTAGCATACATTGTTTTCTTACATTGAAAAAAAAAATTGATTTCTCAACTTAATTGTGTTCTAAGTAGTTTACTAAGAGAAAGCTTTGTGTGAAGACATTGGGGGATAGTTTTTGGCTAAGGCAAAGGCTTGGTATTTAAGTAGTCCTTTGTGACTCACCTCCCTTACCTGGAAAACTACCTTCTTTGACTTTCCTAAGTTTTCTCAAGGTAAAATACTTGTATACACAAAGCTTTAGCCTTGTCTTCTTCTTCTCATTCTACAAAGTCTATTGGAAGTGAATTAAAATCTTTAAAAACTCTTTTGAAAGAAGTTTCACAAACTGTGCAATCAATTGCATATAGACAATTGGAGAGTGAGACTAAACTTAATGTTTTGACTAAAGCAAAGGATGAGAAGTCTCACATTCTAAAAAAATTACCTTCTCATGCATATATCTCTAAAGATCATGATTCTTTTGGGGAGGGAAGCATTAGAGTAAATGATTATTATCAAGCACCCCCTAGAAGACATAGAGGAGATAGAAAAGAACAACAAAACCCAAGAGAGGTTAGGGTAGAACAACCCCATTTCCATGGAAAAGAAAATATAGAAGCTTGCCTAGATTGGGAAATGAGGGTAGAAAAATTGTTTGCTTCCCATAAAGAAAGAAAGGAAAGAAAAATACAAAAGAAGAGAGGGGAAGTCGAAAGGGAAGCTAAAGAAAAAGAAGAAAAAGAAAAGCATGAGAAGACCCTTGAAGAACAAAAGGCATGGGAGAAGAGTGTTCCTTCCCACAAGGTCATTCAACAAGACCAAAGATTTAAAAATAACTTTGAAAATATGTGTCTTGCTGAACAACCTCAAAGCCTTACCTTTTGTAAGGAACACTTGCAAGCCTAAGTGAAAAAGAAGAGTCTTTAAAAGAAGCTTGCATAGATAAAAATGAAATAGATTATTTCTCATATGTGCTAGGATATCACCAAGTGAATGTCAAGTTTTTTATAAGCATCTACAAAAACAAATTTTTATGTGAAGTAGGGCCTAAAGAAACTTGTCATGTCTTATTGAGACAACCATTGCAAAGTGTACAAATCCTTATAAACAATGGTTGTCACAACGAGACTATCCTTACACATAAGAGAAAGAGTCTTCATGAAGGAGAACTCATGGGACAAATTAGAGTTGATAAAACTCTAGAGCTTTTAAAAGGAAAACTTTTGTCCCCCATGAGAAAAGAAGTTCAAAGACATTACCTTAGGTACAATTCTTGTTTTCAAACTACACCCAAGGCAATGTCTCATGAACTCTATACTCCTTCACCTTTTGCAAATGATCCTTGGGAAGATATAAATTTCATATTAAAACTCCCTAGGACAACAAAAGGTTGTGATTCAATCTTCATGGTTATGGATAAACTCTTCTCTAGAGAAGTCATACATCTTCATGGTTTATCTTCAAGCATAGTGTTGAATAGAGTTCCAAATTTCGCAAACCATGATTTGAGGATTTCCTTTGGAAAACTTGCAACTAAATTGCACACTTTAAATTCTTATCATCCTCAAACGCATGGTCAAAATATATTTGAAAATCTAGCTCTTTCTACTATGCCTAGAATAAACATGAAGTGCACACACAACTCTGGAGGTGAGCAAACATACCATAAAGTAGTTCACAAAACTACTTATATTTCTACTTTTAAAGTTATGTGTGGGTTCAATCATCTTTCTCCTTTTAAGTTGTTACCATCTTCTATAGGATTTATGCCTAAAGAGAAAGTAACCACAAATGAACCTTTTAAAATACATAAGATGATTAGAGACCACACACAACCATTAAAAGAGAAACTTTGTCCAAGGTTGCCAAAACCAAAAGAAAAACAAAAATGGCAACCTAGTAAAATTAATTTGCAAACTAACACCTATGCCTTATTTGATTATTTCTATAGGTGGACGTTTGACCCAGGAGGACAAGCTTTGGCGAAGCAAGAGGCTGCTATCCGAGATCAAATCTCTAGATCTGAGGATAGATCTTCTCAAGGAGAAGGAGATGATGGACACCATCCAGCCACATCCATTCCCCTAGCCATGAAGAAGAAGAAGCAATGGATTTGAGGACAAATCCTTTTCAAGAGGGAGGGGATGATGGAAGAGGCCCAAGCACAAGCCCACATGCAAGCCCACCAAAGGGTAGATTTGGGCCACCCATAGAGTTATGGCCGAGAGGATCCAAGAAGACGTTCTTTTACATGTTCAAATGCCATAAACTCTAGTGTAGAGTAGACTTTAATTTCTTGTCAAAATTAGCATAGGAACTTTATTTGTAATTTTCTTAGAATTAATTTTGGCACCTAAAACACCAACCTAGGTAAACTTAGAGTTTCTAAAAAAAAACATCTAAATTTACCAAGGCCGGTCTAGAAAGCCCATGGAGGGGGTGAGCATAAAAACTAGACACACCCCTCCCCATGTGCTCATTTGTGCACCCATGTGCCATGTGCACCCATGTGCTTCACATTTACATTTCATTTGGCTAGCATTAGGGTTGCATTATGGTCCTCCTTAGCTTATAAAAGGAGGAGCCTACACCTTGTATTTTCAAGTTTATTGTGAGTAAAGTTATGCTGCCATTTTGTGCCAAGCTTTGCTTCTCCCTAGAATTCTAGGCTCTAAACTTCATCTCCTTCACCTCTCCTTGGGTTGGCCGAACCTCCCTAGCTTCATACATATCATGCACCTTCAAGATCAACACCACTCTTAGGAGGATCTTGCTCACACACCTTCATAGCTTCCGCACCACTTTTCCTTACATGATTCAAGAAGACCTTCATGAAATGCCATCAAGCATGATGACAAAACTAGGATTCTTCCTAGCACTTCAAATAAAGTAGTCAGACAATAAAATCCTTGTGCATCAAACCAAGTATGTAAGGAATTGCTAAAGAAGTTCCATTTAGACGATGCTGAGTCCATGAGCGCTCTAATGCATCCCATAACATCCATTGAACTCGAAAAGAATATAAGCTAGTAGACATCAATGAATACATGAAAATGATTGGATCCCCGCTTTATGTTACAATATCAAGACCTGACATAATGTTTAGGGTATGTCTAGGTGCTCGATTTCAAGCTAACCCAAGAGAAGTTCATATCAAATTGTATTTAGATATCTCAAGGGAACTTCTAATCTTGGCCTTTTCTATAGAGCTCAAGAAAAATACAACCTATAAGGTTACTTCGATATTGATTATGCTGAAGATAAGTTGGAATGAAAGACCAACAATAGAGGTTGTCACTTCGTGGGATGTAAGAAGTAATGGAAAAATGTTTTGTCCACAATAGAAGTTCAATATGTGTCAGCAATAAATTGTTGCACACAATTGTTGTGGATCAAGAATCAACTTGAGAGCTACGATGTTCATGAGACAACATCCCTATTCTGTGTGATAACAATGCTACAATTAGTTTGTCCAAAAACTCTATTTAAATTCAAAGGCTAAACATATTGAAATTAAACATCACTTCATAAGAGATTATGTCCAAAAGAAAATTTTAGATTTGCAGCTTTTTCCCACCGAGAGCCAACTTGTAGATATCTTCACAAAAGCTCTTGTATAAGAGAGAATTTAAAAACTAAAAGATCTTTTGGGCATGTGTTTAACTGAATGATGATTAAAATTAAATAGTAAAACCTAAATTATTCGTCTGAGTATATAAATTTTTTATCAAACGATTCAGTTTTTTTTGTGTGCATACATTATCGTAGAAAAATATTTTCTTGAAATTTGTAAATTTCGTAAGTGTATTAGATATAATCACACTTTTTAAAATTAAAATGCACAAATATAAATTATTTTCGGGAAAATATGTGTGAATATCGGTTGGTTTTTAAAATTAATGTTTTTTGAAAAATATGTTATAATAGATGGCTTGAGAAAAGAGGGGGGTTGAATTGTTTTGGTAAAATTTTCGCAAATATTGATGTTAGATTGAAAACTTCAATTAAATTAACTAATTGATTAACCTGTTTAAGTGATTGTAAAAAGTATAATAGGTATACAACCAAAATATAAACCAGTTGATTCCATAATTCAATTGATTGATTTACATGTAGAACACTTAAAACAGTTTATATGATAAATGTCAGAGTAAGGGAGGGAGAGATAACATAAGAGAATTATACTGACCTACTCTTAACCAAGAGCTACATCCAGTCCTCAGCACACCACTGAGAATTCACTAAAGCAATCAAACAAAATTACAAAAACAGACAAAAATGTTGATCTTGAACCCTTCAAGAACACACAACACTCTTCTTAACCACACACAAATTTAAAAAACCCTATCTGAATCTATTTACTACACAATACAATAAAAAAGAATGAAGTTTGAATAGACCTGAGTTTGATACAAATGAAGAATAGTTTAAGAACTTACTTAAAATCACAACAATGATCTAAAATTCAAATGTAATCTCCATAAATGATTTTAAAACAATTTGATTTTCTCTCTTGGAAAAGTGTTTTTTGTTAAATGATCAGAAAACATCTTTATAAAAAAAAATATTGTTAAAACAGTTTGATCATTTAATGAAATCAATTTAAATAAATTAAAAACAGTTTGTTAAACATAACAACATTATGTCAAAATCATTTAATTCATTTGATTGTTTTCTTTAACTGATGAAATCACCATATAAAAAATCGATTCATTTACTGAAATAACGGGTTGATTTCACTTAACAGAAAAGACAAAAAGAAAACAAATCATTTTTAAATCCTTTAAATTTTTTTTTTGTTTTCAACCAGTTGATACTATAAATCAATTTGTTAAAATACTTGCTATAGTCAACAGACTTGTATAGAAGTAATTTCAACTTATTAATATACGAATCAACTAATCAAAATAAACACAAATTTGAAAATAAAACATTTAAAGGAGATTTCAAATCATACTACTTGGATCATAACTAGATGTAAATTTACAAGACAAAATATACCTAGCTAGACACACAACGACATGTCTTCATGACAAATTTGCCTTGTTCAATAAAATATGTTTTCCAATCTTTTGTTTCTTATAAAGATAATATTTGAGTTGGATTAGAACCTACACTATCTATATAAATGCAACCAACCCTAAGGTCATAACCTCCAAATCGGAAACCTTAGAGCATTAGAAAACTCCTAATTTTTTCTATCGAAATGCATTAGTCCAACGATGCACTCTCACCTATTTCAGTATCCTAAAAAAACCTCTCATTCTAATCCAAAAGTTCACTTTATGTTTTCAAATTAAGAGACAAAAACTCGAGAAATAAATAACAAGAGAGCACTGAAAAGGCTCTTAAAGCCTTGTTAAAGGATGTAAGAGAGCCTGAACCAAATCACAATGAAGAAAGGCTAATAAACCAAACCCAAGAGATGATCAACAAAATAATGTTTTCTAAATTTCGCTAAGCCAATTAGCATATTGTTAGGATTGAAGAAAGGGTAAGGAAAAATAGAGAAGATTTGTTTGTCGCACAATAGATGGAGGCACGCTGAGCGAAAATATGAGATGATCTAGCTCTTAGTTTCTCCCACCAAATTAGCCAGTCATTGAGTGGCAATCCCTTCCCTAGTCAACCTACTTAGCAAACAAAACTCCCGCAATAATGATGATTTCTTTCATCAAACCTTTTGCTAATGACAAAAAGGGGGAGAAAAAAGGGTCTGATGTTTTTTTTTTGCTTGTTTCCATTTTGACAAAGTTTTTTGTTTTAAGAATAGTTTATCATTGTTTCTATTTTTAACAGTTATTAACAAAATCACATAAATATCTCATATTAAAAACTATGACATTAAACTCTGTTACATGTCAAACATCGAAAAAGACATATTTATACTTATAGTTTTTGTCATCATAAAAAAGGGGAAGATTGTTAAGACACTATACAGTCTTAGATGATTCCTTGACTCACTAGACGATCTCATGATAAGAAGCTTTAAGTATGTTTTAATGATAATTAAGAGAAAACTATAAAGGTGTGTTATGATTTGTAACAACACTATTAAGAATGAGAAGTTAAATCAGCAAAGCATAAAGGAATCACAAGTACACTTTCAATTATTGCTTTTATCTTCAAGCAATTTCAATTCCGCATTTAAATTCTTGACATTTACAATTCCACCTTTTTATTCATTAAACAATTTAAATTCTACTTTTGAATTATTAATGTCATTTTTTTTTCTTTCCTTACCTATCTTGCTTGAGTCTTATGTTCTTAGTGTTTCTAAGAGTTTTCAAATCCATTCTACTTATTAAACTTTAAATTGTGAAGATCTAAAAGCTATTAGAATTTGTTTAAGTGGTAGTTGATTTAGTTCCAAACAAAGAATTCAAGTGATCATATGAATTGAATCCTAATTCTATTTATGAAAATTTGAAAGTGAAGTAAAAATATGCATGTCAAGAATGTGGACATTTTAAATCCATAAAAAAAATACAAAAACAATTTGAATGCAATTCACTTTTCAAGATTAAACTAAGAGGATTCTTTTTATGTGGCAAATTGTTTTCACATTTGTGGAACTCAATCCTTCTTACTTTTACACTTTTTAAGAAAATTAAAAACTTCATAGTTAAAAGTTTAAGTAAGTTTCTTTGAGTCTTCATAAGTGTTTTTCTTGTTTGTTTTGTTAAAAGTTTTGTCATTCTTTAAATTCTAATTTGGTTTAGCTTTTTTTCTTTTAACTTTTCTTGCTTGTCAACAAATCTTTCTTAAAGTTTTGTTGGGGATTCTTTGCATGAGCAAGTGATAAGAGTTTTGACCTCTTTCACTTGAAGTGTTGCTACCAAGTGCAGACCCTTGGGCGTTTTTGAAAATCTTTCTTAAGTGATTCTACCCCTTTTCCATTCTTTACTAAATAGTCGAGTGTTACACATGAGTGAATGCATTATTTGTTGTTAAAAACTAATTGTTTAACTTTTGTTGTGCGGAAATATGCATAATTTATCTTCAGGGGAATCTTTCAAACTACAATCAACTCAAAAGAAACGTCTTTTGGGGGAGCTTGAGAATACCAAGAGGAGCTTGACCCACAAGGAAGAGGAACTACAACAACTAATGGGAAGGATCCAAAGGCTAGATGATACACAAGTGAGACAAAACCGCGAGAGGAGATGAGAGCCTAGAAGAGCTACAAGACATTACATGTACTATGGAAGTCAAAAAGAAGAAGAAGATTGGAGAGTGCAAAATTAGACCCTACTTTTTATAAAATTACCTAGTTTTAATGGGGATAGTGACCCAAATGTATATCTATGAGGGGAAACTAAGGTAGAACAAATTTTTAATGTGTATGAGGTCGAAGAGGACCAAAAGGTTAATAAGTTAGCTTCCCTAGAATTTGAGGACTATGCCATGCAATGTTTTTTCTTTTGCTTGTTTCCATTTTGACAAAGTTTTTTGTTTTAAGAATAGTTTATCATTGTTTCTATTTAACAGTTATTAACAAAAATTTGTTTGCGCATAAATCTCTGATATTAAAAATTATGACATTAGACTCTGATACATGGAAAAAATCGCAAAAGACCTATTTATACTTATAGCTTTTATCATCATAAAAAAAGGGGAGATTGTTAAGACACTAGATAGTCTTAGATGATTCCTTGACTCACTAGACGATCTCATGATAAGAAACTTTAAGAATGTTTTAATGATAATTAAGAGAAAACTATAATGATGTGTTATGATTTGCAACAACACTATTAAGAATGAGAAGTTACTAAAACAGCAAAGCATAAAGGAATCACAAGTACACTTGCTAAAAAGAAAGACGAAATAACTCGTCAGACCATGTGTTGAAATAAACAAAGAAGTTTGACTTTACTAAAAGTGTTAGACGATGCAAATATGAAGTATGATAGACAATGTCTTCACTAAACTATTAATAATGAAATACATCATGAATTCTACTCATAGTTAGCAAGAATAATAATGCAAATGACAGATGATGTCTTAAGAAAACTCGCTAGACGATGTTCAAACATTGAAGATCTAAACAAAAGTCTCACAATTTTTTTAATCCAGTTTCTATTACAAAATATTGTTATATTGAGTTTCCATTTTTTTTAGTTTTTCCTAGTTACCTTGTTTAATTTTGTCATCAACAAAATGAAGTGTGTTGAACCAAGTGGTGTTCAAGCTTTGAAGAATCTAAAACCCTTTGAAGGATGTTGAAAGGTTGTGCTTGTTGTTGCTGAGTTGTCTTAGATAGGATCTGGGGTAGTTTGAGTTTTGTAATTCACCCTTGATCGAATCCAAAGCATAGGCAGTCTTAATCTTTTCAAAAGAAAAGTGTTTTTCAAACTAAGTGAAAACAACCTGTTGTTTTGTCGAAACAACCGATTGTTTTATACTTAGGTATTTTTAGAAAAGATTGAAAATTGTTTTTCAAATGGTTAAGCTGTTAAAACCAAAACAACCGATTGATTCGAGGAAACAACCGATTGTTTGTTTTGGTATCATAACAGAAAAGTGGTTTTTGCTTTGATTGAGCTTTAAATGTTTTTCTAACTGTTTACGCTCCAGTCTTTAATGCTTTGACCAATCTATTAAATGCAATGAATAAGGTTGTTAAGATTTGATAACAAACAACATCTTTGAATATATTCAGAAAAACAGATTTGAGAAATAACAATTAACAAAAGTTTTTGAGTTTTTCAAAGAGTTGAGATTGCTTAGAGATTGAGATTGATCAAAGTGTGTGAGATAGGATTTCTGCTTGTATTGATTTCATATTTGCTTCTGTAACAAGTGTAATCCTTGTATTTGTTGAATAAATATTTTTGTGTGGTTGCTGAGAAGTGTTGTGTGTTCTTGAGGGGATCAAGATCAACATTCTTAGTGTTGGTGTGTTGGCCAAGAGAAGTGTGTGTCTTGAGGGGATCAATGTCACTTTCTTGGTTGTGTTGTAAGTGATCTAGGTTTGATTGCTTAGTGGAATTCCTCAGTGGTTTCTGAGAAGACTGGATGTAGCTCTGGGTTTAGAGTGAACCAGTATAAATCTCTGTGTGCATTCTCCCTATCCCTTAACTCTTTAAATTCAGTTTTGATATTTGTAAATGGTATAAACAACCGATTGTTTCTGAGAAACAATCGATTGTTTTGCTGGTGTTGTGCTTTTAGCTTTGTGTTTTGAAAAACTGATTTCTTTATCAAGATATTCTCGAAGAAATTTCATTCAAGGCTTAAAAGTTTTTGAAATCCCTATTTAAACCATTCACCCCTGTAGTTTAAAGTCATATATTCTAACAAAGTGGTCATTAGTTTTGTCTTTCCATCTCTAACTCGTTACTCAACTCGCTCATTTTTTCTCCAATTTTTTCAAACTCGCACGCCAATTTGTTCTTTTCCTCTTCCGAAGCAAGTTGACAAACAAATTAGAGCAAATTGAAAAGGGAAGAGTCAATAGACCCATGAGTTAGAAAAAAAAGACAAAAATAATAGTTACTTCATCTCATTAATTACAAAATCAAATGACGGAATCCTTAGACAATTTTTTTTAAAATAACACTCATTTTTTTTAACAAAAAACCAATTAAAATAACACAAATTTGTGAGTTAGTTAAAACTAATATTAAAATATTTTTTAAGTTATCTATGTGATAAAAAAATCTTACGTATGTGAGACGGCATACTAGTTAATCTACACAAAGTCATATAGACAAACCTATTTAAATTTAAAAACATAATAACTGTATTAATTATCTCATTAATCATAAATATTATTATAATATAGTTGTAGTTGTGAAAGTACATTTTTTTTATTCCAAAAAAAAGAAGAACATTCCTTTTCCTGGTTAATAAGCGTCGGCAGCATCTAATTCTAAGGTAAAGTTTGTAATATGTGTCATCCATTTTTAGTAATTTGCCAAAACACTTTCAACGTGTGTCATAGAGCCCCATTTTCCCTCCTTTTTCTTTATATACCCCTTTTTCCATCGTCTAAAGTTCATGTCCACCACTCCATTTCACTCACGTTTTCTTCTTCTTTCTACTTATAAGCTCTAGAGAAAAAAATGGCAAGTGTTGATGAGATCCACAAGGCACAAAGGGCAGAACGCCCAGCTACAATCTTGGCAATAGCCACTGCTACTCCTCTCAACTGTGTGGAACAAAGCACCTATTCTGACTACTATTTTCGTGTCACCAAGAGTGAACATAAGACAGAGCTCAAAAAAAAATTCGACCGCTTATGTAATAACATCATATATACATGAATATTCCTTTTGTTTTTGTTTGGGTTAATTTTTTCCTTGGTTCATACCCTAATCATAGCATGCATGCATAACACACTTAACTCAGTTGCATTTATATTTCCTTAGGCAAAAAGTCAATGATTAAGAAGCGATACATGCAGTTGACAGAAGAGATGCTGAAGGAGCACCCGAACATTGGTGAGCACAATGCACCTTCATTGAATGCAAGGCAAGACTTGGTAGTGATGGAAGTAGCGAGGCTAGGAAAAGAGGCTGCAACAAAGGCCATAGAAGAATGGGGTGAACCAAAGTCTAAAGTCACCCACCTAATCTTTTGCACCACAAGTGGTAATGACATGCCTGGTGCTGACTACCAACTCACCAAACTCTTGGGGCTTAACCTCAATGTGAAGCGTTACATGATATACCAACAAGGATGTTATGCCGGTGGAACTGGTCTTCGTTTGGCCAAAGACTTGGCTGAAAACAACAAAGGTGCTCGTGTGTTATTAGTTTGCTCAGAAATCACCATATTCACCTTCCGTGGCCCCAGTGAGGCTCATGTTGATAACCTTGTGGGGCAATCACTCTTCGGAGATGGTGCTTCTGCTGCCATTATTGGTTCGGACGTAATACCCAATGTTGAGAAGCCTTTGTTTCAACTAGTGTGGACTTCTCAAACAATAGTGCCAAATACTGAAGAGGTCATGGCATTGCACCTTCGTGAAGCTGGTCTGACATTCCATGTTCTCAAGGGTCTTCCTGATCTTATTTCAAACAACATTGAGAATGTTCTTGTTGAAGCTTTTCAACCACTAAGCCTCTCTGATTATAACTCCATCTTTTGGATAGTGCATCCTGGTGGACGTGCAATTCTAGACCAAGTTGAGGAAAAGTTAGGTTTGAAGCCAGGAAAACTGCGAGCCAGTCGACATGTTCTTGCTGAGTATGGTAATATGGCAAGTGCTTGTGTGCTTTTCATAATGGATGAAATGAGGAACAAGTCCAAAGAAGCTGAACTTTCCACAACTGGAGAAGGTTTTGATTGGGGAGTACTGTTTGGTTTTGGACCTGGACTCACTATTGAGACTATTGTGCTGCGTAGTGTCATGCTGTAAATCCAAAATTCCTCTTACCAAGGGCACAAATCTAATGTCTTGTGTAATTTTCTTTATTATTGTCAATTACTTCTCATTTGCATTTCAATTATGTTGAGTGTTTTGTTTTAAAATGGAAAATATATTGAGATTCTCTGTTAAAAAAAGTCACATTACTATAAAGAAGCAAGTTCATTGATGCTGTATCAGTTGTTAGATGATCGAAAATGAATATTTTTGTTGACTGTTCTTTACATCATCAATAACCTTCATTGTGAACTTTCCAATATCAATGCCATCAACAAGTAAGCTGCACAGATGGAAAAAAAATGGTCAAAATTTAGAGGAATTTGTTTAGTAAAAATGTATGGAATAAAATAACAGGTTTTGTTTAGTTATATTATACCTTTGACATTACCACAACCATATATTTGCAATAGAATTGCAAATGGGACCCCATATTGCTCAACCACGCGCCTATCAATAGCTTCTCTTCGTACATTCTTAGACCTGTCTCCACAGGATTAGCTCTGTCCAAATCATGCCAAAACTCTGAAGCCAAAAACCTCTAATACTTGGTAGGATCTAGTCTCTCCATATGAAAATCTCCCTTATCAATACTATTTGTTTCCTCTGCACTTATATTTTATTGTTTAATCAATTTTGATTCAAGACAACATACATAAATTTTGGACTAACAAAGCCAAATTTTCGAGCTAATTCCACGGTTGAGTTTTGAGTTGGATAATAACTATAGTTGGGTTTGGAAGGATGGGAGGTGGTATCTTATACGGTTAATTCAGCTTATAATTGTTTTAGGGGGAGTTGTGAAGGAGAGGATACCATAGTATATAAGCAGTTTTGGAGGTGTAAACCGCAGCCTTCTGCACTCGTTACTGCTTGGAGGGTGTTGGACATTTGTTTGGCTAGTTTGGAGTCATTGCTTTGAATGGATTGGAGTGCAATTCGTGTTTCACAACGTTCCTTTGCTAAATTTTTCCCAGTTCAAACTCAGAAATGCTCCCGGCGATGTATGGGGAGCGGTTTGGATTGCAGTGGTAAACGAGTTGTGGAAGCATAGGAACTGTTGAATCAAGTGTGTTCAAGCTTTGAAGAATCCAAATCCTTTGTGTTTGATGGAAGGCTGAATGTGCTTGTTGTTGTTGAGGTGCTTTAGAATAGGATCTGGGGTAGATTATATTTGTAATCCACTCTTTGTTGAATCTAAAGCTTAAGTGTTTTCAAATCTTTTAAGATTAAAGTGTTTTTCAAACTAAGTGAAAAACAACTTGTTGTTTTCTCGAAACAACCTGTTGTTTTGTCGAAACAACCGATTGTTTTATACTTAGGTGTTTTTGTAAAAGTTTGAAAACTGCTTTGGATGGTTGACTTGCTGTCAAACCTAAGCAACCGATTGATTCGCTATTTCAACTGATTGTTTGTTTGGAATCCTAACAGAAAACAGTTTTGTTTGTTAAAAAAGATTTAATTGATTTCATAATTGAATACGCTCTTGCTTTAAATGCTTTGACCAAGATTTGAATACTATAAATAGTTTGTTAATGTTTTATAACAAACAACAAGAAAGAAAAACATATTTGAGTTTTTCAAAGATTTTTTGAAGCATTTGAGTTTGAACTTTGAGCTTTGGATATTCAAGAGAGAAGTGAAATAGGATTACTCTGTATTGATTTCAGTTGATTCGGTAACAGTGTAATTCGTTCTGTGAATTGTGTACATTCTGGTGTTGTAAAGCCAAAAAGGGTTGTGTGCTCTTGAGGTTGTCAAGATCAACATTCTTGGTTCACTAATACAAAAAAACTTCATTAACGACTCTAAACAAAGACGGTTCCTAAATAACCATCGTTATAAGAGACACGGTGGCACTTTTGTAAATAAGTGGAACATATCACGACGGTTCAGTAAAGAACTGTCTTTATAAGGTGGAGCTGGGAGTTATAACGACGGTTCCATAAGGAATCGTCTTTGATTGCCTCAGCCTTGGAGTTATAACGACAGTAACCGTCTTTGATTCACTACAAAAAAACGTGTATAATGCGGCAGTTATTTTCGTAAAAAACTGGCGTTTTTAACCGCCGCATTATACGTCTGTGGCGGTATTGCGTACCGCCAGAATTCTTGCCGCCACAAAGTTTAATGTGGCGGTCAAATGAGAATCGTTGTAGCAGACGCCATAGTATGCATTGTATAATGTGGCGGTTTTAAGCGTGCAATTGACGTCAGTTATAAATGTCGTAATTTTAAAACTGGGTAAACCAATTCTTACGTAAATAGTGACAGTTTTAACCGCCACTTAATATAGTATAGTATGACATTTATAATACACTTTATAACTGTCATAATTCGAATATTAAATATTAAATATTTAATTTTATTTTAATATTTATAATAATTTTATTCAATTCTATTTTATAATTTGATTTCATAATATTATTTAATTTGATATTATAATTAAACTTTAATTTTATTTTTAATATTTATAATAATTTATTTAATTCTATTTTATAATTTGATTTTATAATATTAATTAATTTGGTATTATGTTTCGTAATATATATAATTAAGTTATAACATAAACTAATTTCATAATATAATTAAAATTGAGAAATATAATAATCAAAAGATGAGTTCATTCATTCATTGAAAGAACAAAGTTGATAATGTCAAACTAATCCAATTAACAAGTAAATTAAATTGTCAAAATGTAAATTGTTTCACTTTCTAAACATATTACAAGTAAATTCTCAATCCTAATTTTCTTACTCCCTCCACTTGATCTTATATTCTGGTTTGGTGATGGAGCACCACTAGCAACATCCGGTGCCTGGAATAAGTTAAAATATGTTTAAAATTAATTGACAATTTTTAAAAAATAAATGAAAACAATATTATAATAAAATTTTAAGTATAGTAATTTATACCTCATTAATAGATGCTTGTACCAAATTTGTTGCCATTGCAGCAAAATGTTCCGGCACGTCTGGTCTAAAAGTAATGTAGGCTAGCATAGTATGCATTTGGCTCCTTACAACTGCAAGTTCAGTTGCCATATTTTCTACCTTTTCTTCAACATTTGTTGAAGACCCACCACTAGAGGAACCATTATTCATATTGCTTATCCTTGTTGTGGATTTCCTGAAAGAAAGGGTAGGACAAGCTCCATATGAAAGTCCTCTGACCCTCCCTGGATGCTCCTTTCCAAAAATGACACCAACAGGATCATTTGGAGATATATGTGATGCAGTTTCTGGATTTTCCAGCATTAACTCATCAATTTTATCCTACATAAAAATGGAAGCAACCAACTTTAATGTTCGTATTCCCAAAACAGTCCAAAACAGTCCAAGACAGTATCCAAAATAGCCCAAAACAATCCAAAACAGTCCAAAACAATATATACCCATGGTAGAGACAATATGTTCCCAAAACAGTCTAAAACAGTCTAAGACAATATCCAAAATAGCCCAAAACAATCCAAAACAGTCCAAAACAATATATACCCATGGTAGAGACAATATGTTCCCAAAAAAGTGTTCAAAACAGTCCAAGGAAGTATCCAAGATAGCCCAAAACAATCCAAAATAGTCCAAAACAATATATACCCATGATAGAGACAATATGTTCCTAAAACAATCCAAAACAATTCAAGACAGTATCCAAAATAGCCCAAAACAATTCAAAACAGTCCAAAACAATATATACCCTTGGTAGAGACAAAGTGTTCCCAAAATAATCGAAAACAATTCAAGACAGTATCCAAAATAGCCCAAAACAGTCCAAAATAGTATATACTCATGGCAGACACAATATGTTCCCAAAACAGTGTCCAAAACAGTCCAAGACAGTATCCAAAATAGCCCAAAACAATCCAAAACAGTCTAAAACAATCCAAAACAGTCCAAAACAATATATACCCATGGTAGAGACAATATGTTCCTAAAACAGTCCAAGACAGTGTCCAAAATAACCCAAAACAATCCAAAACAGTCTAAGACAGTATCTAAAATAGTCCAAAATAGTCCAAAACAATATCCAAATCAGTATCCAAATCCAAAATAGTATGTCTCAAAAACAGTATATACAAAACTGATATAATTAGAAGTTACCCCAATCTCCATAGCTTCATCATTAACATACGTGCCATTCTTCCTCTTGTGTGTGATCTTCCACATCTCAGCTCGGCCAATGTTCCTACCAGTCTCAATTTTCTATACATTCCAAAAAGGATAATATAATTACAAAAATACATAATATATTATAAATCAAAATATATGCCAAATTCACAAAACTACATATAAGTAAATATACCAGATTATCCCTCCTTCTTGACAATGCCATAGCTCCACCAGTGTGAGGAGGAATAGTTTGTTTCTTTCTTATCTCTCTATTCCTGTTACACAGTTTCTACACAATAAAATGAAATCAGTTTTTGCAAATTTAAAATCAAGTTGAGTGAGAAATATATGAAATGAAAAGTATGTACCACTGTGGAAGGCTTGAGAGGATAATCCACAAATATAGCCCACTGCTCCATGTTAAGACCATCTGGAACATTCTTTATTAAGTCATTTCTGCTTAACACTGGGTCATAGAATTCATTCCAGAGCTTGCATCTATACTCCCTCCACAATTTGCCAATTTTGAACATAACATCTCTCTTAGCGAGATCTTCATTTACCTTGAAGCAAAAACGACTCTTCAAATAATACAATAGTTAGTCCACATATATATTCAAAAACTGAAATAAGAATGTACATATTTAATGTTTTATTGAATGTAGGGTCAATTACCTTTAGTGCATTCTCCCATATAGTATCCTTGTAAGTATCAGGCACAAATGACCAACTTTCAAAACTTATAGGCAACAATATATGATTTGCTGCTAGCTGTCCACAAACTCCAGCAAGCAAACCACATGCTTCTCCAATGGGTTGAAAGTTATCATCATAGTTGACAACCACACGTGTTCCAGTGGGCAAATTATGAGCATCCCTAACCTTGAGCTTCATTTTCTGAGTAACTCCATGCTCATCTATAAAGTATAATACATTAAGGTATTTACAATGAAAGTAATTAAATGAAAAAGAAAAACACAACAACAAAATTAACATATCTTTACCTATAGTATCAACAAACCAATAGTGGTTTGAATGTCTGCCTTTTTTTGGTGCCACCCTTTCTGCTTCAGATTCTAATGTATGCGGTTGTGCAGATAGAGGGGTATATGGTTCTGTAGACTCGGATGTATGTGGCAGTGTAGACTCAGATGTATGTGGTAGTGCAGACTCAGATGTGCCTTCAGGTTGTGCAGATTGTGCAGATTGGTGGTTGAGTAGACTCAGTTTGTGGTAGTGCTGCTGATTCAAAAGTAGGTTGTAAATCTCGTCGTTGAGTAGATTTTGAGATTTGTGGTGGTGTATGTCCAGATGCTTGTGGTAATGGAGATCCAAAATGTGGTTGACCAGATTTAGTTATTTGTTGACGTGTAGTTTGAGGCGTGTCATTAGGTTGAACATAGTTCCTCACAGATGTGTCTGAACTATGTCCACCAATTGCCTTAAGCAAGTTCTTAATCCTCTTAGGCTTAGGCATATCTGCACATAAAAAGGAAAGAATAAAATACAAAAACAAGATATAACAATGCATATCAAAGTACATAATCAAATAGATGTGCAACTAACAATAACCATACATGTGCAGTTTTATTAACAGACCAAACTTATTATTACTCTGACATTGAGTCATTTTCATGAAGTTCGTGATCATTGTTGTCCTCGTTTAATAATTCATCATCTTCATCATCCCTAAACAATGGCAAATGGTCAGACTCGCTGAAAAATTGGTTTAAATCTTGTTGTGGACATGGTTCCAGTTCACAAACTTCATTATCTCCTTCTCCCATATCATACAAGTCTCGTGGTTTCAAGTGGACGACAATTTTCCAATCCTTGTTAACTTCATCATTAACATAATATACCATTTCAGCCTGTGAAGCTTCAATATATGGATCATGCTCCTCACGATCTCCCATGTGAATTAATCTTGAAAAATTAATAGAAGTAAAACCCCACGGATCCTTTCTAAGCCCCCTATCTCTTGTGGTGTCAGCCCATTTACATTTGAACAATGTCACTTTATAACGACCATAGTAATTAAGCTCAATTATATCTTCTAAATTTTCCATAGTATGCCAAATCCGCTTTCCTAATGTTTTGATGAGCCATACTTGCAACACATGATGTTGATGAAGTTAAGTAAACTCCACTGTTTTGGGTTTTTAACCCATGTTCTTGACTTTCGGTCCTAAAATTGAATCCATTTACATTGAAGGCATAAAATCTTCTACCATGTGGAGTCGGACCTTGAGATAGATACTTAAGATCATTTGACACTGTACTTGAAATGTCTGGGTTATTAATCTACAAAAATAAGGATTGAATGTGTGAACATATGTTACAAACTTTAATAAAACAATTATAAAAACAGTTTCTACGTACCCTTTGAGTAAACCAATTCATGAAATCCTTATTAACAATCCTTTCTATCTCTATATTTGAAATTCTTCTCCCTCTAGACCTCCTTCGCAAATGACATTTAAATTCCCTAAGAAATAATCATAACCAATGTGTTACTAATGATTCCATTAAGGACACATTTTGAATATAATTAAATTTATAGTTGTGTTAACACTCACTGAATGAAAGGGGTAACTTCAGGGCAATTAAATAAAACATATCGATGTGCTTGAGTTCTTTGCATGGTTGACAACTCAAAAGTTGAAGAGGCACTTACTACTCTACCAATTGGTGGGAAAATGGTACTCAATTGTGGCATATTTGTATTACAAGAATCATCCACACGTGAAGGTCTGTTACTTCTTGTTTCAACCCCTTCTATATATTCAGAGGTAAAGGTCAGAACCTCTTCAGCTAGGTATCCTTCGGCAATGGAACCTTCAGGTTGTGCCTTGTTTCGAACATATGATTTTAAATGTCCCAAATACCTATAAAATAATTTTTCAATTAGGATAATCAAATATGAAGCTTAAAAAAACTTCAAAATCTATGTGTGCCAAAAACATTTACCTTTCTATGGGATACATCCAACGATAATTAACTGGGCCTCCAAGTTTGGCCTCACCAACTAAGTGACAATTTAAGTGCACCATAACTGTAAAAAAAGTAGGAGGGAACAACATTTCCATGTGGCAAAGAGTTTCAATGATGCAGGAATGAAGTTTATCAAGTTCGGTTTGGCTTAAACTTTTGCCACATAATTGTCGAAAAAATGAACATAGTTCTACTATCACTGCAGTCACATTGTTTGGTAAAACATTACGTATGGCAATGGGTAGTAAATGTTCCATAAGAATATGACAATCATGACTCTTGAGGCCAAAAATCTTTCCAGCTTTCAAATCAATACACCTTGAAATATTACTTGAGTATCCATCTGGCATTTTCACATCTTTCAGTGTTTGTAAAAACGTTTTTTTCTTTGGTTTTGACAATGAAAACACACTTGGCCGAAATCTTCCTCTTTCATCTGGCCAAAGTTCCTTCCTTATACCCATTTCTTTAAGTACCTTTCGGGCTTTTAAATTATCTTTTGATTTCTTAGGGTCATTGAGTAATGTATACAAAACATTGTCACAAACATTTTTTTTTCAATATGCATGACATCTAGACAATGGTGTAACAAGTTCGTCTCCCAATAAGGAAGATCAAAAAATATACTTCTCTTTTTCCATTGTTCTGCTCCAACAACTTCAAGAACATTTTTTCCCCGACCCCTTTTACTTGTATCCGTAGGTTCTAATGGTTTTCCAAATGTAACATTGATACCCTCAACTTGTTTAAATATGTCTGACCCTGACAAATGTTCTGGTGCTTCCCTTAGTTCAGTTCTTCTGTCAAAAAGAGAACTACTCAATCTGAATCTATGTTCTTTATGTAAAAATCGACGGTGTCCCATAAAGCTGTATTCGCCCCTATACAACAAAGAAGACTCAGTGTCAAAGTTACAAGTTGGGCAAGCAAGACCAGTGTGCGTGTTCCATCCAGATAAATTGCCTAGGCCAGGGAAGTCACTAATTGTCCACAACAAAGTCGCTCGCAATGTAAACATTTCTTTTTTCGAATAATCAAAAGATTGCACTCCATCGAACTAGAGCTGCTTTAATTCTTTTATGAGTGGTTGTAAGTATACATCAATGTCGTTTCCTGTCATTTGTTTTCCAGGAATTATCATGGATAGGATAAAAGAGGTTTGCTTCATACACTCCTAAGGAGGACGATTGTATGGGATGAGGACTACTGGCCATATACTATAGCTTGTACTCATGGTTCCGAAAGGGTTGAAGCCATCACTAGCTAAGCCCAGTCGTACATTTCGATGATCATTTGCAAATTATGGATGTAATACATCAAATGCTTTCCAAGCCTCGGAATCTCTAGGATGCCTCATCAACCCATCCTGGTTATCCTCTGATGCATGCCATGTCATAGATTCAGTTGTCTTAGAACTCATAAACAATCGTTGCAATCTTGACTTCAATGGAAAGTAACGCAAGATCTTTGCATATTGTTTCTTATCTTTATCTTTCCACTTAGACGTTTTGCACCGTTTACATTCTTCTAAGCTTTCATTCTCTTCACCCCAATATAGCATGCAATCTTTTGGACAAGCTGGTATTTTGACATAATTAAGACCAAGTTTGTTAATCACATTCTTGGCCTCATAAAATGAGTTAGGAAACTTAGCATGTTCAAATGCGTCCTTTAGCAAGTTTAGAATCATGGTCATTGCTTTATCACTCATTCTACACATGCATTTTATATGATACAACTTCAACATGAATGATAACTTTGAATACTTGGTATAACCTTCATATAGTGGTTCATTATTGTCCTTCAACAACGCATCAAAGTTTGTATTTCCTTCACCATGCAACATATCATCTTGTACACCATCATCTTGAGTACCCTCATCAATGTGATCATCGTGGTGCCCCACAAACCCAAATGCATCGTTCAATATGTCTTCCATTGGATTATGAGATTCTATGACATCTTCAATGACATGCGCACTTGGAACAACCACAGCCTCATTTCCACTTAGTCCTTCACCGTGCATATACCAAGTTTGGTAGTTTTGAGGAAAAGTGCTACATGTTAAGTGTTCTTGAACTACATCCCTTGTTTGCCACTTATTGAAACCACACTTTGAACACGGACACTTTATGACAACACCATTAGCATGTCCAAATGCAAATTCCAAAAATTCATTCAAACCATTTGCATATTCAATGGTGTTTCGTGGTTTAGAAATCCAACTCTTATCAATTGGCATGACTACAAAACAAAACACCATAACAAAAAATTACTTACATAAATGTGTTAACTACATAAAATAGTTAATCAGAACCTACATTTACCAAACTAGCTTTTGGTAAATTTTATGGGTCACACAAACAAAATTTTAATTATACAACCAATCTATATGCTTCAAAACAGATCTGGATGGTTGAATATAAAGTTAGATCCAAACCAATTTGCAAGTTGGTTTGGATCAATTGTTGTCTCTATGAATTTCTTAATCATTCTATAAATAACCATTATCAAATAACCATTATAAATAACCATTATCATTCTATAAGCTAACACAATGCAATCAAAATTTAAGTACGTGCAGGTCATCTTCAAATTAATGAAACTAAGTACGTGCTTAACCAATGTCACTGACATTCCCCCTCTGAACACACCATAGATGGGAAAAGGTAATCATATACTTCTTTTAAATTTATAGAGAATTAAGTTATGATAATATCGCTCTAAATTTCATATAAATCTTTGCATATTTCATAAAAAAATACATGGTTTATGCACTGTGGTTGCTTTGTGCCTTTGTTGTATATTGTTACCTGGAATATTTACCTTATACATGTAAAAAATACTGAAGGACAGAATTGCACTGCAGGTTTGATCTAGAGTTACACATAGTGCACGAAACTCCATCTGGACAAACAACTGTGATAGGAATACTGTACAAGATTGGAAGAAGACCAAATTCTTTCTTGTCATCGGTAAATTAAATTTTTGTGTCTCTCATTGTGCATGAATATGTCTAAGTTTGTAAAGGCTAATATATAATAAAAGTTGAAGTAAGACATGAACCCTTGCTTTTTGTAGTTAACCATTCATATAAAGGCCATTTCTAATAGCACGGAAGCAAAAAGAATGGTGGGTGTAGTTGACCCTAGGCAAATCAAAATTTTCTACAAGCAGTATTACAAGTATATGGGCTCGCTGACTATTCCTCCTTGCATTAAGAATATTTCTTGGACCATCGTTAGAGAGGTACACGTCCTAACTATCTAGAATTTTAGTTATCTTAGTATGTTTATCATGAATGATGTTTGCTGCAAGGTCCTTCTCGTGCTTAAGCTTTTTTTCAAGTCTTTGAACATAGTACAAGTTTTAAGTGTTGTTGGGACTTTTATACAAATTTTTGGGTTTGTTAATATATAAATGACCTATATATAAATGAATTAAAGAAAACATTTCAATATGTCACAATCTTTATACATAATATATCATCCGAAACAATTGAAAAACAAAAAACTAGACTCCTGTTACACTTGCTTTAACAGTCAAAATTTAACAACCAGTTATTCAAGGTTTCACAAGATCTAAGGTTAGCCACATACAAATGTGGTTACACAAGCTCAAAAACAATAAAACTACAATAAGAGTATCTTGCAAATGGCTAAAACCGACTCATGCTTAAGTAGAATAAAAATAAATGGCTAAACCTGTAATAAATTCCTGGGGTTGAACCTGAATTTGCAATATTATCCTGGAACAGTATGGTGTAAGAAATAAAATAGACCTGCAAGAAAACAAAAAAAAAAATAACACGTTACAAATTGGAAAATACATAAAAATAACCTTTAAGATCTAATTTTTAAACAATGCAGACATACAAGAACAAGTTGAGATAATTCATTTTATAGAGTTCAATGGTGTCAATTGATCCAAATAAAATACTTTTTGTAACGTAAATGTTTTTTTGTTCAATGTTGTTTATTCATCTTATCTAATGACCAAATTTGAAGCTCCAATCCCAATTACGCTGCAGCATCGTGGAAAGCAAGCCACTTAGTTAGGACCATGCATGGCTTCTCATTTGTCCTATTTTCCCACTTTCTTAGCTTTTCTTCACCCAAACTCTATCTTACAGGATCCAATATAATCCATAACTCAGATTCATGTTCCCTTCATGTTCCTATACTGCTTTGGGACCAAACCCAACACAAAAAAACCAATGGATCACTGTCACTGTTTAAGCAAATTCTTGTGAAGCAACTTATCACATGCACAGAAAAAAAGTCATTGCTTCCACGTTGTTTACATCTAGTTTATTCATAAATTTATTTGATGGAGCATTTGATGGGCATATACTTTTATCAAATCATAAATCTGATTGATTCTTCCACAGGAATATTACGGGCCTCTTCCTTTTACCCCGATCATTACCAACCCAAAAACCTACACATATGGTCTAAAGAAACTATTGTTTAAGGTCCCCTCAATACCACAATTCAGCACTCATTATGTCACTTGTGCAGTAAAACCAAGTATAATAAAAATGATTGTGGCAGCGTCTAAGAATTTGAATCCAAAGCTGAACCTCCTGTCCACACGCTAGTTTACTGATATGTAGTGACTTGACATTCTTCATCTTCCATGACCCAGCATGAACCAGCAACGGTTGTTGACATCCAATATACCTTACATGGCCACCTGCAGGGTTCATTAACAGTGTTCCATTCCTTATTTCATCTGCATACCCAACACAAACGCCCTACACCCTTGCTAGCATTCTTTCAACCATACTTCCATTCTTCTATATTCTACATTCCAGCAGCATACCACAATTTGATTTGTGTACTTTTACATTCCAACGTATACACACCAACAAATTGAATGATTAAAACAGAATTTCTGCAGCCAAATTCAAGATCCTTTCTCCATGTAGCTCCTAAGGTGATCGTGCATACCACTTGCTCTGCTCCACACACAAAACCTCATAATTAAAGCTTCTTGCAAATGCTGCTACTGCCACTCTACCTTGACCTACACAAACCACACCAACATTCTTTGTCTAACATCAAACAGCTTCAAACCTCCCTTTTACACCTCCAATCGGCTTCTAGCTCCAAGTCTGGCATCAGAGTTACCTGGAAGCCACCTAGCAAACCCGATCACCCTTGGAGTAGCACCTTGAGCCAGCACCTGCTCTGAACCAGGAGCGCCTTATCATCCTATCCTCACATCCTTCCACCCTTCAACACCCCAACTTCTCCTTAAAACCTAATACTTATACTTGGCATGAGATACAACAACCACCTCCATATCAGTAACTTTGCAAGCAAATGTTTGGGTTAAGAATCCAATCCGAGTATGAATATGTAAAAGGAGCCGCACCAAATTTCAGACATAACCAAGTGGCCAATTGAGCTAAATGGAAGACTTCATCAGCGTCCGGTAGACCTTGTTTAAACACAATCAGGTTTCTCTGATCCCATATGCTTCGAACAATTGCGACCCATATGCCCTTCCAGACTTGATTCTATTTAACGGTTAAATGAGTGATATGGAAACTCTCAAAGTGAATTAAGAGATCCTTGTGCTGAACAGAACCACAAAATCCAAACCAACTAAGTTATTGGTTTCTAAAGAAGAAAAAGATCTCATTGAGAGATAATGAGCATTCCTTCCACCAACGAATCCCAAATCTGCTAACCACTTTTCACATATACATGGTGTGCAAGTGCAAAGAGAGAAGTATAGTGTGATTTTACCTGTTAATGATTTTAACCTATAACAATTTCAAACAATACATTCCCAAGACAGAGGTTTAGGGTTTCGTGAGCACAAACCTGAAACAACCTAGCGCGAAGGCGGCAATGGCAGACTTAGGGTTTCTTGAAGGTCAGAGGAACAACCTTGAGCGGAGGCGGCAATGGCGGACAGAGGGTTTCGTGAAGGTCGCCTGAGGGTTTCGTGGGTCGTGAAGGTTGCGTTAGCGGAGAAGGGGAAGAGAAAACGCTGCTGGTTTCATGAAGACACTAGAAGACATTGATTTCCAAAGTGGGAGACAACGCTGGTTTCCAAAGAAGGGGAAGAGAAAATGTTGTTGGTTTCATGAAGACACTAGAGGGGGAAGACGTTGGTTTCCAAAGTGGGAGACAAGGCTTGTCCAAAGAGTGGGAGGCACGGTTTCAAAAACAATATCAATTTTCAACAAATTTTTTTTTTTTTAAATGAAAATAAAGAGGAATGGTATAGAAGGGAAAGCAAACGCGGGAATTTTATTCTGAAGGATAATTATGGCAGTTAAAAATGCCATATTCTAAAGGATCATTGTGGCGGTTACTAAAATGTCGTATTATACGGCAGATTGTGGCGGTTATTAATAACCGCCATATTAAAACCGCCGCATTATACACGTTTTTTTGTAGTGATTGGCTTAAAAAACTGGAAAACCAGTCGCGTCTCTTTCACTCTTCACTTTACCTCTTGTTCTTCACTCTCACAGCTTTCGTGCCGCCGTTCCTAAGCCAAACGTCACCTCCACGCTTCACCGGTGACGTTTCCGCGCGCTCCGCAACAACACAGATCGAGCGCTCCCCTCTGCCACTGGTGGACTAAGCTCCACTCTGCCACTGCTGGTTCGCGCCGTCGTGCGCATCTCCGCCTTCATTGGCTTCCTGCGTCGTCGTGGGTCGCGCTCTTCTCTGCCACCGCCGTCGTGGCTTCCTACGCCGTCGTGGGTCGCGCTCTTCTCTAGTCATCGTCACCGCCGCACCGTGCCTCGCCACCTCTGCGGCTCGCCACCTCTGCGGTTCCGCACAGCTGCGCCTCGTCGTCGCCGCACTTGTCATTCCTTGTGGACTTTGTTTCCGCCTAATCTCTGCCTTGTAAGTCTCCGTGACAACATTTTCGCATTCCCGCGGATAGGCGCCAACTTTGTCTGCCACTTTTGTTTCGCTCCATTTCCAGGTTAGTATTTTATTTATTTATTTAATAATATATTAAATTTTATTTTATATATATATTGCTTTAATAATTGTTAGATATTATTTTAATGATTTGATATTGTCTTTACATATTAAACGTACTGATTCTGAGTCCGGAGGTGTCCGACCTTCGGCAATGTTGGTTTAGGTTTTAATAATTACATATTGTCTTTACGTATTAAACGTACTGATTCTGAGTCCGGAGGTGTCCGACCTTCGGCAATGTTGGTTTAGGTTTATAATGAATAAGATACTACATTTGATTATATGGAATACATTGATTTTGTGGGTGTTTGACTTTCGCCAATTTTGATTTAGATTTTCTTAGTTTACCAATTCTATGGATCAAAGTTGGATTAATACACCAAGGATAAGTGATGCTTACGAAAAAGGGATTGAAGAATTCTTACAATTTGCGTAGCATAATGATAAGTGTCTAATTTCAGTAATATTTCATATTAAAATATAGCACTTATGAGGATTTATTGCTAATTTACATATAAAATAATCCCTAATTTATGAATTTATACCTTTTTACATTTTGTATGATCTTTATTTGAATAAGAGTATTTTATTCCCAAATTTGGTGTTAATTGCAGATTTCTGAGGAAGATTGGAGATTTGGATTAAAGATGAATGATTTGAGCCAAAAAGATAAAGATAGAAGGTCCCAGAATGAAAGAAAAAAAGAAAGAAAGATTGGGCCTTTTTTATGTTTTATCATTTAGCCCATTAGCGCGACACAATAAACAACCTAACCCTAGAAAACTAGGATAAATAGAGGGCTAAAGGCTCAACCTTAGTGTGTCAGATTGACAGGAAAACACCATAGAGTGAATTGTAACCCAATTGGGAGAATGGAAGGTGATAGAAGTATGCGTGGCTAATTCTACCCTTTGGGATTGGGAGTAATCTGCTCAAACTCTTATGTATTGAGGTGATATTTGATATATTAATATTCAGTTCTTGATTGATTATTGGTATTATTGTTTTACTTTTAATTCTCCGTGACAAATTGAGAATCTTAAATCTGACCGGGAGGTATTTTTAGGGTTCGGACCTAAACAACAATACTTAACATATTTGAGTGCTAGGAATAGACTTGAAATGTTAATTGCTATTAAATGTCTGAGCTTCGTTCTAAGTTGTTCTTATAAGTATGCGAGGGATCGATAGTTAGGGAACATTCTTAAGGATTTTATATGCGAGGAATCGATATAAATGATTTTTATACGGGCATCAATTTCAATTAAAGAACTTAATATTAACATGCTAATCAAAATACATGAGAGTGAGAGAGATGAAACTTAATCCCAATTTTTCCAATTGAAGCAACTAATTCTTTGTTTGTTTTCTTATTGATCAGTGCCAACATAATCACTTCACACTCTTTTTTATTGTTCTGTTGTTATATTTAGCGAATATTGTACTCGATGATTCACTGTTCTTTGGGATCGATATCCGTCCTTAGGGACAATTATTACTTCTGACAAACGCGGTGCACTTGCCGTAAAAAGTCATCAAGTTTTTGGCGCCGTTGCCGGGGACAGGTTTGATTTGTTGAGTATAATTTCCTAAATATTGTGAATATACTAACTATTTTTTTTTATGTGAATAATTTTTTTTTAGTTTTTATTTTTTTTAATTTGAATATTTTTGTAAATATTTTGTTTTTCTTTTTAGATGTGAATAATTTTGTTTTTTTTTTCTAGATTTTTTTATTATTTTGTAAAGATTTTGTTTTTTTCTCTAGTTTTGAATACGTACAATGTTTTTTTTTAGATGTGAATATGTTTATTTTTATTTTTGTAAAACTGTTTTTTATGTTAATTTTTTTTAAAGTTTTTTTTTTATTTGTTTACTTTATTTCTTTTATTTTGATTTTGTTTTGTTATATTTTTTTTTTTTACTTCTTTTGTTTTTATATTGTTTACGTAGTTTTTTTTACTGTAATTATTTTATTTTGTTTTGATTTTGTTTTGTTATATTTTATTTTATTTTATTCTTTATTTTTTTTTATATTATTTACTTATTTTTTTTTTACTGTAATTATTTTATTTTATTTTTGTATTTATTATATTTTTATTTTATTTTTATTTGGATTTTGTTTGATCATATTTTATTTTTACGTTTAGCTTAAGTTGTTTATTTAGAGTTTACGTAGTTTTTATTTATTTATTATTTATTACTATTAGTTTCTGTTTTATTTTTGTTTCATTTTTTTTAATAGTTATTTATTTTATTTTATTTTTATTTTTATTTTTAGTTTTATTATTTTCTTTGATTTCATTCTTAGTTTTTATTTTACGCAAGTTGTTTTTTTTATCTATATATTCTGTTTTAGTTTTCTTAGTTAGTTATTTAATTTCGTTTATTTTGTATATTTTTAGTTTTTATATATTATTCTTGTTTTTATTTATTTTATTTTTCTTTTTGTTAAAAATTATAGTTTTATTATTTTATTTATTTTTTAGTTTTTATTTAAGCAAGTTTTTGTTTTTCTTGTTTTGTTTTTCATTTACTATTTATTTCTCTTTCTCTTGTTATTTTAAATTTTCTGTTTTCTTTATTTCATTTAAAAAAAAAAAAAAAAAAACTATTTACTTGTTATACTAATCTTTGCTTGAGTTGTCTTATGATATTAAGAAAACAAGTTTTTATACAATTGAGAAGACAACCCAGAAGAATAGAAGTTAAAAATAAAGAAAAAAGAAGCAAGGAGAGAAGTTAGAAAAGACTGAGAGATGATGATGACGGTACCTATCACCAGTTGAGGGTGAACATATGGTTTTAATAATGAAGTGGCTAGGAAATTCTGTCTAGCCAATCACTTCTATCAAATAAGACCAACTGGTAAACCATGGAGAATTTCAAGGGAAACCCAACCTATGTTATGTATTTTGACCTGGGGACAGGTTTTATTATTTAGGGGGCAGATCCAGCAAATGAAGCAAAGACTGTAGATAAAGATCTTAACAAAAAGCTGGATGATTTCTTAAGAAGAGAGGATTGAGCAAAAATATGGTTTTATCTTTCTAATTCTCTTTTCTTTTTAGTTATTTGAATTTTGTCTTATTTTATCTATTTTATTTTTCGGTTATTTTGTTTTCTGTTTATTTGCTTATTTGTTTAGTTTGTTTATATTGCTTATTTTGAATAAATTTCCTGTTTTGTTAGTTTGTTAGTTTTAAGTCTTGAATTATCTTTCTTGAATAAACTTCAGTTTTAATCTGTTTGTTTTCTAGTTTATTTTATTTATTTTTTTCAAATAAAAAAGAACTCGAATATTAATTTTGAATTGTGGAAAAAAGAATTTGTGTTTAAATATTAAATAGTGAGATGAATTAGACACAGGTTAGAAAAGAAAATATGATTGAATCCATATTCAAATGTAGTTAAAATTATGATACATGAAAATTTAACAGGATAATTGATTAGGACAGATAATGACAAGACAAAAAGGAATGAGACCAATTAAACCAAGTGAGTGTGTGAACCTTAAACAGTTTTGAGAGTTTTACTGATGAATTGACAGTTGTGGTTGCTTAATTTTTATTTTTGTTGCATCATAAAAGAGCATGAAGATGATTGAGGCATTTGTTTGTGTTAATTAGGAGCCAGGGCCAAAAAGCCAACCTTTATATTAGAATTCCATTTTTTTTTATCCCCTTTGGGCCAAGAATTTTTTTGTTAATATTGCACCTTAACCTTTATTGATATAATTTCCTACCCTTTAGCATGTTTAAGGAAGGAGAACATAGATGCAATACATATAGAAAAGGGAATGGTTGGTTCTGATTGTGAAAGTCAAAAAGTTGAAAATAGGAAGAATCTTTTCCTATTATTGAAAAGAAAAAAAAAGGAACAGAAGAATAAAAATAAATAGAAAATAAAGATAGAAAAATTTCATGAAAATCATGAAAAGTCAGAAAGAAAATGAGGGAAAATGTGACATCGAAAGAAAGTGGTAATTAGATAACATATATGTTCTCTATAATTGAATTGTAGATATGTTCTTCTTCTTTAATATGTGCATTTTGTTATCTAAGAAAAACCAATATTTTTTGGAAGCCCAACCTCATTACAACCCTGGAAAAGACCTCAAGATTCATGTTTCTAATATGTTTGTGATTTGAAGATGAAATGAAAAGCAACTGTGATTTGTTATGATTCAGTGAAAATATAGAGAAACACTTACCCGTGAGCATATGAGAAGATATTCCTTGATGAATTGTCATTTATTTGTTTTGATTTGATCCTGGAAATTGATTGTGTCTATAATTTTCTATATTTGAATTTGGAAGCATCATAAGTTTCTAATTTGATCTGTTGTTTAGTGAATTAAGCTGTTTGATATTTAAATTCAAATATATTCATTTACTTTGCTTGAGGACAAGCAAGATTCTAAGTTGGGGAGAGTGATAAGTGTCTAATTTCAGTAATATTTCATATTAAAATATAGGCACTTATGAGGATTTATTGCTAATTTACATATAAAATAATCCCTAATTATGAATTTATACCTTTTTACATTTTTTATGATCTTTATTTGAATAAGAGTATTTTATTGCCAAATTTGGTGTTAATTGCAGATTTCTGAGGAAGATTGGAGATTTGGATTAAAGATGAATGATTTGAGCCAAAAAGATAAAGATAGAAGGTCCCAGAATGAAAGAAAAAAAGAAAGAAAGAAAGATTGGGCCTTTTTATGTTTTATCATTTAGCCCATTAGCGCGACACAATAAACAACCTAACCCTAGAAAACTAGGATAAATAGAGGGCTAGAGGCTCAACCTTAGGGTGCCAGATTGAGAGGAAAACACCATAGAGTGAATTGTAACCCAATTGGGAGAATGGAAGGTGATAGAAGTATGCGTGGCTAATTCTACCCTTTGGGATTGGGAGTAATCTGCTCAAACTCTTATGTATTGAGGTGATATTTTATATATTAATATTCAGTTCTTGATTGATTATTGGTATTGTTGTTTTACTTTTAATTCTCCGTGACAAATTGAGAATCTTAAATCTGACCGGGAGGTATTTTTATGGTTCGGACCTAAACAACAATACTTAACATATTTGAGTGCTAGGAATAGACTTGAAATGTTAATTGCTATTAAACGTCTGAGCTTCGTTCTAAGTTGTTCTTATAAGTATGCGAGGGATCGATAGTTAGGGAACATTCTTAAGGATTTTATATGCGAGGAATCGATATAAATGATTTTTATACGGGCATCAATTTCAATTAAAGAACTTAATATTAACATGCTAATCAAAATACATGAGAGTGAGAGAGATGAAACTTAATCCCAATTTTTCCAATTGAAGCAACTAATTCTTTGTTTGTTTTCTTATTGATCAGTGCCAACATAATCACTTCACACTCTTTTTTATTGTTCTGTTGTTATATTTAGCGAATATTGTACTCGATGATTCACTGTTCTTTGTGGGATCGATATCCGTCCTTAGGGACAATTATTACTTCTGACAAACGCGGTGCACTTGCCGTAAAAAGTCATCACATAATGACATTAGTAATCATAATGGAGTAAGAATAAGGTGTCCTTGTGTCAATTGTTTGAATGGAAGGATATTGAGTGTTCCTGAAATTAGAGAACATCTTTTGTGTGATGGATTTTTGAAAAGTTATACAACATGGACGTGGCATGGTGAGTTGTTAGACTTGCCAAGTGTGCGTGGAGCTTCGGAGGAAGTTCATTTCTCAATGGATGATAGATTAGAAGACATGATTCGTGATGTGGGAGCAGAATCTTTTGCTAATGCAGTTTTCGAAAATATGTCTAATGATGCAGAGACTCCTTTGTATCCTGGTTCAACTACCTTCACACGATTATCAGCAGTGTTAAGGTTGATGAATTTGAAGGCAATGAATGGATGGACTGACAAAAGTTTTACAAAATTGCTTCAATTGCTTAAGGACATGCTTCCAAAAGGAAATACCTTGCCCAATCGAAATTATGAGGCAAAAAAAATAATTTGTCCATTGGGTATGGAGTATAGAAAAATACATTCATGTCCTAACAATTTTATTTTATACAGAAATGAGTATGAAGATTTAAGAAGATTGTCACGTTATAAGGTTAAAGTTGGTCAGAATGATGAAATTGATGAATTCACAAAGGAAGGTCCTCCTGCTAAGGTTGTTTGGTATCTTCTAATAATTCCAAGGCTTAAGCGTTTGGACTACTTCGTGATAATAGAAAATGTGAGGGACTACTTCGTCATCCTGCTGATTCTTTGCAGTGGAAGAATATTGATAAAGAATTTCCTGAATTTGGAAAAGAATCAAGAAACTTAAGACTTGGATTCATAGTTCATGGCCTGTTTTGTTAGTGATTTACAACTTACCTCCTGCTTTGTGTATGAAACGCAAATACATGATGTTATCTATGATGATCTCTGGTCCAAAACAACCTGGAAATGACATAGATGTTTATCTTAATCCATTGATTGAAGATTTGAAGTTATTGTGGAATGAAGGGGTTGATGTGTTTGATGCGTTTAAGAATGAATCTTTCCGATTGCATGCGATGTTATTTTGTACTATAAATGACTTTCCTGCATATGGGAACTTGTCAGGTTATAGTGTGAAAGGCCATAGAGCATGTCCAATATGTGAAGAGAAGACATCATTTGAGCAGTTGAAACATGGAAGAAACCGTGTATCTTGGGCATCGTAAATTTCTAAAGAAATATCATCCGTATCGTAGATTGAAAAAAGCTTTTAACGGATACCAAGAACATGACATTTTTCCCACTCCCTTAAGTGGTGTTGAAATTTACGAAAAAATAAAAAATGTTGATGTGACTTTTGGAAAAATGAAGAAGAAGCAAACTGTCAATGAAATATAGAAGAAGAGATCAATCTTTTTTGATCTTCCGTATTGGTGTAAGTTAGATGTCAGACACTGTGTAGATGTAATGCACGTAGAAAAGAATGTGTGTGACAGTCTAATAGGAACACTTCTGAACATTAAAGGCAAAACAAAGGATGGTGTGAATGCACGTCTGGATTTGATTGAGATGAATATACGAGAGGAATTGGCACCGAGAGAAGTTGGTAAACGTACATACTTGCCTGCAGCATGTTACACTTTGCCAAAGAAAGAGAAAAACAAGTTTTTGTGAATGTCTGAAAGGTGTCAAGGTACCACAAGGCTACTCTTCAAATGTGAAAAGTCTTGTATATATGAATGATTTGAAACTAATTGGCTTAAAGTCACATGATTGTCACGTTCTAATGCAACAATTACTATCGGTGGCTATTCGTGGAATCTTACCAAAAAATGTTAGGCATACAATCACTCGACTATGTTCATTTTTCAATTCCATATGTAGTAAAGAGATTGACTCTCAGAAGTTGGATGAACTTGAAGAAGAAATAATTTTTATCTTGTGTCAACTTGAGATGTTTTTTCCTCCATCTTTTTTTGATATTATGGTACACTTGGTTGTTCATCTTGTAAGAGAAATCAGATTGTGTGGGCCAGTTTATATGCGATGGATGTATCCAGTTGAACGATACATGAAGATTTTGAAAGGATATGTGAAGAATCAATGTCGTCCGGAAGCTTCCATTATTGAAAGATACATTTCTGAAAAATCTATTGAGTTTTGTTCTGAGTACTTGTAAAAAGCCAAATGTATAGGAGTTCCTGAAAAAGGTTGGCACTCTCGTAGATTGATAAGTAAATCTTCAAAAGGTGTACATGTCATAAGCAAATCTAGAGAAGAGGTTCTGCAAGCACATTTGTATATCTTGAATAACACTGATGAGGTGTTACCATACTTGGATACACACAAAGACATTGTCAAATATAAAAATCCAAGAGAATCAGAAAAATGGGTGTTAATTGAGCATAACAAAACTTTCATGTCATGGTTTAAGCAACAAATAATGAATGATCCATCAGCATCTGAAACATTAACATGGCTTGCAAACGGTCTCAAGTTTGATGTTTTATGTTGTTTTGGCTATGAAGTAAATGGTTGTTTGTTTTACACAAAGTCTCGAGATGATAGGAGTACAGTGCAAAATAGCGGAGTCACCTTGGAAGCAGAGTCTATGTAGTTTTCAACTGCAAAGGATGAAAATCCTGTTGTGGGATCAATGCCTTATTATGGTGTCATAGTAGAGATTTGGGAAGTTAATTATACCAAGTTTACTGTACCTGTTTTCAAATGCCAGTGGGTTGACAATAAGACTGGTGTCAAAGTTGATGAATCAGGAATGACTTTGGTTGACTTTCGAAAGATAGGTTATCATGACAAACCATTCATAATGGCACATCAAGCTTCCCAAGTTTTCTATATCCAAGATCCTACGTCTGAACACTGGTTTGTTGTGCTACATGGAAAAAAGCAACATAATGACCCAGAAGATACAAACAATGACATTTGTGAGATTGAATCACTTACAAGAACGACCATCAATAAAGAGTATGAGGATGTTGTTGATGTTGTACATGCAACTCGAAATGATCATGACGAAGGAATATATATTTGTATGTGCATGTGATTCATGTTTAGTTTTACAATATATTTCATTTTAATTATATTTCATATTCTTGATGCTTATCATATTTGTTTGATAACATGAACATGACAGATGATAAAGTTTCTCGTTCAAAAACTGGTAGAGGACCTACAAGATTAAAGAATATGTTTAAGAAGATAAATAAAGATGACAAAATACCTTTGTCTATTGATATCCACACTGGTGTGGCCACTGGGCAATATGCAAAGAAATATAGGAGTTATTTCGGAGTACTGTCTCGTGAAAGGATCTATATCTTAACTGAGTCCTGGGATCACGTGACTGACCACGAGAAAAACATGATTTGGCAAGATATTCTGGTATGTAATTGTTTTTACTTTGTTTAATCTAAAGTTCTTTTATACTTTGTTCTTGTTTATGAACTAATTCTTTCAAATAATGTAGACGCATTACAAGATCCCGAATGTGGAAACTTTGAAAGCGAAGGTTCTTTCTGATGTGGGTGTCAAGTTTCGTCAGTTCAAATCAAAATTGACAACAGATTATATATATGGTGAAAGGAAAGAAGAAAATCCTTGTGCAAAATATGCATCCCTTGATGAAGAAACTTGGCAGCAGTTTGTGCAGATTCGACAAACTGAAAAATGGCAGGTTAATATCACTTTTATATTTGAATATAGTTTATATTAACGTATTATTAAATTTTGAATTTTATGATAGGAGGTTCGGAAGAAAGCAAAAGCCATTCAGGCAGATAATGATACCCCACACTTATGGTCCCGTGGTGGTTATAAGTTGTTAAAGCAGAAGATGCTTGAAGAAAAGATTAAAGCACGTTCTACTTCCATTGAGAAAATGAATAGTGTAGATTCTTTAAGGCCTCCATCTCCACCACCCCGACATGAGATGTGGAAGGGTGCCCGTATAAACCCATCAGGGACATGGAGTTCTAAGTCTACAGAACAAACAGCTGAACGAATTGTAAGAAATATGTTTTTTATGCGTTATTTTAAATTCAATGTGTTCAAGTTTGACAATTTCTTTTCATTTGTTTTAGGATTCTCTTGCTGAGCAATCAACACAGGGGACTTTTAATCCATGTGGTCGCAATGATATTCTTAATGTTGCTCTCGGATGACCTGAGCACCCAGGATGTGTTCGTGTAGCTGGATATGGGGTTAGGATTCGGTCATACTTTGGACCTTCATCACATAGCAAGGAACAATCGTCCAATCAACCTAGCCAAGAGTATTTACTACAATTACGTGAGCAGTTAAAGGTTGAGGTAACTCAAGAGCTTAAAGAAAGCTTCATGGAGGACTTTAATGTGCGAATGGAAAGGGAGTTCAAAAAGCGGTTGGAGGGTTTAGGACTCTCTCAGCAACCACCTACTATGGTAGAAGATGAACCACCTCCGCCTCCTATTAAGAAAGTCTGCACTAAAGGGAGTTGTTCGGCGGTTGATCTATTGGGAGATGACTTTGGCTCAACTAGCCAATGCGAGTTATATGTTAAGTGTAATTCTTTGACTCGATTCGTTGCCTTGGGTAAGTGTTATGAAGGGGTCGCAATGTTACACAATGTGCCTCTTCCTTCTAATTTCATGAAGGTCACTGTGGAGAAGGTCCTTTATGGTGATGTTGCAGTTCCTGTGCCGACATCAGAGGTCACAATTGTAGCAGAGGCATTACATACTTTCGTTGCCTGGCCCAGACATCTCGTCAGACCTATAAACTCTATGGTATATCTTTACACTAATACTAATAGAATTATATATCAGATATATTACATTCTAACTAATTTAAGTATTTGTTTGTTTGTTGATGAGTAGCAGCAACCTAAGACAAAACTGCCTCTGGGAAAGAAGAAAATATTCTCCATTGACGATCCTCTGGCGGCATTGGTGGAAGTTGCTACAGCTTTAGATACAACCGTCTTAGAGGTTCCATGGGATGCCAATGTTTTTGGAAGGCATAGTAATCTACCGTTGTACGTTCACATGTCTGATTTGTTGGACCTTGCATCCGGAGATCAAGAAATTAACATAACAGTTGTGCAATTATGGATTATGTAAGTTCAAATTTTAAAATCTTTATACTTTTGATTTATTAAATATATTAGTACTAACTTATTGAAATTTAGGTATCTTTTTGGATTATGCTTGGATGAGGGGAAACACAATATATATGGGTTTTTAGACCCTCAAGTCATTCAATTAATTGGAAACAAGAAGTCGGAAACACAAACATACATCACCAATGCCTTAAAGAATGGTGGAAAACAAATTTATTTTGCTCCGTACATCCATGAGTAAGTCCTTATTTATTAAATAAGTTATAATAAATTATTGAAATAAGAGAAACTAATTAACTAATTTGTTATATAGGCATCATTGGCAACTATTGATCATATCTGTTCAACATCATACCGCTGCATGGTTTTGCTCCTTGCATAAAAAACCCCCTACCTATTTTAAAAACATTATAGACAGGTACGACAATTTCATTTAACATTTATTATTACTTATACATTATATAATGTTATGTATTCTAACATGAAATCTTATTATTTTAGTGCTTACTCTGGATATAATATGTTGTGTGGGAGAAGAAGTTCAAACGCACAAAAACTCACTTGGATGTACCTTAAGGTATTCAAACTATATTTGTTCACTCAATTTAATGTGTTTCACTCATTCATTTAATACATTTATTTTCACATGCAGTGCAACAGGCAATCTGGAAATTATGAGTGTGGTTACTATGTTATGCAGTGGATGTTGACTATTTTGCAAACTGCAATTCAGAAAGGTTGGAATCAAGTAATACCTCAATACAATAAACACTTTAAAATTTGGGGTTTATTATTCATGCACTAATTCAAAAAATTTCAAATGTCATAGTTCTTCAACGATCAACACCCGCTAGATTCGGAAGCATTGGAGTATGTGAGAATAACATGGTCAAAGTATTTTGTTACCATGTATAACACCTTAGAATAGATAAATCATTAGAATGACAAACTTTTTCATATATTAGGTAAACTTTTTTGTATAATAATATAATTTTTTGTATAAAATATATATATTTAAATTATGATTTTAAATGTTTTGATTTTTTGGATTTGAAAATTTTATGCAGGTTTGAAATTTATTAAAAAACATTTTTTTTTCAATACCTACATATAACGACGGTTCCTAGTGGAACCGTCTTTAAAAGTACCTGCTTACAACGATGGTTCCTATGGAACCGTCTTTAAAAGTCTCTGAAATTATTTTAAAAATATAATTAAAAAGTCACTTTTAACGACGATCAATCCAACCGTCGTTATAAGTCGGAGTTTTAACGACAGTTAAAGAACCGTCGTGAAAAACTACTACTTTTTAACGAGGCCTGCAATAACGACGATTCTAGCACCGTCTTTAAATGTTGATTTTAACCGTCGTTAATATACCTTTTTGTACTAGTGGTGGTGTATGTGCTAAGCCAAAGGAAGTGTGTGTCTTGAGGGGATCAAGGTCACTTCTTTGTGTGATTGAAATTTGTTTTGCGAAATTATCACTTGTCTTTTGCGTTTTTAGAAGAAAAAAGATTTCAGAATTCGATTCTCATGATAAATTTTAGGAATTTAATGTTTTTTATTATTTCTGACGTTAGAGTGGAGCTGAGTTTACGAGTGTGGTGTTCATAATTTTCACATTCATTTTTTAATTTACACATTTAAAACTTTATCATGAATTTTGTTTTAGACAGATTTTGGGAGGGGGTTTTGATTTTTTTTTATATTGATAGTGGGTGAGAGTGGAACAATAAAAGATTTTTTAAAAAAAATTGTAATTAAAATATTTTTCAAAAATTTAATTAAAAATGGGAGAATAAATTTTAATTATGAAAAAATAATTATTTAATTATGTAAGGTTGAATATTGTTGGGTAGAGAATTAAAATATTTTTAGATTTGAAAATATAATGTGAAAGTTAAAAACTAAAATAATAAAAATTTGAAATGATGTTAAAAAGTGCAGTTGGAAATATTAAAAAAAATATAGATAGTTTAATTTGTAGGTAGAAATTGTATAAAAAAATCTAATAACAAATATAAAATGAATATAAATGTAATATAATTTGTATATATAAAAATGGAAGAAGTAAAAGGAAAAAATATTTTGTGGTAAAAACTGTAACTGCAAATTGAATTAAAATTTGGTGGGCGGACTAGGGGGTGTTGGGTTTAATTTGTATAAGAGATGAAGAGAAAAAAATAATGTAGGTGGAGAATTATTTTGTTATATGTTTTTTTAAATTAAAGTTGTGATTATTATTGGGCTGAAAATGAAAAGGAATTAATAAATTATAAAGAATTGATGATTTTGGTTTGATGTATTAAAAAATAAATGTATTCTTCCTAAAAAAATTATTTATCATGGCTGAAAAAAGTAGAATTACATATATATACATATATAATGAAATAAATGAATGTTTTCAAAATAAATATAAAATAATAAATTAAAAAGACTTTTAAAAAGTTTTTTTAAATTTATTCATCTATAATTGTTTAAAAAATAAGAAATGATGTTAAAAAGTTTAAATTTATTCATCTATAATTGTTTTTTTTATCATATCACATAGTACAGTAATGTGCATCGTCACACCACCCTTCCATAATTACTTTATATCAGGCTACAAAGCATAATAATGTGCATAGTCACACGACTCTCCATAATTACTTCTTCTCATGCCACACATCACAAAATGTCAAGTAACTTCTCCATAATTGCTTTTCGTGATTTCACACACCATAATGATGTGCATTGCATATCGATCTTCTCAAATTGATTTTCCTCAAGGCGTACACCTCAAAATTAGATTCCACATGTCAAGATTTTCAGTAGCACCAATGTGCACATGATAACACACTTAATAAATTAATGATGTAATACACATAGTTCATTGCACATGTCATAAACAAACATCTTTACTTGCAACTCAATCACTCTCCAACTATAATATATATATAAATTACTCCATCCCATATCACTCTGAAACCATCCAGCTAACACATAATATATACAAATTATTCCTTCTTTCCAAACCTTTTGCTTTTATCTTCAAATGGACTATCTTTGCGTAATAGACACTAAGAATTTTCACAATTCTGATTTTGTTGTTCTCTTTGCAAATGGCCAGACAATAGAAAATGATAAAGGCATGCACTTTCAATATCCATCTCCTAAATGTTTTTCCTATCTCTTTTAAAGGAAAAAGTTTGTGGCGCTTTGGGACTGCAAGATCACACAAGATTGACAAAGTTGTACTACCTCCAACCTCCGGTAACCAAATAGGGGAAAATTAGGTACAATATTGTTCACATAAAATTGATGAAAATGTTTCGAAATTGTTAACTTGGAAGTCTCCTTTTTCAGTTCCTACAATGATTGAACTCTATGCCAAGTTCACAATATCTACAAAGGAAATTTTGCGCCTTCTAGATGCATTGACGACATCCAACTCTTCCACAAATGAAGACCCAATCAATTCAACTAAAATAATAATCTACTACGAAGGACTTATCCAACGGGCCACCATAATAAAAGGTCCAAATGGGTACGGTCTAACCTACACACGTGTCAACCTTAAAACAATGTCAATCCCACATAATTGCTCTTTTAGTCAACTATTTCACAACATATCGAAAACACAAGATGGGGACCAAAAACAAGTTACAAAAATAAACTACCACGTCTAGTTAGATTTGTCAATGGAAAACTTGTACACAAAATAATACAAATACAAAATGATGTTGACGTTTAACAAATGATTAACCATTGCAAAAGAACTCAACTTGTTAACCTAAGTGTGCAACATGAAGATTCAACTAAAAAAATTGATTTGTTTGTACAAACAAAAAATTTACGTAGTCCAATACCTTAAGTATTGGCTAAAGACTTAGAAGATAGTACTTACATCAACCATCTCGGCAAAACAAGTTTTGCACTTTTCTAAATTACTAGTGCTTTCACAACAAGAAAATCATTAAATAGCAACCAAATTTAGAGACCAAAAATAATTAGTCACTATATTGACTAAGTTAAATACTATTTTAGAGACTAAAAAAATTATTGGTATCCAAAGTGATTTATATTATTAATAAAAAATAATAAAATGGTTTCTAAATTGGTATCTAAATTAGCTACCATGGTTTTAGCTACTAATATTTTAGATTTCAAATTAGCCTCTAAAAGACTAATAGAGATTAATTGAAAATATAAAGTACTTAGTAGCTAAAACCTTGGTAGCTAATGCTTAGATACAAACTTAGAAACTTCATTATAAATTTTTGGTAGAATTACCTTATTCATCCCTACATTTTGGACCAATATTCAATTCAGTATAGTGGTTTTTAAAAAAATCAATTTGGTCTCTGTATTTTTTTAAAAGTACCCAAATGGGTCCTTTCCGTTAAATCTCACCTTACGGCGTTAAGTGCTGCTTTTGTGACAGAGAGAGATGAATTGAGAGATGTGATGTGGAGGATACCTCAACGCTTCTCTCTCCCCTTGAAACATAGGTATTCGTGCTTTAGTTATGCCACCACAACAGTGTGGCGCACCACGACCTCAAGCCTCAAAACCTCCTCCTCTCCCTCCTCCACCCTCGTCGCTGCCACCACCACCACCACTGCTCGTCGTCACTCCATCACTTCCAATTTGGCATTTGAACCCTCACATTCCCCCTTCTTCCTTTCCTCATTTCATCGCCCCACCACCACCTTCTCTTTGATTTAAAGTTCCATGCTCTAACAAAGCAGCCTTGTCGGAGACATCATCTCCTCCGCATTGTTGCCAACAAGAAACCCTAGCATCTATCACACCTAATTTCAGCAACATTTTGCACTTGCAAACAATTAAGCATTTTGTTTTCATCGCTTTCCCCTGAAGACGTTAGAGTCTCAAGACACTGCAACACAAGCACCATGGATCCCTGCATACATTCTTAGGCCACAAGATTAAATAAATTACTAGGACAAAACTTGCAAAGTTTGGTAAAGAAAAATGGAATATGAGAATCATATTCAAACAGGGCCAACCCTAAATGGGTTTTAGGGTTTATTGAGGAAACTTCCATATACTTTCCGAAATTAATTTTGATTTCATGTTTTCAGTTAGAGTGAGTTTTGATTTTTTTTTTATATTGATAGTGGGTGAGAGTGGAACAATAAAAGATTTTTATAAAAAAATTGTAATTAAAATATTTTTCAAAAATTTAATTAAAAATGGGAGAATAAATTTTTAAGTATGAAAAAATAATTATTTAATTATGTAAGGTTGAATATTGTTGGGTAGAGAATTAAAATATTTTTAAATTTGAAAATAGAAGTAAACATAATGTGAAAGTTAAAAACTAAAATAATAAATATTTGAAATGATTTTAAAAAGTGCAGTTGGAAATATTAAAAAAAATAGATAGTTTAATTTGTAGATAGAAATTGTATAAAAAATCTAATAACAAATATCAAAATGAATATAAATGTAATATAATTTGTATATATAAAAATGAAAGAAATAAAAGGCAAAAAAATATTTTGGGGTAAAAAATGTAACTGCAAATTGAATTAAAATTTGGTGGGAGGGACTAGGGGGGTGTTGGTTTTAATTTTTATAAGAGATGAAGAAAAATAAATAAAAAATAATGTAGGTGGATAATTAATTTGATATTTTCTTTTAATTAAAGTTGTGATTATTATTGGGCTGAAAATGAAAAGGAATTAATAATTATAAAGGATTGATAATTTTGGTTTGATGATTAAAAAATAAATGTATTCTTCCTTAAAAAAAATATTTATCATGGTTAAAAAAATAGAATTATAATATATATATATTAATGAAATAAATGAGGGTTTTCAAAATAAATATAAACTAATAAATTAAAAAGACTTAGTTTAAATTTACTCATCTATAATTGTTTTTTCTCATGCCACATAGTACAATAATGTGCATCGTCACATCACTCTTCCATAATTATTTTATCTCAAGCCACAAAGCATAATAATGTGCATCGTCACATGACTCTCCATAATTACTTTTTCTCATGCCACACATTACAAAATGTTTGCTTTTCCTAATTTCACGCACCATAATAGTGTGCAAAGCACACACCTCAAAAATAGATTCCATATGTCAAGATTTTCAGTAGCACCAATGTGTACATGATAACACACTTAATAAATTAATGATCTAATACACAGTTCATTGCACACATCATAAACAAACATCTTTACTTGTATCTCATCATTCTCACACTATAATATATACAAATTCTTCCACCCCATACCACTTTGAAACCATCCAACTAACACATAATATATACAAAATTTTCCTTCTTTCCAAACCTTTTGCTTTTATCTTCAAATGGACTATCTTTGCATAAGACACTGAGAATTTTCACAATTCTGATCTTGTTGTTATCTTTGCAAATGGTCAGACAGTAGAAAATGATAAAGGCATCCACTTTTAATATCCATCTCCTAAATGTTTTTCCTATCTCATTTAAAGGAAAAAGTTTGTGGTGCTTTGGTACGGCAAAAGCACACAAGATTGACAAAGTTGTACTACCTTCAACCTCCGCTAACCACACAGGGGAAAATTAGGTACAATGTTGTTCAAATAAAATTGATGAAAATGTTTATGAATTGTTAACTTGGAAGTCTCAATTTCCATTTCCTACAATAATTGAACTGTATGCCAAGTTCACAATATCTACAAAGGAAATTTTGCACCTTTTAGATGCACTACATCCAACTCTTCCACAAATGAAGACCCAATCAATTCAAATGAAACAATAATCTACTACGAAGGACTTATCCAACGGGTCACCATAATAAAAGGTCCAAATGAGTACGATCTAACCTTAAAACAATGTCAATCTCACATAATTGCTCTTTTAGTCAACTATTTCACAACATATCGGAAACACAATATGGGGACCGAAAACAAGTTACAAAAATAAACTACCACATCTAGTTAGAGTTGTTTATGGAAAACTTGTACACGACACAATACAAATACAAAATGATGTTGACGTCCAACAAATGATTAACGTTGGAAAAGAACTCAACTTGTTAACCTAAGTGTGCAACATGAAGATTCAACTAAAAAAGTTGAATTGTTTGTACAAACAAATTTACGTAGTCCAACACCTCAAGAATTGGCTAAAGATTTAGAAGATAGTACTTACATCAACCATCTCGGCAAAACAAGTTTTGCACTTTTCTAAATTACTAGTGCTTTCACAACAAGAAAATCATTAAATAGCAACCAAATTTAGAGACCAAAATTAATTACTCACTATATTGACTAAGTTAGATACTATTTTAGAGACTAAAAAAATTATTGGTATCCAAAGTGATATTATTAATAAAAATTTATAAAATAAATTCTAAATTAGTATCTAAATTAGCTGCCATGGTTTTAGCTACTAATAATTTAGATTTCAAATTAGTCTTTAAAAGACTAATAGAGAATAATTTCGAATATAAAGTACTTAGTAGCTAAAACCTTGGTAGCTAATGGTTAGATACAAACTTAGAAACTACATTATAAATTTTTATTAATAATAGAAACTACTTTAGATACCAATAATTTTTTTAGTTTATAAAATGGTCTCTAATATAGTCAATATAGTACTAATTATTTTGATCTCTAAAATTACTTTCTATTTAATAATTTTCTTGTAATGTTTTATTATTGTCATTTTTATGTTATATTTTATTGTATTGTCTTTTATCAACATTTAACTAATATATAAATTAAATTTGAATTATTTTTCACCATATACTTCATTTTAATTAAATCAATCTATTACTTATTTAGATATTTTTTAACAAACTAAAAATACAAAATTTAATTCAAAAATACAAAAAATAATATAATTTATAATTTATTTTCCATTATAATTAATTACTTTAAAATACCTATAAAATATTTCATTTCATTTTCTTTGTAGTTTTATTATCCTTTCAAAACTTTAATTTAATCATTTTTATATTTTATTTTAAACCAACTAATAATCACAAAATTATTTTGAAAATAAATTTAAGAAAAACATATGATTTTTTACCTCATATAATTTTTTATTTAGCTTTCTCTCATACTAATTGAAAATAAACCCTTCCAAATTTTAATTCTATTTTTAATAAAGTTTCTAATGGAACATATTTTTTTTTTTAAAAAAATCATATGAAAAATTCTTAAATTAAAGTACCTATATATTTATTTAACATTTCCAATTGTATTTTTAAAATCATATAATTTTTTTATATATATAAAGTTTCATGTTAGGCATTATGTAGTTATATGAAAAAATTATTATTAATAAAAAAACAAAAACATATGGGAATCTAAGCCAAAACTCATACATAAGAAAAAACTTCAAATCTAGATCAATCAAAACATAGGTTTTTAACACCTTTTAAGAAGAAACTCCAAATAGAAACTATGGAGCGAACAAAAAAACCAAAACAAACCTATATATGAAGATCCCAGAAAAACAATAACTCTCATATCTTATGAGTAGATATGTTTAAACCTTTTTCTAGGATGTTTTGACCTCCTAGTAGTTTTAAAAATATCATCTCGTTATCACTAAGAGGTTGTCCCGTATCAGCCTCACCATTAAAATGCTTAGCAACAATTACACATTCTTTCAAGAACAAAACAACACCTGAAAAGGGGACGACATTAGGCTCTAGAGCAATATCTGCATAAGCCACAATAATCAAAAGAGTAGACTTCAGATCGACAACATCAGGCACGAAAGCAACATCTGTAAGACCATGAAATGCAACATTTTTTAACCAACTCAACTTGAGTAGTGTAATTGGTCCATGTCACTACTTTCTCCAAACCTGAAAGGGATTCAAAACAATTTTGTAAGGTCAAATCATTAAAGACAATTATACATGAAATCTTTTGTCTACAATAGGCAAAACTTCTTTTCTTGTAACAAATCTTCTGTCTTATGATCACTCTCTAACAAGAACATATCAACAAAAATATCATCCTAAGACTCACTCTCTATATCATCAATAGGATTACCAACAACCGTCCTTATTTAATTTACCAATAACAATAAACATCTACAAAAGTTTAACATTTTCTTCTATTCTCAAAATTTAAAAATATTTTAATTCTCCACACAACCAATTTATATTCAACGATAGATAATTTAATAATGTTTTCCTTTCTCCAATCATTTAAAATTTATTCTCACAACTTTCAATTAATTTTTTCAGATTTTCTTTTACTTATTTTAAAATTTAATTTAATTTAATTTTTCCTCACTCATTCTAACATTGCAAAAAAATAAATGAAAATCTCCTATCCGAATCAGATCACCGCGGATTCTAATTCTGATAAAGTTTCAGACGCCAAAAATGGGAAAAAAACTTCTTAAATTTATTTTATTGTTCCACTTTCACCCACTATGAAATGAAACAAAAAAAAAAAAACAAAAAACAAAAGCCCCTACCAATATTAATCTACCACAAAATTCATTATGGGTGAGGTTTTAGATGACAAAATTGAAAAATGGATATCAAGATTATGATCACTTACTGCATTACACTCATATGCTCAGCTTCGGTCAAACGCTCGAAAATAAAATTAAGTTCCTACAAGTTGCCCTCCATAACTGAATTTTGGGACAAATTTTTTGCCAGAAAACAAAAGACAAATGACCATTCAACTCCCTAACAACCAAATTTTGCTCATGCATCGATAAACCCACATCTTTTCTTTTCCACCAAAAATATAAAAAAAAATCAAAAATTACCCCAGAATTTAGTTCCCACAAACGAAATTCTTGACAAATTTTCTAAAAAAAAAATTAAAAATAGTTGAGGATTCGGCTCCTTGAAAATCACATTCTTACATGTGTGTAAAGGGTTCTAGTATGAAAAATAAAGGTCTAGTTGGGGATATTTTTTCAAAATCCGTAATATTCATGAAAAAAGGTCAAAAATCATCCATTATCAATATTTTTGTTTCCAATGCACTTATCAATTATTGTTTAATCAATTTTGATTCAAGACAACATACAACAATTTTGAATTGACAAATGACGTCTATCATAATTGATATGTAGTTTTAGTATTATAGATGCAATAAAGGAAAATGAAAATAAGAAGGGTAATGACTTGGTTCACTAGTTGTTTAAGTAGTGAACTATTATTCTATTTTATGCAGAAAAAATTGATGAGTTAGTGTTGAAAAACCTATAAATTGTCTCTATTAATGAGGTATAATTTACTCGAGAAACTTTTTTATGTTGTTGTCTTAATTTATTTTGTTAAAAAGATATGATGGAAGTACATCTCAACTTGCTTTCTTAGGATTTGAACATCATTATTTTCAAGGGCTTGTTTGGTCCATAAGTTACGTACCCAAAATGATGTGGGTGTTGTTGGTATTTTGGAAAGTGGTGACTGTAGGAACTAATTGAAGGAAATAAGAAAAGACAAAAGTTGTAGAAACTGATTGAAGGTAATTGCACAAGATTGCAAAATTGCTGAACTGATTCTTATTCATTTTGATTTACTTCAATAATATATATATATATATATAATAAAATTACAATTACTGGAAGCTATAAAACAGGAATACTAACAGACCTGTAAACTGACCATTAATGCAATAATAACGGTAAAATAGTTTAAGGTAATAAAATCAGAATTAATAATAATAAAATCTGAATTAATAACCAACATCCTCCCTTAATTCTGATTTGGAACAACCTTCCTGCTGCACAACAGATCTCTTAACTTGATGAAAGCATTGATCTTCGATGGCTTAGTGAAAATATTTGCAATATGATCTTCTGATCTGCAGTATTCCAATTTGATCATGTTCTTCCCAACTTGGTCTCGCAGGAAGTTATATTGAATATCAATGTATTTACTTCTTTGATGAAAAACTGGATTCTCTGCAAGATTAATTGCAGAGACATTGTCAACATAAATCTTAATTGGAATATATAGATTAAAACAATTTGAGTCATGATATTGTTTTTCTCAATCGCCATCAATTCTTCATTCATAGCCTTTTGCCATTTGGGGTGTTGAATGGCATCTGCAAGTCTCATGGGTTCTGAATCTGCAAAAAAAACAAAGTGAACCAAATCTCCATTGTCATCAACTTCATCATCAAGATATACTTCGCAATCTTGAAGGTGTACAGGTTGTCGTTGTTGCCTTCTTGGTCGCTCCATCATAGTTGCAATTGGAGCTGCAACTTTAGGTTGAATTACAACTTCAGGTTGAACTGCAGGTGCTTCAGGTTGAACTGCAGGTGTTTCAGGTTGAACTGCAGGTGCTTCAAGAGTGACTCCATCTTCCACATCATCGTTCAAAACGTAAATATATCATTTTTTTGAATCCATTTCAGCTACTGCATTCCATTGCCATTCTTCATCTTCGGCAAATGTAACATCACAACTGACAATCACCTTCTTTGTCATTGGATTGTACAGTTTGTATCCCCCATGCTTATATCCAATGAAAATAGTCTTCACTGCCTTATCATCCAACTTCGATATTGTTACCTTGGGGACATGAGCATAAGTAATTGACCCAAATACCTTCAAGTGTTTCACATTGGGTTTGAATCTGCTCCATGCCTCAATCGGAGTTGTGTTAGGAACACTCTGAGTGGGTGATCTGTTTATCAAATATACCGCACATGTTACGGCCTCAGCCCAAAAATAATTTGGCATACCTTTCGCTTTAAGCATGCTCCTCGCCATGTCCATGATTGTTCTATTCTTTCTCTCGACAACTCCGTTGTGTTGAGGTGTGTATGGACATGTTATGTTATGTTGCAACCCAAGTTCTTCACAGTGCCTCTTGAACTCATTAGACTTGTACTCACCTCCTCCATCACTACGCACCATCTTAATTTGTCTGTCACTCTGTGTTTCAACAAATGCTTTAAATATTTTAAAGCAGTGAAATACATCATCCTTGCTTTTCAATAGATAAATACAAGTTTTCCTTGAAAAATCATCAATAAAGGTTAAAAAATATTTATTACCTCCAACTGATGATATGTTCATCGGGCCACAAACATCTGTGTGAACAAGCTCCAAAGGAAATTTTGCACACCAAGGCTCCTTAACAAATGGTATCCTATGATTCTTTTCAAAAATGTAAGTCTCACACAATTGATTAGGGTGATGAATATGGGGTAAACCATTCACTAAATTTTGTTTGGAGAGATTTTCCAAACTCTAAAAATTTAAGTGCCCAAAGCGTAAATGCCATAACCACGATTCATTATTCACTATTGCATTCAAGCACTTGAAATCACCCATATGAATATCTACTGGAAACATGTGGTTTTTTGATAAAAAGGTTTTAAGAATCAAATTACATTTTTTTTATCAAAAATTGATAATTTATTTTCAACTATGTGCATCACGTAAGCCTTTTCGGCTAACTGTCCCATACTCAGCAGATTACTTTTCATATCAGGTACATAGAAAACATCATAGATGTACCTGTGATCACCATTCTTCTATGTAATAAGAATTCGCCCTTTTCCAGTCACCGGAACAAACCTGCCATCACCGAATTTCACTTGTGTGCGAAATGAATCATCCAAATCTGCAAACAGCTCCTTCTGACCACACATATGATTCGTGCAACCTGTATTCAAATACCAAGTCTGATTGTTTGGTGTTTCATTTGATGTGGTTGTCATTAGTACTGCATGATCCTCTTCATCTTGTACATGATTATTGTCTTCTTAAGCACAATTGACAGCATGATTATCACCTTTTGATCTGCACTCATTTGCATAATGGTCGTGTTTATGGCAATTATAACACTCAACATTTGATTTATTATAAATGCCTCTTCGTCCTCCGTGTATAGAGTTATTTGAACTTGAATTGTGATTAGAATCAATGTTGTTTTGCTCAGCACCTCCATGATTCTGGCCAACACGACCTTTGCTGGAATAGCTACCACAACGTCCTCGTCCTCTTCCTTGTGAACTACCGTGTTTATGACAGGAGCTACCAATTGAGGCTTGTGCTTGTAAAGCCTGTTCAATTGGTTTTCCAATCTTATTGTCATTCATCCGCTGCTCATGCGCTCGTAGGGAACCAGACAATAACCTTACTGTCATTGTTGAAATGTCATTGGTCTCTTCAATTGCGGCAACAACATGTTCAAATCTGGGAGTTAAAGATCTCAAAATCTTCTCCACCTTTGCCTGCTCCGAATGTGTTTCACCATTGGTCTTCATCTGATTTGTCAAGGCAAGAACTTTATTTATATAAACATCAATAGTCTTTGTGGTTTCCATCTACAGCAATTCATATTGGCGTCTTAGGGTTTGAAGATGCACCCTTTTGATCTTGTCATCACCTTTATAATTGGTTGACAAAATGATCCAAGCATCACTTGCAGTTGTTGCTCCTTCTATTTGCTCAAACGTCTCATCATTCATCCCTTGACGGATGAGATATAAAGCCTTATTGTCCTTCTTCTTCTTATCACGATGCGCTACTCGTTGCGCCTCAGTTGCATTAGCAGCTAATGCAGACACTCCACTCTCAACGACATCCCATAACTCATGATAATCAAACAAAACTCTCATTTGCACACACCACCGATTGTAATTTTTTCCATTAAGGATAGGGACTGATAATTGGGTAGAGTTCATGATAACAGACTGGCTCTGATACCAATTGTAGGAACTAATTGAAGGAAATAAGAGAAGGCAAAAGGTTGTAGAAACTGACTGAAGGTAATTGCACAAGATTGCAAAACTGTTTAGCTGATCTTATTCATTTTGAAATATATATAATAAAATTACAATTACTGGAAGCTATAAAATAGGAATACTAACAGACCTATAAACTGACCATTAATGCAATAATAACGGTAAAATAGTTAAAGGTAATAAAATCAGAATTAATAATAATAAAATATGAATTAATAACCAGCAGTGACAAACAATGTCTAAACCATGTTCTAAGGCCCTAAATAAGGCGTAACATGTACTCCATTATACTTTCTTAGAATAGTTACAATTGGTCCAACACTATCAATCTTTATTAAATAAGTACCAAAACTGATAAAAAGAAGTTCCTTATATACTTTTTCCTAAAAATGAGAAAAGCATAAATTCGTTTAAATTCAACATAAAATAGATTAAATTCATGCTATAGGTATTTAATGTTTTCAAATTTAATTTTGTTTATCTCTTTCTCCCTTTCTTTATAAATATCCTTTAAATTTATTTTGAAGAAATAAAAAAATACAATCAGTTTTCTTAACCTTATTAAAATATTTATAATATCTTCTACTTTACCCTTTTTCATTTTTACTTTATATATATATATATAATATTTTTTGTATCATATACTACAAGTTTTTATAAAAAACTGTTGGGATTATCTTAAATCTGATATTATGGAAGCGTTATACCTTTTCCAGGAAACGGGGGATATTCCAAAGGGTGTAATGCCTCCTTCATAGCGTTGGTACCTAAAGTGAATGATCCCCTATCCTCGAGCAGTTTAGGCCCATTTCCCTGGTAGGAGTCTTTTATAAGATTGTTATTAAGGTGTTAGTGGGTCGCATGAAGGAAGTGTTGGCTTTGGTTATTGATGAACACCAATCTGCTTTTTTGAGAAATAGAGGTTTATTAGACAGTGTTCTCATAGCAAATGAGGTGGTGGAGGAGGTGAGGAGGAATCAGAGGAGTGCACTTTGCTTTAAGGTGGACTACGAGAAAGCATATGATTTAGTAAGGTGGAATTTTCTACTTGATATGCTACACAGGTTGGGGTTTCATAGCAAATGGATAAAGTGGGTTACAGGGTGCTTGAAATCGTCTTCTAATTCAGTGTTAGTTAATGGAAGTCCGACTGAGGAATTTAAACCCTCAAGAGGGTTGAGACAGGGAGATCCTTTGGCTCCGTTCTTATTCCTTGTGGTAGCTGAAGGCTTGGCTGGGCTAGTGAGGCAAGCGTCTAAGCAAAAAATGCTCACAGGTGTGAAAGTGGGGAGGGACATTGCAGTATGTTACAATTCGCAGATGACACCCTATTCATGTGTGAAGACTCATTTTCTAATATCTTTTCTATTAAGACGATTCTAAGATGTTTTGAACTTGTTTCTGGGCTGAAAATTAATTTCCACAAATCGAAGCTGGCAGGTATAAATGTGGATAGGTATACATTAGAAACCTATGCGAAGACTTTAAATTGCAATACCATGCAGATCCCTTTCAAGTATTTGGGTCTTGAAATAGGTGGTAATCCTGGAAAGGCATCATTTTGGGAGCCTGCCATCAATAGAATTAATGCTAGACTGAGTTCTTGGAAAGGGAAGTTCTTGTCTATGGCAGGAAGAATCTGCTTGATTAAATCAGTCTTTACATCCATTCTCTTGTTTTATCCGTCTTTGTTTAAAGCTCCGGCTTCGGTTTTTGTAACAAGATCAAGAGTATACAAAGGATTTTTTTGTGGGTCTGGGGTAGAGACAACAAGTCTATACCATGGGTAAGCTGGGAGAACATTTGTAAGCCCTGTGAAGAGGGTGGGTTAGGAATCAAAAATATCAGGAAATTCAACTTTGCTCTCATGGCGAAATGGAAGTGGAGGTTGATGAGTGAAGAGGAGGGGAAATGGAAAGATATTTTGAAATCTAAATATATAGCGGTATCTAGTAATACCCATGACCAGATGAAAAAGCAATCAAGGTGGTGGAGTGATTTACTTAAAATTTGTAGAGAAGGTGAGGACGAAGGGTGGTTCCAAAAAGCCTTAGTATGGAAAGTTCGATCTGGTGACTCAATTAGACTGTGGGAAGATCCCTGGGTTAATAACAATAATCTCAAGGATTTATATCCTAGATTATACACTTTGTCCTTACATCAAGGATTGACAGTGGGGGAGACTGGTTTTTGGGGAGAAGGTGGATGGCAATGGAACCTAAAATGGAGGAGGGAGAGGTTTCAATGGGAATTGGACCTGGAGGAAGAATTATTGATAATTCTGGATAAGGAAGTCTTATATAAAGATGTAAAGGATTTAATTACATGGAGAGGGGATTCCAAGGGAATTTTCATTGTGAAATCAGCATACAATTTACTGACTAACCAAGATACTGGACCAAGTAGTGATGTGTTTAGTCTGTTGTGGAAGACCAAAGCTTTACCAAAAGTTATGATTACTACGTGGAGAATTCTTTGGGACAAAATACCAACTAGGAGGAATCTGGAGTCACGGGGCATCATAGTAAACTCAACTCTATGCGTGCTCTGTAATATGGCAGAAGAAACTACTCAGCACTTATTTTTAGATTGTAATTTTGCACATCGTGTGTGGATGTTATGTTGCAGATGGATTGGTATCTTGGGAGCACACAATAAGGATATTGGCAGTCACTTTACGAACTTTCACCTAGTCCACATGTCCGAGAAACAGAACCAAGTATGGAAGGGAGTGTGGGCAGCGATTGTACGTTGTATATGGGAGCACATGAATAATGTGATTTTTAGACAAGGGGTCCCTGATTCTGAGGAAATCTTTCAAGCGACTCAACTTCTCTCTTGGCTATGGTTGAAACATAGGGAAGGCTCTTTTTCATATTCTTTCTCTGATTGGCACTTGAATCCTAATCAGTGCCTTCTATGTATCAGATGAGCTCGATATGGTGCAAAAGGGAACATTTATGAAGAAGTGCACTACGAAGAGACATCCTTCCTGTAGGTGAGAAATTCTGGAACTTGTTGGTGGAGGCAGGGGTGGTCATATACTGGGGCAGCTTATAAATGTGAGACCTTTATCTAAGGTAAATCTGTTGTAGATTTATCCTTGAGGTAAACAAGTAACAAATGTAGAAGGCTAACTACAAGGAAGTTTAGTAGAGATGGAGGAGTTGCTGGAAAGTATGGGGGGGGCATAACACATGTATACATGTAGTAATATTGTGATTGGGGTAAATTCTAGATAATGAAGGAGCAGGGGGAGATGAAGCCAATACACACTGAGGCAGCTACGTTACTTTAACTTTGATCTCTTGGTACAAACAGGGAGCACAAAACATACTTGAGTTTGGATAACAACGTTATATCCAGCAGTGGAGAATCAGCCCGCAAGGTACATAGAGCAGCGTAGAATGGAAATCTGGATAGGTTTGGTTTGGTTAGTTGGAGAGAAGACTTATAGGGAGAAAGAGGTGCAGGGTAGTGGATACTCCTTTCCGAAAATACAATGTAGAGAGTATTTGTGCAGATGTGGTAAAGCATTCGGTGGAAGAGTGAAGGTGAAGGAATGAGGCGATTTGCAGAACTGCCAAGTGGCAATTTCTATGCCTCATACAAACTGCCTTATACAACTTTGCTGGAATAACTAGGAATATGCACATGGTTCCTAAACCATGAATGCCAAACGATGCATACAACTTTATAAGGCCACAATCCCCTATTTTCTCTTAATAGGCATCATAGAATGAGACTGTGCAGGTGTTGTTTCCTTTGTTTAGAGGTGGATTTTGGGATTATTATGTATCTGTTGGAATTGATCTTATATTTATTTTGTATGAACCGGAGCCGACTGTAGCGTTGGATTCCAAGATTTTTGTATACGGGTTGAGGTACCCTGAAGTATCTCCTTTATTCTATTTTATTCTTTGCTAATAAAATATATATATATATATATATATATATATATATATATATATATATATATATATATACTACAAGTTTTATTTTCAACTTATACATAAATGTTTGAATATCTCACATTCACATTGATTAAAGACACTTTTGTTTATTCTTCAATGCAAATTACAACTCATGCTAATTAAGATACTTTTGTGATTGTTCGCTAGTCGGTTAACAACTCTTAAACGTAATTAAAGCATGGTCGTCTTAATTTGATGAACTGTGGATTAATTGTTATTCTAATTAGATTTATTATCACTTAGAGAAAGAAAAATAAAAAAAAGAGTCGTGGGTTTTATTCCATTTATTGACAAATATTTGTAATTATCGTTATTTTTCTATAATGTAAGAACTGGTAGTCGATCAGATCGAGTTGAATATAAATACTGGTAAATTAGTTTAGTGTCTATTTAATTAATTGACAGCGGTTTAACCGAAAAAACTTCCTTCAATTTTTTCCTAAAAGATAAAAAATATATAAATTTTTTTTCTTTTAAAAACATTATCAATTTTAATATTATCTTAGAAAAATAAACTTTAAGTGAACTAAATATAATAGAATCTCCATAAAAGAAATTACACCTATTTATATATATATATATTATATTTTGATTATATCCATGAAATATTTAATATATTTTTTATGAGTAGTAGATATGTTGAATGTGAAACTGTATATATAATGGCCGACAATAAATTACGTGATATATGTCTAATAATCTTTATAAAAATAAATTATTAAATTGAATATTTATCTTTATTTTCAAATAATAGTATTTTAAACTCAATTACTGTAAAGTATTTTATTTTTACCTGTATTTTGAATATGAAAAATTTTAAAATGTAATATTTTAATTTTTAATATTATTAAACTACGTTATTAATGTTATTTTATATATTTTATTTATACTGCTTGAAAATCAGAGGTGAAGTAATTATTCTTAAATAGGTGTTTTGACCTGTTGAATCAGGGTCAGTTTTTTTTCTTATATTAAATGAAAGATGCAGAATGAGTTGGGTGATAGTGAAATGGAGTCTTGCAAGTTGCAACATACCCAGTCAAAATTAGGGTAGATCTCATGATGCAACCGCAACCGCAACCGCTTCGCACCGCAACCGCTTCGCACCCACACTCCTTGCGTTTGAGCAGCACCCACTTAGGGTTCAGGGATTTGTATTGCCGATCAAAAAAAAAAAAGAGGGTTCAGGGATTTGTGAAACAAAATTCAAATTCCCTTTTACAAAAACGCCATGCCACGTCAGCGATGTCATTTTACAAAAATGACATGCCACGTAAGCTATACATCCACCTAAGCTAGATGTATTCTGGCGCAAACAAATCAGGGGTGTCTAAAAATCATTATTCATTCTGGCGCAAGCAAATCAGGGTGTCTAAAAATCATTATTTTTTGCGAGAACACTTTCAACGTGTGTCATAGTGCCCCTTTTCCCTCCTTTTTCTTTATATACACCCCTTTTTCCATGGTCTAAGTGCACCTTCTTCTTTCTACTTATAAGCACTAGAGAAAAAATGGCAAGTGTTGATGAGATCCACAAGGCACAGAGGACAGAAGGCCCAGCCACAATCTTGGCAATAGCCACTGCTACTCCTCTCAACTGTGTGGAACAAAGCACCTATTCTGACTACTATTTTCGTGTCACCAAGAGTGAACATAAGACAGAGCTCAAAAAAAAATTCGACCTCTTATGTAATAACATCATATATACATGAATATTCCTTTTGTTTTTGTTTGGGTTAATTTGCTCCTTGGTTCATACTCTATTCATAGCATGCATGCATAACACACTTAACTCAGTTGCATTTATATTTCCTTAGGCAAAAAGTCAATGATTAAGAAGCGACACATGCAGTTGACAGAAGAGATGCTAAAGGAGCACCCCAACATTGGTGAGCACAATGCACCTTCATTGAATGCAAGGCAAGACTTGGTAGTGATGGAAGTAGCGAGGCTAGGAAAAGAGGCTGCAACAAAGGCCATGGAAGAATGGGGTGAACCAAAGTGTAAAGTCACCCACCTAATCTTTTGCACCACAAGTGGTAATGACATGCCTGGTGCTGACTTCCAACTCACCAAACTCTTGGGGCTTAACCTCAACGTGAAGCGTTACATGATATACCAACAAGGATGTTATGCCGGTGGAACTGCTCTTCGTTTGGCCAAAGACTTGGCTGAAAACAACAAAGGTGCTCGTGTGTTAGTAGTTTGCTCAGAAATCACCATATTCACCTTCCGTGGCCCCAGTGAGGCTCATGTTGATAACCTTGTGGGGCAAGCACTCTTTGGAGATGGTGCTTCTGCTGCCATTATTGGTTCGGACGTAATACCCAATGTTGAGAAGCCTTTGTTTCAACTAGTGTGGACTTCTCAAACAATAGTGCCAAATACTGAAGAGGTCATTGCATTGCACCTTCTTGAAGCTGGTCTGACATTCCATGTTCTCAAGGATCTTCCTGATCTTATTTCAAACAACATTGAGAATGTTCTTGTTGAAGCTTTTCAACCACTAAGCCTCTCTGATTATAACTCCATCTTTTGGATAGTGCATCCTGGTGGACGTGCAATTCTAGACCAAGTTGAGGAAAAGTTAGGTTTGAAGCCAGAAAAACTGCGAGCCAGTCGACATGTTCTTGCTGAGTATGGTAATATGGCAAGTGCTTGTGTGCTTTTCATAATGGATGAAATGAGGAACAAGTCCAAAGAAGCTGAACTTTCCACAACTGGAGAAGGTTTTGATTGGGGAGTACTGTTTGGTTTTGGACCAGGACTCACTATTGAGACTATTGTGCTGCGTAGTGTCATGCTGTAAATCCAAAATTCCTCTTACCAAGGGCACAAATCTAATGTCTTGTGTAATTTTCTTTATTATTGTCAATTACTTCTCATTTGCAAGTTCAATTATGTTGAGTGTTTTGTTTTAAAATGGAAAATATATTGAGATTCTCTGTTAAAAAAAGTCACATTACTATAAAGAAGCAAGTTCATTGATGCTGTATCAGTTGTTAGATGATCGAAAATGAACATTTTTGTTGACTGTTCTTACATCATCAATAACCTTCATTGTGAACTTTCCAATATCAATGCCATCAACAAGTAAGCTGCACAGATGGAAAAAAAATGGTCAAAATTTAGAGGAATTTGTTCAGTAAAAATGTATGGAATAAAAATAACAGGTTTTGTCTAGTTATATTATACCTTTGACATTACCATAACCATATATTTGCAATAGAATTGCAAATGGGACCCCATATTGCTCAACCACGCGCCTAATCAATAGCTTCTCTTCGTACATTCTTAGACCTGTCTCCACAGGATTAGCTCGGTCCAAATCATGCCAAAACTCTGAAGCCAAAAACCTCTAATACTTGGTAGGATCTAGTCTCTCCATATGAAAATCTCCCTTATCAATACTATTTGTTTCCTCTGCACTTATATTTTATTGTTTAATCAATTTTGATTCAAGACAACATACATAAATTTTGGACTAACAAAGCCAAATTTTTGAGCTAATCCAACGGTTGAGTTTTGACTTGGATAAGAACGAAAGTTGAGTTTGGAAGGGTGAGGAGATGGTATCTTATACGGTTAATTCAGTTTATAATTGTTTTATGGGGAGTTGTGAAGGAGAGGATACCACAGTATATAAGCAGTTTTGGAGGTGTAAAGCGCAACCTTCTGCACTCGTTACTGCTTGGAGGGTGCTGGACATTTGTTTTTCGAATGTAGATTTGTTTGGCTAGTTTGGAGTCATTGCTTTGAATAGATTGGAGTGCAGTTCGTGTTTCACAACGTTCCTTTGCTAAATTTTTCCCAGTTCAGACTCAGAAATGCTCCCGGCGATGTATGGGGAGCGGTTTGGATTGCAGTGGTAAACGAGTTGTGGAAGCATAGGAACTGTTGAATCAAGTGTGTTCAAGCTTTGAAGAATCCAAATCCTTTGTGTTTGACGGAATACTGGATGTGCTTGTTGTTGCTGAGGTACTTTAGAATAAGATCTGGGGTAGATTATATTTGTAATCCACTCTATGTTGAATCTAAAGCTTAAGTGTTTTCAAATATTTTAAGATTAAAGTGTTTTTCAAACTAAGTGAAAAACAACCTGTTGTTTTGTCGAAACAACCGATTGTTTTATACTTAAGTGTTTTTGAAAAAGTTTGAAAATTGTTTTGGATGGTTGACTTGCTGTCAAACCCAAACAACCGATTGATTCGCTATTTCAACTGATTGTTTGTTTGGAATCCTAACAAAAAACAGTATTGTTAGTTAAAAGAGCTTTAATTGATTTCATAACTGAATACGCTCCTGCTTTAAATGCTTTGACCAAGATTTGAATACTATAAATAGTTTGTTAATGTTTTATAACAAACAACAAGAAAGAAAAACAGATTTGAGTTTTTCAAAGAGTTTTTGAAGCATTTGAGTTTGAACTTTGAGCTTTGGATATTCAAGAGAGAAGTGGAATAGGATTACTCTGTATTGATTTCAGTTGATTCTGTAACAGTGTAATTCGTTATGTCAATTATGTACATTCTGGTGTTGTAAAGCCAAAAAGGGTTGTGTGCTCTTGAGGTTGTCAAGATCAACATTCTTGGTGGTGTATGTGCTGAGCCAAAGGAAGTGTGTGTCTTGAGGGGATCAAGGTCACTTCTTTGGTGGTGTGTATGTAATCTAGATTTGATTACCTAGTCGATTCCCGAGTGGTTTCTGGGAAACTGGATGTAGCTCTTGGGTTAAGAGTGAACCAGTATAAACTGTTTGTGCACTTCTCTCTCCCTTAAACTCTTTAAATTAAGTTGTTGTTATATTACTGGTATAAACAACCGATTGTTTCTGCGAAACAACTGATTGTTTTTCTGTTGCTTTTCTGTTTTGAGCTTTGTTATTGGCAAACTGAATTCCTAAATCTGGTTTCTTGTAAAGAATTTCATTCTATCTTAAAGAGTTTGTGAAAACCCTCTTTAAACCCTTCACTCCCCCCCCTCTAGTTTAAAACCATACATTCTAACAATTGGCATCAAGAGCTTGGTACTTGAAAATTACTCAAGTTTGATCCTAAAACCTTTTTTCAATGGCTGAAAAACTACCTTTTGGAAAGGGTCCATCAATCAACAGACCACCTCTTTTCTGTGGTTTGAATTACCAATTCTGGAAAGTTAGGATGAAAATCTTTGTTGAATCTCTTGACAAGGGAATTTGGGATGCAATTGAAAATGGTCCTTTTATTCCAAAATTTGAAAAAGATGGATCTTCCATTGAAAAATCTTGGTCTCAATGGACTGATTCTGAAAACAAGAAGGCCAAATTTGACTGTATTGCTAAGAACATCATAACATCTGCCTTGAATTCGGATGAATTTTTCAAGATTTCTCAATGCTCCTCGGCCAAGGAGATGTGGGACACTTTGGAGGTGACTCATGAAGGAACCAATGATGTGAAGAGAGCTAGAAAGCATACTCTAATTCAGGAATATGAAATGTTTAGAATGGTTAAAGGTGAGTCAATCGCTGAAGTACAAAAAAGGTTCACCCACATCATCAACCACCTTATGAGCCTTGGGAAAACCTTTGATAAAGAAGAGCTAAATATCAAGATCCTCAAGTGTCTTGATAGATCGTGGCAACCAAAGGTGACAGCAATTTCTGAGTCAAAAGATTTGACATCCTTGACAACAGCTTCTTTATTTGGTAAGCTTAGAGAACATGAGTTAGAAATGAATAGACTCAATGTTCAAAAGAGTGAAGACAAACATGTGAGAAGCATTGTCTTGAAAGCTCCCAAGCACAAAAGCAAGCAAGAATCAAGTGATGAAAGTGAAGAAGAAAACCTTAGTTTGTTGTCCAAGAAGTTTCGTAGATTTTTGAAGAGAAATCGCAACAAAGAAGCCAACAAAGAAAGGTATGACAATAAGAAAACTAGTGATTTCAATTCTAACAACTATACTTGTTTTGGTTGTGGTGAACAACGGCACATTAAAGCAGATTGCCCAAACAAAGAAAGCAATGAAAAGAAATCAAGTCACGAGGAGAAAAAGGGAAAGTCAAGAAGAGCATACATAGCTTGGGATGAGAATGAAGTCTCCTCATCAAGCTCATCATCAAGTGAAGAAGAAAAGGCAAACATATGCTTGATTGTAGAAGGAGATGATGAGTTATGCAGCTCAAGTGATGTAAGTTTATGTGCTTCTCTAAATGCTGAAAATTATAGTAAATTGCTTGAAGCTTTTCAAGAAACACATGAAGAAGCTAACCGATTGGTTCTCTCAAACAACCGTTTGAAAGGGCTTAACAACTGGCTTGAAAAGAGGATTAAGGCACTTGAAGAAGAGCTGGAAAAATCAAAAATTGATTTTGAAAATCTGAAAAATCATTGCAAAAACTCTTCTTGCAAATGTGACACTCTCATTTGTGATTATTGTGAAAAGATGAAAGTTTTGTGTGATTGAATTTTGTTCTGCGAAATTATCACTTGTCTTTTGCGTTTTTAGAAGAAAAAAGATTTCAGAATTCCGTTCTCATAATAACTTTTAGGAATTTAGTATTTTCTATTATTTCTGACGTTAGAGTGGAGCTGAGTTTACTAGTGGTGTTCATAATTTTCACATTCATATTTTAATTTACACATTTAAAACTTTATCATGAATTTTGATTTAGACAGATTTTAGGAGGGGGTTTTGATTTTTTTTATTGATATTGGGTGAGAGTGGAACTATAAAAGATTTTTTTTTAAAAAAATTGTAATTAAAATATTTTTCAAAAATTTAATTAAAAATGGGAGAATAAATTTTAATTATGAAAAAATAATTATTTAATTATGTAAGGTTGAATATTGTTGGGTAGAGAATGAAAATACTTTTAGATTTGAAAATAGAATGTGAAAGTTAAAAACTAAAATAATAAAAATTTGAAATGATTTTAAAAAGTGCAGTTGGAAATATTAAAAAAAATAGATAGTTTAATTTTTATTAGAAATTATATAAAAAATCTAAAAACAAATATAAAATGAATATAAATGTATTATAATTTGTATATATAAAAATGGAAGAAGTAAAAGGAAAAAAATATTTTATGGTTAAAACTGCAACTGCAAATTGAATTAAAATTTGGTGGGTGGGACTAGGGGTGTTGGGTTTAAGTTGTATAAGAGATGAAGAAAAAAAAATAATGTAGGTGGAGAATTAATTTGTTATATGTTTTTTTAAATTAAAGTTGTGATTATTATTGGGCTGAAAATGAAAAGGAATTAATAAATAATAAAGAATTGATAATTTTGGTTTGATTTATTAAAAAATAAATGTATTCTTCCTAAAAAAAATTATTTATCAGGGTTAAAAAAGTAGAATTATATATATATATATATATATATTAATGAAATAAATGAATGTTTTCAAAATAAATATAAAATAATAAATTAAAAAGAGTTAGTTTAAATTTACTCATCTATAATTGTTTTTTTTCATATCACAGAGTTAAGTAATGTGCATCGTCACATCACTCTTCCATAATTACTTTATCTCAGGCCACAGAGCATAATAATGTGCATTGTCACATGACTCTCCATAATTATTTCTTCTCATGTCACACATCACAAAATGTCAAGTAACTTCTCCATAATTGTTTTTCCTGATTTCACACACCATAATGATGTGCATTGCATATCTCTCTTCCAAAATTGATTTTCCTCAAGGCGTACACCTCAAAATTAGATTACACATGTCAAGATTTTCAATAGCACCAATGTGCACATGATAACACACTTAATAAATTAATGATCAAATACACACAGTTCATTGCACACGTCATAAACAAACATCTTTGCTAGTATCTCAATCACTCTCCAACTATAATATATATAAATTATTCCATCCCATATCACTGTGAAACCATCCAACTAACACATAATATATACAAATTCTTCCTTCTTTCCAAACCTTTTGCTTTTATCTTCAAATGGACTATCTTTGCGTAATAGACACTAAGAATTTTCACAATTCTGATTTTGTTGTTCTCTTTGCAAATGGCCAGACAATAGAAAATGATAAAGGCATCCACTTTCAAAATCCATCTCTTAAATGTTTTTCCTATCTCTTTTAGAGGAAAAAGTTTGTGGCGCTTTGGGACTGCAAGATCACACAAGATTGACAAAGGTGTACTACCTCCAACCTCCGGTAACCACATAGGGGAAAATTAGGTACAATATTGTTCACATAAAATTGATGAAAATGTTTCGAAATTGTTAACTTGGAAGTCTCATTTTTCAGTTCCTACAATGATTGAACTCTATGCCAAGTTAATAATATCTACAAAGGAAATTTTGCGCCTTCTAGATGCATTGACGACATCCAACTCTTCCACAAATGAAGACCCAATCAATTCAACTAAAATAATAATCTACTACGGAGGACTTATTCAACGGGCCACCATAATAAAAGGTCCAAATGGGTACGGTCAAACCTACACATGTGTCAACCTTAAAACAATGTCAATCTCACATAATTGCTCTTTTAGTCAACTATTTCACAACATATCGGAAACACAATATGGGGACCAAAAACAAGTTGCAAAAATAAACTACCACGTCTAGTTAGAGTTGTCAATGGAAAACTTGTACACAAAACAATACAAATACAAAATGATGTTGACGTTTAACAAATGATTAACCATTGCAAAAGAACTCAACTTGTTAACATAAGTGTGCAACATGAAGATTCAACTAAAAAAATTGATTTTTTTGTCCAAATAAAAAATTTACGTAGTCCAATACCTCAAGAATTGGCTAAAGACTTAGAAGATAGTACTTACATCAACCATCTCGGCAAAACAGGTTTTGCACTTTTCTAAATTACTAGTGCTTTCACAACAAGAAAATCATTAAATAGCAACCAAATTTAGAGACAAAAAATAATTAGTCACTATATTGACTAAGTTAAATACTATTTTAGAGACTAAAAAAATTATTGGTATCCAAAGTGATTTATATTTTAATAAAAATATATAAAATGGTTTCTAAATTGGTATCTAAATTAGCTACCATGATTTTAGCTACTAATATTTTAGATTTTAAATTAGCCTCTAAAAGACTAATAGAGATTAATTTAAAATATAAAGTACTTAGTAGTTAAAACCTTGGTAGCTAATGCTTATATACAAACTTAGAAACTTCATTATAAATTTTTGGTATAATTACCTTATTTGTCCCTACATTTTGGGGCAATATTCAATTCAGTATAGTGGTTTTTTTTTAAAATAATTTGGTCCCTATATTTTTTTAAAAGTACCCAAATGGGTCTTTTTCGTTAAATCTCACCTTACGGCGTTAAGTGCTACTTTTGTGACAGAGAGAGATGAATTGAGAGATGTGATGTGGAGGATACCTCAGCGCTTCTTTCTTCCCTTGAAACATAGGTATTTGTGCTCTAGTTTTGCCACCACAACGGTGTGGCGCACCGCGACCTCAAGCCTTAGAACCTCCTCATCTCCCTCCTCCACCCTCGTCACCACCACCGCTCGTCGTCACTCCATCATTTCCAATTTGGCATCCGAACCCTCACATTCCCCCCTTCTTCCTTTCCTCGTTTCATCGCCCCACCGCCACCTTCTCTTTGATTTAGAGTTCCATGCTCTAACAAAGCAGCCTTGTCGGCGACATCGTCTCCTCCACATCGTTGCCGACGAGAAGCCCTAGCATCTGTCACACCTAATTTCAGCGACATTTTGCACCTGCAAACAATTAAGCATTTTGTTTTCATCGCTTTCCCCTGAAGACGTTATAGTCTCGAGACACTGCAACACAGGCACCATGGATCCCTGCATACATTCTTAGGCCACAAGATTAAATTACTAGGACAAAACTTGCAAAGTTTGGTAAAGAAAAATGGAATCTGAGAATCATATTCGAACAGGGCGAACCCTAAATGGGTTTTAGGGTTTATTGAGGAAACTTCCATATACTTTCCCAAATTGATTTTGATTTCATGTTTTCAGTTAGAGTGACTTTATCTTTTTTCTGGTTCGAAAATGTTACATCTTTATCTCTTTGTTATCGCAACAGTAACCGATGTGTGAGACTAGTGGCCATGACGGAGCTGCGAGAGCATTTGGGTCTCGTTCACGAACTTGCAAGCCCCTACTAGAACCCCGTCTAAGACGCTTGATGGTGACGGGGTTGAACAGGTGTAGCCCTTGTACACGTGGTCAAATCCCCCTTACACCTCACATCTCTCAATCCCCCCTCTTTATTCCACATAAGCATCAATTGACGTCGTTTGGCACGACTTAACAGAAAGAACCATTTTGCATACATTTTGAAAAATATAGGGATCAAATTGATTTTTTTTAAAACCACTATACTAAATTGACTATTGACCCAAAATGTAGGGACGAATAAGGTAATTATACCTAAATTTTTATTAATATTAAAACTACTTTAAATACCAATAACTTTTTTAGTTTATAAAATGGGCTCTAATATAGTCAATATAGTATTAGTTATTTTGATCTCTAAAAATAGTTTATATTTAATAATTTTCTTGTAGTGTTTTATTATTGTCATTTTTATGTTATATCAATTCAATGTATTGTCTTTTATCAACATTTAACTAATATATAAATTAAATTTGAACTATTTGTCACCATATATTGATGGGGAAAATGCACGCGAAAGCAACACACAAAATCACGAATCAACTGTAACAAATAAGCAACACAGAATTTAACGTGGTTCGGTCACCAATCTGCAACCTACGTCCACGAGCAACTAATTAGGTTTTCATTCTTTTAGTTATAATTTTATTACAAGCACAAAGATCTCTTAAATAGAGATTATAGAGGGGACACAATAATTAAGTCCACTCACTAAAATATGGTGTCTAGTCAGCCCAGCCCAATTGGTCCTGGCTTCACACTCAACAATCTCCCACTTGAAGCCACGAAACAATTGTCACCTTCGTTTCAATTGTGTACATGTACTTTTGTAATCTGTCAACATAACTCAATGTTCCACCACTAGTTGCCACCAGCCTTCTTAATCATCTTAAAGACTTTGTTGAAACTTCCCTGAGTTTCAACACATTCGTAATGACTGAAACTACCACTGACCCGTCTTCTGTTCCTACCGGCTCCCACTTACACGAACTGTCGGATCCTGGAATTGCCTAAGAACAAACATACTCCATACTCAACAAGAATTTTCTGGAGATGTTTCAATAGTTGGTATACTGGTTCTCCTAACCCACTATCGTCTAGGAACCTCAACTGAAACACGACCCGTGCTCCACTGCCATAAGTACCTCTAACTGGTCTACCTGAACCTTTCCATGCTCGTTCATCCTGAATCTTACTTGTGGCTCTGGGTTTCTCTCTTGTAAAGACAACCCTCTTCTGCCCACGAGATTCTGTGAACCGAACTTTGTTTATCTTCTAAATTTGGACAGTCACTCCCTCAAACGGTAATCTGACCATATACAATGAACCTCTCTTTCTTCTGCGAGCCATGATAAGATTTCCCTTGACAACCTTCCACTGCTGATTTTCGAACTTCACAACATGTCCCTGTTCGTCCAACTGCCTAACAGATATCAAACTTTTCATTAAGCTTTGAACAACTCTGACATCCTCCAAAGTCCAGAAACTGATTGGCTTCTTCAACACTATGTCACCCATGCCCGTAACATCAAGAGTTTTGTTGTCCGCTAGTCTTACCTTTCTAAAGTCCTCAATAACTAGATTCTGCATTGCTTCACTGTTGTGGGTATCATGAAATGAAGCACCATAATCCATGACCCAGGAATCCACACTACTATCCGCGCAACAGACTAAGAGGTCCTCATCTGCGGAGTCTTCTGCAATGTTGACTTGTTTATCATTTGGGCATTGATTCCTAAAATGCCCCACCTCCTTGTCGTTCCAACATGTTACACCTAAGCAATCCTAAGTCTTTGATTGACTCCTTCTTCTGATCATGCTCCCACTACCTCTGATATTTCTCTTACCTCTGATGACATTTAGCGATTCACTAGATAATTCTCCAGAACTCCTTCTTCTGATGTCCTCGCCAAGAAAGAGATCATGAATTTTCTCAAAAGTAAATCCATCGGGTCCCGCTGAACTGGTAACTGTTGTAACTGTTCTGGACCAACCATCAGGTAATGACGATATCAATAGTAAAGTTTGAACTTCATCATCGAACTTAATGCCCATTTACGTAAATCTGACTAAGATCTAATTCATTTTATTGATGTGCTCAGTAATTGAACTAGCAAATCCTCAATTTGCATTTTCCACCAACTGAAGTTTGTACCATCGAATTTTTCAATTCGAAACTTCTCGTCTTTTGCCATCTCAAACGATTAGTCGAGATACTCAGTACAACTAATTTCATATCTTAGCAATTTTTTTTTTTAAAATCAAGAACACAAAAATTGCACCACCCAAAACCACTCACCAAAAGACCTGGTCGCAGTCTCCATTGCATTGGCGCTCCGCCGCACTGGACCACAACTTCCAGGACGCGCACCGCCGCTATTCGCTCCGCACCACACTGGCGCGCTTCGCACCACCACCGTCGCTGGTCACCTCTGTCGCACTACACTTTGTGTCGTCTCAAACCAACACACCTGCAGAACGCACATGCAACCCTAGCTTTGGGATGTCGTTGTCGTTCCTGTGAAACCCTAGCTTTGGGATGTCACTGCCGCCCCTGCGAAAACCTAGCTTTGGGACGGTATTGTCGCCCTTTCGAAATCTTAGCTTTGAGACGTCGTTGCAGCCGCAATTTTCACGTCTCGTCGATTAATTTCTGTTGATCGGATCTCTAGTGTGTTAACAAACCAAGCTCTGATGCCACTTGATAGAAAAACCGCACGCGGAAGCAACACACACAATCACGAATCAACTACAGAAAATAAACAACACAGGATTTAACGCGGTTTGGTCGCGAATCTGCAATTTACGTCCACGAACAACTAATTAGGTTTTCATTCTGTTTGTTACAATTTTATTACAAGCACAAAGATCTCTTAAATAGAAATTATAGATGGGACACAATAATTAAGCTCACTCACTAAAACATGGTGTCTAGTCAGCGTAACTCAATTGGTCTGGCTTCACACTCAACATATATTTCATTTTAATTAAATCAATCTATTACTTAATTAGATATTTTAAACAAACTAAAAATAAAAAATTTAATTTAAATGCCAATATTATAGTTTATTGCCTATGAATGAAGTATTACCATTGAACCAATGGATACATTACAAAAAAAAAAAATCGCCAGAAATGCTATTAGTTAAGTTCGTTAATCTCCTATAATCATGCAATACGAATTTAAATGATTTATAAGAAATAAGGAAAATATAACACTAAGAATTATATTGGTTCATGGTTCACCCTCACAAGAAAGTAACATTCAATTGCTTAATTACCCTAATTAAGTCAACCCACTAATTTGAAGCTTTTACAAAAAGAAAAACAATAAATACAACACACTTTAAGATCTTGAACCCTACAAGTTCTCTCTTGTCACTGTCTCAAGACAATGCTATTGACAACCCTAGTTAAGAAAAAAAAAACTTAAATTTTTTTTTTATGAAACTAGACCAGTTAAAAAAATTAGCTTAAGCGGAGAAAAAGAGAGAGAAAGAATTGTGATATTCAAAATAAGTTAATCCATATATGATCTAGATTTAATGACCTTGTAGAAAAAATCCCAGAAATTTTTTTTCAAAATGCAAAGCTCTCACTCAAAACAATTTAAAAAATTTTATCCCTTTTAAACTTTCAGTTAATTGTATTTAAAAGCAATATATGAAACATCGTTTATTAGGATGGGAGGTGTAGGCAAATAAAAATGGTTTTAATTAAATAAAACAAAAATCTACGTAGTTCCACAAAATTTTAGTTGGTTAAAACAATATTTTAATTAGTTGAAATACCTTAAAAGTGCCTTTTTAGTGAGTTTAGCCAATTAAAATTGTGTTTTAATTGGTTAAAATATCACGAACTTCATTATTTAAAATACTTAAATGATTTCAATCTACTATTATTTAATCTATTAAAATGTTCTAGCTTCTAAACCTAGTAAGATCAAAAACATTTTAGTTTATTAAGACATTTTTAATAAACTAAAATTGACTTAGAATTTAAAATAAAGTTATAAATACTTCTTAAAGACATTTTAATATGTGAAAATTGACTTTAAATCATGTACAATAGGGATCATATAATAATGTTAAGACAAGTTAGACAGTCTAACACGTATTGTAACTGTGTTAAGAATTTTTGTTTTGAATGATTTTCTATTACTCCTTAGTATAGGGTCCATATATGGAGGTTTTCTCGGCTTACAACAAAAATGTTGTATTATGAGTAAACTATGTGTATAAATCATTTGGTATTAATAAAGATGTTTTGTTTAATTTTGTTCTTGTGTTTCTTGAATTTTTATTGTTGTCAAACCCAACAATTGGTGTCGTGTGTAGGAACAAGAAAATAAAACCAAGAAGTTAAAGAAATGACCATCAAGTTTGAGATCAAGAAGTTTATCAAAAAGAATGGCTTTGGATTGTGGAGGCTCCAAACGAAGGCAATCTTGATTCAGCAAGGTTGTGATGATACTTTGAAGGTTGAGGTGAACATGTTAGTTTCTACATCTTAGGAGGAGAAGACTAACATGATCAATAGAACCAAGAGCACCACAATTTTGTTCTTTATGATAAGGCATTAAGAGAAATCGTGAAGGAAAATATTGTTGCGTCGATGTTGGTGAAACTTGAGTCATTGTATATGACTAAGTCGTTGGCATAAAGACTCTATTTGAAGCAACAATTGTGTTTGTTCTTAATGATAAAGTCAAGAATGATGGTGGAGCAGCTAATAGGATTTCAATATGATTTTGGATGATCCGGAGAACATTAAGGTGAAACTAGAGGATGATAATAAGGCTTTACTTCTTCTTAACATTATGCCTAAGATGTATGAACATTTTAAAGAAACTTTGTTGTTCAAGAAGGAGCAAACCACTACTTTGGAGGAGGTGCAAACCTCAATAAGGACTAAGGAACTTTAGAAGTTTCAAGAGTCTAAAGGAGAGGATAATGGGTTGAGTCTGAATGTGTCTAAGTCGAAGGGAAGAAAGAACAAGAGTTTAATGGGAAGAAGACATAGCAATACTCACCAGACGATCTGCCAGAAGTTGAGTGCTCCAATTGCCATAAGAAAGTGTAGGAACTAATTGAAGGAAATAATAGGAGGCAAAAGGTTGTAGAAACTAATTGAACGTAATTGCACAAAATTGCAAAATTGCTGAACTAATCTTATTCATTTTAATTTACTTCAATAATATATATAATAAAATTACAATTACTGGAAGCTATAAGATAGGAATACTAACAGCCCTGTAAACTGACCATTAATGCAATAATAACAGTAAAATAGTTTAAGGGTAATAAAATCAGAATTAATAACCAATATCCTCCCTTAATTCTGATTTGGAATAACCTTCATGCACAACAGATCTCTTAACTTGATGAAAGCATCGATCTTCAATGGCTTAGTGAAAATATTTGCAATCTGATCTTTTGATCTACAGTATTCCAATTTGATCATGTTCTTCCCAACTTGGTCTCGCAGGAAGTGATATCGAATATCAATGTGTTTACTTCTTTGATGAAAAATCGAATTCTTTGCAAGATTAATTACAGAGATATTGTCAACACAAATCTTAATTGGAACATCTAGATTAAAACCAATTTGAGTCATGATATTGCTGAGCCAAACTAATTGACAAGCACTTGCTGCTGCTGCTACATATTCAGCTTCACAAGTAGATAATGCAACAATTGACTATTTTTTTTATCACCACAAGCAAACAATCTTTCCAATCATAAAACAATTGTCACTAGTGCTCTTCCTCTCGTCTGAATCTCCACCCTAATCACTGTCTGAGTATCCGACGATCTCAATCTTCTTAGATGAAGAGTAAAATAGATCAAAAGTTGTAGTACCTTTGATGTAGCGCATAATTATCTTTACAGCTTGTAAATGAACTTGTCGAGGTGACTCCATGTATCGATTGACCAATCCCACAACATAACATATGTCGGGCCTAGTACACGTGAGATATCTAAGGCTTTCAACAATTTGCTTAAAGTGTGTTGCATCTACAGTTCGCCCATCACCTTCCTTCGTAAGCTTAATTCCAGTTTCAATTGAAGTCTTAACTGGGTTTGAATCCTCCATATTAAACTTCTTTAAAAACTAAGTAGCAAATTTCCTCTGATGAATGAAGATTCCATCGTCTCCTTGGATGACTTCAATGCCCAAAAAGTAGGATATAAGACCAATATCAGTCATCTCAAATTCCTTCATCATGATATGCTTGAAGTCACCAATCATTTTGAAATTACTTCTTGTAAAAATCACATCATCAACATAAAGACATAAAATTAGCAAATCTCCATAATCATTAGTCTTTACATAAAGACCATGATCTGATGCACATTTTTTGAATCCAGTGGCATGAAGAAATGAATCAATCCTTTTGTTCCAAGCTCTTGGTGCCTGTTTAAGACCATATAAAGCCTTAGTTAGTTTATACACCTTCTCCTCTTTTCCAGATTGTATGAAACCAGGCGGCTGCTTTACATAAACCTCTTCATCAAGTGGGTCGTTTAGAAATGCAGACTTGACGTTCATTTGGTGAATTTTCCATTTGATTAATCTCATTGTTTCCATTCGAGTTACAGGAGAAAATATTTCTTCGTAATCATAGCCTTCTCTTTGCTCGAATCCCTTTGCCACCAACCTTGCCTTGTATCTATCAATCTCACCATTTGCTTTCACTTTAATCTTATACACCCACTTCACATCAATTGTTTTGTGTCCTTTTGGAAGATCAATGAGCTACCATGTATTGTTTTTTTTCAATCGCCATCAATTCTTCATTCATAGCCTCTTTCCATTTGGGGTGTTGAACGACATCTGCAAGTCTCACGGGTTCTGAATCTGTAAGAAAAGCAAAGTGAACTAAATCTCCATTGTCATCAACTTCATCATAAAGATTTACTTCGCAATCTTGAAGGTGTACAGGTTGTCATTGCTGCCTTATTATTTGCTCCATCATAGTTGCAATTGGATTGCAACTTCAGGTTGAATTACAGCTTCAGGTTGAACTGCAGGTGCTTCAGGTTGAACTGCAGGTGCTTCAAGAGTGACTCCATCTTCCACATCATCGTTCAAAACGTAAATATATCGTTTTTTTGAATCCATTTAAGTTTTTACATTCCATTGCCATTCTTCATTTTCGGAAAATGTAACATCACGACTCACAATCACCTTTTTTGTCATTGGATTGTACAGTTTGTATCCCCCATGCTTATATCCAATGAAAATGGTCTTCACTACCTTATCATCCAACTTCGATATTGCTACCTTGGGGACATGAGCATAATTAATTGACCCAAATACCTTCAAGTGTTGCACATTGGGTTTGAATCTGCTCCATGCCTCAATCGGAGTTGTGTTAGGAACACTCTGAGTGGGTGATCTGTTTATCAAATATACCGCACATGTTACGGCCTCAGCCCAAAAATAATGTGGCATACCTTTCGCTTTAAGCATGCTCCTCGCCATGTCCATGATTGTTCTATTCTTTCTCTCGACAACTCCGTTGTGTTGAGGTGTGTATGGACATGTTATGTTATGTTGCAACCCAAGTTCTTCACAGTGCCTCTTGAACTCATTAGACTTGTACTCACCTCCTCCATCACTACGCACCATCTTAATTTGTCTGTCACTCTGTGTTTCAACAAATGCTTTAAATATTTTAAAGCAGTGAAATACATCATCCTTGCTTTTCAATAGATAAATACAAGTTTTCCTTAAAAATCATCAATAAAGGTTAAAAAATACTTATTACCTCCAACTGATGATATGTTCATCGGGCCACAAACATCTGTGTGAACAAGCTCCAAAGGAAATTTTGCACACCAAGGCTCCTTAACAAATGGTATCCTGTGATTCTTTTCGAAAATGTAAGTCTCACACAATTGATTAGGGTGATGAATATGGGGTAAACCATTCACTAAATTTCGTTTGGAGAGATTTTCCAAACTCTGAAAATTTAAGTGCCCAAAGCGTAAATGCCACAGCCATGATCCATTATTCACTATTGCATTCAAGCACTTGAAATCACCCATATGAATATTTACTGGAAACATGCGGTTTTTTGATAAAAAGGTTTTAAGAATCAAACTACCTTTTTTATCAAAAATTGAGAATTGATTTTTAACTATGTACATCACGTAACCCTTTTCGACCAGTTGTCCCATACTTAACAGATTACCTGTGATCACCATTCTTCAATGTGATAAGAATTCGCCATTTTCCAGTCACCGGAACGAACCTGCCATCACCGAATTTCACTTTTGTGCGAAATGAGTCATCCAAATCTGCAAATAACTCCTTCTGACCACACATATGATTTGTGCAATCTGTATCCAAATACCAAGTCTGATTGTTTGGAGTTTCATTTGATGTGGCTGCCATTAATATTGCATGATCCTCTTCATCTTATTCGTGATTACTATCTTCTTGAGCACAATTGGCAGCATGATTATCACCTTTTGATCTGCACTCATTTGCATAATGGTCGCGTTTATGGCAGTTATAACAGTCCACAATTGATTTAGTATACATGTCTCTTGACGCAGATGTCATTTTTGAAATGTCATTGGCCTCTTCACTTGCGGCAACAACATGTTCAAGAACATTATTTATATAAACATCAACCGTCTATGTGGTTTCCATCTGCAACAATTCATATTGGCGTCTTAGGGTTTGAAGACGCACCCTCTTGATCTTGTCATCACCTTTATAATTGGTTGACAAAATTGTCCAAGCCTCACTGGTAGTTGTTGCTCCTTCTATCTGCTTAAACGTCTCGTCATTCATTCCTTGATGGATGAGATACAAAGCGTTATTATCCTTCTTCTTTTGATCATGATGCGCTACTCGTTGCGCCTCAGTTGCATTAGCAGCTAATGCAGACACTCCACTCTCAACGACATCCCATAACTCATGATAATCAAACAAAACTCTCATTTGCACACACCACCGATTGTAATTTTTTCCATCAAGGATAGAGACTGATAATTGGGTAGAATTCATGATAACAGATTGGCTTTTGATACCAATTGTAGGAACTAGTTGAAGGAAATAACAGGAGGCAAAAGGTTGTAGAAACTAATTGAACATAATTGCACAAAATTGCAAAACTGTTAAACTAATCTTATTCATTTTTATTTACTTCAATAATATATATAATAAAATTACAATTACTGTAGGCTATAAAAATAAGAATACTAACAGTCCTGTAAACTGACCATTAATGCAATAATAACAATAAAATAGTTTAAGGGTAATAAAATCAGAATTAATAACCAACAGAAAGATCACTTCAAGATGAGTTGTTCACAGGAGAAAAGAAATGAGAAAGGTAAGAAAAATCTTTCGAAAAGAAATATGTTGATATTGTTGTAGCGTTTGATAGTTATGAGTCTGTTGGGGTGCTGATGGCATCTTCCTTTGATACACAGAGGAGTTAGGTCATGCACTCAAGGTGCACATATCACATGTGTCTAGTGAAGGTAGATAATAATTGTGTCCTCTCTCAATAAAGGTAGATAATAATCTTTTGTCTGCAATCTCGTAGCTAGTCCGAAGAAGACCTCCTAACCCTAATAACTTAACTACAACTTGTTCATGTGAATGTCCTAACTTATTCATTTTCCTACCATTGGACACTAACTTCAACTTGCTAAGATCCTACAATTGTCAATAAATATTATTTTAGTCTTTAAATTGCATAACATAATCAAATATATATCAACATAATTATTTAACACTCCATTCCACAATTGGTGAGCTACATATCCCTCATGATTAGATAATGATGACATATTCATTGCCCTCTTAAATAGCCATCATCCTTCACCACATAAGGCTCCTCAAATACAATATTTTCTTTCATCTCCACCAATGTCACTAGGACCCTTTCGCTCTATTTGACGTACGTATACAGTTGATTGTATATGATCATGTTGAGAAGCACCTCATCTAGTTCTAACCATGACTATCTGCAAATTAACCAATAACAATATAAATATAGACTATTAAACACGAGTTCAGACTATGTAAGTTTTTAATGTTATCTCTTTATCACAATACACCAACTGTGTTTCTCGATTCCAAAATTTAGAACATGATTCCAAAATTGTGTTTCTCTATTCGTGTTATAGGATAGACCTTTCATAAAACTATTATAGAATATCCATAATGCGTTTTTTTTTACACCCCCTTCCCTTCCCTCCCGAATTTCTAATCGGGAGAACTTCAGAATACTCATTCCAAAAAATTAAAAAAAGCATTACTTGCAATGGCGATGACGAACTTTGTGACGAAGAACACAACCGGTGCTTTGTGGTGGCAATGCAAATACATATATATACATAACAGTCACAAACCAGCCACTAATAAGGGAGTGCAGCTAGCAAAAAGTAGTCAGATAGCAAAAGGGAGTGCTGCTAGGCAAAATGGGGTGCAGCTAGCAAATAAGGAAGTACAGCTAGAAAAATGGGGTGCAGGAAGAAAAGGCACTCTGCGATTTTAAAATCGATAAAATGAAATTACCATTTTTATTTTACAAATATTATATGTAATTACCGTTTTTTTTTATTATTTATTTAATTGAATTAGGTTACACTAATCAAAAGTCAAATCCTTTAAATATTTTTCTTAGTGTTTTTATCCACTTACTAATATTGACAGGCAAATATGAACATGTTTAATTTGTATATAATATAATTTATAAATACGTAATGATAATTTATAAAACTAATCACATTATTTTCAACAAACAAAAAATTATTTTATCACATTTTTAAAATTGATAAGTTTTATTACATATTTTATTAATGAAGAAACAAAATTAAGTAATCATAATAATAATAATGGGAAAAAAATAATTAAGTCAAAAACTTAACTTTGTTAGACTTTCAATCTCAACCGTTAAATTGATCCAAGGGTCTATGGGCCGGAGACAAAAAAAAAGTACTGTAGAAGTCCGTATCAAATTTATTGGATATTTGTTGAAGTTGAAGTTCTGGAGTGTTCTATGTAATGCAATCAAATCACCGACACTGACGATAAACTAAAAAAAGAAAAAATATCAGAAATATTAAATCAACACGAATAACAGTGACATCTATTAATATAATAAATCATTACATAGGAGACAATGTTTATTTTCTTTTCTAAAAAGTGAAACTAAATGGAAAATGTTTAAAATAGTATAATAAAATCGAAAAATCATAATAATTAAACAAAAATAACTATTAAACTTTGTATTTAGTGCATTACTTTTTACTTTCAATTTTTGTAATTTTTTATCTAAACATCTTTAACAATTATCATCTTATTCTATGTTTACAAAACTATATTCTTTTATTTTTTTAATTACAAATAACCTGTCAGTAAATTTTATAAAATTAAATAACCTAAACATTTAGGTACTATGCTCTCTATTTTTTATCTAGACTTAATTCATCACTCAATTGTTATCATTGTCGAACTTTTTTATTGAGGTTTCTGCTTTTTCAAGTATTTTATGATCAAACATTTAAATCTTTATACTTTTATCATATGTTGAATTTCTAATAAAATATTGATATGTCACCAGAAAATGTTCAAATAATCAAATCATCCACGGTTTTGGCTGATTTTTTATTTTACATATTATTAGTTTGCTTAAAATTTGATCAACCGATAAAACAAGTAAAAATTGAAAAGTTGATAAACACGTTAAAATAATATAAAATTCACATAATGATAATAACAAGATAATATTTGTAATTATACCTATTATTATTATACTCTTTATTATATCTATTTTTTATTTTCTTGTTCTGTTTAAAAAATCCGAATATGGGTGGCATACTTTTTTATTCTTTTTTTAAGAAAATAAAGAAGTAGACAAAAGTTGTCACAGACATTAAGTGTCCCAAAAAAAATCCTTTCATCTTTGAAACCTGATATGGTCGGTTGCTACCAAACACAGCATTAATCAGTGATACAGTATTTTACTGTTTTGTATTCTTTTTAAAAAATAGACTTAATTGTATAATTTTAGTATTTTGACATTTTATTTTAATTTTGTTATGTTAGATTTCGACTGTATCAACTCTGTTGCTTACTTTCTTTTTCATTTACAATCACATTTTTTTCTTTTTTCTTGTGTTTAAATATTTAATGTGATACGCATAATACGACAGTGAATAAATAAAATCTATTATTTGAAAATGAAAATAATTTAACTATCATGGCCAAAAACACATTAAGTGTATGTATTTAGTTATGCTCTTGATTATGTTTCTACATTAATTATTGCTTTTTTATAGATAATACTATTACTTTTATGGCAATAAACGACTATTTTCGTTATTTTGAGTAAGTTAATAACTCAAAAGTTGGATAAAATAAAATTGAAAAACCAAACATATAAATGAGAGCAAAGTTGACTTAAAAAGAAATAAAAATACAATTACAATTTGTATGATGATCAAAATATGATAATATGATAAAGTAAAATAAGAATATTTATCAATTTTATTTTATATGTTTAGACACATGTGACGATCAAGAAAATATTGATTTTTTTTAATTTTATAGTATTAATTTTTTACTTTAAAGAACATTGATAATATATTATCGGATACCTTTGTCAATAATATTTTTTTAATATTTGATAATAATAATATTGTGAGTACTTTTAAACTTATACAATATAATTTGAATTTGTAGTTTTTCTCTTATGGATATTTTTTGCATATATTTTTATTATTTTTTCAATTTCATTTTAACTTTTCCTAAAAAAGGTTTACAAACGTTGCTATAATTTTGAAAACAAATATGATTAATTCCTCAACAAATGTGTTTCTAATTTTTTTTTTCACAAATATATTTACAAAGATATCTTCTAACTTTGTATTTAAAAAAAAACAAATATATAAAATTCTTAAAATAAAAGTGACTTGGTATAAATACAAAAAGTATTTTAATTTCGTAAATTTGTTTAAAAATATAATTAATATCTAATAATATTATTAGAATAATTTCTATAAATTAATTTTTAATTAATATTGTTTACTTATTTTGATCCTTTAAAACATAGTTTTCGATCCAATATAGATTATTTTTAAATATAATAAAAGTTAAAATTTTAAGTCATATTGAATATAAAAAATAGAATCTTAACTACATATTTATATTTTTTAAATAGTAACCTTTTAAAGTTAATTTTTATCGTTCTATCAGTTAAAGAGTGTCATCAAGGTGGGAAAGTGATGGTAAATTCTTACCAGACAAAAAAAATCAATTAGGATATCTTTTTTTTCCTTCTGATCTCAAGTTTCCTTTTCTTGTTTCACTTTTATGTGTTGGAGTTTGCTACTATATATGATATCAAAGTCAAATAGATTAATACACAATATGTAACAATATGTTTTGGTTGGTGGATCGGACATCTTAGAAAAAAGTTAGGACTTCTAAAACTTTTCTAAATGTTTTGGAGCAATTATTTGAAAACTACAATAATTAAAGGAAGGTAATTCTTTTGTCTTTAGCCATTTGAATTTATTTGGATAAGTTTATCTTATTTGAGATTGATAATTGGAGTAAAAAATTATTCAATTAGAATTTTGATAAAGCTACAATATTTTTAGTCTTGTTGTGTTTCTAAGTGATATTGTTGCAATTTGAAGTTTGAAGTAGTTAATTTTGAGTTAGAAAAAATTTATTGATGTTATGATATGTAAAACAATGTACATTAGTGTTTGATTTATGTTGGAATGGTTGAGAAATTTTAGGTTGATTTTATTCCATGGTAGTTTCTGCTTTGAATTCCTATATAATTTTTGTTTCTGATTTTTTTCCTCAAACAAAAATAGTAGTTGTCCTTTGCTTGCTCAATGTATAAATTTCCACCCAAGCTAGAATCTACAGAAACTAAATTTATTTGTTGGTGTTGAATTTTGCTCAAAAGATATTGTATCCCTCAAGTAGCTTTTGTTGAATAATACTACATCATATTATATGGACTTTATAATTATATAAGGTGTTACAAAAGCATTCATTAAGTTACAAATAGTATATGTTTTCGTTAGTTGACTTTTTTGTCGGTTGACTCTGGTGACAAACTCTAGTTCCGGTCTGTCTCTTCTGGAATCTGTTCTACGTTTTGTTGCACTGGAACGTGGTTGCGTTTGAAACAGAGGAGGCCCTACCTGTTGATCACACTTCGACGATCAAATCAGTAAGAGCTTACTGAAATTAAAGAAGTATTCAATTTCAGTCTCAGGAACAACGTATCTTTACATGGGGTCTCAAGCCCCTTTTATAGCTTATCTATTGTAACAACTTCCTCTCATGAGAATCTAATTTCAAGCAAAAGCATACGTAACAGAAACACATTATGTTTATTGGTACCTTCACTCAAGGCGCTACAACAGAAAATAATCTTATCTCTAATGAAAGCATAAAATAATAACAGAACAACCACCTGCCAACAGGGCACCATCCTAAGCGCAACAACAGGAAAATATTTTTTTTACATGGACACCCTTACTCATGGCGCAACGTTATATTTTCCTATGCATGAAACTTAACCACCGCGTGCCCTAAAACACACACACTTAGGTTAAAAAAGATATTTACATGAATTAACCACCACATGTACTATATGTACCCCTAGATTCACAAATACCCTTTACTAATAACCTTATATCAATGTATAAAGAGATTATTTTAATTATGTTCCAACGAGCTTACTAACATAGTTGGGTCAAATCCATAACCCACTTTATAGGCCCACCAACCGAGCTAATCTGCCCACATCGTGCACCGAGCTCCAATCACTAAGCTTTAAGCACTTTGTCCAGTACAATATATAATCTAGTTAGATGACATCAATGATAACCATTTTGTAATATGGTAGTGATTTTTATCATAATAATAATAATAATAATAATAATAATAATAATAATAATAATAATAATAATAATAATAAAATTGATAAAAAGTTATCACAAATTTTTAATTATAATAATAATAATACTTGAAATAATAATAAAAAGTGATGAAAAGAAAAAAGTTGATTAATTCTTCATATTGTTAGAAAGGATGACTTTAAACTAGAGGGGGGTGAATGGTTTAAAGAGGGATTTCTAAAACTTTTAAGTCAAGAATGAAATTATCTCAAGAAACAATTGATAAGGAATCCAGTTTGCCAAAATAATAAGCAAAAACAATAGCACCAAAAAAACAATCGGTTGTTTCACAGAAACAATTGGTTGTTTATACCAATTTACAAAATCAAAACTGAATTTAAAGAGTTAAGGAAGAGAGAATGCACACAGATGTTTATACTGGTTCACTCTAAACCTAGAGCTACATCCAGTCTTCTCAGAAACCACTAAGGAATTCCACTAAGCAATCAAACCTAGATCACTTACAACACAACCAAGAAAGTGACATTGATCCCCTCAAGACACACACTTCTCTTGGCCAACACACCAACACTAAGAATGCTGATTTTGATCCCCTCAAGAACACACAGCACTTCTCAGCAAACACACAAAAGAAACTTGTTCAACAGATACAAGGATTACACTTGTTACATAAGTAAATCTGAAAATCAATACAAGCAGAAATCCTATCTCACACTCTTTGATCAAACTCAATCTCTAAGCAATCTCAACTCTTGGAAAATCAGAATCTTGTTGTTCTCAAAAGATTGTTATTTCTCAAATCTGTTTTTCTGAATTTATTCAAAGATGTTTGTTATCAAATCTTAACAAACTTATTCATTGCATTTAAAAATTGGTCAAAGCATTAAAGACTGAAGCGTAAACAGTTAGAATCATTTAAAGCTCAGTCAAAGCACAAAACAGTTTTTCTGTTATGGTACCAAAACAAACAATCGGTTGTTTCCTCGAATCAATCGGTTGTTTTGGTTTTAACAGTTCAACCATTTGAAAAACAGTTTTCAATCTTTTCTAAAAGCATCTAAGTATAAAACAATCGGTTGTTTCGACAAAACAATCGGTTGTTTTTCACTTAGTTTGAAAAGACAAAACAATCGGTTGTTTTTCACTTAGTTTGAAAAACACTTTTCTTTTAAAATATTGAAAATGCCTATGCTTTGGATTCAATCTAGAGTGGATTACAAAACTCAAACTACCCCAGATCCTAACTAAGACAGCTCAGCAACAGCAAGCACAGGCAAACCTTCAACATCCTTCAAAGGGTTTGGATTCTTCAAAGCTTGAACACCACTTGGTTCAACACATATCTCTTTTCCCACAATAAAATAAATAAATACATCACATATTACTATATTTGATAAGACACATATAATATTTATCTTATCAATCCTAAGTCAATTCATTACAAAACTAAATTGAAGATCTCATATTACTTAAAAATTACATGAATGTAAAACATAGTCACGTGTATAACACACAACTATTTAGATATAATTTTGAAGGTATGTTTGACATTTGGTAAAGGTAAATGGATTAAGTCCAAGTTTTAGATTAGTCCAAAGCATCGCTTTGCTCTTAGTATAAAAAGTAGTGTCATGGTAATATAAACTTTTATATGTCTTAAGCTCTAAAGAAATTAATTGTTCAAAATAACTTTTCTTTTAAGAAATACTTCCAACATGCTTCCATAATCACCATCTCCCTTGTCGCACCAAAGTTTCCTACTGCCCCATCAAGCTTTCTAGAGAAAAGTACATGACATTGTGCCTTGAGCATTGGATTAACATGAAAGAACCAAACTCTCATAATTTAGGGTTTACAACTTCTTTCTCCTGTTGTGGCTTTTTCAATTACTTTAATAGTTAGAACAAAAATATCTTCCTAGAAATTACTTGAATGTTCTAGAAGCACACCAACATGATCACGAAGAGGGATATTCAATCCAAATTTTTTGGATTTATAATGGTGGTTGAACCACTTTAATCTCATAAGCCCATCGAACAAGATTTTAAACTAATGTAATGCTAGAGATTAACCTATATCATATTCACAAGGAGCATGGGTGTTCAATCTCATCGAACATAATCAATTATACTTTAAGAATATTGAAATTTAAACATTTAGAACCATAGAAAACCAGATAATAACCAATGAAACAAGAATCAAATAAAAAAATTAATCCTAGAAATCTAGAAATCCATAAAGAAAGTAATAAAGTGAGCAAATTAAAATGCATGATTAGAAAGTAAATAAAATAAGGAAAATAATGAAACAATTAGAAATTAAAAAAGAATCAGAATAGAAGAAAGCTTATAAAGAAAAATGGAGACTAGAGAGAAATTTGAGAATTCTAAAAGGAAAAATATTTAAAGTGCATAAAGAAAAAAGAAAACTAGATAGAAAGTGATTGTCCCTTATATACAGTGTACAATATTATAAAAGGCGTATAAGAATATTATAAAAGGCGTATAAGGTCTATGGATAAAGTCCAATCAATTTTGATTTCATTCTTAACTCATTACAAGAAAAACATGAAATAGAAATCAATTTTAGAAAGAAAAAAACGGTTTCTAAATTAGTTTCTATTATTGTTAAATGGTTTTTAAATTGGTATCTAATTACCTACCAATGTTTTAACTACCAATTATTTAGTTTCTAAATTTGGTAGCAAAAACTTTGGTTGTCAATTAGATATTAATTTAGAAACCAAATTTTTTCTAGTCTCTAAAATATTCTCTAATATAGTTACTATAACAACTAATTATATTTTGTCTCTAAAAAATGGTTTCTATTTCATGATTGTAGTGACTTGTTGAGTTTTTCATACATACAAAGTTTTGCTCACGAAAATGGAATTCATTGAGTGAGTTTCTTGTTAATTTAGTTATTGCTCTTTGGAGTAGTTTCGCTACGCAAAAATTCATGTGCGGAGCAAAATTGTACTTAAATATATTAATTGCAAGTTTGAGTCTTTTGTGACAAATAGATTCTCGTTTGGTTAAATATTAGTTCAAATAGTTAATTGTAATTGTCAATGATTCATTAACTATAATGTTTCTCACTAAGTTAATTCCTCAAGTTTTTAAAGCTCTTTGATTAAATTAATATGGTCATCCACCTATATAAAGAAGAATAATCAATATCAATAAAATTATACACAATTAAGGTCATTTCTGACTAATTCCTCTTTTATGGTTCATATACCAAAACTAAGCTAAAATGAACTTTTGTGTACTAAAGAAGTGGTAAAAAAAATCCAATTAATTATGTCAAAAGTGTACATAATTTTTTTATTAGTGGTCAATTAGGAGACCATTTTTAAAACTATTGACTATGATAGGTTGTTAAACTACTACTACGAGGGATGCTATCAATGTTATCGTGGTAAAGAAGACTTTGTAGACAATAACTTCAAACAAGCATGTCTTCAAATTAGTTGTCTACAAACTTATGACAAGTAAGGCAAAACTTCGACAATAAGTTTATAGTCTAACTATTCTACATAAACATGGGTCAAAGGCCATGAGATTAGTAAGTTTATCATATTCCATCTAATCAAGGAAGTTTCGTTCAATTTGTCTCACATCCTCTTTAGAACCTTCCTATCTAGGGAATGTTAAGGAATTGGAGTAAGATGCTACTGAGGTTATGAGTGCATGCATTAAGGACCAAGAAGGAGGCTTAAATAGAAATTTATATTTTGTCTGAACATTTATTGGACCTTTATAAATGTTTTTATACTTTTTGTAATTAGAGACTTTTATGGACATTATTTTTATATTAGTTAAGTAGAGGGTTAGGAAAGGGAAGTATGTGTCTAATCTTTTTCAACTATAGTATCTATATAGGAAGAGTTCAAGTAATTTCGATTACTTTGATTAAATAAAAAATAGGTGTTGAGTGTGTTATATATCAAGTGGTGAGTCACTCCCTCGTTTCTTTTTTTTTTCCTCACTAAGGCTTTGTTTGGGTTAGGGAGTGAAAATGAGGGAGTGGATTTAAAATGATATGAAGAGAAAGTGTAAAGAAAGTTAGGGTGTTTGGATTAAGGTAAATAGAGGGGAAAGTTTATAAAAGTTTATAAAAGTTTGTGAGTGATGTGATGGGTGTGATTGAAATTGTATTTTTTTTTAATTGATAAAAATATAACTTTACACATTTGCCCTTATATTTAGAAATTGATAAAAAAAATTAATTTGATTGATTATTTGTGAAGTTTTTATAAAGTTTTTTACTTGATTTTAGAAAAATTTAAAAATTTAAATATTTTGTATACTTATAATTATTTTATAAATTTAAACTAATATTTATAAAGTTTTTTACTTTATTTTTAGAAGAAAAAAATATATACATAAAAATATCAGAAAAAAATTAAATATTAATAAAAAAAAATTTAACTACCAGAAAACTCATTAAAACTTTCATTAATGAAATTTCATTAATTTTCAATAACATACTCATGTGATTAAGAAAAAACTTTGAAAAATCAAAAGGCAACAACATTCTATTAACATAAATAAAATAAATTTCAAATTCCTTTTTCTCCACATTTCATTCTCAGAATATTACCCTGCATGGCAGGGGCTGTTGGCACAAGCTGCTATGGTAAGGGCGGTTGGCACGTGCTGCTATGGCAAATAGGTAGTAGATGAGGTATGGGTAATATGGTAAAATCAAAGAGTTTCTCATCTAATCTTCTCAACCCAGCAGAGAAACTTATTTCACATTCTTCGCTTTTCTTGGCTCTCTATTACCCACAAATTTCCAAATACAAACAAACTATTTCTTTCCTCTTCAATCCGGGTGAACAGTAATCACCCGGATACAAAGAGAGGCGGCTAACACTTATTAATGTATCTTTTGTGTGACACGTTGTTGTCTAATCCAAGTTTGAAAAGTAGAGATCTTTCTCTCTTAGGAGTTCTTATAATGTGAGTTCATCTTGTGCTCTAGGTGAGTTTCTTTCCATACTTATTAATTACTACCATTATCTTCATTTTTTTCTTTTTTTAATGGTTTGATGAAAATTGTTAGAAAGATTTATTCTCTCTAATTATTGGTTAGATCAAATTAGCATTTTGAAATGAAGCATTTTTTTTCAGGGGGTGAAAATAGCAGTAAAAAGATTCACGTGATTTTTTTCCTGCATTTAAAGCGTGATCCGTTGGCGCATTCCGTGAAGTTTGTTTGGCGGTGATCATTGCAAATTCATTAGAGATTCATTCAGTGATTCGATTACCCCTATTCAATGTATCCTATTCAATGTATTCGTGGTGATTTTTTTTTTTATCGATAATAAAAAATAAATAAATAAAAATTACTTTATGAATGATTTAATCTATATAGATGAACTCAACCATAATCTCCCTAACTAGATTTATTCCTTCACGCTGAAACTCAAGTGGTGATGAAATTATTGAATCAATAATAAAACAAATTTGGTGATTCAGCGTAATTACAAGCAGTGAAGCTTTGTGTGCAGTTTGAATGGCGCGAGAAAGAAAAATGAGAATTTTTGAATTCTTCGCTACTCGTCAAAATTTAAGCGGTGGCTAATTTGATCCAATTGGTGAAGCAACTACTCTTTATTTAGTAATTCATGAATCAGGTTCCACTGAATTCGTGAATTGAAAGGAATTTATTGAACAACATCGGTTGAATTTCTACAAATCTAGTGGAGAATTCATGGGAATCATTTCGTTGAATCCAAGAATTGGAGTTGTGTTATGTCATTATTATTGCTGCAATGATTCAATTCATTCTTTAAATTTTAGTTTTTGGAATTCAGTAAATGTAATTGATGAGGGGGACCATGTGGCAGTCCTTTACGAATATAAATATTTCATTGATGCATTAGGAATCAACTTGGAGTTACTACGGTTTGAAGTGGAATATAGGTTTGTCTTATATTATATTGGAAAAAAAATGTGCGATGATCATATTTTTTAAAAAAGTAAAATATTTTTTATGTCGAACTCAAAATAGTGTGACATAAAATTGTTTATATTAGAGTTCTCAGTCCTTTTTTTTTCTTTGTGATTTCAGCGTAATTTTTTCCCTTCTCGTTTTTATATACCTGGTGTTGTTGTTTGTGGTGTTTTTGAAGTGTTGAAAGATATTTTGCTAGTCTAAATTGGTTGGTGTTGGTTTTTCGTAGTGGTAGATGTTTTTCTCCAACTGTATTGAAGTTTTTGTGGGTCTAAATGCTTCATTGAGATAGCTATTTTATATATTTATTGTATTAATATTAAAATTAAAATTGTGGTTATTTTTTGGAATAATAAATGAATAGTATTATATGATTATTAAAATTATAATGTAGAATTTAAGAATGTAAAAATTATAGGTACTAATTAATTATTTTTGTTCTTAAGAGTGACATAATATTTTAGTTCCTACTTTGTTTAAAATGATAGAGATTAAATTATAGGAAATTTATCCATAATTATACTATTATATGATAATTAAAATTATAATTTACAACTTAGGAATAGTAAAAATTATAGGGACTAATTAATTATTTTAATTTTTAAGGAGCGACTTAATATTTTAGTCCTTACTTTATTTAAAATGATAGAGATTAAATTAAAGGAATTTTATCCATAATTTAGTTTACATTGATAGTTGAAGTAAGATGTACTGAATATGTTTGGGTGATATTGTATTAAAATCATTTTGTATTGTTCTCCGGATGCATACTTAATTGTGGTGATTTGTTACCACTTTCATTTCGTGTACTTTAGAGATCAATGTGAAATATTGCCAAAATTTTATCAAATTTATGATAATAGACTTCGTATATACGTGTTGGCGAATTATGGAAAATATTTTCCTGAAGGAGTTGAATAACACCTTTAATTACACAAGTGAAAATCACATATTGCATGATTAATACATGGAGTTTCTACACATACGTAGTTATGGATCAAAGTTGGATGAATGCATGACGTGTTAGTGAAGAGTGTGAAAAGGGAGTTGACGAGTTCTTACAATTTGCTTGCCAAAACGGAAAACATATAAATGAGACATATTATTGTCCTTGCATTTCGTCGTATGAATCAAATATGTTAGGATTTGGGGGAAATATGTGATCACTTGTTCATGTGAAGAGTTATACAATTTGGACCTGACACGGAGAACTATTAGACATTCTTATTATGTCAAGAACAACATGAGTTTTTAAAGGGATGGACAATCATTTAGAGGACATGATAAGTGATGTTGGTCAAGAAAATTTTGGAAAAGCACGTATCTATGATTGTTTGAAGTCTGATTTGGAGCAAAAATTGTATTGAGGATACAATAATTTTACATGATTGTCAGCAACTTTAAGATTGTTCAGTTTAAAATAAAGAAATGGATGAACCGATAGAAGTTTCAATGAATTGTTAGAGTTGTTGAGGCGAAGAAGATACTATGTCCAATGGGTATAGAGTTCAAAAAGATATATCTTTCATATTACTGCAAACTAGATATTACGCATTGTATAGATGAGATACATGTGGAAAAATGTTTGCGATAGTGTAATTGGGACATTGCTCAACATAAAAGGAAAGACAAAAATATGGAGTTAAAGAATGACAAGATTTGGTTTATATACGTTTATATGTTCCGAGTTACATCCAAAGGTTGTTCGGAAACACACTTACTTGCCTCCCACTAGTCATACTCTTTCTAAAAGAGAAAAGTAAAGCTTTTGCAATGTTTACGTAGTGGTAAAGTACAAAAATACTCTTCAAATGTTGAAATCCTTCTGTCTATCCAATATTTGAAGTTAATTAGTTTAAATTCTCACAATTGTCATGTATTGATACAACAACTTTTATGAGTGTTTATTCTCAACATCTTACCTAGTCGGCCCAAATTATTACTAATAACCAAATTATTACTGATAAAATCATAAGTACAATTATACATAATTCAATTCTCATTCCCCCAACATTCATAGGTCAAGGAGTTTGATGTAATCTCCACATTTTCAAAGAGCTCTCAATATTTGAACTATCGCTTCATTAAAATAAAAAATATTTATTACCCCAATGCTGATGTTACTTTTCGGTTTACAACCATTGTCCCAACTCTTTAGACACATTGTCTGTTTCCCTCTGCTTTACAAAATTTCATTTGAATGTCAGCCAACTCTTTTTGTTTTTGTAACTTGACTGAATTCAGTTAGAAACAATCTGACTGACAAATTTAGACAGCAAAACGACTGAACAATTTATTAAAAGTAAAAGTGAAAAAAAAAATAGAAACATATAAAGTAGTTATGTAAACGATGAAACCGAACCTTGGAGCTAATTTTAAAGGGTTGAGAATGTTTTATTCCCTGGGTGCTTTCACTCTCAATTACCAGCATTATTTTCTCCATCAAATGCATGTCTTGTAGTATATTTTTTCTCTGCCTTATAATTGTGTATTGTCCTTAACTATCTTGTACAAAATGGAAACCACCAAAAGTGTACAAATAACACATCACATGCCATCATGAAAGTTTTGGCTTCTCTTTTTATGCCATTGAGTAAATTCAAACTCAGTGAGCATTGTAGTAAACTCACAAGGTATATTTAGAGGTACCTATAATATTTATAAATATTTACCAAAAAAGAAGTAAGTATTACAGTGGGTGCACGTGTGAGAATATTTGGTTGCTGACCATGCACGTAGACATGAAATTAACAAAAGCAATAACTTTGTCCGGTTAAAGATAAAATAAAAAAAGGAGTACTGAAATAAAAATAAAGAAACATTTTAAATATTTAATAAAAATATTTATTAAAATTTAATTAAAAATATTCAAATTTATAAAATAATTAAAAGTTAATTAAATATTTATAATCATTTAAAAATACAAAATTTAAGAGATAATTAAAAATTAATTAAACATTGATAAATTTGTAATTTGATCTTTATAAGATTTAATTAAATTGATATACTATAAAATTTAATATTTTAAATCAGAAAAATAAAAAAATAATTTAATAAAAATTATAATAAAAAAATTTGTTAAAATATTTTCATCAAAATTTAAAAAAAAATTTAAAAGTAGCATGACAAAATGAGACTATTTTCCTTATCACTATTTCCACTTTTATTTCTCCATCTAACATTCTTTTATTTTTATTTTTCTATCTAACACATTTTATTTTTATTTTCCTATCTAATACGATTTCAAAAGTAAGAAAATAATAATAAATTAAAAAAAATAAAAAAAAATTGGAAGCATTAAAAACATGAAGATACTGGTTGTAAAAAACATAAATATTTGTAATGTTTAAAATAGTTAAAAATTTATTATTGAAAATAGAAATGATTTTTTACAAAATAAAAATGAAAAGTAATAAATTAAAAATATTTAGTTTAAAATTTAATTTTTTTTAAAAAATAAATAAAATAAAATAATAAATCCTACATTGAATTTATAAACATAATTTAGCATTTATTTTTATTATTATTGATGTAATCATGTAAATTTTAAATAATATTTAAAATTTATTTTCCTCATTTTAAATATTTATAAAATTTTAGTTTATTTAAATATTTATAAAATTGAAATAGAAGAAAATTTTAAATTTTAAAATTAAAAATTAAATATATAAAAATTTATGAAGAAATATCAATACAAAGAGAATGAAATAAAATAATATTGTAACATTATTTATTTAAATTTGAATTGTGGAGAAGAAATTATAATACATTTGTAAATATATTTTTATAATAAAATTTGGATGAAAATATTATAATAAGTTATAAGGTTGGTACCAAATTAAATATGTTGGTATTTTTTTTTTTATTAAAAAGATATCAGTAATAATAAAAAATAAATAAATTATTTGGATATTTTATAAAAAAATATTAACTAAATGGTTTGAAAAATTATAAATAAAAGTTAAGTTATTCAATAATAATATGCATGTAATAATAAAAAAAATTAAGAGAATAAATTTATTATTATATTTAACAAAAAAATTTATAAAATATAATTTTAAAATACAAAATAAGAAATAAATTATATTTAAATTGAAAGATTATCTAAATAATGAATTATATATAAATATATGTTATCTACTATATTTTTTATTTGAAATTAACAACCATCTTTTATAATAATAAAAATATATATTAATTTATGTTTATTTTTATTTTATTGTAAATTTTAATTTTTTGTTTTTTTCATTCTTTATAAAAAAAATTAAATTTTAAACTAAACTTTTTAATTTATTACTTTTTTATTTTTATTTTGTAAAAACTCATTATTTTTTTAATAATTATATTTTTAACTATTTTAAATTTTAAAAATATTTATTTTTTTAGAATCAATACATTTATTTTTTTAATACATTTAAAATTAAAATTATCAAAAAATAATAATTTATTAAATTTTTTTACTTTTGAAAAAAAAATGCTAAATAAAAAAATAAAAACAAAATAATATTAGATGTAAAATAAAAATGAAAATAATATTATATAAAAAAAAATATGTCAATGAAACTGACACAACATAAATTAGGAAGTGGTGTTGTAATGGAAAGATCTAAATAAAATATTTTGAAATAAAAAAAGAGTTTGTACGTGGATAGCATTTGATTGGGTGAGGATTTAAGGTGCAACGTGGCAGCGAGAAAATTGAGAAAATAGAAGGTTAGGTGATTGATTACGACATCACGGGTAACTTCACCGCCCAACAGATACTTCAACTTTTATTAATATTTTCTTTTATTATTATTCCATATTTTTAAAACAAAATTGATTCACGTAATTTAAAAAATAATGGATTGTTTCAAAAATGTTATAAAAGTAAATAATAAGAGAGGAATAATAGTTAATAAAGTACGTAGGAAGATAATTAAAAAATATTTTCAAAATTTAATACATAAATCATCTCTACAAAAATTATATTAATTAACCCTTCATTCATATAAAACAAAATCGGTGTAATAAATATGAATAATTTGATTGTTTTTTTAAATAAAATTTAACATAAATAATAATGATTTAATTGAAAATTTTTAATTTATTGATAATATATATGTAATAAGTAATGTTAGTTAGTAAAAACAATTCAAAATTTATATCTCTTTTCTATATAATTTTAAATTATTTTTTATTTTGCTAATTATAAAGTGAAATTGAATTACGCCAAGAGTAACATTAAAGAAATATTGTCCATTTTAGATTAAAATAATTTAAATTATTATTTTAAGTAATTTAACTTTATTGGTATTGTTGTTGTTATTATTATTATATGATTTTGAGAAAGTGACAAAAGAATATTTAACTAAAAAAGTAAAAAAAAAATTGTAAGAAATATTTTTCTCCTTTTTAATTTGTTTTTACTTTTCTTCAATCAAATAAAAATGAATTCGTTATTTCTTTATATATTCTTTCGTTTGTTTCAAATATACCATTGAAAATTTAAGTTCATTAAGATTTCACATAAAATAAAAGCTTAAAAATAAATTTCTGAGTTAGTTGTTAAGTAAATATTTTATAGGAGATTCATTAACTGGATATTAAGATTTAATCTAAAAGTAAGCATAAAAAGAAATATTGAACGAGATAAAAATTTAAGACACCCTATTGAAGAAAACAAATCTTATAAACTTGTTTATTGAATAATAACTCTTAAATATGTTTTCAAAATATTTATTATAATTAATATATATATATATATATATATATATATATGTATATGCATGTGTGGAAAATAAAACTTTACTTTAACTTTTAAAAGTTATTTTAATATATTAATATATTTTATATAAAATACTACTCACTTCTGTTTTTCTATGAAAAAATAAAATAATCAAAAATACATATTTTTAATAACCTTACGAGCTAAAGTCCCAATTTCACAAAAATTATAAGAACTAAGATATAATTGACCATTACAAAGGTTATAAGGAGTTACTCATTTCTTTTCTTTCTTGATAAACCTTGTGGAAAATTTTTCGTGTGAGATGATTAAAAAAATGGAAATATAACACTACAATAAAATTATTAAATAAAATTTAATTTTAAAAATAAAATAATTAATTATTGTATTAAATAAATTAAATATTATTTTATAAATTTATATTTAAATAATTTTTTTATTAATAAAAATTTATAAAATAAAATTTAAATCAATATCTAACACATATAAAAATTTTAGTTACTAAATACTATAGATTCTAAATTTATTTTTGTTAATCTTTTAAAAAATAATTTAAAATTTAAAATATTAATAACTAAAACTTTAGTAGAATATTAATTTAAAAATTACTTTAACAATTTTTATTAATAATAAAAATCATTTTACATATTAACAATTTTTTAATTTTTAAAATAATATTTAATTTAATCAATATAATAATTAATTTTTTAAAAATTAATTATTATTTAATGATTTTTAGATTATATACAGTAAAACTAAATTTTTGAAAGAATAAAATATTATACTACATATCCTTAAATCTTTTGTTACATCTAGCAAATAAATAATTAAAAAGGAGGTACGTGGCATCTTGAAGTAAAATGAATGAGATAAGAATTCAACGTAGAAATTACATTTCTTCCCAAACAAACCATGCACTCAAAAGCTATATATGATAAGTGAACATAGAAAGAAAATATTATGATTTTTTTATTTTTTATTTATTTCTATACAGGGTGGATATCTGAACTAATTTCCTATTCAGAATGTAGATAAATCATTAAATTATTAATTAGGTGATCACTTAGAATATAGATAAATTATTAAATTGCTAATTAGGTGATCACTTAGATTGTTTGTTAAGCTACTTTTTTGTTATGAGTTAGACAAGATGCAAGAAATTATCCAAATAAGCTTGAATCCAAGGAAGTATTAACAATAATTGACCAAAATTGCTTTAAATTGCTTTGAATTAAGTAATGTATATCCATAAGAAGAGATTGTTATTAATCGTATTCAAACCTATAAAAAATTCTTCCATCAAACTTTAGTAAAAAAAATACAAATTAAATATTTCTAGGTTAAACTTTCTCATTATCTTATAATAATATTAGATAAATTTAAAGAAAATAGAATATTATGTTTAATAACTTTCAATGGTACTTGACGGCTATAAAGCAATGTTAATCAATATCTTATAATTGCAGACACATAGCTTTTGTTTGCAAACATAATTAAATTATAAATCTGTCAAAAAATAATAATTAAAGTTATAAACAGAAGCGTATATAATAACGAAAGCACTCGTGTTCTTCGCATAATGCATGCATATGAATGAATACGTGTCTCCATAATTATTATGTTGCTTATTTGCAAAAGGAAGGAACCTAATCCCTTTAGCTAAAATATTATCATGTTTAAATATATATATATATATATATATGTATATATATATTTTTAAGAAAAGAAGATAAAAGACTTAAACAATATCCATTTGAATAACAATAACACGTATATTTTGCAGTAACACGTTATTATAAAATTATTAAATAAAAAAAATAATTTTAAAAATTAAAAATAATTAGTTGCTCATTAAATTAGATATTATTTTAAAAATCAAAAAAATTATTGGTATCTAAATTAATTTTTAGTATTGATAAATAGTTTCTAAAGTTACCAAGATTTTAACTACTAATTGTTTATATTCTAAAGTTGATAGCTAATTAAATATCAATTTAGAAACTATTTATCAATGAAAATTAATTTTGATACTAACAATTTTTTTAGTTTTTAAAATAGTATCTAATTTAGTTGATATAACAACTAATTTTTTTGTCTTTAAAATTAATTTCTATTTCATGATTTTCTTGTAATGACAAATCAACTTTTTACATTTATAAAATCGATTCACTATAAAAAAATCATTAAATAAAATAATTAGTCATGTATATTTACTAAATTATATATTATTTTATAATTAAAAAATTATTAGTATATAAAGTAATTTATATTATTAATAAAATTTATAAACTAGTTTCTAACATCTAAGTAGTTACCAACTACTTTAGATTTTAAAGTTGGTAGTTAAAACTTTGGTATCTAATTAAATATCAATTTAAAAACTATTTATTAATAATAAAAATTACTTTAAATATCAATAATATTTTTAATTTCTAAAATAATATTTAATTTGGTTAATAACTAATTATTTTTTATCTTTAAGATTAATTTTTATCTAATAATTTTCTTTCAATAATTTTTCATTCCAAATTATATACACATCTTTCATTGATTTATAATAAAATTGAATAATGTAGCATTAAGAGAAGGTAACCAATCTCTATATTTTTTGTGCCTTTACAGCTCAGAATTTGATTAAAACAAAAAGATGCACATCATGCGTATTTATTCAAAAGCAAACTTTGATATAGATTGATATGTAGATGTTAACATAAAAGATTGAAAACAAAGCAAATTAAAGTGTGATGTTCTTGACATCAGAAGGAAAACATAGTAAAAGTAATTCCAACAAAAATAGCTTTAATTTGACAGAAGAAAGTTCCGTGATCTTTGCATATGCAATTATGCATGCATTTCGCCCAAAAAGAAGTTCAAAGTTTTTCTTTATGAAAAAAATATGAAATTACTTTTGTGAAATACATGTAGAGATAATTCATTTACAATCGTTTTCTTTTTTTGAAATTATATATTCTCCCTTAATTTTTTAAATTTCTTTTTATCTTTTTTTTTTGTTACGCCATTATTTTTCCTTTTTATTTTTTCTCATACTTAACAGGGCATGCACGCCTAAATAGATAGAAAAAAAAATCTTCATTTTTTTAACGATTAAAGAATTGTTGCTACCAACTTTTTTTTGCAAGAGTTTGTTTTTAATGAGTTGAAGAAAGGAGTGTGTTCGGATTATAGTAAAAAACAAAGTAAAGTTTACTTGAACTTAACGTTGTAACTTTTAATGAAAAGTAAGATTAATTTAAGTTGATCTATGTTTGGATAGTTTTTATTAAAGTACTTTTTTATGAAAAGAGAAACCAAGGGAAACTTGGAAGAAATACATAGAATAGAACCTTAAGTTCCAAAATGAAGGTCCTTATCAACTTTGGGAGAATGGAATCAAAATATGAGAAACGAGTGAAGAACTATTTTTATCTCTAAAAGATATGAGTACTAGCTATTTAATCTCTGAATTTTTATTTTTTTTGGTATAACCCCTCAATTAATCGTTTTGGTGGCACATACTAGTTGGCTTATTTCATCATTTAAATGGAAGCTCAATATATCTTTTAATATATCTTTTGGAGAGAAAAATAAAAATAAAAACCAAAAAATTATACACTTTTTTGTTACATCTTTATTTGGTTTTTAATTACTATTTTTTATATTAATTTATACGTTTGAGATTAATATGAAATGATTAATTAATTCCTGGTTTGCTCATTTTACTCAATATTTTTTCCTCTCACTTTACTTGATGTGTTTGATATATTTTCTTTTGCTCCCCTTGCAACTACTTTGTAAAAAGTCTTAGCTTCTTTGCTACCCGAAGGGAATTGTATAGAAATATAAAAAATAAAAAATAAATAAGGGAGTTAATTTCTGAACTATTGACTCTGATATTCTTTTCCTCCTAAAGTTAGTTTTTATTAGAAAAAATATTCATTAAACTCTATTTATTTTGATTAAGTGGTAAACAATAAAGTATAAAGCATGTTTAGTCTCTCATATTCAAACTTCTTTTTAAACATCAAAAAATGAAAAATACTAGCGTTTGACAAATACAAACATAACTATTAAACTAACATTCTTCTAGAATATATATATATATATATATATATATATATAAATTTATATAGAATGTTTTCTGTAAGGATTGAGAAAAATAGTCTTAGAGTAGAAGTGGTAAAATTAAAATGACACTTAAATATTTTATTATTAAATTTAAAAGAGCATATAAATAGAAATTCTATTATTCAGGTTTCATTTTAAAAAGAACCACCATCTCTCTATAAAGTTCTTTTTCCTTTCCTCTCCCTTCTCTATAAGATTCTGACTTTCTCGATCATTAGTTCGACGATCAGAGTCCACCATCAGACTCCTGTCAGTGAGTACTACAAGACTGCCCGATCAGAATCTCTGATAGAGTCAGTTCATTTTTGCTCTTCTATTTGAGTCAAATTTTGAACTTGTTAGGTTGTTTTTGTCTCTGCTTTTCATGTGACCCTTTTAGCTTTAGGGTTAATCTTTGTTAGCTCAGGATCCTAATGATATAGTTAGATTTTTTATTAGGACTTTGTGGTGCATGTTAAGTTACCTTTAAGCTCTTAGCGAGTATCTGCTAAATTTCAGGTAAGGGAAGCTAGCCTTAACTTCTAATAGAACACTAGGCTAGAAGTTCTAGATGTGGGGGGTGACGTGGTCACCAGTCTTAAACTTTCTTCCAGGATTGTTTGTTTTAAATATATTAGAAATTGACTGAGATTTAAATGTGAAATTTGATATATGGTTGTTGTTATACAATTTTAATGTTGTTGAGTATTGGATGGTTTGATGTGGATTGAGAGAAATTTTCAGCTATAACATGAACTTTGTTATTTTTGGGTGCTCTCTGGTATTATTTAGATCAAACTAAACTCTTTTCGTTCAATCCAAATTTCTTAGGTGCTCTCTGGTGTTATTTAGATCAAACTAAACTATTTTCGTTCAATCCAAATTTACTTGGTACTCCCTGGTGTCATTTAGATCAAACTAAACTATCTTTGTTCAATCCAAATTTACTGGGTACTCTCTAGTGTCATTTAGATCAAACTAAACTATTTTCGTTCAATCCAAATTTACTGGGTACTCTCTGGTGTCATTTAGATCAAACTAAACTATTTTCGTTCAATCCAAATTTCAGGGTGCTCTCTGGTGTAATTTAGATTAAAATAAAATATTTTCGATAAATCCAAAAGTACTGGATGCACTTTGGTGTCATTTAGCTCACACTAAATTATTTTTGATCAATTCAATTATGTATACACATATAGACATTACTATTATTATTATTTTAGCATAGTTTATTTTGGATTATTATTGTTAAATAACTTTTTGGATATATTTGGATTGTTAGAAAGTTTAAATTATATGTTATGATTGAATGGTGTATTGATGTGTTAAATGAAGTGTGCAATGATGTGAAAGTAAGATCAAGACATAGTATTTTCAGGAAAGAAAATACCGTGTTGAGATTGTTATAAGGGTGTATTGAACTGTCAAGCCCGTAATGAGACATCCTGACTCTACTGATATAATGGAATCACATAGATGAAGTTATTCAGTTGGTGAGAGTCGATGGAGGTTCATATGACTTTGTCTGCGGTTTGAAATATAATCTGGTCTTTCATGTCATATGAATTTACCCTGTCATACGAGATGATGAGATATTGAGATGTTTATGCGCATGGCTGTGTGGATTCACAGCGAGTAGTATGACAGGTGCAGGTCTCAGGTTTCTAATTTCAATACACGAGTCTTCCGGAAGTAGAGTCAAGTGTCTATGTTATATGAGTCAATGGAAGTCTGACATATGAACGATGAATATTGAATTTTAATAGACACTTGATGATGTGAGAATTTGTATGAGACTTGACGATTTATGTTTATTAATTGAAAATTGAGATTTTATAGAATTTTGTTTTATATAGCTAGCTTACCCTGTTATTTGTTTATGTTGTTTCTTTATCTGTGATGATCGTGTATTTACACGGGAGCAGAGCAGATGATGTTACAGGTGATAGAACTCCTCAGTGAAAAGTTGGATGATGAAAATATTTTATTTCTTGAACATTTGTTTTAATGTTTTTTGTAAATATTTAAATTCTTATGAAGTGAGATATGTTTTGAACACATGTTAAGAAAGAGTCGTGGACATTTTTTTTGTATTATGTTTATATATTCATTTTAATATTTTATACATATTATATTTTTTTTAGATGTGGGAAAATATAGGGATGTTACATTTTCTTCTCACAATTTTTTTTTCAAACACTTTCGTCAGCATCAAAGATCTCTTGGAAGACATGTCTAAAGTGTTGTTCCACATAACAACTACCCTGACACACCTTTTTTCAAATCTGGAAGGACTATTGGTTGTGTACAACCTCTGACCTAGGTTCAGCTAGTCGCACTAGTATTAGGACATTGCTTGAAGAAAAGATAAACATTAAATATTGTTAGAAGTGTATTTAATGCATTTCAACGTTTGAACATGGCCAAACATAAGAAGAAGAGGAAGACATCTCTTAAGATCTCAATGAGTAGAAAAAAATGTGCAATGACTCCTTTCCCAACATAGTATCTAAATGAATCTTTCAAGTTGAAGAAAGTGTGAGACAAGTAATTAGAAGTACAAAAATGCTACTAGTTTCATGGTTGAAAAGCTCCAAGTGACCAAATAGTCATAAGAACACTATTTGTTTTCAAATAACAAACTAGTAGAGTGATTAAGCTTTTTTATATGTCGTTAAGATGTTACCCTTCTCTAATAAGCAATTGTGTGATCAAATTTCTATACAAACCTTGTTTGTCTTAGTTAGAAGTGACTATGTTCCAAAGAAAATTTCGTCTTAACTAGGAGTGATTGTGTTCTAAATAATACTCGTCTTAGTTAGGAGTGGTTGCATTCCAAAGAATACTCGTCTTAGCCTAGAGTACTATGTTTCTATGTGTTAGAATATTATCCAACATACCCTAAAATATTAATTAAGTGTTGTTAAGCAAGAAAACATTAATCATGAAAACACTTCTTTTGTTAGACGCAAATTTTATAAAAGACAGATCATGTAAGATGTAATATGCTTCGTTTGATAGACGATACAACACATATGTTCCTTTTACTTCATTTAATGAGCGAAAGTATCATAAGACGATATGCATGAACACAATATTTTAAGTTAAGGTTGTACCCAACAAAATCTTTATGAACTTATTCTGTGTTTCAGAGAATGATCTCAAATTTACGTCTACCAAGAAGATATCACAAAACACAAGTCAATGTCAAAGATCTCTCGAAGGATGCACTACTAAAACTACTTCACACCAATGTACAGTCTGACATGTCCCTGTGAACTTTGAAATGACTATCGGTCTCATAGAGTCCTATGCTTTACTTAAATTTGGTTGAAAACCCTTTCACTAAAGTAAATGATATTGCTTAAAAAGATATAAACATTTAATGTTGCGTGAAGTGTATTTAATGCATTTATATTCATTTATGAATAGACAAAGTGTTGAAGATGATTTTTTTTGTTATAACATAATTAACACAATCATTATAAAATATTAGTTTGAAAATTTATAATAATAATAATTAGCTATAATTAAAATAAGGTTTAATTTTAATATAATTGATTTTCATTGTTTGATTTTTTTACAATATATATATATATATATATATTAATAAATTTTCTATTTTAATTAATATCATATGGGATTTAATATTTTATTTATTTGAAAACATATAATAAATATTGTGTATTATTGTAAGATGCAATGCGAATGTTGACTTTTTTATTTTCACAAATACCAAAGTCTTGTGTTAAAGTTGGAAAAAGGTATAAAGAATTTTGTATTCAATGATTGATAAGAGAGTTATGAAGTTTTTTTTTCTTTGTAAGTCTGAGAATTGTAATTAAGTTATATTAAACTACCATGCAAATCTTAAGAATTTAAACTATATTATATTATAAATATTTAAAGAAATTAACCTTTTCTTTATGAAGGTTTCTTTAATGTAAATATTTTTTAAATATTCACTCATTAAAAAATTATTAAATAATAATTAATTTTAGATAAAAAAATATTAATTATTATAATGATTAAGTTAATAATTAATTTTAGATAAAAAATATTAATTATTATATTGACTAAATTAAATATTATTTTTAAATAAAAATTATTTATATATTAAATATTTTATATCATTAATAAAAATTTATAAAATAATTTTTAAATTGATACTTAACAATAACTAACAAAATTTTAATTATTAACTAGTTTAAATTTTAAATTAGTTATTATAAAGATTAATTTAATATATAAAGTAGTAACTAAAATTTTGATAATTAATATTAAATATTAATTTATAATTTTTTATTAATAATAAAATTATTTTAAAATTAATAACTTTTTAATTTATAAAATAGTATTTAACTTGATTAATATAATAATTAATTATTTTATTTTAAAATTAATTTTAATTTAATGATTTTTTATTAACTTTTTATAGAATTTTATTTTGAAACGCATAGGTTTATACTTTTCTGTAAGACTTTTTTTAAGATTTCAATCATGATTGTTTCTTTTATGTGAACCATTTATCTATAAACTCTTTCAGCCTTCAGCCATGTAGATCAAGATCAAATTCTGTGGGCTAAATTAAATTGCTACCTCTAATGGAGAGTACATGTGTAAACAATACTTAATTAAGTTAAATGTTGTAATTAATAAAATAATTAATTTCATTTAAATGAAAATGTAAAAGCTAACCTTTACAATAATTATGTGATGCACCAAACATTCAATTGCCATAACTTTCAGAAAGCAAAACTAACTCTTACGTAAACTCATTTTATTTTCCAAATCAAACATAGCCTCTCTAATCACTCTATCCATTAAAATAATAATATTCCATTTGAAAATAAATAAATTTATCGATTAAAATTATCAATAAATATGAAATTTTACATAACTAAATATAAAAATATTTCATAGACCAATTTAATTTTATAAATTAAATTAAACTTAAAATTCATTCTTTAAAAAATTCATGAAAAAAATATAAAAAATTATAAAATAAAACATAAGTAACTATGTATAATTCTACTACTTCTGAAAAACAATCCCTTTCCACGTTGACCCAAAAGAACCACAAGGTGGTGGTAGATTTCAAATCCCGATGCAAACTCTTTTATATTTTTTATGAAAAAGATTTAGATCCAATGATGTCATTTACTGGTGGGACCCAGTGGTCAAAAACCCGCGCACTAAATCATAATAACACACAATCCCATGCTTAAAAATACGTATCTCATAGCATCACCGTTGCAGTAGTATTATTAGTAAGCACAACACAATAACATAGTAAATAATAATACTGATAATTTCTTCGCCTTTCGTTTTCCACTTTGGTGCGCACATACACTTACGCACGAGCTTCAAAACCATACTAAACTTTGTTCCAACCTCCAAAGCCCCCTTCAAACTTTTGGTGTCATTCATGACTCATGCCATCACCGACAATAAAAGGACAACGGTAAAGCACTGAATCATGAAAATGCTGCCAACTTCCGCTGCCGGGGAGCCCAGCCATGGTGGCCGGACGGTGGTCGTCGGAGTGAAGATGGACTCACACAGCACCGAGTTGCTCACTTGGGCTTTGTTTAAAGTGGCTCAGCCCTGTGATGTTGTGCTTGCTCTTCATGTTCTTGGGAATGATGGTATCTATAACCATCCCATCACACCATGGTTTTTTTCTTCTATTTTGGGTTTTATGGAGTTTGACAGTTTTTATTTTTCTCTTTTTGGTCAAATGGGTTGCTGCAGAAATTGTTAATCGAGATGGGAAATCTTCTTTGTTTTCACTTGTCAAAGCGTTTGACTCTGTGCTTGCTGTCTACGAAGGGTTCTGCAATTTGAAACAGGTTGTGTTTCTCAGCATCTCTCTCAAACTTTTTCTCAGTCGTGTTCTCGGAGTTTTAAATTGTGTCGGTGGTTTTGTCCCTATTGTTGATAGTGATCAAAATGGCTACAGAAACCTTCTTAACATTGCATATTTTTATGTCATGTGGGACACATTTAAAGTTGTAACCCAAGTGACAAATGAAGTTTTAGCCTAAAGGGTGAGGGTAATTCTTGATTTGATTATGTGAATTGTAATTTTTAATTTTTTTTTTTGTGGAAACTGTTATTCAGGTGGATCTTAAGTTCAAAATATGTCGGGGTTCATCAGTGAGGAAAATCCTGGTTCGAGAAGCCAATGCTTATTCTGCAACGCACATCATTGTTGGAAGTCCTCAAGGGCTTCATAGGATTCGGCCATGTATATCTGTGGCAAGGTACTGTGCTAGGAAGCTACCAAAGGATTGTTGGGTTCTTGCTGTTCATAATGGGAAAATTGTGTTCAAGAGAGATGGTTCACCCGCAACTCTCGCCGACATGAAAGGTTTTTATTGAATTTTCCTTGTTCTGTGCTGTGGTGTGAGATTGTGAATCTCATGATGTGTAGAGTTCTGAGTGGATGTGTCTGTTGCAGGAGTTGATCAGAACCCCACAACTGGGGTGCTTTGTTCGATTCACAGGACACTTGGCAAGACTTCAAAAGTGTTAGATGATGATGGTACCGGGATTCAGGAAAAGGGTTCTGGTCAATTTTCAGATCACAGTTTGGCTAAGGCTTTTCTGGATTCTAAAGAATTCATTGAGAAGAAGAGTTGCTCTATTTGTTCTTCAAACCCAGCACTGTTTGGTTTATGTTGTAACCATTTAGAAGAAGAGTCTTGTGGTGATGCTTGTCATGAGAACCCTTTGGCAATAGTGTCTGTGCAGACCAATGATTCTGCTTCTAAACCAGGTTGGCCACTGCTTCATAGGACAATTATATCTGACAGAAAATGCTCTGAAAGATCGCCGTTTCGCCAGATCTCTGTAGTACAATGGGCAATGCAGTTACCTTCTAGAGATCTTTCATATGATGCGCATCTTGTGCAAAAAACAAACTATTGTGGCCCAAATAAGGATGAGTTTTTGGCTCTAGATAGCAAGAGTGGTGCTCTTGTTCCAGTGGATGCTGAAATAGGGACTGCCCCTTTGCCTGACCACAACACGAGAAGCATTCCTAAGGAATTGGAGGGCCTTCATGAGAAATACTCATCCAGTTGCAGATTGTTTAAGTACCAAGAACTTGTATTGGCAACATCAAATTTCTTGCCTGGTGCTTATTTTATCTTGTGCCTGTTTGATACTTAAGATCAATTTGTCAAAAAAAAGAGGTTTTATTTTTAACATGGTTTGTTGTGTGATTTCAGAAAATTTGATTGGGAAAGGAGGAAGTAGTCAGGTATACAGAGGCTGCCTTCCTGATGGCAAGGAACTTGCTGTTAAGATCTTAAAGCCATCTGATGATGTTCTGAAGGAGTTTGTTCTAGAAATAGAAATTATCACAACCTTGCATCACACAAACATTATTTCCCTCCTTGGATTCTGCTTTGAGGATGGTAATCTTCTCTTGGTCTATGATTTCTTATCAAGAGGAAGCCTTGAAGAGAACATCCATGGTACACTGCTTTATTTTGTCACCGTTAATTATTTTCAACCCATTTGGCCTTGTTAACTCTCTAATTTCTTCTTTTCATTTCATTACAAAATAGGTAATAAGAAAAATCCACTTGTGTTTGGTTGGACCGAGAGATACAAGGTGGCAATGGGTGTTGCTGAGGCTTTGGATTATCTCCATAATAATGAAGGCCAATCTGTGATCCATCGCGATGTAAAATCATCAAATGTTTTGTTATCTGAGGATTTTGAACCCCAGGTAATGTATCCTTCTACTGGTTGAGTTTCATTTGAATCATTTGTACATGTTAGGCCTCATGCTGCTTTGTTGATTTTTAACACAGCTCTCTGACTTTGGACTTGCTAAATGGGCATCAACCTCATCATCACATATAATCTGCACAGATGTTGCTGGAACCTTTGGGTTTGTACTTTCAGTTCCCACATAACTGGACATTAACACATTCTGCAGACAGAAATTGCATTTAAATAGTTCCAATTTCTAAATTATGTAACCACTCATTTATGCAGTTACATGGCTCCTGAGTACTTCATGTATGGCAAAGTAAACGACAAGATTGATGTCTATGCATTTGGTGTTGTGCTTCTTGAGCTCCTTTCAGGAAGAAAGCCCATAAGTAGTGATTATCCCAAAGGTCAAGAGAGCCTTGTCATGTGGGTATGTCTCTGTAATATTATAGTCTATCACCTACTCTGCTACACTCTTACATATTCACATGTAAATAATGGAGAAATAACTTTTTGCAGGCAAATCCAATTCTAAATAGTGGGAAGGTATTACAACTGTTAGATCCCAGTTTGGGTGATAACTATGATCCTGAAGAGATGGAAAGGATGGTCTTGGCAGCTACACTTTGTATCAGGCGTGCTCCAAGAGCTAGACCACCAATGACCCTTGTGAGATATCTACAACTTATAATTTGATACATATATATAGAAACAGAGATAGTATGAATTTGTTTGGATGAGTTTTTGCATACTTTCCTTAGAAGAAAAAGATAAATTTGACTTTTATAAAAACTTAAATGGAGAAATTCCTTCAAGCATATCCTAAATGGAGTCCTACCTATACCATAGAAATGTCAAAAAAATTATTTGCTTCAATTGGATAACTTTTTCTTGTGGAACTTGACTGTATTTGGATAGATTTGATAATAAGCACTTCTAAGATGAGTTGAAATATCAGAGTCCTAATCTTCATATTGAACATTTCATTCTGATATTTGTTCCATTGGAGCACAGATCTCAAAGCTCCTTGGAGGTGATAGTGAAGTGGTGAATAGGGCAAGAGTAGAAGTTCATGCTATGGAAGCAGCAGAAATGCTTGATGATGAAGCTTGCTCACCTTCCAATCTGCAGTCACACCTTAACCTTGCTCTGCGTGATGTGGAGGATGATTCCCTCTCCATATGCAGTGTTGAGCAAAACGTGTCATTGGAGGACTACTTGAGAGGGAGGTGGAGCCGTTCATCAAGCTTTGATTAAGCAAAGTTCTAGGCAATTACTAGAACAAGGATTGTGTTTTTGAATCTAAATCCTTTGTAGATAATTTTGGTGTGTGGCATGTTCCATTGTATCTTTGGCATGTGCTGTGGAGGTTTATAGATGGGTTTAGGATGAGAGGTTGTTTGTGTGTGCCCTCCTCCTTCCCTTCATTGTCTAGGACACTATGCCTTGTAATTGTAAGGCTAGTTACCCTTTCTCCTTCATTGTCTAGGACACTTGGTGCCATTTTCAACCCTTGATATCATCTGTATTCTGGTGCCAAAATAAAAGTTGTATCTTCAATGTTCTCGTGTATTTAGTTTAATAAATTTAATGATCATTTCTCTTACGTGGCGTTTGCATTGTTTCCTTTTTTTTTTCTTATAATATGGATTATCTAATTCTATCAGCAGAATCACTTTTAAGTTAAAACTTTTACTTTACAGAATTTAATATTTGTGAATTATCGCATAACAATTTAATGATAGATAATTTAATAAATTCAACAATAAGCCAGAACTAATATTATTTTAAAGTATGGATTTTGAATTTAACTCTTATTGAATAAGTTTTGATACCATCCTGTAAGAAGGATTTTGCATCCTACTTTTATATTATAATTTTATCATACTTTTAGATAAAACCTTCTTATAAGAAGGATTTTGTATCCTACTTTTATATTATAATTTTATCATACTTTTAGATAAAACCTTCACATATTCTCTTATGTCAATGTATATTATAATTTTATCATATTTTTAGACAAATATTGGTGATATGATATGGCCAACCTACATTGTAAGATAGATTTTACTCTTTAAAAAATATGTAACAATCCTATTTTTACTCATATTTGCTAATATATTATGTATATAATATCTAATTAAAATATAAACAAATACTATTTTCTCATATTCATATCTCAAAAAGATATTTCTCTTCATATAGATTTAATATATACATCAAAAGTTTAAAAACAATAAAAAAAATCAAATTAAATCTATCCAATCCTCCAGATGCTCACTAGGACCTCTATTCATTTGCTCTCATGTAAAACACGATCATCACATATAAAGAAAAAAACACAAAACAAAACACATGGTAAGCTAGTTATATATATAAAAAAATCTATATAATTTCAATTTCAAAATAATCAACATAATGTATCAAGTCTCATAAAAGTTCTCAAACCATCATGTGTCTAAAGAAAATTTCATAATTCATATTTCATATATCACACTTCTATTGACTCACAACACAGACACTTGACTCTACTTTCGAAAGACTTGTGCGTTGATTTAGACTCAGAGATCTGCACTTGTCATATCATATTATTGTGAAATCTATACAGCTATGCGCATAAAATAATCTTAATATTATCTCTCCTAGTATGACAGAGTTAATTCATATAATAAGTCAAGTTAATTATCTTTCAAACAACTTACATATTCATATGAATCTCCTTCGACTCTCACCACCTAAATAACTTCATCTATATGATTTCATTATCCCAGGAGAGTCAGGATATCTCATTCTAGACGAATCCCTAGTCAATGCACATTCTAAACAATCTTAATATGGTATTTTCTTTCCTAAAAATACTATGTCTTGACAAAATATCATATTCTGAACCTCAAAATATCCAACATCAAACAAATAAATCATACCAAATTTTTAGAATTTCCAAAACACACAACAATTCATTTACTAATCATATAAATGTCTAATTAAATAAATTTTCAATTAAATATACACAAAATAAAGGTTTACATAATTTCTAAGTAAAGCTATACAAAATTTAATAAACCAACCTTTTAAAAGAAAGAAAGAAAGAAAAAACTGTTTTTTTTTAAAAAAAAATTATATATTCTAGCTTGAGCGAGAATGGGTCTTGCTCAAGCGAAAATTCTTTCGCTTGAGTGAAAATTAAGCCAAGAGCACCCAGATTTTTATCCTAGGTCTCGCTTGAGCGAAAATTATCTCGCCTGAGCGAGATATGCAGAAAAAATCAGCATAAACTTATTATGCCTGTAAAATTCTAAACCAACATTCCATTCAATTGATAACTTTATAAATCTACAATTTACATTAATAGTTCATGCTTGCTCATAATTTTACAAGCACTCTCATTAAGTCATTGAACCAGTATATCAATCTACACATATATATTATTTCTAAATCAAAATCACTTAAAATCAAACAACCAATTCTCCTCAAACATTACATTAACTCATTTAATTCCAAACTCATATATATTCTACAACATCTACTATATCTACCATTTCACACTTCAATTTCACTCAATTTCCAATCGATTCAAAACAAGAAATCATGCAAATCAAAAATTTGGAGCTGGTGACCACGTCACCCCACATCCAGATTTTCTAGCCAATGATTCTATTGAAAATTTAAACTAACTTCCTTTACCTTTACTTGAGCAGATGCTCACTAAGAGCCCCAAGCCTACCAAAAGCTTCAAGAGTAGCTTAACCTGCACCATAGAGTCCTGATTAAAATCTAACTATACCACTAGGACTCTGAGATAACAAAGATTAATCCTAAAGTAAAAAGAGTCACATGCGTAAACTTAGATCGAGACAAATCTACAAGTTCAAAATTTAACTCAAAGATAAGAGTAAAAATTGAACTTACTCTATTAGAGATTCTGGTCGGGCAGTCTTGTAATCCTCGCTGCCAGGTGATGACTTTTTACGGCAAGTGCACCGCGTTTGTCAGAAGTAATAATTGTCCCTAAGGATGAATATCAATCCCACAAGGAACAATGAATTATCAAGTGCAATATTCTCTAAATATAACAACAGAACAATAAAAAGAGTTTGAAGTGATTATGTTGGCACTGATCAATAAGAAAACAAACAAAGAATTAGTTGTTTCAATTGGAAAATTAGGGATTAGGTTTCATCTCTCTCACTCTCATGTATTTTGATTAGCATGTCAATATTAAGTTCTTTTATTGAAATTGATGTCTGTAAAAAATTCATTTATATCGATCTCTCGCATATAAAATTCTTAAGAACGTTTTCTAAATATCGATCTCTCGCATACTTATAAAAACAACTTAGAAATCACAATCAGACGTTAATGGCAATTAACATTTCAAGTCTATCTCTAGCATTAAAATATGCTAAATATTGATGTTGATCTCTCGCATACTTATAAAAACAACTTAGAAATCACAATCAGACGTTAATGGCAATTAACATTTCAAGTCTATCTCTAGCATTAAAATATGCTAAATATTGATGTTTAGGTCCGAACCCTAAAAATACCTCTCGGTCAGATTTAAGATTCTCAATTTGTCACGGAAAGTTAAAAGTAAAACAACAATACCAATAATCAATCAAGAACTGAATATTAATATATAAAATATCAACTCAATACATAAGAGTTTTAGCAAATTACTCCTAATCCCAAAGGGTAGAATTAGCCATGCATACTTCTAACACCTTTCATTCTCCCAATTGGTTACAATTCACTCTATGGTGTTTTCCTCTGAATCTGGCACACTAGGGTTGAACCCCTAGCCCCCCTATTTATCCTACTTTTCTAGGGTTAGGTGGCGACTGAGTGATAAAACATAAAAATGCTCAATCTTTCTTTGCATCTTTTTTCATTCTGAGACCTTCCAGCTTTCTCTTTTTAGCTCAAATGGTGAGGAGGTTAGAATCTTAAAGAGAAGAGAGAGGAAAGAAAAATTAAAAATGATGATTCTTTTGAAATGAAAGTTGAATAACTAAATTTTTTATTTATATATATTTTTTCATTTTAATAATAAAATATTCAAAAATCATTTAAAATATACCCCTTCTACTCTAAAGTAATTTTCTAAATTCTTATAGAATCTATGTAAAGGATATTTAACATAAAAATTAAATTCCGATTAGTTAATTTAGGATTTCCAGCACAATTTTATTATCAAGATATCAAACATGAAAACATAAAAAAAAAAAAAACTCATCAATCATTGATATGATAGAATACGATTTCCACCAATTCTGTTAAAAAACTATAAAATAAAAGTGGATTCCACTAACATATCTAGAAACTTTAACACTTCTTACCATGTTTTTGGAAACTTTAACTCTTACCATGTCTCAACTTTCAATCTGAATTTGTGTTTCCTAACACGTTCAGAATTATTTGATTGTAATTATGTCAAAAATCCCAAATCAATTAAAAATCAACATATTTTTATAGCATATACTATATATATTTTATAAGATTAATTTAAACTTAAAATTTGTTTTTTATTATAATATTAAATTTATTTAGAATTTATTTTAATTTTGAACTGATTAGTCAATCACTATCGGACTACTCATTATATATCATAATACAGGTAAAATCTTAAAGTGAGTTAAACTTAATTTAAGTGTATATGTATTGTATCAACTACCGTGATTAATGTAAAAAAAAGCTAAAATTGTCAATTTGTGGGGAAATTTTGTTGCAGTAGTGTGAGGTGATTGTAATAGCAATCGAGTCAACATCGCACCATTATGCTTTATTATATCAGCAAAGTCGTACCTCTTAATTTGGCGGAGTTGCTAATGTTTGATGCATGATAAAAATGCAAAGTGCACCGAATAATTTGGCTGATCCAGGAGTTGCTGATATTGCACTAATACATTGTTTTGAGTATTGGGGTTAATAGGCTATATCAAATAATTGTTAAGGAGTTACATAAACATTTTTTTCATAATTTATTTGTTTTGCTCATTTTAATTTCATTATTAATAAAATGTTAATTAAGTTCTTCAATTTTTTAAAAATATAATAAATGTGATATTTTTCGTTAGCAATAAAACCGTTAATAATAGGGTTGGATTTCTTTTATCAAGTTTCCAATCTTTTCGGTTCTACGGTTTTTTAGCTCTTTGTCTCTTCTAGCTCTTTGTTTCTTCGTTCTCTTGGTGTTTTGGGTGAGTACCTGCAAAGACATTCCGACGCTCAAGTTAGCGATGAGTATGTCTAGTTTACAAATATTGTAGTTATAAAATTATTACCTTTTTGCTTTGGGATCGTCTTATATTTATAGCTTTCTTATAGGTTTGAGGTTTATCCCAAACCCATGATGGCCCAATCCTCTCCCTAATCCTATTTAGGGAGTGATTAATTACTCGTGATATGCCGAAAACAAATTCGACACTTGAAAATTAGGTTAAATAGGGGGCTAGAGGCTCAACCATGGTTTGTTAGATTGAGAGGAAAACACCATTGAGTGAATTGTAACCAATTGGGAGAATGGAAGGTGCTAGAAGTATGCGTGACTAATTATACCATTTGGAATTGGGAGTAATCTGTTCGAACTCTTATATATTGAGGTGATATTTAAATATGATATAATATTTTGTTCTTGATTGATTATTGGTATTATTGTTTTGCTTCTAAATAGTTGTGACATGTTTGAGAATCTTAAATCTGAATGGAAAGTATTTTTAGGGTTCTGACCTAAACAACAACACTTAACATATTTGAGTGTTAGAAATAGACTTGAATTGTTAATTATTATTAACATCTGAGCTTGATTATAAGTTGTTCTTATAAATATGCGAGGGATCGATATTTAGGGAACAATCTTAATAATTTTATATACAAAGAATCGATATAAATGAATTTTATATGGACAACAATTTCAATCAAAGAACTTAATATTAACATGCTAATCAAAATATATGAGAGTGAGAAAGATGAAACCCAATGCCTATTTTTCCGATTGAAGCAATTATTCTTTGATTTGTTTTCTTGTTAATTCTTGTCATTATAACAATTTTCAAACTAACTTTTTATTGTTCTGTTTTATATTTAGCGAATATTGTACTTGATAATTCAATTGTTCCATCTAGGATCGATATTTGTCCTTAGGGACAAATTCTTACTTCTGAGAACGCGGTGCACTTGCCGTAGAAAGTCATCACTCTTGGTCAAAAGTGAATCAGTATAAACCTCTTTGTGTTATCCCTTCTCTTTTACATTGTTTTAATCATTGTTCTTTCTCTACTGGTATAAACAATCTGTTGTTTCTAGAAAACAACTAGTTGAAAAAAAATCAATTGGTTGATTTTTCAGAACTTTTCACTTTACATCCAAACTTTGCGAAAATCTTGTGAAAACAATTCACCACCTCTCTTGTTTATCCCACTAATTTTAACACGTATTATTAGTTATGAGTCCTTATGATTGTAATAATAAATGGCTAAAACATGAACCAAAAATGATTTCCTAATGCATGAGTGATCATTGTGTGTAAGGACTTATCCATAGCGTATTGCACAAGTCCCCCAAGATATAATAAGAACTTCTCGGATAATACCAATGATCAGAACTAGCAAATAAACTTCTCTAGAGTAAGAACCCAAAACACTAAAAAAATTAGAAAGTAAAAAAATAATAAAAAAGTGAAAAAGAAGAGCGGAAGCCGTGAATGAGATGAATTGAAGAGGCGTAGGAAAGCCCTTTTATAGAGGGAGAAGAAAGCAACTGTCACTACTCCATTTTTTATTTCAGCGTGCTTCCCGTTTCAACAACTTAACTCCTCAAGAAGAACGAAGGAGATCTGGAAGTTCGAGGAGCTCAACTCCCCGAGAAGAACAAAGGAGATCCGGAAGTTCGAGTCTTATGTGTGGAGAATCTTCCCTAGTGGAGATCGGGGGTAGAAGAGGATCCCAAGTCCGAGAAACACTCCAAGAAGATCGGAACAGATGCATAGAAGTTGAAAGTTGCCGTTTTGTTGTCAAATTAAGATGATTCCAGCGTAGACCTGTTTAACAATAGAGAGATGATAGTATAATTGTGGTCAGATGACCCCAAGTCATCTTCCATCAAATCCAATAGTAAAATTAGTACATCAGTGTTTATAATCTATCTGCAAGCGATACAAGTTAGGAGAAAAATGGGTTGAGATAGTTGTGCAAAAAATATAAAAGATATTAAAACAACAAATAAAAAAAGCGGTTGATCCTCAAGTTTTTTCACCATTGAATTATTCACACAGGTTCTCTAAAAATTAATCTTTTCTCAATCCTCCAACAGAGCTAAACCAGATTGAACATGCGCCAATCTGATTCAACTGAAACTCACCAGTAAAGCATGCATCTACTGGTTTAATCAATACCCACTTTGTTCCATGCATATACTCCATGAGAATGCTTACCTCCTATCTCTTGAATCATGCACCCAAGAAATTAATTAGAACAATGTGAACTAATTAAGAAATTATAAGATAAGGAAAACTCTTAATCATGCAGTCAAGTACAACCTCTCACAGAAACCAGTTTTCGAGGAGATTAAAATATTAAAACAACTGCTATGGAGAATTAAAAAATGAAACTTTTATTGACCAAAACCTCAAAACTCAATGGAAAATTACAAAGGAATCAACCAACAAGGTTTAGCCTTTCATGTGAAGGTAAAACAAAAAAATTACAAAGAAGAAAAAAAATTAAGAAAAAGCCTATGAAGCTCGATCCCCGAAAAGCTACTTCTTCCTTCCTTTGAAGTCACTTCTTTTCTAATCTTCTTTCCCTTGCCCAAAATCAGATTAAAATCCGTCTTATGATATTGTTTTACAATTATCAGATGTTTCCTTTCTTGTTTCAAATTATTAAACTTTTCCAAATAATTTCAGATTTTATTCTTGCTTTTCTTATAGAAATATTATTTTCAATTTTCTTTAGATATTGTTGTGATTCCTGCATTGTTTGTAATTGATTCCAACATTGTTGGGAGAAATATTACAATTTTTTTTCTTAAATAATATTTTTAAAATATATTTTCTCTATTTTTTATTTATTAAAAGATAAAATTGTCCCATTAAATGACAAAGTTACCGAATTGTATATCTCTTTATATAATCTTATACGTGTATAGATTTATAAGAAAAACATAAAGGATTTATAATATTTTTTAATATATTTATTCAAAAAAATCAAAATTGTATAAACATGACTGTAGAAATCTTTTTCTTAGAATATCCTAATTCCATTGAAATTCGTTGATTTCACTTAAATGAGGAAGTCTTTAAGATTTTATTGTTATCTCGAGAAAAGAAATTGACACTTCGCATCTGTACTGCCCTAAATCCTAAAACCAAATTTTCACCGAAAGGACAATGACACAGGAAAATCTTTGAAAATGATAAATGTAAAAAAGAAGAAAAAAAGAAAAAAAAGAAACCTGGTTGAGTTGAACGTTGAAAGGGGTAACGATGATCCGAAACAGAAAGATAGAACCTATAGTAAACGCAATCCCACTATAACCAATAATTGAATCCAATTGAATATTATAGAAACCGCATAAATCCCTAATACGCGTCTTCTTTCAAACAAACCCATCGTTCTCACACACACATACACACCCAACCTCTCTCATCTCATATCCCAATTTCTCAATTCTCAAAATTCTCAATTCACATCCATTCAATCAATTAATCAATCAGTCATTCAATCAAATATCCGATTCGTTGGAATCCACGCTCCGATCCAATGGATCAGCACCACTTCCTCCACCACCACCACTACCACCACCCTCAGGACCACCGCACAACCCGCTACACTTCCCTCAACCCTCAATCGCATCACCACCACCACCATAACAACCTCCCTCCGCCGCCGCCCGCTCCGCCGCCGCCTCTCTCCTACCACCGCACCCTCCACACGCCTCCCGCGCCGCAACCCTACACCCCTTCTACACCCCAACACCAACAACAGCAGCAGCAGCAACAACAATTCTCTTTCAACCATCACACAACTCTCCCACACCGCTCCCTCGAAGATGATTCCCGCTCTCTCCCCTACGACCTCCTCCCTCGCCGCGCCTCTGCCATCCCCTGGAACCCTAACCCTAGAACTGACGATTTCGACCGCGAATTTCACCATCACCACCACCGCCCTCCGCCACCACCGCCTCCCCCGATCGAAACCCTACGCTACGACCCCGGGCGCCGTGAGCGCCTCGTGGTGGATCCCTATGAGCAGAATCCCAGGGAGGCACTCGCGTGGGGCGGCGGTGACTACCACGCGCCGAGCCAGGGCGACGTAGAGCCTTCTCCTTACGTGCGCGTGTACAGCGTGGAATGCGATGCTGACGTGGCGGGCAGAGGGTCCCGGGTCGAGAGCAAGAGGTGGGTGATGAGTGATAGAGAGAGGGAGAGGGGAAGAGAGTTGCACGAGTCTTCTTCTAATTTGGTTAGCAAGGGTAGTAACAGTGATAAATATTATCATGGTTCTGATAATGTGGGTAGGTATAGTAGAGGGAATAGTAGGGAGTGTGGTCATGAATTCGCACGCACTCCTCCTAAGAAACAGGTGCAGAAGAAGAGCGCGCTTCTTAGGATTCAGACTGTTAAACCTAATCATAGGAACCGTGAGGTTGAGCAGTCACGGTACCCCGGTTATGGACCTGAAGGTAGCAATGGCTTTTTCAGGGGGAAGGAGCAATATTTGGCTCATGGGGTTAAGGGGGAAGAGAGAGAAGGGAGCCCTGTTGAGATTGATATCTCTTTTGAGTCCAATTCTCTGGTGGCCAAGGCTATTGTTGCGCCGCCTTCGAGTTCAGTGTCTGTTCCTGATTTGAATGTGACGCCGGTTTTGGATTCGGATTTGGGTTCTGGGGATAGGAATAAAAGGATTTCGGGCTCTGATGGCTATTGTTCGGGTTTGCAGCAGCCGTTTAGAGTGTCTTCTGTTGTGGTTGTGGATTTAAATAGGTCGCCTAGTAAAGGGAATGATAGGTCTAGTTTGGGGAAGGAGGTTATTGTGCGGAAGAATGTTGAGGATGGTTCTTCTCGGTCTCGCACCAGGGAGGCTGATGATTCTCGTGGGAAAAATGTGGTGCCAAATTCGGTCAAAGTTGGCAATGTCTGTTCTGGTAAATCGACCATGACGGTTGTCAAGAAGAAGAAAATTGTTAAGAAAGTGGTGAAGAAAGCGACTGCAAACTCTAAGACATCTGTGTCAAATTCACTGCCGGCAAAAAGGCTTCCTGGAACTGTGAAAGTGGAGAGTGCTGCACTGAGTTCGTCAACTGCCTCTGTTCCTGACAAAATTGGAGCTAATTCAGATGAGAAAAGGAACATTGTTGATGAGGTGGCTGGGCCAGACTGTTTGCACTCTTTGCCAAAGGAAGGAAATGTATTGAAAGAAGAAAAAGAGGGAGGTTTGCTGCAGCTGAGTTTGGGGCCAGATTCCACATCGCAAGAGTGTAGTAGGAGTGACAAAGATTCTGATAATAGGGAAGTATCCAGGTTTGAAGTTGAAAGAGATGGAAACATTCTAAAATTTCCATCTTGTGCATCTAGTAGTGAAGATAAGAAGAGTGATTCAGATTGTTTAAATGCAAATCATAATGTCCTTGATAATGGAAATATTATTTCTATGCATGATAATTCAAATACTTCCGATTGTTTAGATGCAAATAATTCTGTTCCAAATACTTACATGGTTACTGAATTCTTAAGTGGAAGCACTATTTCTGAAGTCAATCACATGGATTATGATAATAAGCAATTGTGTCAGAATGAAGTGTCTCTATCACTTGGGAAATATTCAAATATACAGTCCCCACTGAATAACAATCTTGAAGATGTAGGGGATGAACTATTAAAAACCAGTGATACTTTTTCAAGTTCAAGAAAAACTAGGATTCAAGATTGCCTACAACATGCCAGTGCACTGAAGCACATTTCTGATGATGGATCATCTAATTTAGAAGATTGTATTAGTGTTCACTGCTCTGGTATCATGGATGATGCTGGAAAGCAATTGACCCATGGTGATGTCACCATACACCCTGAGAATTGTGAGACAGGAAAAGCATTCCCAAATTCTAATATTTTAGCTGGATCTGGTGAAGGGGACTCAAAGAAGATAAAAAAGAAAAGATCTAGAACACAATTAAATTTTTTGAGTTCAGAGATGGAGTCCTTATCTACAGATCATGTAAATCCTGTTAGCCTTGCAAATAATGTGGATGGAATCACAAGTCTATTGGTGAAAGATCCATCTGCTTGTGAAGTTTTAGATCAATCTGTTGAAAACGATGTTGACTCAATAACTGGTCTGGATGGGGTTACTGCTTTACATGAGAAAGGGGGGGTTTTAGAGTCTCAGTTTTATGCTGCAAATAACAGCAACGATGATGCAAGTGAGGTTTCACCATCTTCTAAAAGGAAAAAAGTGACAGCTAACCCAATTTTCACTCATTGTCAATCGGAAATCAGTGCTATGATTGTAGTTACCACAACGTCTAATGCTGAAGCTCCTGTCAATTTCAATGATAACCAAGAACATCAGAAAGAAGTTGCTTTGTCAAGCATGGGTGTGTGTATTCCGTCTTCTGCTCAGTCAATGTCTTATTCGGAGGATATTACTAAAATGTCTGTCAATATTTTGAGTGGAGGATCTTTTGACTTCATTGATGCAAATAGGGAAACCTCTTTTTCACCATGTGAGGATTTGGCATTTCAAAACGATCAGTTCTCACCATTGGAAGGTGAGTGCACAGAAAACATTACTCCAGTTGTGCTTGTGAGTGATACTCAAACTGATGTTTTAGAACTTGGAAATATAATGGGAGAAAAGACTGATTTACAGGCCGTTAAGGAAAATTACCAATATAAAGACTTTGTGCAAAGGTCACCAAGAGCTGATATGGAACCTAATGATCTCAATGTGAAGAATGATTTGCTTGCTCAGCAGAACCTTATGTCCTGTCCAGCCAGTGGTGACGAAGTCACTACAAGTAATTCGAATGATGAATTGATTGTGGATGCACCTGGTGCATTATCAGATATCTTTTCTCAAGGGATGGCATCTGAAGTACCGGATAGAAGGGTTTTAGAATTGACAGCAATCAATGATGAAAATATCTGTGGGGTTGAAGAAAATACTTCATCAGTACAGGAGATGAAACAGAACGGTAGGTCAGATCATGCATTTGGACATAATATGATGATAAAGAAAACAATTTCAGAATCATCCCAAGTATCTTCCAAAGTTACAACTCAGGCTCTAAATTCATATCGTTTTGGGTTGAGTGGGACCAAAAATCAGTCAGGTAGTGTCATTCCCAAAACTTTTCCAGGTCATTCTCTTACCTTTTCAAGATCGGAGACAAAGTCATCTGCCTCTTCAACTCATGTATCAAAGCCTCGAACTTGGCATCGTACAGGTAATCCCCCTATTTCTCTACCTAGAATCAATTCAGTAGGAACAATTCCTTCCAAAAGACCAATTCTTGAAAGGAAAGGGAACTTTCAAAATACCTCATATGTGCGTAAAGGAAACAGTCTTGTAAGGAAACCTACTCCAGTTTCTGCTCTACCTCAAATCTCCTCTGTTAATCAGTCATCTTCTTTGGGCTTTGATGACGTATCAAAAGGTACTAAATCTGAAAGCAGGGTTGATTTGACAAATCAACCAATGTACCTGAGAGCAGGAGCAACATATTCTCAGCAGAGGCAGAGAACACCTCCACTACCAATTAACACCAAATCCGAGGAAAATACATCTTCCTCACTGGTAGAACCTCCTTCTGGTGGTTCCTGTGAAAATGTATCAGATCCTACGTCATTTATAGAAATTAATAATAATGTACGGAACTCTTCTGAAGACACACTGAAGCATTATGAAATTCCTGAAAACCAACCTGTTCCATTGGACAACGGGGAGAGTCAAGTTGAAGCAAACAATGGCAATCCTCTTTCTTTGAATACGAAGAGAATAGTATATATAAAGCCCAAAACGAATCAATTGGTTGCAACATCAAATTCTTGTGATGTTTCTGTCCCCGCTGATGACAATGGTCAAACTGCCTTCTCTGATGCCTACTACAAGAGAAGAAAAAATCAATTGGTTAGGACTACATTTGAAAGCCACAACAACCAGACTGCTATAGTGCCTAATGGCAAGGCAAATTCTGATGGACAAGGAACTAGTAATGCTCTTTGCAATAGGAGGTTTAGTAAGAAGCGGTTAAATAAGGGTATGCATGAATTACTTATTATGTTGCCTAATTTATCTATCTTTCTTAGTCACCCATGCTCTATATAAGTCTAATGCTGAGTTTTACTATGATTAGACAGGATGCAAGTTAAATAGGGTGTGACGGTCTTTTTGTTTTAGATTCAAATAGATTTTTTCTGTTGAATATTGTAGTGTATCTATTAAGAATTAAAGCAAATTGCTTGCTGTTTTTGCCTGCTTATTAGTTGCTACTTGTTGTGTATACTTATCATGTAGTTGCTGCATATTATGTTGTTATATTTTGTTAATCTTATATGCTTGTTTATTGAGCATGAGCCTTGGCACAACTGTAAAGTTGTGCTTTGGTGACCAGCTGGCCATGGTCAAATTTGGAAACAGCCTCTTTGCCTATGCAAGGGTATGTTTGCTAACCCTTCCCCATACCTTTACACTGTGAGGAGCCTTCTCGAATTGTTGCATGTTAGTCTATATGCTTGCTTGTTTAGAAATTGCATGTTCGTCCTATCAAATTGCTATTGAAGGACTTGAGCTTTTCTTGTATGGCTTCCCTTTTTATTTATTTTTTAATAATAGATTATAGATGTGGGTTTTGAGCTGGTAGTGAAATGATTTTATTCATGTTGCATTGCATATCATTCTCAATCATTGTATTCTAACTCACTATTAGCAGATGAATCCAGAACCGCCCGGGCTGTTCCAATTTTATGTTCTGTTTCATTCAATTAGTGATTTCATTTGCAGTTGGCAGGAGTTCATGCAAACGTTCAAGAGCCTCACTAGTGTGGACACTCTGTAGCAAAAGTTCTTCTGAAAATGACAGGAACTCACGGCATTATCAAAAGGTTTTGCCTCAATTGTTTCCATGGAAAAGAGCAACATTTGCTTCAAGTTTCAATAGCAGTTCCGTATCTGCAATCAGGTACTTGAGTATTTGCATTGCTTCCTCTATGTATGTTTACCTTTTTGCCTTGTTTTGGTTGTGTGCCTCCACAGTATTCAATTGCAGTCGTCGATTAATGTTTGTCTTTCAGCAAAAAATTGCTTCAATTGAGAAAGAGGGATACTGTTTACACTAGGTCAAAACATGGGTTTTCACTTTGGAAATCCAGAGTTTTAGGTGTTGGCGGGTGTAGTTTAAAATGGTCCAAATCCATTGAGAAGAACTCAAAGCAAGCTAATGAGGTTAGATTGGTGTTTTATACAAGTGTTATTTTAGGAAGTTTCCTTTAAATTTATGTATAATTTGTGTTAACTGATAAAATAGATCTTAGCTATGATTCATACAATTTCTCATGATTATTATAGGAAGCTACACTTGCTGTTGCCGCAGTAGAGAAGAAGAAGAGAGAGCAGAAAAATGCGGTTTGCATCAGTTCTCAGTCAAAGAGTAGGAAGCATTCTCTCATGAGTGTTCGTCATATCATAATGCCGACAACTCTGTTTTTTTGTGTTATTAAAACCTTTGCTTCATGCATTAATTATCTTTGTCAGTTACTCTGACTTTGAAAGTAGTGGTTGACTGTGCAGGAGAGCGTATATTTCGTTTTGGCTCAGTTCGTTACAGAATGGATCCCTCCAGGAGGACACTTCAGAGGATTTCAGGTGGTCATCATTTTTATATTAACCATTTTACTTGGGTTTTGCATTACCTTTCACTTTTTCTAAATATTTTTAGCATGTTACAATTGTTTAAATGAATACATGCTTTTGGGATATTATAATTTAGCATGGGCAATGTATATCAGAGCTTTATTCAGATTAGATAACAAATTTGTATTTTATATGTATTGATAACATGCATCAACTTTACGATTGTTAAACCACCGAGTGATTAACATTGTCTTTTGGCATCTAATTCCACTCATTGGAGGACAAGTTTTTGGTGTGATGCAATTTTGGACATTGAAAACATTTTCGGCAATTTATTTACTGGTTTTCTATCCCAGTTTCTGTAATTGACTAGTGGTTGCAATTTCTGAAGGCTATAATGTATGGTTTCTAAACTTTTATAAATCCTCTTTAGTACATGCCAAAAGACATGTCATGTCAGCTAATTAATGTTTGTCAGTCCTGTAAATCCAACAAGGAAGGTGGCAACCGTATTCACTCTTATCTTCTTCTTAAGCACTAAATCACATTACGCATTACATGTTGGTGCCAACCCCAACGGGGAAGCTGGACCAGGAAAATTAGGAACTGTTGCTGGTAACTAGTCCAATTAACCCTAAAATTCTGGAGGAAACAAAAAATTGATCTTGAACCAGTTATTCTTTGTGACCTTGTTACAGTTGAGACTGTTCAATTGGTCCACTTTTTTGCTAAAAGATTTTATTTTATTTGTTCCTGATTTTTGACCAAAACACAGCATTCACCCCCTTTTTCCAATCTGTGACGATTAGGAATTTTCAATGCCACCAGACTTTGACTGTTATTATTTATGTTAAGGTTACCTCTTTCCTTTTCACCTATGCAATTTAGGGCACATGTTAGAAATCATGCTAGTATGTATTAGTATAATGCTTTTAGTGTACTTGTTAGTGTGATAAATCCATTGAATGATAATAGAAATATATTTTTTGTTAATGTGATAAATCCATTGAATGATAATAGAAAAATATTTCTATATTCCTTCTTGGTTTTATCTATACATTTAACTCGTCTAAATGATTTTTTCTTAATGTCAGTGTAAAGTTAAACAACTTGTTTCACTGATTCATTTGCTGGTTCAGTTCTAAAAATATTACTTCAGTTTACTCCTCAGAAATTGAGCTTCTCGTAAATATATGCTTCCACAGATTATGTAAAGGACAATCAAATATAATTTTTGTTTGTAAAAATTGTGTATGAATTATGATGGTTAAGATGCAGGAAGGAAGTGATTAAGTATCATTCTTGGATCCTCACAATTGCTTCTTATATGGATGATTTTGTGTGCAATACTCCACAGTAGTTAGCCTGCTTTACAGTGTTGATTATCTGTTTAGACAAGGAGGTGGGGCATCAGATTCTGAGATCTTTTGTCGCCATGTTGGAAATGCATCCAGAATTGTGGTCTTCTTGTCCTTTACATTTGTTCATTGTTTTTTTTTATCAATATATATTTGTTGGCATATTTTGCTGTCTTTTTCACATCAAGTTAAAAGTGTCTTACCTTTATTCATCTTACGAAGTTTCTATTAATTATCTTTGTAGTCGATGAATCCCAGTCCTCGGCATCTACCAGTTCAGGTTTGGCTTCCAAAAGTGCTTACATTCCAAGGAGATTAGTGATTGGAAGTGATGAGTATGCACATTCTTATTTTTCAGTCTTTCATATGTTGTGTAACAAATTTCATCATTGTTGGTTGTCTTGTTTAGCTAGCTGTTTAGATGAAACTAGGTGAATAAGAAGGAAAAGCTTGTATAATATTAAGTCTTTTTGTTTTATTCAAATGACTGCCGTCAGCATTTGCAGATACGTACGAATTGGAAATGGTAACCAGCTTATCAGAGACCCAAAAAAACGAACTCGAAAATTGGCAAATGAAAAAGTTAGATGGAGCTTGCACACTGCCAGACAGCGGTTGGCTCGAAAGCAGTATTGTCAGTTTTTTACCAGATTTGGGAAATGTAAAAAGGATGGAGGGAAGTGTCCTTATATTCATGATCCTTCAAAAATTGCTGTCTGTACTAAGTTCCTGAATGGTTTATGTTCTACTCCCAACTGCAAATTAACGCACCAGGTTTTTTAACATTTGGGTTGTCCAACAAATTGAATATGGTATTTCTGATCTGTCTAAAGTCTGAGTTTAATTGCTTTGTTATGCAGGTTATTCCAGAGAGAATGCCAGATTGTTCTTATTTTTTGCAAGGTTTGTTACAGAGGCTGTTGTCTTTCATCAAGTGAATAATATGACAATGTGATTCTAACATGTCTCTTGCCAGGCTTATGCTCAAACAGTAATTGTCCATATAGACATGTCAATGTGAACCCCAATGCATCTATTTGTGAAGGATTTCTCAGGGGTTATTGTGCTGATGGGAATGAGGTATTAACCAATCAAGTTAAGTTTTCTATTGGGCTACTGCATAATTTGAATACTTAACATTTTCCCGATGTTTTACCAATATAAATCAATTTTTTTGTGCGTATGAGTATTCACCATATTTATTTATTTCAAGAAAAACATGTAGCATTGGAATTTTCATTGCATTTATGGTGGTTATTAGTTTCATCCCGTATCCTTTTTCCCTGGTTGTTGGTTGCTAATTCTGATGATCTGTCATATTGTTCACTTTATTTGTTATTTGTCAAATTATTATACATTGTCTATTATTTCGACTAAAAGTTCTTTCCTCTTTGGAGAAGTTTTTCTTTGTTTCGTAACTCCTTTTCTACTTGCTTCCACTTCCCGTCACCTTGTAATCTAACCCAATACTCGCCAAATTATGTTGTTTCAGTGTCGGAAGAAGCACAGCTATGTGTGTCCTACTTTTGAAGCAACAGGTACCTGTACTGAAGGAGCCAAATGCAAACTTCATCACCCAAAAAAACAGAGGAAGGGAAAGAAAAGGAAGAGATCTGGAGATCAGAACAACACTAGAGGGCGCTATTTTGGTTCTATTCCTGCTGATGTTTCTGAATCTGGGTTGATGGTGGCTCCAAAGCGACATAAACAAAGTGAAATTGAAGAGGAATTGTCTGATTACATCAGCCTTGATGTTGTCAGTGAAGAAGTCGCAGACACTGATGATCTATCATTTGATCCAGCAGTGTTCTGCGAGAATGATTCCTTGGATGATTTTGATGAACTTATTAAACCAGTTCTTCTATTGAAAAGAAAGTTCACATCACAATCACCTAACTCCCATATCCTCGAAGCAAGTGCCGGAGACGTCGGTCGTTTGTAATGAGGTAATTTAGGTAGTATAGAGAACTCCCTTTTCCCCTTAAATTTTTTTCCATTTGTTTTTATGCATAGCTTAAATGTAACTAAAAAATTCATTACCCCCCTCCCCCTTTTATTTTATTTTTTTTTTTGTGGATTTGCCATTGTACAATAACATCTGGAGTAATATAGATGACAAAATTTTTCTTCTCCCACTAGCTCAGTAGAACTCAGTTGACATAATTGACATTAAGAATGATTATCTCATAATCGTTGAGGGAAGTGAAGGCGCAGCAAACTTAAACGTAATTAAGTTTCATTTTCTTCATTTGCCCCTATTAAGTAACAAAAATTTGATTTTACAGTAGCATGTAGTACAATATTTATGTAAGATGTTAACTTAAGTGTTTTTATACATAAGAAAAAGGAATTTGTTGCGTGGAACATTTTTATAGTGGTAATATTGTAACCAAATTGGTAAAATAATAAATTCCAGAAATTCATTTAACTTTGAAGAATTTTATCAAAGACAAAATGACTTGAAATGCCAACACCTGTTTATACACGAATTTCATCAAGAGATTACACATAATCCAATTACCAAATGATAATGTGCAATAATACAATCTGTGTAGATTCACGGTGATGTCAAAGCATAATTCATAAAACCAGCTTTTTAAATGATTAACCTAACCTCTACTTCTAACAGAGCTTTGACCAATAATTTTAAATTCTAATTTGTATTAGATTGACGACAGCTAATAAATTCAAATTTTGTGTTACTTCAAGGTCCTAAAATTTTAACCGTAGTTTTCCAGAATTTCATATCTTGGAGTGAAATTTAGTTCTCAAAACATGGCTTAGAAAGAGGGTTGGAAAAGATAAGACCACGAAAGGAGAGAAGGCATGTGAAGAAGTTTCGTAGTAAGTGATCCAGCATGTTTATTGGAGAGAAAATGGGTCCGTTTTCCCATTTAATTTTTCTCCAAGAAAAGGGAATGATTCACCCAGTCATCGCTGGTGATTGGTTCTTTGTGGCCAACAATGCAGTAAGTAATAGTATTTCTTGTGGCAAATGTAACACAAACATAAATATGGACATTGATAACAAAACAATAAATATGAACATTAATACAACACGAATACAAAAATATGTATAATTTTTAAAATATAAGATATACGTACACAAATCTATATATTATATAATTATAAATTATATAAATTGATAATAAATATCTATGTGCACAAATATGTTTCACATTTTGTTAGAAGGAATATGTTTTTTCAGGATTGTTTCAAAAGAATTTGTTTCTTATTTATATAATCATAATAAAAATTTATACAATAAATTTTAATTTTTAGAAAATTATTGTATTTATTATTTGTATTAGAACTGTACTATAATTGTCAAAAATTTAACAAATTTTTTTGAATCGAATACTTTACGGATAAGTATTATACAAGTGTCTAAACATGTACGTGGGGTGAAGTTCAAAAGTCACATACGCAAATGTGGAAATTACATTCTAGATAGTTGTTACTTCAATTTTTTTATGAACAAACTTACACTCAGTAAATACTGGAGTGAAGGTTGACCAAGGTATTGAACTCTCGACCTCAAATTGCATATATTTTATTTAAAACTTTAGTAAAGAATTTAAATTTAAAATAATTTAAAATCAACTATAAAAATTATTTTTTGAGAGACCAAACTAATAATAATAATAATAAGTAATTTATGATAAAAAAATTAAAAATTAATGATAATTTTTATATAAAATTTATTTATATAAATAAACATCATTTGTTTAAATAAATATTAATTTTAAAAATATAAAAATAATGGTCGGATAAAATATATTTTCTGTGTTTTCACCTAACCCAATTTTATAATTATTAGTAATAAGAAGATAAATAGAATATACCATACCTATATATATATATATATATATATAAAAGTTATTGGACATGTTATTTATTTTATATTTTAAAGCAAAAGTCCAATATCTTATAGTTTTGAGAGTTAAATCTGTTTTTCGTCCTTATAATATAACACAGAATTGGTTTTTATTTTTTATTCAAACTTTAGACTATCCAAATATTTGTAATATGGAAATGATTAGAATGAGTTCTTCTGTATGTAGAATTGGTTTAATTTGAGGTTTCACCTTTATCAATCCATTCAAAATAATTATAATCACCATCGATCTGCAATTAAAATAATAAAGAATTTTGAAAAAAAAACTAACAATCATTTCACATGCAGAAAAACTCGTTCAAATCATTTCCATACTATAAGTATTTGCATGGTCTAAATTTTGGACTAGAGATGGAAACAATTTTGTGTTATAGTATAAAAACGAAAAACATATTTAGGGTTTTTGACCATGATTGGGTTATTTTTTTTTGTTTTTACCAAAATGGGGTCCGTTTAAAAAAAAATACAAATTTAGGCAAGTCGTGCCAATTTGGCACGACTTCATATGCACAAATCGTCCCAATTTGACATGACCCTGCCTTGTCATACTGAAGTCGTGCCAACTTGGCACGACTTTTGCCACATCATATTTTTTTTATAATTTTTTTTAATTTTATTATTTATATATTGGGTAGTAAGTTATGTAATGTTAAAAATTAATTTGATACATAATTTTCTAAGAGTGTTAGTTTTAAGAGAAAAAAAATAATCGTGTATCACAATTATTCATTTTTTTTTTGAAGTAATAATTTTTTTATAACAATTCAAATAATACATTTTTTAAACCTATTTATTTTTTTTTTAATGCCATTTATATTAAAATATAAAAAGGTATAAGTACTATAATTATTTTGAAAAAATTAAATAATTTAAAAATAATTATATAAATTTTAAATAAGTCAAATAACATAAATAATTTGTAATTATTTTGAAATAATTAAATAATTTAAAAATAATTATATATCCAATTTTTTGTTCCTTAAAACTAACACTCTTAGAAAATTATGTATCAAATTAATTTTTAACATTACATAACTTACTACCCAATATATAAATAATAAAATTAAAAAAAAATATGACATGGCAAAAGTCGTGCCAAGTTGGCACGACTTCAGTATGACATGACAGAATCGTGTCAAATTGGGACGATTTGTGCATATGAAGTCGTGCCAAATTGACACGACTTGTCTAAATTTGTAATTTTTTTTTAAACGGACCCCATTTTGGTAAAAACAAAAAAATTTACCCCATCATAGTCAAAAACCCACATATTTAACTCTAGTTTTGATTAAGTGTTTAAATCAATATAGTATGAAGTTTTGTTTGATAAGACGAAGATCATATTATACAAGTGCAAGTGCATCGTTTGACAGACGATAAGAACATTAAAGAAACTACCCATTCCGCTTGATAAAAGATAGATATAAGTACTAAGGAAAATTATAAGCTAACTTAAACTCAGAATATTCTTGAAACTTAAAGTCTATCACTCAAAATGTCTTCAACATTTATCAACAAAGAGATATGTGCTAAACAAAAGCTTTATTCAAATATCCCTTGGGTTTTAAGTTCAAAGTCGCAACATCCATCAATTCTCCCTCCATACACAAGCTACTTTTAACTATGGTCCAGTTATTTGTCTCGTACAATGTGTACTTTTATCATTGTGTAGCATAAAAGTTTTTGCTACAGAGGAAGATAGGTACTTTCAACTATCAAGAAGATTGTGTGAAGAAGAGAAGAAAAATTAATGTTGTATGGAATGCATTAAATGTTTCTCAATGTTAAAGCTTGTGTGACAATAGATAAGGAAGAAGAAGACAATCAAGCGAGTTCAAAACTATTTAACAGCCAGGGAATGCAACAACTACTCTCTTGAAGCCTATATGAAAACATGCTTTGAAGGTAAGATAAGAAGAATAACCATTATTTTGCAAGTGTTGAAACTCCGCCATTTTTATTTGTGCCTAAAAGGTTTGTAAAAACACTGTTTGTGTTCATCCCTGCAAACTTGTAGAGAGAGCCTAAAATATTGCATACGTCAAAAGACGCTACCCTCTATAGTGAGCAAAAATTGTAATCATTTTATCACAAAGAGATTGTTTTTGTCTTAAGGCAGGAGTGACCTTTTGTTCACACAATTCTCGAGTTAAACCATAAGTGACTTGTTGAAAGAATACCTAGCTTAAGCCAAGAGTGACTTGTAAAAGAATACTTGGTTAAGCCAAAAGTGGCTTGTGGAAACAACACTTGAACAGGGTCGGTGAGAAGTGATTGCAAGCCTAAAGAATACTTGTGTATACTTTACAATGATAGTCTACCTAATAGAACATGACTAGTTGTTTAGGAACTAGACGTAGTCTGTGTGGTCGAATGTATTAGTATAAAAACACTATATAAACTCTTTCCCTTATCTTTGTGTTTTGCATGCTATTTGATTGTAACTAAATTAAGATCTTTAGTATAGCTTTTTTTGTTTGGCTCATTCTTCACCTTCAAACCCTTTATATAGCTTTTCAAATTTGTTATTTGATACTTGAATTACTTAAGTTTGGATATTGCAATATCTTTATATTTTCATCTTTTAGGTGCTAAACGCTCAAAATAGAAAGCTTAGAATTTCAATCTTTTATTTTTTTTCTTATAATTTTTTTAAGAAACTAATTAAAAAGTAATTGAATTATGAGTCAGTAAAAACAAATCAAAACCTAATCAATTTTTTTTTTGTTCCAAATAATGTGATACTAAAAATGAGTACTTGAGATTTTTAATTTTCCAAATCATTTTTGTTCAGAAAAGATTTTGAGATATTCAGAATATATTAAAAATATATTTGCAAGACTTAATTTGAACAAATCTATTTAGAAAAAAATTAGATTTTAGAGATATACAAAAAATAATATCAAACAGAATCATTTCGCAGATTAAAATCTTTTCATTTTTGGATATAATATCTCTTTGATTGAACTTGTTTTTAGTGGATATATGATTGAGAATATTTCATTTAACTATTATAATAAAAAAGCATGTTACTCGTTCAACATGTTCATCAAACCGTCTAACATGAACAAAATTGTACACACTCAAAGGATCTACTATATACTATAACTTCCACTTAACCATTGTTAGATCATTTAAATAATAGATAAGGTATATCGATCAAATCACAAATAAGACATTTAGTTTAAATTCTACTATACAATTAACAAGTTTTATTAGACCATCTATCATGAACACATATTATAAACGCTAAGAAACACATATTATAAACGCTAAGAAAGACTACTATGAATTGTAGTTATACAAAATATTGTTCAAAATACAAATAAACCATTCAGTTTGTTTTTTCTATCATCAAAACATAAACTCTTCATATGATTTTCTAATCATCAAACTGTCTAATAGGTCATAGATCGTCTAGCGTCTCAACAGACCGTCTATAGGATCAGATCATCCAAGGTCTCAACAAATGAAATGCATGTTATATGGACTACATTTAACTTTTTTTGTTAATTTTTGTTATCATCAAAACATAAGAACATAAACACCACACATGATATTATGGTCATCAGATCATCCATATGGTTCATAGACTCTCTAGTTGGTCAAGAGACCGTCTAGGGACTTATCCGACCATTTAAGCATATCGTATAAAACGTTCAAGGTTTTTACAACTAGTTGGTCACGAACTAGACATAGTATGTGTGATTAGATGAACTAGTATAAAAATATTGTGTAGACTCTTTTCTTTATCTCAGTACTTTTTGCATGTTATTTGATTGTTACTAACTTAAGGAAAATATGTTAAACTAAATTTTTGAAAAACTTTCATAAGAATTTCTAATTTTAACCGAAGTTATCTTCTGATAGCACAAGAAAATTTGTGAAAATTTTTAAAGCACAGTCCTCCCTTCTTAGGATTTCCTATTTTGCACATATATTTGTGTATTTTTTTTATTAAAATACTGTATTATCCTCCCATTTCTGCATTAAGTTTTTAAGTAGTACATATTTATTCTTAGTAGAAAGGGATGTGTACTTACATTCAAGAGGTGTACCAAACTTTTTTTTTTATATTATGAATTACTTATACATTTTATAAATGACAGATTTCTAACAAATTTTCAATCTAAAATAATTTAAAGAAAACGTATATGAATTTTAAATTATCTTAGATTTAATACTGACTTTAAAATTCGTACGAAAACCTACTTATAAACATTCAAATTGTTTTAAAATATGAATTTGAATTTAAAATCTAATCAATTATTTAAACTTTTTTTCAACAAAATTTTAAACTACTTCTTAATACGAATTTGAATTTAATTTCATTCGAATTATTTAAATGACAAAATTTGGATTTGATTTTTAAAAATTCAATTAATATCCATGTCTCTCTTATGTTTCAGTACTCAACTCTTGAGAAATACGGCAATTGCTCGTATTAAGAAGTAAATACCAAATATCATACCTTGCTTTATAGGAAACATGTACCAAACAGCAAAAACTATTTTTTTTATTCTAACAAATTTCATAATATCATGACAGTTTTATATTTGTACACAAAAGGAAAGTTTGTGTATGTGCTCGGATAAAACTGACTGAATTTTCATTCGCTGTGGCTACAGAGGTTGATCCTAAGAGGTTCCATTATGCTCATGTTGACACAGATATTTCAGAAACAGGGGCATACAAAATATCTTTGCATATGAGCTCAACAAGAGGTATCTTAGGCAGCATATAATATCATGTTCTCAATGGTGCAATAACAATATAGACAAAAAGAGAACCAAGGTGGTATAGCAGAAAATAAAAAGCTTCTAAGTCCTGTTGTTTTTCCTTATAGAACACCAAATGACCAAATGAGAACCACAACTTAACAATCTTTCTTTCTCCAAGTAGGTCAAAGTTACAACAAATTGAACTATAAACATATATAGAGACTTTGTTGACTGTGTTAGGTAACCCTTCCTTCCAAATCTAGGAAATAGCAAATATTCCATTTTCACATTTTCCTTAAAATTTCCAAGCATAAATTGTCACACCAGGGCCGAAATATTCCTTCGTGGGTCAAATTCTGCAAAAGACAAAATAAACAAAGAACGACCAGATAACAATTATATGCAATTCACACAAGTTAAAAGAAGATACAAGCACAAGAACTCACATAATCCACCAATGTAAATATATTATGAAATTAAGAAATTGTAAACCAAATGAGCCAATGAAATTTTTTTTGAGAAAAAAATTTAAATGAAAATGCTTAACACAATGTTATTTTTACTTTTTTTCCCCTTCAAATAAAACAATCTAAAGTATTTGTCATCTTTTTCATTCTAAATTTAAACTCGTATAATAAATATTATTATTTATGTTTGATACATAGACCCAAGTATTACGACACTTTTTATTTGACATTTTGTGTACTTTGGATCTTAAAAATCTATAAAAAAAGAGGCTATTTCTAGCTTTAGTGTCAGAATATTAATGTTATTTTACATCTTACTTAATCTTGTTAATAGTTTACTAGTACTAGTTCAATCACGGTTCAACTATATTTGAATAATTAAACCTTAAACCAATTTGAATCACGGTTCAGAACAGGGTTCATTTCATTCTCATCTCAATAACTCAAGTTAAAAATGGCCTAAACAGGAAATTATGTAAACATGAATTTACTGACTTACTTGCAACCAGAAAATAAATCCGCGCAAGATAAATAAAACCTTCTCCGGTTGTTTGATTTTAGAAATTGCTTTAGCTAGATCTGCACAATCATGAAACAAATATTTTGACACAGAATGGCATTAGATTTGGCAAAGACCGTTGTAAAATGAAAATAGAAGCACCTGAAACTCCAAAAGAAGCAGAAGCAACCTAAGCAACGGCACAAACGATAGATTTTCATAAATTCAGACCCGTATTGAATAACCTAACCCAAACAATCAGATGATTAACCAGAAATAATCAGTCACAAGAATGAACTCTTCTAAGGTTATAACAGGCAGGCTCCTTGGTCTACCTTCAGTAGAGAGAATCAAAGGTTCCCCTACCATTATATATTGATATTTAGTTCATTAGCTCATGAGCAAATTACAACATTATATTCATTTCTGTGGTTCTAAATTATTTTCATCGCCAATGTTGTTTTGGAATAAGTTCAATTTGAGCTTAGAGAGATATCTTGGGACCTTTTTATAAGCTCATTTTAGCCTATTCCAATAAGCTTAACAATCAAGCTTATGAATAAGATTTCATTTGAAAAGGGAATTTTGAACAAGCAGTTAAAGAACATCCTATAACTCCAAGCACATCCTCAAACGCCTTTATTAGATTTTTGGTTTTACATAGACGCCCCTGTTTACAGTTTAAGCAGATGCAAACAACCATCTCAGTACGTTAAAAAATGCACAAAATGGTGTTTAGTTGTAGGTTTTCTTTCTGACAAATGGAATGAAAAGATTAATTCAAAAAATCGAACTATGTAATAGTATGGTTTATCCATGCTTGCTTATAACAAGAGATGTTTAATGTTGGAAGTAAGGAACAAATATAAACCATTGAACCTCAACTCTTGATGGCTTGGTTAGGATTATACTTCACATTAACAATTTATAAGTTAAAGAGAAACATCCAAAATGTCAAACTAGTTGAGAAAATAATGGACCTACCAGGATACAACTCAAGATATGATTTGTTAACACCCTTAGTGCAATAAGATTTGACCACCCCTTGACGTGTTTCTCTATGACGCTCTTTTTTCCTCTTTTGACGTACTTCAAGAAGAAGTCTATCACATTCTTCTTGGTCATAAGGCCTTTGAAGATCGTTCATAAGTCTTCTTCTAAACTGAGAATGATCGTAAGCAGATAATTGCCAGTTGTCTTTGAGGTTCATTTCAGTTTCAAACCACTGCACAAACACAGACATTACAAAGTTAAAAAATATTTTAGTTTAATATGCAAGTTTGTGAACCACGATAATGAAATATACAGTAACATTTTGTGAAGTTAAAGACACTCACAGACGAATCATATGTTTTCGAAGAAACAAATGGAGTGTTCTCGTGAATTTGATCAGGTTCTAGAAGAATAAGATCAGGTTCAGAGGAATTATTGTCACCATCTACATTAACTGTATTCGAGATATTCCTCTTAGGTATGTCTGTATGTAAGGTATTTCTCTCAGGCATCTCTGTTTTTGAGGTATTTCTCTCAGGCATCTCTGTTTTTGAGGTATTTCTCTCAGGCATCTCTGTTTTTAAGGTATTCCAGTCAGGCATGCCTGACTCTAAGGTTTTTCTCTCAGGCATGACTGAGGTATTCCTCTTAGGCATGTCTGTCTTTGAGGTGTTCTTCCCAAGCATGTCTGTCTTTGAGGTGTTCTTCCCAGGCATGTCTGTCTTGGAGGTGTTCTTCCCAGGCATGTCTGTCTTGGAGGTGTTCTTCCCAGGCATGTCTGTCTTGGAGGTGTTCTTCCCAGGCATGTCTGTCTTGGAGGTGTTCTTCCCAGGCATGTCTGTCTTTGTGGTTATCCTCTTAGGCATGTCTGTCTTGTCTGTCTTTGAGGTGTTCTTCCCAGGCATGTCTGTCTTTGTGGTATTCCTCTTAGGCATGTCTGTGTGGTCTGTCTTTGAGGTGTTCTTCCCAGGCATGTCTGTCTTTGTGGTATTCCTCTTAGGCATGTCTGTCTTTGAGCTATTCCTTTCAGGCAAACACTCCTCCTCATCATCAACAATCCTTAGAGAATTCAGATATTGTAGGTAATCTTCATCAACTTCACTCAGCACATGTTCAGAAACTTGTGAATTTCGCATGACACTTGAACTCTTTCCTATTAATTCACTGCGTATATGGTCATCCATACAAGAATTCAGGAATATCCGGTAATCTTCATCCTCAACATCTAATTCCGTATTACTGTGACAATTGTTCTCGGGCACCACTGAAGCATCTTCATAAGGCCTTTTCTTACTAAGTCCTCTTATAGTCTCCAAATTTTGCTGAGGTTTCAATGTTACCCTTGTCTGTTTTCTCACTGAATAACTCCCTTTATTTCCAAACTCAGTACTTTGTTTTGCACCCTTCATCATCTCAGTGTGACAACTGTTTTTGGGCACACCTGAAACATCTTCAAGTGGTCTTTTATTGCTAAGTCCTCTTTTAGCCTCCAAATTCTGATGAGATTTCAATGAGTAACTTGTTTGCTTTTGCATTGAATCACTTCCTTTATATGCTTGATTTCCAGTCTCATCCCTTTGTTTTGAACCCTTCGTCTCAGCGTGGCAATTATTCTTGGGCACAATAGAAACATCTTCACGTGGCCTTTTCTTACTTAGTCTTCTTTTAGCCTCCAAATTCTGCTGAGATTTTATTGGGCAACTTAACTGTTTTCTCACTGAATCACTTCCTATACTTCCATCTTTTCTTGTTTCAAACCTTTGTTTTGAACCCTTCATCAACTCGGTGTCTAACTTGGGATCTTTATGAAACCTTTCTTCTTCCAAGAACGTTCTATACTCATGATCATAATGGACACTGTCGTAGCCCATATTGATGTCATTATCATAACCATCAACGTTACCATCACTGACATCATAAGTATCTTCAGGAATATATGTAACCAAAAACAATTTGTAATCTTCATCCATTTCATCCTCTGACATATGACCCTCTTGTACTGACAAAATCGCCACATTTCCACAACTCTTTATGGTTGATATTGTACCACTATCATGATGATTGTGCTTTTCACGTTTATTTGAAAGTTCCCGCCTCTTCCATCGTCTTTCTAACCTAAAATCTCCAGAATTAAGAACTGTCTGCTTCTCACTAATCTCGTAATCATCCAGATCAATCGTGACCCTAGCAGGCTCCATTTTCATTTAACGAGAACAGCGTCGTCCTTTGAGACAGAAATACTTACTGAAAACAGAAAACAATCCATTATTGGAGATGTTTAACAATGCATTATTGGAAACATTGTAATCCAAACGACAGATACAGTACAGCAATTCATTAACTATATCTACAGATAGCAACCCATTTGTTTGGTACACATACAAATAACAATAATGATTATAATACACACTACACAGCAATAGGAGCTTAATTAAACCCACCAATAGGCATTTAAGCTCAATTGAATGCAATAATAACAGATTGAATAACAGGTAAATATATTTTTCACTATTCTATTTTGAAAAGGGGAAAGAGAGTTTCTTAAATCAACAACAAGAATCAGATCAAATAGTTCTTTAAAGACATTCCAAAGCTTCACAACTAAATATTGAGCAGAAACAATAACATTCATACAATTTCTGTTCATGTTATCTACAATACAAAACAAAAGCATACAATAAAAGATAAAAGGTTATTTTATCAGGGGGCCAAATAGTATAACACTTCAAACCGAGACAATCAGGGCAAAACAAACAGCAAGATTTTACAAGATAATAACACCAACCAGCAAATGACAGCATAATATTAAAATTTCCAAATAACTAATTTGATATTCATTGAATAATGAATACCCAGATGAATAATATGTGCCATTTATAAAACACCTTACAGACTTCCAATTGAAAATTCAATTTCCTTCCCTAATAGCAAACTACATTCACAAAATCAATCACAGATCATTCTTACACCCATTACTTGTAGCCCAAACAAATGAACCACTACCCCAAGTAAACCCATTTCCTCATTGTTCAAAACAATGGTTTGGTTTCCATACCATTTCATCGATTATTAAGTCCACGGCGTGCAATCTTTCAATGTCACATTCACCTTAGAACCCTATTTTCTACAAAAAGAAAAAATAAAACAAAACAAGATTAATCAATTAACAAACAAACACTCCACGCATGAATGCAAATGCATTACAAAACAAATAACAAATTAAGGGCATAAACCAAAATTTAAGACGAAGGAACTCAGCAAATCCTTCAAAATAAGATTGTACTTTTGTACAAAAAGAAAAAGAGAAGAAAAAAAGAATACTCACATCCCTAAACATGTATAAAAAAGGGTACGAAAAGAGTGTGAAAAATGTGAAACCAAAATTGAAGGTGGAATAAAAGGATAGAACAAACCAAAGGAAAACCTTGAACCGAGTGAAAGTGAGATACCGTAATATACAAGTTCAGAAACGGACCACACAGTGAACCAATAACTCTGTCTCTTTCTGCAGAATCAGTGGCACGTGATCTAACGGAACATGTAAACCAATAACTCTGTTTCTTTCTCTCCAGAGTCACTAGCACGTGATCTTATGTTTCCAAACACTTATATTCAAAATCTACTGTCACACATTAACAATATTGAATTGTACCTGATAATTTCACTAATATATTTTTATTAAATATAGTTTTGTTGGTTAATAGTTAAATTTAATAAAAAAAATATTATATTTTTTTCCTCATAATCAGATATTTAATTTTATATAATACCATTTAAAAAATGTGTATTATCAAATATAATATGATATTTTACTGAGATATTCATCTTATCATTAATTGTGATAAAAATATCCTTCTTTTTTATCCTTGCTATTTTCAAGGTGGATTTAATGGGTTTCTTGTAAATGATAGAAATTGTTTAGTTTTTTCATTAGTTCACATATTTTATTTTTTATTTCTGATCCGTAAATTTTAATATCTTTATTTTAAAAAATTAAGAATTTTGTTTTAATTCTTAATTTTATATAGTTTATTTTTATAAAAAATTATATTTAATTTTTTTTTAAAATATTTAATTTAATTTTTTTAATATTTTTACCATTATATAAAAGGATATATTTTTTTGACTACTTTTACCACAGTTTTCAGTTTAGTAATTTAGTTTTTAATGAATAAAAATAATTTTCTTATTTAATAAAATATATAATTACGTAATTTATATACTCAAAGGTATTACATAATTTATCCTCTAAAAAATAATTATCATATATTTTTTTAAATACTTAAAAAATTCATATATATATATATGATTTAAACTATATTATTTTAATATAATAAAAATATAAATATAAGTCTACATAATTGTCTTAAATGGATACCTTTAACAAGATTCAAATTTTTTCAAATAAAATAAATAAATATATGTCAAATTAAAAATTAGATCAAAATTATACTTTTTTTAAAAACTTTGAGAACTAAAATTATAAAAAATGGACCTAAAGAAAACCAATATTACCATGGTAACAACTGTAAATGCTTTAAAAAGATGAAGAGATGTTTAGAATAAATCTCTCTTAATTTTTTTTAATCATTAATTACTTAAAAGTTTAACCTTTGGCTAGTATTAAGAAAGCAATGAATATTTTTGTTGGAAGAGAAAAGTAATGAATATTTTGAATAATGTATTTATGGATATTTTATTATTTTATTCATAAGAGGAAGATATTTTATTTTTTCAAATGAATCCTCACAAATCATCTTAAATCAGTCCATAAATATAAATAATAAATCATGCATAAAGAAGATATGTTAAAAAAAAATTGTCTCTATATTATCCATCTTTTATTGTTTCTGGGATTCCTTTTAAAATGACTAAGCCTTAATTAATTTTAAAAAGATGTGGATGGTTAGGAATAATTTAATTTTAGGTAAAAAAAAATTAATAAAGCATGAGAGTCAATAATATATTTGGTGGTGGATAGTTTTAAATCCATCAAATTATTGAATTAATGTGGTAATCAAATCGATGAGTTCTTAAGACATTTTTAATAAAGAAATAAAATAATGTTTCAACCAATTTGTCTAGTCGTGGTTTATAATTAACATGATTACATGGCATAATCAATTCATTTGGTTTCCAATTTGATTGACTAATCAAAATCAAATTCCAAGACACTGGTTCTTGAAGTAAAAGTTTTTTTTTTTTTTTTTTTACAAAATTAATAGAAAATTATTAGATTTAAGTTGAATATGCCAATTTTTTTTAAATTTTTTTTAGTGTAAATAATATTTACATGTCATCTTAGAGCATCCTTAGTCTTTTACTACTTTTTGGTTGGTAGTACCTGCCTCTGTATAAGGTAAGATATAAAGATTTCATCCATTTTATAGTATATCTCGTGTTAAGATTTTAAATAAGTTTTGGTAGGTTTCATAAAGTTATTTTTTTAATAAAGAGAATTTAAAATAATATTTTGTATCACTTTAGAAATATCATTTATTATCTACTGTGGAAATTTTTTATGCCTCTAATACAAGTTTTTATAAATAATACATGATATCTTCAATTAAGATTTACTATTAAATATGTTTTTAAAGATGATAGATCCTAAATTTCAAAGTATAACCATTATATAGCAAGTAGTGGGATAGTGGTGGGATAATTTGTGTGTGTGTTAAGTATGGATGTCCACACATGCACATTGTAAATAATAGATCATATATTTAAGATCTTTATTGAATTTGTTTATTGAGTGTGTGAAAAAGTTGATCAATTCTTGCATTTATTCCTTTATCGACAACTCACCAAAGGAAACAAGTACACTTTTTAAGAAAGATAAGCAAAATGGGCTATCACAAGAAAGTCTCCATAGATGAATTATAATTAGTGCAACATTCTTTGCTACATGTAAAGCATTAAATGTTTCAACGTTCATCTAGGTGGACAAAAGACAAAGTGATGTTTTGGTTGAGTTATGTCTTGGTTTTGGCTAGGAAAGGATGGAAGGTTGTAGTTGAGGTATTTTGAGAAGTTATTGGAGATTTTAGGTGTTTCTTGAAGAACATTTTGGAGAAAAAACAAAGGTTGGCTTGCAGAAACTAGTTTATATAAGAAATAGGTTATTAAATGGTTTTTCTTGGAATTTTTGTTACCTATCAGTAGAGTTTGGCTCGATTATGAAGGATGAAGATTAGTGAGAAATATAGGTGAGTTCTTAATAAATTCTTAGAATAAGGTTAAGAGGTGTATGGTGGAGGAAGATAGGTTTTGATGATTTCTTTGTTGAATCTTGAAAGAATATGGAGAATGATGGTTTGGTTGAAGGTTTCTTTGTATTTTTTTGTGTGTATAGTGACTAACTTAGGTAGTGGCGATATAAGGAATGGAAGCTTAACAAGATAGCAAGATAATATTGAGAAATGGAATGGAAAACCCAATGAAGGAAATGTGACAAAGAAAAATGAATGGAAAGGAGAAAGGTGAGGTGATGACTCATTTTGCCAAAGTGAACAACTCCTTTAGATTTCGTTAGACATTTTACTCTTGGCTCAAGTTCTTGGATGCTCCAATAAAGATAGAAAGGAAGAGACACCACTTAGGAAAATTCATCTAAGATGAAACTCACTTCTCACAGATAACACACAATAGGTTATCTACGCGCTCACATTTTATATTCATTCAAAGGTGAGTTGTATATGCATGAAATGAGTTTTTTTATGGCCTTGTGAGTCATGTCAAGCCTAACCTAAATGGAAAGGTGAGACCACATCTAACATATAGGCACATAGAGTTATTTATTCTAACATAGGGTAACCTAATTTAGTTTAGGGAAGCGCCTATTCTAGCATCTAAACAAAGAAACCCTAAGGAGAATCATTCTCATAAAAAGTCATATTGTATATATAAAATAGAATCAAATCTTTCTATTTAATCTTTTCAAAAACCCTAAAAGTATTCTAGACTTGGTGGAGCTCTTTCTCTATCTCTTTAGTCTTGCTTATAGCTAATATTTCTTTAGAAACCTCTTGGATTGTTTGAACTCTTCTTCGCTATCTTTAACATTGGTAATGTTCATTTTAGCTACTTCTTCTTTTCTTGTTGTCTGTTAATCCATAATCTCGTCATCTCCAATTTTTAAGAGGATTTGTCATTGAATCAAGTGCACCTACATCAAAAGAAGATAAGTTTCTAACAATGAAACTATGACCTACACCATGATCACAAGTGATATAAAGAATGTAGGCATTGTCATTTATTCTTCAAAGAACTTGGAAGGGGTCGTCTCCTCTAGGTTTGAGTTTATACTTCCTTTAAGTTGAGAATTTATCCTTCCTTAAATGGTGTTAGAATGTATGTCTTTAAACTAGAGGGGGTGAATAATTTAAAGAGGGTTTTCGCAAACTTTTTAGTCTAGAATGAAATTCATTTGAGAAAACTTGATTCAGAATTCAGTTTGCCAAAAACATAAAGCAATTTAGCACAGCACCAGAAAAACAATTGGTTGTTTCGCAGAAACAATCAGTTCTTTATACCAGTTAACAAATATAAACTGAAATCAAAGAGTTTAAGGGATAGAGAGATTGCACACACAGTTTATACTGGTTCACTCTTAAACCAAGAGCTACATCCAGTCTTCCCAGAAACCACTGGGGGAATCCACTAAGCAATCAAACCTAGATTACTTACACACACCACCAAAGAAGTGACCTTGATCCCCTCAAGACACACACTTCCCTTGGCTCAACACATACACCACCAAGAATGTTGATCTTGACAACCTTAAGAGCACACAACACTTCTTGGCTTCACACACCAGAGTTTACACAAAGTACAGAAGGATTACACTTGTTACAGAATGATCTGAAATCAATACAAGATGAAAATCCTATTTCACTCTCTCTTGATCAAAGCAATCTCAAATCAATCTTTTAACTCTTGAAAAGCAAAAACAGTGAAAAACTCAAATATGTTTTTCTATGATTAAATCTCAGTTCTTGTTTGTTACTAAAGTTGAACAAACTCTTTATTGCTTTAAAAGATTGGTCAAAGCATTAAAAACTGGAGCGCATTCAGTTATAAAATCATTTAAAGCTTAGTCAAAGCACAAAATAGTTTTCTGTTATGGTTTCAAAACAAACAATCGATTGAATGCTCGAATCCATCAATTGTTTTGGTTTGATAGCAAGTCAACCACCAAAAACAGTTTTCAACCTTTCTTAAAACACCTAAGTATAAAACAATCGGTTGTTTCGACAAAACAACATGTTGTTTTTCACTTAGTTTGAAAAACACTTTCAATTCAAAAGGTTTGAGAATACTTAAGCTTTGGATTCAATCAAGAGTGGATTTACACAGATAATCTACCCAGATCCTATTCTAAAACACATCATCAACAACAAGCACATTAAGCCTTCCATCAAACTCAAAGGATTTGGATTCTTCAAAGCTTGAACACACTTGATTCAACAATCTCCCCCTATTTGATGAAGACAAATCCCTGGTTGCTTGTGTTGGATTTGATTGAATCTAAAGCAGTTCCTGTAAAAAAACATATATACAATCCATTTTTTCCTACAACAGCAGGTTAGTTTTTCACATATTGAAAACAATGTTCCAGACAAACAATCGGTTGTTTACACGAAACAATCAGTTGTTTCTATCAGCAGAAGCATAAATAGTTATGATATCAGAGATTTCAGCAGTTTTAAACATTTTAAGAGAAAGACACACAAGAACCAATAAATTCTCCCCCTATTTGTCTTCACAAATAGACTATAGCAATTATAAAACAGATTTAGGAAAGATTTTGAAGGTCAAAGATACCTAACTTATTTCGCAAAAAGAAGAACCTCTCTTTTGGTAGAGGTTTTGTGAAGATATCTGCTAGTTGAAGTTTTGTCTCAATAAACTTCACTTCATAGTCCCCATTGCTCACATGATCCCTTATGAAATGATGACGAATCTCAATATGCTTAGTTCTTGAGTGTTGAATCTGATTTTTGGTAAGATTGATAGCACTTGTATTGTCACACATCAAAGGGACCTTGCTGATTTGCAATCCAAAGTCTGCAAGTTGCTGTTTGAGCCAGAGGATTTGTGCACAACAGCTTCCAGTAGCTATGTACTCAGCCTCAGCAGTAGAGAGCCACACAAGCTTGCTTCTTGCTATGCCATGAGATGAGGCTTGAACCAAGAAGGTGGCAAGTGCCACTTGTGCTTTTCCTATCTAGCTTGCATCCTGCAAAATCAGAATCTGAATAACCAATTAAATGAATGGGAGAGTGAAAAGGATACCATAACCCAACAGTTGATGTTCCTTTGAGATATTTCAGAATTCTCTTTGCAACTTTGAAGTGAGATTCCTTTGGATTTGCTTGATATCTTGCACAAAGACATATCACAAACATTATGTCCGATCTATTTGTTGTTAGATAGAGCAAAGAGCCAATCAAACCTCTATATTTTGTTTGATCTACCCCTTTTCCAACAGCATCTGCATCCATATAGTAGTTTGAGGGCATAGGTGTGCTTGCTTCCTTGCAACTCTCCATTTCAAATTTCTTGAGAATCTCTTTACAATACTTTGATTGGCATAAAAAGATTCCATCCTTTTTTTGCTTAATCTGAAATCCAAGAAAGAAAGAGTTCTCCCATCATAGATATTTCAAACTCACCTTTCCTAGCAGCCACAAATTCTTCATATAAACTATCTTGTGTAGCACCGAAGATGATGTCATCAACATAGATTTGCATAAGGATAATTTCAGAATTTGACTTTTTGATGAAGAGAGTCTTGTCAATCATTCCCCTTTCATAGCCAAGTGACAAAAGGAAGTTGCTAAGCCTTTCATACCACTGCCTTGGAGCTTGCTTCAGCCCATACAAAGCCTTTTTCAGCTTGAAGACATGATTAGGATATTGATGATCTTCAAAGCCCGGTGGTTGATCCACATACACCTCCTCATTGATGTAGCCATATAAAAAAGCACTCTTGACATCCATTTGAAAGAGTTTAAAAGCACTCATACATGCAAAAGCCAGCAACAACCTCACAGCCTCCAATCTTGTAACAGAAGCAAAGGTTTCCCCATAGTCAATTCCCTCATCTTGATTGTAGCCTTTGGCAACTAGCCTTGCTTTGTTTCTTGTGATCGTACCATCCTCATCCAGTTTGTTTCTGAAGACCCACTTTGAGCCAATGATGTTCATCTCAGTTGTTTTAGGAACAAGAAACCATACCTCATTCCTTGCAAACTGATTTAGCTCTTCATGCATAGCTTCAACCCATTTTTCATCATTGAGAGCTTCATCAATTGACTTTGGTTCAATTTGAAAGACAAAAGCAGTGTGCCTGCAGAAGTTTGAGATAGAGCTACGTGTAGAAACACCCTCCTTTATCTGCCCAATGATGTTCTCCACTGACAGATCTCTAGGAATCCTCCATTCTTTGGGCAACTCACTCTACTGCAAAATTTCAATCGGTTGTTTCGAGCAATCAACCGGTTGTTTTTCTGCACAGATGTCCAACTTCTCCAAATTAATGTTCTGCTCATCCTCTTCAACACTGTTATTTGAGATTTGAATGCTTTTGCGATCCACTTCATCAAAGACAACATGTACATACTCTTCTACAGTCATTAGCCTCTTGTTGTACATTCTGTATGCATGACTATTTAGAGAATAACCAATGAAGATACCAAGATCAGCTTTTTCATCAAATTTCCCTAGGTTTTCCTTTCCATTATTGAGAACAAAACAGTTGCAACCGAAAACTTTGAGGTGATTGATGTTTGGTTTCCTTCCATTGAAGAGTTCATAAGGAGTCTTCTTCAAGATTGGCCTTATTAGCACTCTATTCATCACATAGCAAGAGGTGCTAACTGCATCAGCCCAAAAATACTTGGGAAGAGAGGATTCACTTAGCATTGTTCTAGCTAATTCTTCAAGGGATCTGTTCTTCCTTTCCACTACACCATTCTGTTGTGGAGTTCTTGGAGCTGAAAAATTGTGCAGAATATCCATCTTTTCACAGAACTTGCTGAACTTTTCATTTTGAAATTCACCTCCATGATCACTTCTTATTGAGCTTATGTTGTTGTTCTTTGTGTTTTGTAGTCTTCTAGCAAGCTTCTTGAATGCAGAGAAGGCATCACTTTTTGATTCCGAGAAGAGAGTCCAAGTGAACTTAGAAAAATCATTCACAATAACAAGAGCATAATAGTTGCCACCAAGACTCATGGTTCTTGAAGGTTCAAAAAGATCCATGTGAAGTAGGTCAAGAGGTTTTAAAAAAGAAACAACATTTTTTATTTTAAAAGAGTTTTTCACTTGTTTCCCCCTTTTGACAAGCTTCACAAATATGTCCTTCTCAAACTTGAGCTTGGGCAACCCAATCACAAGATCTTTAGATATTAATTTTTACAGAATCTGACATAATGACCTCTTTTCATGCAATAGAAGCATGTAACAACCGGTTGTTTCGACAGATCAATCGGTTGTTTTTCTGGCAGTTTCGAAAATGACTTTGAAAATCTATCTTGCTTGTTCTATGGATTAAAACCTAATCCTGCTTTTCAAAACACAAAGTTTTGAGATGTCAAGACATTCTCAAAGTTGGATTGACCTTTTGAAAGCTTATCCACAGTTTTAACAAGATAATGAACTTTCTTTTCAAGATTTTCACAATTTTCACAAATAAGAGTATCACACTTGCAAGAAGAGTTTTTGTAAACTATTTCAAGGTTTTCAAAATCCGTTTTTGAATTTTCTAGTTCTTCTTCCAATGTTTTGACTCTGTTTTCAAGCCAACTATTCATTCCCTTTAACCGGTTGTTCAAGAGGGCCAATCGGTTAACTTCTTCATGTGTTTCTTGAAAAGCTTGAAGCAATTGACTGTAATTTTCAGAATTTTCAGAATTAGAGGAACTTACACTGCTTGAATCATCTTCCTTTTTGGCCATGAAGCAGAGGTTGGGGCTTTTTCGGTTTTGCCTCCTTTTCCTTCATGCTTGACTTCTTGTCCTTACTTCCTTTGATTCATTGATGTTCCCATGAGTAGTTTTGAGTGTGTCCCACATCTCTTTGGCATATTTGCATTTTGATATCTTGAAAAATTCATTAGTATCCAATGCAGAAGATATTATGTTTTGAGAAGCACAATCAAGCTTGGCCATCTTACATTCTTCATTGGTCCATTGGGACCAAGGTTTTGTAATAAAAGATCCATTCTTTTTAAGCTTTGGAATGAAAGGGCCATTTTCGATTGAATCCCAAATTCCTTGATCAATGGATTCAACAAAGATTTTCATTCTAGCCTCCCAATACTTATAATTCAAACCACAGAATAAAGGTGGTTTGTAGATTGAAGCACCTTCCTCGAAAGATAGTTTTCCAGCCATTGAAAAAGATTTTCGGATCAAACTTGAGTATCTTTCAAGTACCAAGCTCTTGATGCCAATTGTTAGAATGTATGGCTTTAAACTAGAGGGGGGTGTGTGTGAATGATTTAAAGAGGGTTTTCACAAACTTTTTAGTCTAGAATGAAATTCCTTCGAGAAAACTTGATTTAGAATTCAGCTTGTGAAAAACACAAAGCAATTTAGCACAGCACTAGAAAAACAATCGGTTGTTTATACCAGTTAACAAATATAAGCTGAAATCAAAGAGTTTAAGGGATAAAGAGATTGCACACACAGTTTATACTGGTTCACTCTTAAACCAAGAGCTACATCTAGTCTTCCCAGAAACTACTGGGGGAATCCACTAAGCAATCAAACCTAGATTACTTACACACACCACCAAAGAAGTGACCTTGATCCCCTCAAGAGACACACTTCCTTTGGCTCAACACATACACCACCAAGAATGTTGATCTTGACAACCTCAAGAGCACACAACACTTCTCGGCTTCACACACCAGAGTTTACACAAAGTACATAAGGATTACACTTGTTACAGAATGATCTGAAATCAATACAAGATGAAAATCCTATTCCACTCTCTCTTGATCAAAGCAATCTTTTAACTCTTGAAAAGCAAAATCAATGAAAAACTCAAATATGTTTTTCTATGATTAAATCTCAGTTCTTGTTTGTTACTAAAGCTAAACAAACTCTTTATTGCTTTAAAAGATTGGTCAAAGCATTAAAAACTAGAGCGCATTTAGTTATAAAATCATTTAAAGCTCAGTCAAAGCACAAAACAGTTTTCTGTTATGGTTTCAAAACAAATAATCGATTGAATGCTCGAATCAATCGATTGTTTTGGTTTAACAGCAAGTCAACCACCAAAAACAGTTTTCAATATTTCTTAAAACACCTAAGTATAAAACAATCGGTTGTTTCGACAAAACAACAGGTTGTTTTTCACTTAGTTTGAAAAACACTTTCAATTCAAAAGGTTTGAGAATACTTAAGCTTTGGATTCAATCAAGAGTGGATTTACACAGATAATCTACCCAGATCCTATTCTAAAACACCTCAGCAACAACAAGCACATCAAGCCTTCCATCAAACTCAAAGGATTTGAATTCTTTAAAGCTTGAACACACTTGATTCACCAAATGGAGCCACACACAATCTCTAAGAGCAAAGATCATTTCCTTCCTTCCTTTATTGGCATGCCTAACATATTCTTCAATTTTCTTTTAAATTTTTTCCTTGACATTTCCATGTAGTTCTTGAATCATTTTTTCTCTTTCTAAGTTGTCACTACATAACAAATAATGAAGGTGAATAATAGGGAAGAAATCAAGAGGAGTAGTAGGATTAAAACCATAAACTAAATTAAATGGAGAATAAGAAGTTGTAGAACTTATCACTTGGTTGTAGGAAAACTCCACATGAAAAAGAAAACCATGGGGTAACACTTTTAATTTGCCCTTTTTACAAATCAACCATTTTTCACAAAAATCCCAAGACATCTCATCTCATATGTGTTAGAAAAATAGGTTGAGTTTAAGAGGAGGGTTAAATTGAGCTAATGAAAAACTTTGTAATATTTTTCAAAAAGAAAATATAGTAAAAATATTGAATCAATAAACTCAAGAAAAGCTCAAGATCTATGAGATATTCTATTCAATTTTCCTTATATTTAAGATATGCAAGCAAAGTTATAAAATTTATACCACCTTCACAAGAAGACTACATTTAGTTTCTTAATATCCCTAATTTCAAGTTTTATTTACCCTACAAGAAAGACAAGAAAAAAAAACATAGTACACTAGATCTTGAACACTACAAGATCTATTACACAACCTTGTGAAACTCTATCACAAGAAAAACTTGATCACCTTGATCAAGAGCATAACAACTAAATAAGAAAACCGGAACAAAATTACCTAGAAACATTAGGCCCAATTTGATTTTGTGAAAATGTAATAAGAGATGATTTTAAAAGAGAAAGTTAAACCACTTTTTTTATCTTGATCTTCTAGAAAATCTTGTAAAGAAAATGTCTTTTAGTCAATAAATTTTTTCAGATATTGTATTTTTCAAAACTGTTGAGTATTATTCACTTTCTATTGATACTTTTTAAAATAGAAGACAATGCTTTGTTAAACTAATAGTTTTAGCCAATTAAAAATCATTTTTAATAAACTAAACAAAAAAAAAGTTTCATGACATTATAATTAGTTAAAAGAAAGTTTTAATTGGTTAAAAGCGCTTAAAACAAGTTTTTTAGAGATTTTAATTGATTAATGTTTAATTAACTAAAAAAAGGGCAAAATTAAGTTTTGACAAAAGCTCAATTATTTTTAGTCAGATAAAAATTAACTTCAATTGGTTAAAATGTTTCTGCTTGCAATTCCAACGAGTTTAAAAACATTTTACCTCATTAAAAAAATGTTAACGAACTAAAATTTCTTGACTTCTAATAAAAACATAGAAACACTTTGAAATCAAACTTAAATCACAAAGCATTAAGATCAAAGGTTGTAAATTCAATCAAGACCAATCTAAAATCCAAAATTACAACTCAATATGAGTCTAATATTCAAGATTAACAATGAAGTCAAACTTCATAAAATACATGTGGTTGGAGACATCAAATATTCATCTTCAACTATGTGAAAACATAAAAAAAATACACAAGAATGAATGGTAGAATTATGTATTTAAGGTATTAGAGCAATGTCCAACAAATGTCAAGTTATTTTGATTAAGTGTTTATAATAAGATGTAAAACGTGTCTTTGTAAGCATAAGATGATGACACACGCAAATGATTTGTCTATTCCACAAACACTCAACCTCTTATGTTCATATAACATCGTCTGATAAGTAAAAGACTCGGACAAATGATAAAGACATGTTCATTTAGAATATTTTATATGTTTATCCCATGTATACATAGAATGCTTAGTTTTTCATTTTTACAAGAAGATCTTGAAAAAAAAACTGTCATAACCACGTCATTTAAAGTAACTCCTCGACACGTGTAAATCTCTTCGCCTACTCAGCTTGAGGCTAGGGGGATGTGTGTCGTCTTTGTCCTAATCGAAGATAAGAGGATGCCCATGACGTTATGAATTGTTCAGTGGGCGGCTTCGAAATAACTTTGAGTTGGGTAAGCCTTAGTTCCCAGGGTCAAGTGTAGGAACTCGATACCTCAGTAGGTGGCTTCAGAAAAAATTCGAGTTGGGTAAGCCTCAATTCCTAGGATCAAGTGTAGGAACTTGGCACCTCGGTAGGTGGTTTCAGAATAAATCCAAGTTGGGTAAGCCTCAATTCCTAGGGTAGAGTGTGGGAAATCGACACCTCGATAGGTGGTTTTGGAATAAATCCAAGTTGGGTAAGCATAAATTCCTGGGGTTAAGTGTAAGAACACGACACCTTAGTAGGCAATTTTGGAATAAACCCGAGCCCTAACTTTTGGGGTCAAGTATATAAGTGCTAAATACCTCGAATCAGACCCAAGAGTAGGGCTTGACACCCCATATCGATGTAGAACGACTAATCCCCGAGGTCCACGTTCTCATAATCTGACTCAATCGACCTATATCTTTAACGAACTTTCTACTAACTGATTATGATAATCCAAAATTTATAGAAATCATTTGTTATTACCTTGCCTAATCAGATAAATCAAGGCCTATAAGTATGAGAAAAGAAAAGTAAAAAAGAGATTGAATTTTTTAAATTCATTTGTGCCCAACTCTTCAATACAGCTAGAAAGTTCATAATGCTCAACATGAGAACCTAAAAATTCTGTTAAACCAAACAATAATTCTTATGTGTCTCAACCAAGTTCCCATCATAAACCTTCCAACAAAAAAGACTAGGCTATAAGGAAGAAAGAGCTTAAAATAATGTTTTTCAATGTACCTAATTTTTTTTAAGTATATCCAAGTCCTCAAATATTAACCATAAGAGATTCAAATTCATTTAAATACCTAAATGTAAGATATGCTAAGTTCAAGGAAGGAAACACCAAAATAACCCTACCATGAGAAAATGGATGCTCGCCAAGTATGAAGATAAAATAGTTTATATACTTGTTTTCATGAAAATCAATAGATTAAAAAAATCTTGTAAATAAAAGATAAATAATAAGAATAGATTCTGGATTCTTTTTATTTAGGCTTAGTAATGTTAACTATTTCTATTTGTACGCTAGATGTTAATGATGGGTTAAAATTACATCTACAAGACATGTTATACCATAACAATCCATTTCCATTTGCAAATCAAGAAAACGTATTCAATAATAATAATAATATTAATATTAATAATATATAAATTTCATTCATTACTTTTGATAAGCTCATTTAAAGGATATTAATGTTCCAATTGCAATTAAATTAAAGTTTTTGATATATTTATTTAGAGAAATGTTAAAACAGGTTAAACAAAACATAAACAGGACTTTGTAAGATTTAAAAGAGAATTGTAAACAAGTTGATGTTAAAACTTTTGAAAAAAACATTGAAAGCAACCAAGCAAACGAAAGTAAATGCAAGAGATAAAACAAATATTGATTAAAATTTAAAAATGCAAAAAATTTCAAAGATTAAATAGAAGTAATAGTAAATGGTAAAGAAGTAAATGATAATAACTTAAATGGAAAAAAAAATTAGCTAAGCAAAGGAAAAGATTGGATAGAGAAATATAAATTGTGATGATCAATCAATAATATTATTCTCGAGTGCCATTTTTCCAGTTCTTGGTGTTACAATATTTCTCAGTAAAAGTAAAAATTGATCACCTCAAATTCTTATTACAAAAAGCTTAATTATATAGACAATATTTTCAAGCAATTGTCCACGTTACAATTTTTATTTGAAAACTTACACTAGGCACAACTATTGTTCCACTACTTTTCTTGGAATTACACATGCAACTTCGTAACTTTCACATCTTCCCATAAAGACTCACTGGTCAATATTTGACTAACTTCTGTCTTAACAACTTTCTAATTAGTGTAACTTCTTCTTTAAAGCATTTCTCTTATGTTTTTTTTTTTCATGAACAACAACAATAAATTCGATAAATTTTTCTTAATCTTTATTAAATAAAAAATAATTTTAAAAATAAAATAATTAATTACTACATTAACCAAATTTAATATTATTTTATAAACTAAAAAAGTACTAATATTTAAATTAATTTCAGAATTTATAAACTAGCTAGTTTCTAAATTAATATCTAATTAAAAACTAATTTATAAATTTTATTAATAATAAAATTTATTTTAAATATTCATATTTTTTTCTCTAAAATAATATATAATTTAATTAATATAATAATTATATTTTTTTATTTTAATTTTTTTTTATTTTAAAAATATTTTTTTTTAGTGTTAACTCATTATTTGGTGCACCCATATCTTAATATTTTCTTTATCTTGTTTATCCTTCCCACCATGAAAATGGGAAGAGAGGTGTGGGATATGGAAATATTGTAGATACTCAGAAATTAGCATATTATAAGGGCATTCTGTCAGTCACATTGAAGTTAAGTGATGAGTTTCATGCTTAACTTGTTATTCTATATTTAATTGCTTGTTTACTACCACTATAGTAGGTATTAAGTGTTAATGAAGGCTTACTAATGGACCAACAACTAAAATTAATATTTTATCGGAATAAATGGGTTGTTTAATTTCCATATCTGTAACTTGGATAACTTTCAAAAGTTTATATGCACCAAGTGTTTTATCTTGAATTTGATAGTGGAGCACTTCATTAGTTTATTTTCATATTCTTCTTCTTCTTTTTCAAGGAGCATTAATTTTTCTTTTGTCCACGTCTTCAATTTTTTTTATCAGCAAAACGAATTAATAAATATGAATCACTTCAGGGGTGATTCAACCCTTATACAATTGTAATTTTATCTTTTCCGCCCTCCCAAGAAATTCCTGGCAAACAGACACAAAAACACACAAATCCACAAAAACTGAGGAACACAAAATCTACACAGTGACTACGAAGAACATCAACGATCCAACCGCATGCAAGTCAAGGGGTTCAAACACCAATTAGGATAGGAGAACAACCTAAAACGAGACTTAGAGAAAATCCAGGACAAAACCTTAACTTAGACCATTGCAATCACTTCTGATGCGTCAGCCTTACCTTATTAAAAATTACGTTATTCCTGTGCTTCCAAATTTCACTCACCACTCCAACCCAAATTACGCCCCAAAACTCATTAACCAAACCTGAAGCATTACACAGCCCGAATTGAGAAAAATTTGACACCGGATCAATGTGAATCACAGTCGTCACTCCAAGCCACTCGAAACAACGACACCAAACAAGCCAAGCAAATTTACAATCGAAAAACAGATGACGATGGGATTCTTCCTCCTTCCCGCACAAACAACACAACATATTGTCGACAATAATACCTCGCCTTACCAAGTTAACCGTAGTAGCAATCTTATTCTCCAACACCCTCCAAGCAGTTAAAATAGCAGAAGGCAAGGCTTTACTTCTCCACAGCTTACTGAACACTGAAGGCGACTCCTCATCACGATACTGCCTTAACAAAACATTGGCGGAATTAACTGAATAAGTTTGAGGCTCTCCCACCTACCAAACCCAATTGTCCTTCTCATCCAAAACCAACCTCGCCCCCTGCAAAACCTGAATAAGACGACACTTCAAAGGCTTCTCCCACTCAAAGAACGACCTTCGCCAATCCAAATGCCAGACCCAAACACCATTAACCCAATCCCTGCACTGTGCCACCTTTGCTTCTTTGGCTGAACACAAAGAGTACAACCTCGGGAAAACCCTCTTCAACGTGCCACAATTCAGCTAGCTATCCTCCTAGAACAAAATTTCTTTCCCATCACCAACTTTCCACTTGAAGGCGTCTTCAAAATTCCTTCCCCAACCCTTCAAAGCCCACACCTCTTTCAAATCTCTCCACCAAAGCGAACCCTTGCGAAAATTTGATAAGTGCCAATGTGTAGTTTTTATGATTGAGAAAATTAAACACTTTGGAACTTAATTGTTGCTTAATGTAAGAAAATTACCCTAATTTGAGAATTATTGAATTTGATTATATATTTTGAACCAAGAAAAAAATGAAGAAATTTAATCTCAATTTTTGTGTAAATTGCAGATGAATATGAAGCATTGAAAGAATGTATTCAAGCTCGCACTGAAAGAAAGAAAGCAAAAACTTAATTGGATCACTAGAAAGTTTAGCTCAAGCTAAAACTGTTTAGAGTTGATTAAAGGTGCAGTACTGATCTAGCCTGGGCTAGAATTGCTAGCTTAAGCTAAAACTGTCCAGAGTTGATTAAAGGTGCAGTACTGATCTAGCCCAGGCTAGAATTGCTAGCTCAAGCTAAAAATGCACCGAAAGATCTAGCTTAAGCTAAATTGGCTAGCTTGAGCTAAAGTTCATTATATAAATTTTGAAACACAACTCATAAGGAGGCGGTGGAAAAAGATTGGATTTTTATATAGAGAGATTAGTGAGAGAAGAAGAAGAGACCTCTGTTCTTAGGAGAAGAACGTGCTCGGATCAACCCTTCTTATGCAATCCAAATCAAGAATGAAGATTGGAGGAGCTGTCATGAGTGACTAAGTGCTTTCTAACTTGGGATTGAATGTAATCTACTTTGATCAAATGTATTCTTGGTGATATATATATATATATATATATATAATATTCTCTTTTCTACTCGTTCTTGGTATTTTCGTTTCATGCTTATTGCTTGATTTTATCTGATGAATGAGTCTTGATTTTGATCCTTAAATTTAACTGGAAAGTACCTTTAAGGATTTGAAATAGACGAAAATACTTGATAACTTGTAATGCTAGGAATAGATTCGAAGTTATTGATTGCATTATAATTTTGTTCCTAAAGCTGGATGATTTGTTAAATATCTGAGGAATCAATGTTTGAGAAATTATCTTATGAATTTCATCTGTGAGGAGTCAAAGTGAATGACTTTAAATTAAGCATCAAGAATAAGTTGTTTTGAGTATTATGTATTCCAAAATACATATGATTGAAATAGACTTAACTCAATCCTAAGTATCTTTCTCTATAATTGATAAGTTAGTTTTGTTTTTGGTCGACTAAATCTCTGAGTTACTTGTGAAATCTTTAATTTGGTAATGAACAAGTTCTTAACATTATTTTCTATACTTAAAGAGTTCTATAACAGATTATCTTAATTAGAATTGTTCCCTGTGGGTTCAACATTCGTACTTTAAAGAGTATTATATTACAGTTGATTCGGTACACTTGTCGAGAAAAATCAACAAAATTCCGGTCCTCTCTCAAACTTCTCCAAGCCCCATATTTAGATTCAAGAATCTCCTTCCAAAGACCACCTTTATCTGACCCCAATCTCCAAATCCACTTCCCCAGCAAAGCCAAATTAAAGATCCTCAAATCTATAATTCCAAGACTCCCAATCTCACGAGGCTCACAAACCTTTTTCCAAGAGGCCTAGACAATCTTCCTTCCTTCTGAACCCCACCCCCAAAGAAAATTTCTTTGAATCTTTTCAATCTTATCTGCCACCTCAGAGGGCATTTTGAAAAAGGACATAAAAAATAACGGGACAAAAGAGAGAACGGACTTAAGCAAGCACAACCTCCCAGCTAGCGACAACCACCTGCCCTTCCACTTACTTAGCCTAGCCTTCACTCTCTCTAACACCCTACTCCAAAAAATACCGCGCTTATGGCAATCCCTAATCGACAACCCCAAGTAGGTAAAAGGAGTTGTCATCACATCGCAGTTCAAAATCGCCGCAAAACGCTGAAGCGAAAGCTGATCAATCCCTATCCCTCCAATTTTACTTTTCAAGAAATTCACCCTAAGCCTAGAGGCAAGCTCGAAACAAAGCAGAATCGCCTTTATGTTGAATATGCTTTTATTGTTGGCTTCCCAGAAGAACAGAGTATCATCAGCGTATTGTAACATGTTTACCCGCACACTAGCTCTCCCAATCTCCAAACTATCAAACGGATCTTTTTCTTCAGCCATTCTTGACACCCATGCCAATCCCTTTGCCGCTATAAGAAACAAAAATGGGGCTAATGGATCACCTTGGCGTAACCCCTTCTTAGGAAAAAACTCCTTAGTAGGGTTTCCATTCACAAGAACAGACACAAAAGCAGATTCCAAGCAGCCCTTTATCCAAAGAATCCATTTACCTCAGAAACCTAACCTTCCTAACATATAGTAAATAAACTCCCAGTTGTCTGAGTCATAGGCCTTCTCATAATCGACTTTGAAGAAAACACAAATCTTCTTCTTGCTTTTTACTTCTTCCAAAACCTCATTAGCTACTAACACACTATCCAGCAAACATCTTCCTTCGAGAAAAGCCGACTGCCTGAGGTCGATGACTTTACCAATCACCTTTTTCAAGCGAAAAGACAACGCTTTTGATGGCATTGAGCTCTTCTCTTTTATAGTTTTTGGGTGGTTTGCGGAAGCTTTAATGGGTTGTAGGAGGATCAAGGCTCTCCTAGGAGTTGTGGTAGCCTTGGAGGTGCATGAAGAGTAGGGAAATAGGAGAGGTTCGGCCAGCTCCCTTTGGTTGGTGAAAGGGTTGAAGATTAAAGCCCTAAATCTAGAGAGATTTAGGCAAGGGAGTATGAATGACACAAATTTGGCAGCATTTCAATACTCAAAATAATCTTGGATTTACATGAGGTAGACTCCTTCTTAAATAGCCTAGGAGGACCAGAAATGCACATGTAAATGAAGGGAAAATGCTATCCAAATTACATGCAAATGTGAGCACATGGGAGCACATGGAAAATGAGCACATGGTGCACCTAGCTATTCTTCTACTTCCAAAACATTAAGATAAATATCAAATATCACTATTCTTCAACTTTCAAAACATTAAACATAAACATAAACATTAATTCAAAAATATTAAACATAAACATTATTGACATTCTTCATTTCAATAACATTGGATGCCGCCTTAGAATTACTTTCATCAATTTTTTCATAATTATAATCTTTCTCGTCATCTGCACACATTAAAATAATGATTTTTTTTCTTGCAGATTAACGGGCCAGCCCGCCCAGCTGCTGGCCCGCGCGGGCCGCGGGCTAATACGGGTTAGCGGGTTGAAAAGGTCAGCCCATCCCGCGTTTTTTACCAGCGGGCCGCGGACCGGCCCGCATGGCTTGCTCCGCTTTGCCATCCCTAGTATCACATGACTCCGAAATCATAAACACTTTTTTTTTCCAATGTTCTATTATTTTTTCCTTGTTTAAACTTCCTACTTCACATCTTGATATTTTTTTTTATAATATGTACTTCTTTAAACTTCATAGTTCACATTTAGGTAATTTTTATATAATATGTAATATTTATGGCCATTAATTTCACCATCATCTTCCACCGCTATGCACTTATTACTCCCTGATTGATTGATTATGTGTGTAAAATGTGACTTATCTGTTATTCATCGTGGATTCCTTTATTTATTTTGGTTTTGAGTATTTGTATGTGTAATATAAATTATTTAGTTGGTATTATAATACTTAAAAAGGAAAACTTTTCTTTAACACGGCCTAAAAAACACACACACTTCACAACTCCTTATAACAATATTTTAAATTAAAAAATAATAATTAAAATGTTAATTTATTAAAATATTTGGTGTATATTTTTTATTATGGAGGGTATCAATATATCAAAACAATGTGAGACTCTCCAAGTCCTCTTTATAATGGTGAAAACTTAGACTTTTTTTTAATATAAAATATAGAAAACATGGGACAACAAAGAGTGAACGACACTACTTCTTCTAAAAGAATAGAAGAAAAAGGAAATAGAAGATATAATGAATAAGGAGGAACAGGTAAAAAGTAAATATCAGGCTTAAAAATGTGTAAATAGAAATGGATCATTTTATTGGTCTCACAATACAAATGGGTTGTGAAACTTACTCATGTTAATATGACAATTTCTCCCCACACCATATCATTTAAGACATGCATTCAACTAAAATTTTAAAGTCCAACATCGTCTTTTGTATTTTTTGTTTTGAAAAAATAGTTGCAGAGGAGTGCTTGTTACCGTGGTGTGCATTTTGAATGGAGGTGATGGTGGTGTAGTGGGTTGTTGTGGTGGTGGAGGGAACCTATCACTCTTAGTTGCGGTGCAGAACTCTTCTCAGGTAAGGAACTAACCACCATTTTCGTTTTGCATTTTTTTTTCAACTGAGTTGTCGTTGGATCCTGATATCTAGAAGTCTACATGTATGGTAACGAATGCAGGAATCCAAAAGTCATTGTCACGACCTCTGGATTTAGAAATCCGAAAGGTCGATTTTATTCTTCATTTAATATTCCGAATGAAGATATCCGGAAGTGAGTTATGAGGTCCAGATTTCCATATCCAAAAGTGTTTTTTGAGTTCCAGATTTCCATATTCGAATGTTTGTTCTATTTTTTGGATTCCCATATCCAGAATGGTTTGGTTAAGCTTATGGATATGAATATCTGAAAGGAAAATGTTGCTAATATGTGGTTTTTTTGTTGTAGTAGTGACAATTGATACAGTGGACTCATGCATGGGAATTTCAGGGGAGATTGATGTTTGGGATGGATTAAATGATGTTGACATGGAGCAATCAATAACTTATAACACGTTAGATAATGAACATAGGGCACATGAGTATAGTGAGGCGTTTACTACAAATGAGGTAAGGTAAATGTTAGGCATGCGAATTGTTATTTATGAATTATTTAAAAATCCTGCATATGTTATTGTAGGTATTTTGTAATCGAGATGAGCTGTTAGAGTGGACGAGAAATGTTGGCTATAGTTATGGATTTGTTATTGTTATATTAAGGTCGGATACATAGACGGGGCAACAAGGAATGATGACGTAGATACATACATTATAAAAAACAGACAAGGGAGAGGAGGTAAATACATACATTATAAAAAAGACGTAGATATCAGTCGAATTGGAACTAGGAAATGTGAGTGTCCTTTCAGATTGCGAGGCAAACCCATCCACTACAAGAAAACAAGCCATTAGCTTCCAAGTTCTAGCGTGGATCATTTACGGACGCTATTATCGTCGGCCAAAACGGCGAAAAACCAACGCAACAATGACATTCGACGCAAAAACGGACGCACTAATGGATTTAATTTTATTTTTTTTTTAAATCCAGTTTGCGTCGGCCACGACCCACACATATGCGTCGGATTTCGTTGGCCACGACCCACGCATGTTTATATTTTAGGATTTTAAAATTATTTATTTAAATTTATTTAAGGTATTTATTTTAAAATTATTTCTATAATATTATAATAAATTATTTAATTTATCAATTTTTAATATAAATTAATTAAATTAATTAAGTGTTTGATTTAAAATTAATTGAGTAAAAGAAAAGACATATTTAAATTATTTAAATGTTATATAAAATATTTTATTATTTTAAAGATTATTTATTTTAAATTTATTTTATTTATATATTGTCATAAATATTTTATTTTTGAAATTATGATATAAATTAGTTAAATTAAATTTATTAAATTGATGAAGTGTTTAATTTTGAAATTATTTAAAAGAAGTTATCTTAAAAAGTTTATAAATATTTGAAAACATGTAGAAAAATAATAATTAATTAAAAAATAGTAAAAAAAAATGCGTATTTAAATTTTGTAAATATTATATAAAATATACATAAATATAAGAATATAAATTCAAGATAAAGTAATTAATTAATGCAAATGGTAATGGATGTATTTAAAAATAGAGAATAAATTTTATCTAAAAATGTTTTATTTGGTTTAAGAAAAAATAAGTTAGATAAAACTTTTGATTACTAACTTAAATAAATTTAAATGTTATATGTGTGCAATGGATGAATGAACTAGGATTTTTGTTTTGATATCCATTATAATTTTGAAGATGTTATTTCTCATAAATGAATCATCTTAAAGAATTAGCGAAAATGTATATGATACAAACATATTAAGATTAAGTGCGTGAGTAAGTAACTTATTCTTAATTGTTAGATTGATACAATATCCAAAGTGTTCCAAAGTTGACTACATGCTCTATAAATGTCATTGTTATAGTTACTAAGTATGATCTCGAAAAGAAATTAATATTTCCCAACTGAAGCAAATAATAATGTAATAAGTTGTAAGTAATGAGATGACACATATGCAATATTCCTTATAAGTGTGTTAATATAGTTTCCCAATATACTAAATAATAGGTCTTTGACATAGTAATTTTAGTAGACTTAGTTCTTAATAAATGTAACATAAATAAGTAAGTTTCGACTGGGTGTGATATAGAATGAACTTAAAATCATGGAATAGAGTTCATGATTACATTTTGGATTATAAGTTATGTACCGGTATGGGCAAGACCGACACTTGTTCTCCCTGACCGAGACCCACCTGGTTGTTCGAGACCTGGTGTACCTGACCGAGACCAGGGGGAACCTGACCGAGACCTGAGAGACTTGACCGAGACCTGAGAGACTTGACCGAGACCATGGAAGGTTGGCTGAGACGAGTGAAATCATGATTATTAGATTTTGTAACATGATGAGGGTATCATGAGCAATTTCAATAATAGGGTTCATTGATATTTGTGGTAGTAGATGTTATGTCACATAGAAATTATACTTAATTTAGTTTTTGTATAAATTAAATTTGTTTATTGTTGTATAAATTAAACAAATTTTTTTTACAATTTAAATTAATTTTATGTTGTAGAAATTAAAGTAATTTTTTATTGTATAAATTAAATTAAATATTTTTGTATAAATTAAATATAAATTAAATAAAGTTTTTTTACAATTTAAATTAATTTTATGTTTTAGAAATTAAAATAAATTATTTTATATAAATTAAAGTAAATTTTTATTGTATAAATTAAATTAAATATTTTTGTATAAATTTAATTAATTTTTGTATTGTATAAATTAAATTAAATTGTTTTTTATAAATTAATAAAAGTTTTTGTTGTATAATGAAATTAATTTTTTTTGTTATATAAAAAAAGTTTTAATTTATTTATTAAATTTTGAATTCGATTTTAAATTAAATATTTTAAAATATGCATCGGATGTGGCCGATGCATATTGGGACTATATAGAAATTTTTTGTGTTCATGGTTTTCCAACACCCCCAAATCTCTGAAAACCTAATTTTCCCAATTTCAGTTCCCTCTGCAAGAGTTTCCTCCGTGTCCAGCTTCCTTCGCGTCCAGCTCTCCCTCCGCCTCCAGGTCTGCCTCCGCGTCCAACTCTGCCTCCTCCTCAGGTTCACATTTTACCAATTTTTGATTTGGATATTGAGTTGTGGTTGCTGGTTTGGATTGTTGCTGGTTTGGATTATTGTTGGTTGCTGATTTGATTAATGTGTATGTTGTGTTGTCGCGCGTTTATATGAACCTCGTTGGTCACTCGCAGTTTCTTAAAGATGTTAAATTTCGTCTTTCCGATTTTGAATTTGGATTCATCCACTTTTGTGGTACTGAAGAATTGTTGTAAATAATTCTTTTCTTAAGCCACTGGATAAAATTATTAAACGAATCCCGACAATGAAACTTAATTATTCTACCAAATACTTTTTGTCTTCACTTCTCTTTTTTCTTATAATAATTGATAGTGCAATGTTTAATCAAATAGACAAATACCATCTCGTTTTTGTCTTTACAATTGGATATTTGTGTACAGATACTTGATTGCTTGTTTATGGTCTTTTCTTTTCTCTTTCTTTACAACAAAAGTTGATTATTCATACACTTTTGCATACGCCTTTTTGAAGTCATTTCTTATCAAAATTATTGAATAGTAGAAATTTGATTTTCAGCCGTGTGATTGGGTCCTTGTCAATATTAAAATGGTCTTCTAGTAGAGACAACTAAAGTAAGGCTAACTTCCATGTAATGGTTTAAATAATTTAAATTTTTATTTATTTAGAATTTTTAATAATTATGAAGTTTTTAATTTTTGTAGTGTTAAAAAAAAATATTGATGATGCAAAGAATAAACTTTATTTAGTGACATGGGTGTTTAAATGAAATAAGGGATGCAATAAGTAAAATGAAATGCTTCGTGCTGAACTTAGTATATGGAGTCAGAAGTATGCACACTTGGAGGATGAGCTGAAGGTTATAAAAGATCAACTTATCTCAATGGAACGTGACAAAGCTGCATCCAATAGCACAACACAATTCGATCATGAGTATGATCCAGAGCAGGATGATCAACATGTTCCTTAAAGTGTATCCTATATTGTAAGTTTAACTATTTGACATTTTATTATATATTAAGTATTTTAATTATTTCTTTTATTTATTTATATTGTTTATATTTTTTCACAGGTTTATCACATCACTATGGGATTCATTTTGGTACTTTTAGTTAAATTTATAAAGTACCATTTTAATTGTAATATTTTTTTTAAGTATTCATATCATTTTGAATATTTGAATTGATCAAAGATTTTGTTTAACTATTTGTATTACTTTTGTACTTTGGATGTGTTTGTGGATGTATTGTGAATGATAGTAATTTGTCTGAATGTGATTTGGTTGTTATTTATTCTTTACAGGTATCGTGGCTATTTATAAGTAAATTGGCTAGAAAACAAATTAAATTATTTTTTTTCTTTCCTTTATGCGTTGGCCATGGCCCACGCTAGCTTTATTTTAAACATGCGTCGGCCTAGCCGACGCATAAGCGAAATTTAAATTATGCGTCGGTTTGGCCCACGCATAAGCCGTCGCGTATGCGTCAATTTTGCATCCACCCAGATTCTACTTGTTGCGTCCGTTTTGCGTGGGCTTGGCCCACACAAGATGCGTCCACCTTTCTGGCCCACGCTACTTTCGTTTTGCTTCCAGCCTTTTTTTCGTCAGATCTGGAGCGGACGATAATCCGACGCATAAACGTCCATTTTTTAACTTTTGCTTCCGTTTTTTGCCCACGCAAAAATGGCTGTTTTCTTGTAGTGGTCAAAGGTGGTCAAGGGTGGATGGTTGAATTAATTTGTGTTGGCAGAGACATTGGTGGGTCATGTGTGTACTGGAAGGTTAAGTGTTGAGGAAAAAACTATGGTTGAGTATATGACTAAGACTTTAGTCAAGCCAAGAAATATTTTACTAACCATGAAAAGAGAAATGAGAAGAATGTGATGACGATAAAGAAAAATTATAATGCAATGAGTGTTCACTGAAGATCACAACGAGGTCATATAATAGAAATGCAACAATTCATGTTGTTGTTGGAGCGAGACATGTATGTGCATTGGTGTAGGTGTGAAGAGGTGTCAAATGTCGTGCAAGATATATTTTGGACACACTCAGATTCAACAAAGCCAGTGAACTCCTTTAACATTATCATATTGATAGATAGTACGTACAAAACGAACAAGTATAGGATGTCGTTACTTGAGGTTGTTGGGATTACATCAACTGGTTTGACATTTTTCGTTGCATTTTGTTTACTAGTAGCTGAAAAGGAAAATAATTTTGTGTGGACCCTTGATAGATTTAAAGGGTTGTTTTTTTAGAGTTGATTCATACCCTAGGGTGGTGGTATGTGATAAAGATATTTCCTTAATGAATGCAATCAAAATTGTGTTTCCTGAAGCTTATAATTTGCTCTATCGATTTCACATTGATAAAAATGTGAAACCAAAATGTAAATGTTGGTGCATCCAAGAGAGGCATGAGATCAAGTAATGTCAGCTTGGAGATCTATTGTGGATTGTGATATTGTTGAGGCCTTTGAAGATCGTGTCAATGCTTTTCAAGTTGTATATTCTCCATGGCCTATATTTGTTGATTATGAGATTAGGACATGGTTACGTCCACATAAAGAAAAATTTGTGAAGACATGGACAAATAAGGTATGCACTTAGGAAGCATAACAAGTAACAGGGTTGAGGCGAAACATTCGAGCGTAAAGAGAATTCTTCAAAATTCCATGGGGGATTTATGTTTCTGTTGGGATTTGATCAACAAGATGATTATTTTACAACATAATGCAATCAAAGCTTCATTTCAAAAGAGTCTCCATGTGGTCGAACATCGATTTAAGGTTACAACATACAAAAAATTGTTAGGTTTTGTGTCTAAATATGCTTTGAACCTTATTGCTAAAGAGCTTGTTAGAGTTAAATCTGCGGGGTTTGGTAAAAATATGTGTGGTGGATGTACTCTTACATGTACTAATGGTCTTCCGTATGCGTGTCAATTGGCTTCATTTGGTGTGGGTAGAATGCCACTTAAATCAGTACATGTCATATGGACTCGATTAAGCTTTGAAGATATTGCAACTGAACAATGCTCATCTAAGTTGTCAATTGAGAAAGAGTTTGACGTGATCTCAAATTTGTTTAAAGAGTTGGACGTTGCATGTAAGGTTAACATTAACACTAAATTGCAAGAGATTCCCTTTCCAGAGAATACATCTATCTATGCACCACATGATAAAGTCAAAACAAAAGGTGTTGTAAAGATGGCTTGTCCTACCAAATTCATGAGATCAACTAAGCAAATCATTTCTTATTTTGAAAATGTGGATTTCATACACTCACAACATGATAGTTGTTCGAGTAAAAAATGTAATGAAGGACACATACTATAAATTCTACCAGCACAATCTCTTCATTTGCTAGATCAGTTTCCGATAGGGTATCACCCATACATTCTTGATGTTGTCGATGATAAGGCTAATCGCCATTGTGGATACCGTGTTGTTGCTGCCGAATTGGGTATGGGAGATGATACAACCCAACTCGACAAGCAGATGACTAAGGACACCACAAACACTTCACAATTAGGTCAGTCATTTCAACATCTAAGACAAGGCCTTACCAAACATCAGAATGACCTCAGTAGAAGAAGAACTGGCCAAAGGTTAGAGCATCAGATGTTCTTTCTTCTCGTCTTTTTACAAGACAAGTTTATGTAAATAATTTGGACTCTTTCTAGGGGTCCAAATAGAATAATAAGCTAAAGTAGGGTGTACTTAGTAAATTGGGCTTGTACCAAGCCCACCTTTCATGACATGTGCACTTAGGTTTAGGGTTTCTTTGACCTACCTTCTATAAGTTTTCTCACAAATTATGCCCTTACCCCTCTCACTCTTGCTCCCCAAGTCACTCTCTCGTATATAAATGGTGTCTTGCCTCATGTATTTACACATTGATTTTTGAAAGTAAAGAAATCATGTTAAAGTGTTTAGTGAGCTGAGTCTCCTATTTTTCTTGGATATTATCTTGAGTGCTCTACATTTCAATTGGCGACTCTACACCACTCATCTTGGAGTACCCATCCTCCAAGTGGCGTGACAACCTTTCATCTTCATAAGCTTTCTTCATCTCTTCACCTTTTTCATTCCTTTTCTTTACGCCATTTTTCTCCATTCCCTATGTCATTGTGTTTTCTTTTTCATATGCTCTTTTCATTTTCGCCCATCATCATCTAAATCAACATATAATTTTGTTTTTTCTTTTTCCTTTAGAAGTGAACCTTCACACTTACTTAACCACTTGGTTAAGTAAGTGTCTAGTGGGAATCTTCTTTGGGTTTCTCACCATAATTATTAATCCAAAAATCATAAACAAAAGAGTAACCTATAAAAATGTGAAATCCTAAAATCAACTCACATCAGGATAGGAGTCATGGGTTGTTGTTCGAATGAATTTGTTAAAAGAACTAAGTGAATGAAGGCAAGAATATGTTGAATTGTTTGGTGGTGATGAACGATATGAATACTTGAAAAAGTCACTTCTTATTGACCACATGTTAATGGTACCAACCAATGACACCCTTTCATTTGCACTTTGCATTTGCTTTCTTGATTTAACTTCGTTCGCCGATTGTACTTGCAGGTAGGAACAAATAAGTGGATGACAATTTCGGACATGGGATATGTTATTGCTAATCGTTATAATGTGATTTTTTTTGTTATTGTCCATGATACAATCATCGACTATTTTTCCTTTACGAACCCAAGCACAAAGTAATTTGACTCACCATCGAATAATTGCAAGTGGGCACATGCATGGAAATCATTTTGTCAAGGTATGTCTTTACTAAAAACTAAGTGATATTGCTAACTTAAAAGTTATGTAACTTATACTTATAACTTTTATAGGTGAAGCTGAAATATGCTTGTCCAATTCCACGACAAATATATTATGGGTAACACATCGTTATCCAACGATCCAATCTTTGTCATCATACTACACTAGCCAAATACAAATTTATACACAAATAAGGTCCATTAGACAACATTTGTAATAGATACTTAATTTTCATATTTTATGGTGATTAATGATTGAATACATCTATTTGAAATACATTAATTTCTAATGCATTCATTTGTACTCTAGAAGCCAATAATGTAGTTCTGATTTGGGAGTGTGATGATTTTGGTACTTTTAATGGACTAAATTTAAAATCCCCTAAACCAATTTAAAGAATATAAACAAAATGAACATTACAAGGTATTGATAAGGTCCAAAAAAATAATTAAGTCATAAAGTTCAAACAATCATAATTTAAGTTCAAACAACAAGATCATTCACTACAAGAAAAACTCAAATTACATACGGATAAAAATCCGTATATAAAGTAGGAATTACATACAGATATTTATAAACGGATTAAATGTCGTATGTAAATAAATATTACATAAGAATTTTTTCGTATGTCAGCAAAAGGTCGTTACATACGGATATAATTTGTATGTAATTTTGGCGCCAAGAAGCGGGAAACATTACATACGGATCCAATCCATATGTAAGTTATTTATAATTTTAATTAAAAACAAAATTGTTACATATGGATTTTATCCGTATGTAACTGATTTTAAAATTAAATAAAAAATAATAAAAATTATTACATACCAATATTTATGTATGTAACTTATTAATTTTTCTTAAAATTATTACATACGGATTGGTTTCGTCCGTAACTTATTAATTTTTTTTAAAATTATTACATACAGATTGGTTATGTAACTTATTAATTTTTTAAAAAATTATTACATACGGATGGATTCATGGGTTCCGTATGTAACTTATTAATTAATTTATTTTTAAATTTTCCATGTAACATATTTAAAAATTATAAAAACCGTAATATATTAAAAAAATAATTTATAAACTTATATTATTTGGTGAAATATATTATTTTCTTTTAAAAATTAAAATTGTGAAAAATGTAACATGCGAATTTATTAACAAGCACTCCATAACTAAATTTAATATATCATTTCATATATTAGACAATTTATTAAAATCATTGCAATATATATTTAATAATTATAATTAATATATTATTTATTTCTCAATCTAATTTTATTTTAAGTACTCTTTTATTAATATGTTTTAATAAAATAAAGTTTACAAGGTGACTAAACAAGAAATATACATAAAAAATATACATCTTACATTAATTAGTTATTACAAACAAGATATTACAATAAATTTAGTTTATAAAAATATGAATATATAATTAAATTAAAATAATTATTTACTTCTATTATGATAAATATTATTTATTTACCTATGATATTTTTTAAGATAAAATACGACTTAATTTTTATATATATTTTGTATCATATATCAACAAATAAGAAAAATAAATATTATAACAATTTAATTAAAAATTAAATAAAAAATAAAATGTTACATACGGATAACGTATTTGAAAAAATGAAATAGAAGAGCAACACTTCAGCTTGTGGTCAAGTGAATCCTAAATCACAAAAGAATCCGATAGCACCACCAAGGCCACCTTCGAGCTGCTAGCTGCCACCACCGCAACAACCATCTCCACCGCGCAATCGGTACCACTGCAGCAACTGCCATCACCGTAGCAACCGCCACCACCGCCGCCCTAGTTCGGAGAAGAAGTACGAACGCAGTCACCGCCACCATCACCACTGCGCGACGTTCTGCATCCAATGGTCACCACCGCGTGACCATCTCCGGTCAATCACCACCACCGTTGTAGTCATTCAGGTTGATGGTTTGTTTTTTGTTATTAAGCTGGATATGTGTTGGGCTTTGATTTGTGTCTGCTTTTGTGTTTCACCACTGGCTATGGAATGTTTTTGCTTACTTTTTTTTGAGGTGGTATTCATTATGTGCCTATGTGGTCAAAAATGGAAGAAAAGAGATTTACAGTATTGCATATTAAAGAGGTGGTATTGATTATGTGTCTATGTAGTTCATTCTTTGTTCTTTAGTTCTTTTTTTTCACATTTCATTCTGCTTAAGTTGGTTCTTGCTTGTGTTGACTTGGAGATTGAGTTTGTGTTCCATTTTCATGGTTATTTTGGTATAGATTCAACTGCTTTAGAGGTTAGAAGTTGTAGGAGGACTGTTACGTGGAACTCAAAACTTTTTTTTGTACGGATTGAAAGGTTAGATTTAAGAGTTCATAATGCTGTAATAATTTGAAGAAATTGCATAAGATATGAAATTTAAAAAAATTGCATGATTTGATATCCAATAACTCCAAGTTGTTTTGGCCAATTTTCATTGATTATACTTATTAATTGATGTAGTTGCTTGTTAATTGATTATAGTTATTGTAATGAAATGTTGTAATAGCCAATTTGTGTGAAACAAAAACATTATCCAAATCTGGATGACTTATGGAAATCCATATATGGTTGAATTAGGCAGAGTTTGTAACACTAACTCTTACATGTTCGTTTGCAACACGAACTCTTAAAAAATTATTCACTTTTTGTCAATTGCTTTATGAACAGAACATGAATCAGTTTCCATCAAATCGTGCATGGATGTATGATAGGTGTTATAGAGGAAGAGGTGCTTTGAAAGAGTCTTTTATATTGGGAGTTGAAGAGTTTATAACCAAAGCTTGCCAAAGAGAATGTTATCAGAATGATGGGGGAATATAATGTCCATGTAGTAAGTGTGTTTGTACAAGAATTTTGGAGGAAAGACTTGTGAAGGTTCACCTCTACAAACATGGTTTCAAATCTAATTATTGGATTTGGACTGATCATGGGGAAGACATGGTAGAAGGTGACTTGTATAATAACGATAATTGCATGGCTTTGGGAATAACTGGAGGTGCACACAATCAGTCACAAGATTACCAAGTTAGGTTTATGGAAGACATGGTGCACTACAAAAAAAATCACTTTTAGCGACCACCAAGTTCGATCGCTAAAACCACTATAATCGGTCGCTAAACATATCTGCGACCGAAATTGTCACCAAAAAAAGATGGAAGCGAAAACCCTAGTCGTGAAGCATTTAGCGACCGAATTATAAAGTGGTCGCAAATCGGTCGCAGAAAATTTGGTCACTAAAATCCAGAACCAAACTAGCAACCAAAGTTTCGGTGTCTAAATCGGTTGCAGAAAATTTGGTCACCAAAATTCAAGAACCAGATTAGTGACCAAATTTTTATAAAAAATCGGTGACTAAATCGGTGACTGAAATAGAAGGTGATAGCGACCATCGTTTTCGGTCGCTAATGAATTAAAATATTTAATTAAAAAAAACTTATGGTGACTAATTCGGTGACTAAAATAGAAGGAGATAACAACCACCATTTTCAATCGTTAATAAATTAAAATAATAAAATATATTTATTTGTTTGGCTTAATTAAAATTATTTAATTAGGCTTAGAGAATAAAATAAAGTTTGACTCATATAGAGAAGAAAAAGGTTAGTAGTGAGTTGGGTTTGATATTGTGCAACCCTAAGTCATTCATAAGTGTATATGTATTCTTCCTTCTCATTACACATTTGTTTAGCTTCTAAAAAATATAAAAGATGGCAAAATGATATTTGAAAATTGTTTGCTGACACTATTAAATTCCACTAAAAAGGAAAAAGTGGATTTGGTTGCGAAACTTTGTTCTGCTAATCATATTCCTGGATTTTACATAATTTAATCACCAATATAGATAACCATTGCTCGTTAGCATTAGCATTTGGAATATTGTGAAATTAAGCTTCGATAACACATTTTCATAAACAATTCATTTAATTTTAATTCAAACTATCAGAGTAAAAAAGGAAATTAATCATCACAGGTAAAATGCATTCTGAATAACAAACCATCATTTGGAATTCTACAACACATTCCTGTATAAAACCATAAATTTTAATTTCTGTACAATAATTCTAAGAGAAATATCACTATATAAAGTCCTTGTGAGAAACTTTGCCATCTCCCAACTTGTAACACAAGACATTTTCCCTTAGTTGATGAGCAATGTAAAACAATCTAGCAGATTAAGTATAGTGAATGAATGGCAAGGTTCAAATAAATTGTCTTTCTCTCACCAGAAGCAAAAAGAATTGTTGTAGTTGCAGAAAAAACACAGGAGTTAAATTCTGACTGTGTCCACTAATGTGACCTCATGACAACTCTATCTAACCAATCAAGCATACGTGGTTGTACCAATCAAGGGAATTCTTTGACTGCTGCAATTGTAAGTTATAGGAATTTTCTATCTCTTCCTGCAATGCTCGTTATTAAAGTAGTTATGATAAGTATACTTGAATGTTGAATCTGTAATAATAGGGTATCAAGTTATTAAGATTAACAACATCAACACCAATGTTCTGAGGAATTTGAGTTGCAATGACAAAAAAAATGCCTATAAATGAAGAACAGAAAATGAGTATATTCAATTCTGCTATCAAACAAGGTAGTAAACCACTTTCACTTGTACTGGACTCCAGGTTGCAATTAGCATTAGAGGGAACATATCAATGTACATAACCCAAACTCGAAGAGTCCAAGACACGTGGTGATGGCAATGTGAAAATTTCACATAAAGGAAATTTTGATTGTTTTGAGTGTAAAATTAACTTACCACCATCAATATCAGATATTAAGCCTTCGTAATTAAGCTCCTCTATCAGCTGAAAAGTCACATACAATTCACAAAATCAAGCAAGATTCAGGCACAAAAAGTGTTCAGAAATTTCAGATAGCACAATCAATGGAATGTACATGAAAAAGAATTGAGTATCCCTTAACAAACATTCAACATTTAGATAGCATAATCTATTCAATAAATTAATTTTCTCTTTCTTGCATTATATTTTTGTAGAGGATACAGGCTAGAACTACACCAAATAATATTTTAATACAATTTTGAAACAAATCCCAAACAAAAGCTAAACTGGAATCAAACAACTTAGGTCCTGTCATGATTCAAAGCATTGTAACTAGCAGAAATCTCAATTTAAAAGCATGCTACCATGCATAAATAATTACCAGGCATCCAAAAATGGCGACAGGGAAATCACAGTGAACACGGGAATGAACAAAATTCTTCCACCAACTCACCAAATCCTCCCAACCACGGCTCAAATCGGGTATAGGGTTATCGCAAAATGTGCCTCCTCCTCCTTTAACATAAAAAAGAAATCAGATTAAACCCTAAAAAATGGTGAATATCAAATAAGAGACACATATATCCAGAGACAACAATTAATGCAAAAAAATAAAAGAGGAAGAGAAAGATTATTAGCATCCAATGTGCTAAGTAAATTGTACGTTTAATTTGAAGTTTATCACAATCGATTTTATGTATATAGAAGATCTAAAGGAACCAAGAGGCATGCAAATTATTTGAAATTAATTAAACTACGATAAACAAGAATGCCATGAATTAGTGGAGCATCGAATCTGGCCTTAGCAGAATCAGAGGCATTTGTGCTCAAACAAGTTCAAATTCACGTGTTTGATGCTCTTAGGCAACAAGAGTCATTACAAGTACCAAATGTAGATAACATGGAAGAGCCTCCAAACGAAGAAACTCAAAGGTTTTATAAGCTTTTGTTGGATGAAAATACATCATTGTATGAAGGGACATCAGAGTCCAAATTATCAATGTGAGTCAGGTTATTAGCTTACAAAGGCAATTGGAATATTCCTAACCAATGCTTAGAGTTTATTTCAAAATGCTTTTGGATGCAACATCAACCAAAATAGGTTTGCCTAAAAGTTATTATGATGCAAAAAGGCTAGTGTCGAAGTTGGGATTACAGCCTAAGAGGATTGATTGTTGTGTGGATGGTTGCATGCTCTTCTATGATAACGGTAAAAATGATGGAGCGTTGCTTGAATGCAAATTTTGTCACAAGTCAAGGTATCGTCACCACAACACCGGAGCAAGTAACAAAAAACCAGTTGTTGTAAAGGCAATGTTCTATTTTCCAATAATTCCAAGGTTGCAAAGAATGTATGCTTCAACACAGACTGCGGGACAAATGACATGGCACTATGATAACAAAAGCAGTAATGGTGTTTTGCGTCATCCATGTGATGGCGAGGCTTGGAAGCACTTTGATATCGTTTATCCCAATTTTTCTGTGGAGGCACGCAATGTGCGACTAGGTTTATGCTTTGATGGTTTTAATCCATATGTTCAAGCATCAAATGCACCATATTCATGTTGGCCAATAATTGTGACCCCGTATAATCTTACTCCTGAAATGTGCATGTCTAAACCTTATATGTTTTTCAGTTGTCTCATACCAGGCCCATTCAATCCAAAGGCGGGTATTAATGTATTTTTAGAGTCCTTGATAGAAGACTTGAAGAAATTGTGGAGTGGTGTCCCAACATACGATATTTCAAGGAAAGAGAACTTTATGATGAGGGCAGTGTTAATGTGGACGATTAATTATTTTCCTGCATACGGTATGTTGTTTGGTTGGGGAACTCATTGTAAATTGGCATGCCTACATTGCATGGAGCATTCAAAGGCATTTAGATTACATCATGGGGGGAAAAATTCTTGGTTTGATTCGCATCGTAGATTTTTATCGAATGATCATGCATTTAGGAGGAACAAGAATGCGTTCAAGAAGGGGGAAGTTGACATGCATCCTCCACCACTAAGTTCACACCTACACAAGTTTGGAACAGAGTAAAGATTTATCCTAAAGTAACTAAAAGTGGTGTGCAAAGATTACATGGTTACGGGGAGTGGCATAATTGGACAAAAAGAAGCATCATTTGGGATCTTCCATACTGGAAAGACAATATATTAAGACATAATCATATTGAAAAAAACTTCTTCGATAACATCTTTAACACTGTCATGAATGTCACTGGAAAGACAAAGGACAATGACAAAGCACGAATGGACTTAAGTTTGTATTGTAGGCGAAAAGACTTGAAACTTAAGTCATGTCCTAATGGAAAGATGTTGAAGCCAAAAGCAAATTACACACTTGCAACAAAGGAAATTAAACATGTGTGTCAATGGTTAAAAGATCTCAGGATGCTTGATGGATATTCTTCGAACTTGGCTAGATGTGTTGATGTGAACAAGGGAAGGGTGCTTGGGATGAAAAGTCATGATTGTCATGTGTTCATGGAATGCCTACTTCCCATAGCATTTAGTTCGTTACCAGCTCATGTTCTAAATCCCATTATTGAGGTAAGTCATTTTTTCAAAGATTTGTGTTCTACAACACTAAAAGAGGATGACCTTACTAGGATGGAACAAAACATTCCAATAATTCTTTGTATGTTGGAAAGAATATTTCCTCTGGAATTTTTTGATTGTATGGAACATCTCCCTGTCCATCTAGCATATGAAGCAAAACATGGTGGACCTGTCCATTATAGGTGGATGTACCCATTTGAAAGGTAATAATAAGAGTTATTAGTCTTTATTTAATGTGAACTATAATTATCAATCATATCAAATTTCTTTGATTGTAGATTCATGGGATATGCTAAACGTTCAGTGAAAAATAAGGTTAGGGTAGAAGTATCTATTTGTGCATCTTATTTGCATCGTGAGACAACTCATTTTTGTTCACACTATTTCAACAACTTCATGTTAAGACCACAACATTGTAGAAATGAAGTGGACATTGAAAGTGAAAGGCTTCCATCAATCTTATTTGTCTTTGACCAACCTGGACGTCATTCTGGGAGGGAGATCACTCGTTGGTTAACTGATGAAGAATTGAGCTCAGCTCATGTTCATGTTTTGATCAACTGTAATGAAGTTAAACCATACCTTGAGTAAGCGTCATGCAATATATTATTTTAAAACACTGTTATTCATCCATTAAGTTATCGCTAACCTAATGCATTGACACCTATATATTGACATCTCTTTCTTACATTCTAATGAAATTTCCAAATCACATGCTTCGGCTTGTATACATGCAGATTTTCCTTTGTGGTTTAGGACACAAGTATGTATCTAGAAATTGTATAATTTACTTTTTGTTGACTTCTTTAACCATTTCATAAAAACTTAATGACATTGATATATTTATAGGTTCATAAAGATACTTTAAATGTCAAGAACCAACACCTAAGAGATTTATCACTTGGTCCTTTAAGGTGTGTAAAAGAATGGCACACGTTCTTTGTGAATGGGTACAAATTCCACACTCACACATGGAGCGAGGGAAAGAAAAAAATAAATAGTGGGGTCCATGTAAAGGGTCTTACAAAAGGAGGTGAGGATGATTTCTACGATGTGATTCAACACATGTATGAGGTGGAGTACAAGTCTTCGACCTCAAATAAGAAAGTTGTATTATTTTCCTGTAATTGGTTTAATCCATCAACAAGAGGTACACGAGTAGATTCCAAATATGGTATTGTGGATATTCGAATGGATAGAAAATATGTGCCATTTGATCCTTTTATCATTGCACATAATGTTCGACAAGTTTATTGTGTACCATATCCAACATCACGCAGAGACAAACATGGTTGGTGTGTTGCAATCAAAACGAAGCCCAGAGGTAGTATAGATTCTGATGATGTAGAAGTTGAAGTGCCATATCAAGTTGATGAAATGTCATGTTAATGAAGTCATTAAAGTTGAAAGGGTTTCAGGATTACAAGATTTAGAGGTTGAGCTTGAAGAAGTGGACAGAAACAATGTATCATCATTTTAAGATCAGATAGATGAAGAAACAAATGAATGGGAAGAAGACAATGAAGAGGGAGACACTGAAGATGAATATGGAGATGACTTTGACATCTCTAGCTCTGAATAGACTTAGGAAGCCAATGTTAACAAATAATATTTATTGTAGGAACTAGTATTGTATTGTTGTTGTTAACATATTGTTTATTACTCCAATTAATTAGAGGTTTATGTTTGTTGATGAAATTTCTACATGTTTATTTCAATTTTTTTATTAAACTATATTCAACATATTTTTCTCCTTTGATAAACTTATATAATCTTCATTATCATTTCATGCCATATATATAGATGTCATCAGGAGGTTCTGATCAACCATCACCGAGTAACAACCAAAAACAGGGAAAAAAATTATGTGATAAAATTGTTATCACGATTTAACAACCAAAATCCATCATCCAGTCAACTCAATACACTTATTTCTTCTTCAGTTCATGGATCTACCCCATCAGTAGCAGATGCTACCCAATCCACCCCACCAGTACAAGATGTTATTGCATCAACACCATCTCCACTTGTTGGTTCTAATGCATCAACCCCACCAGATATTACACTATCCCCATATACAAATCTTGGAGGGACGCACTCAGCTTCTGCAGTGAATAACTTAGAGGACGAGGTCCTCTCAGCTGGTGATTGCCCTCTGATTCAGCCTGTTGGGGGAGGGTAAGAATATAACAAAATTCAATTTATATGATTTAATATTACTGTCGTATAATTTTGACTAACTTTGTTTTGGTATTTAGGGTTTATCCATCAAAAATTGCATCAAAGGCCATCACTGTCAGCATCAAGCAACAATTTGGTGAGCCATGGGCAATCCCAAAGGGTGAACGAGGTATATATTTTCAACATTTTAAGATACTTGTTTTTTATTCCCTTTAAAAATTTTATACTTTACAATTTGGATTGATGATTCTTGTTGTTTTGCAGAGGAAGGTCACATGGAGGGTTGAGAACGAGGAAAAATTTAACAAAAATTTCCATACAAAAGCTTCTCACACCCTTTCACAAATGTTTAAAGATGCTCGCCAAGAAGGTGAACGACCAAAATGGATTGGCAATAATGTTTGGAACAACCACCTTGAATAGTGGAACATGCCTGTGTATCGATCCAAATGTGATACAGCTAAAAAGAATCGTTTGTCTGAAAAAGGTGGATGTCTGCACACTGGAGGATCTATTAGTGTTCATGAACACGCTATTCGTATGGTATGATTTCCATATAATTTTTTTATATTAATTTATGATTGATTATTATCTTCTTAATTTATGAAATATTTTCTTTATAGATAGAGGAGCTTGGCCGCTCGGTCCATGTTGATGAAGTGTTTCAACAAACACATATACGGAAGAGCACTAGAGATTTTGTTGATGATAGATCAAGGCGGACTCATGTTAGTTATTTTAAACTTTTTTTTTTATATACATTAATTAGTATGATAACAAATATTTTTCATTTTAATAGGAAGATTTTGAAAGTAGATTGTCTCAAGCATTATCTGAGTCACAATCTACCTCAATATCTACTCCATTAGATCCTCCTGAGGAGAAAAGATTGAGAAGACGTTGTTGGTTAGAAACTGTAGGTGGAAGATACAAAGGACGAGTATATGGGGTTGGTCGTGTTGATTGTCAAGACGACTGTGTTAGTCGCTACCTACAAGAAACACAACCATCTTCTAGTAATAAGAAGGCTGATTCAGAAGAAATTGTTGAACTTAGGCAGCATATTGAACGCATGGCTGCAAGGTTTCAAAATTTTATGATGCAATATCTACCACCTGAAGCAGCAGTTACAGCACAACAGTTTTTTCAGCAGCCAAATACCCCGCCACCAACTCAACCGAATCAGCAGTCAAATGAAGTGCAACATCATAGTAATCATCATGAACAACAAAATTCACCCGGTGAAGATTATAATAATTATTAGCTTCTCTAGAACTTTGTTTTAATGAAATACATTTTAGATATTTGGAAATAGTAAGTATTGTATGTATGGACAACTTTGAATGTGATGAATATTTGTCTTCTGAAAACTAAAATGTACTGGAATGTTGATGAATATATGCAGGTGTAGAATATGGGGTGCTTCCAAATACAAAAAATATAGGGTGCTTCCAAATACAAAAAAACTGATACTGCTGTGTAGAATGTCCATATGTAAGTCTGTCCGTTAATTACATACGAATTTTACATACGGATTTATCTATATGTAATTACATACAAATTTTACATACGGATTTATCTGTACGTAAATACATACGGATTTATTTGTATGTAATTACATACGAATTTTACATACGGATTTATCCGTATGTACTTACATACGGATTTTACATACGGATTTATGTGTATGTAATTACATACGGATTTTACATAAGGATTTATCCGTATGTAATTACATACGGATCCAAAATTTGTATGTAAGAATTACCTACGACAGTTTTACATACGGATTTTTGTCCATATGTAATTCGTATGTAACTATGTCTTACATACGAATTTTGGTTGTATGTAATTTGAGTTTTTCTTGTAGTGATTCACAAATTAAAATATTACAACAATTGTCATAATACTTAATGTATTAATCATTTCTACGTGAATGCCTCCTAACATACACAACTCTGTCATCCGTCGTTCCTCGTGCTAACATGAGGGCTGCTTGTATTCCTTCCCACACAAGGTTGCTCTTTACCCCATCACCATGATTAAGTAATGGTTGCAATGTCCGTGTACTTCTATGAAAAATACCCTACAACCATGAATGTCATAATATTAGACAAAAATGAACACAAATGAAAATGTTATTAATGGTTCATACATACTAGAGCAGGATGTTTAAGATGTTCAGGATGTGTCTCCTCAGGATGTGTTGTCACTGGTTCATGGGCAGTGCTTCTAAGGGTATGAGTACAGAACGATCATCCTCAGTCATGTCAATGACATATGGATGTGATACCGGTCAAAACCACTCCATATAATGTAGAACGTAGGCTCCAAGATAAGGTGCTACGTCCATATCTTGTATGACACAATCATTGAAATGTAACCATCGTCGGTACACTTCATTTGTAGTGAGATCGTCATCTTTAACTACAAATGGGTGTCGAGGGATCATCTACACATATTCATACTGACAAAGAAAACATTCCAGCAAGTGCAACTGATGTGATTCCGCTAGCCACATAGAACAAGATTCTTGACATTCTTAGGAATCACCTTGAGCTGGAAAATATAGAGGCACTTTTCTTAGAGTTGGATCATTGTTCTAAGACAAGAACTCACCAAAAACTAGTACCAAATCCCAAACTCATTTGGATGAACCAAATATTGTCAAATTGAATCAACAAAGGGAATGAAAGCTGGAATGACCGAACAGAATTAAACAACAAATCATATGAACCGAACAGAATTAAGAACCAAACAGAACATAGTGCTGGAAAATAGAAAAACCGAAACTGAAAAACTCAAGAACACAAAGCAACATGAACAATTGAAGAAGAAGATAGGAAGGAGAAGAGAATGCTCATGAAGATGGAAGGAGGATGGATGATCTCGCCACTAGAAGTGTGGAATGCTCCTAGATGAGAGTGAAGCCGCCACTTGAGGACTCCATTGATCCATCAAGATAAGACTAGAGAAGAAGGCTCCAAAAGCTCTCCAAAGGTCACTCAAAATTTGAGTAGAGTTTTCTTAGATTAATTCCAATCTGAATTTTACAAAGGAAGCACCTCTATTTATAGCCTAAGGTGCTGAAAAATAGGTGGGAAATTTCAAATAAACTCATTTGAAATTCCCACTAAAAACAAGTCACATGGGAGGTGTGACCTTTTTCTACTATGACACCTCCCAAAAACTACACCTACACCACTCTCCTAAGTCACATGGGTAATGTGACTTTATTTTACATTTTCACACTCCTTTATTTAATAACCACACCTCCTAAAACTATACAAGAGTATTTCAAAGCTTGGCCTTGCCCCTCATGGGATGGACTTGGGTTCTTTGGGCTTTGGCCTTCTTGGGCTTGGGCTTGGGCTTTGGGCTTGGGCCTCATCTTTATTTTATGTCTTCTTTTAATTTTGAGAAGACTAGAAGGAAGAACTTCAAATGTGAGGGTGGATGTCCTCTTCCTCCATTAATAAAAGCCTCCTTTATTTGATTCTCATCAGCAACTCTCCAATTTTCAAGCCTCAAATAACCAGAGAATAATGATATCCCCTCAAATGAACGATCTTCCCTGTGCTCGTCGTATAGGAAAATTGAATGCAAGTTGGTGTCACTGTATCTAGTTGCAATCAGACAGCAACAAATGAAGTAACTTTCCCTGGTTCATACATCCTACAATGGGGTTCCTCTTTAGAATATTGGGATTGCACACGTCTCATCCCTATAGATGGGAAATACACATAAATCCAACCTTACAACAATGTCGCATAATTAGCTAATTGCCTAGTCTTTCCGTAGCTACAATCTCCTAGTTGCTTATACATGTGGGTTAACGCAGGTGCCACCTAAGCATATCCCCCAGTCAGCCTCAAATTGAAAAAAAAAACCCAAGATATATCACACTCACCAAAGTAGCACTCTTGTCAGCGAAGATAATGCAACCAACAAGGTGAAGTAAATAAGCTCTGGCAGCTATAGTCCACTACCTCCTTGAGCATGCGTGCTTGTATACATCCTTCAACCAACTCAAGCGCACATGAGCTCCCTGACAGTGTCGTGTCTCTTCATATGCTACTCCACGATCAACACGTAGGAATTCTACAAACAAATCATTCGCTCCATCTGCATCTAAGATCTGGTGTGTCAATATTGGCCAATAATGGGCAGATGCAACAAATTTGACACATCATCAAGAGTGATGATCATCTCCTCCAATATGTAAATGAAATGTGTTTGTCTCTGCATGCCACCTCTCTACAAATGCACAAAGCAATCCTCGCCCTAAATTCTCATAACTTTCATGGATCAAACCACTTAAACCAAACATGCCTACTGCAGCCTCTATGCATTCATGAGGTGATCCTAACTTGTTCATCTTTCTCCCATGAGAAACGACCTTTAACTCACCACGATCCTACAATAGTCAACATATACATATATAGATAAGACATTCAATTTATGTTCATTACTTACCAAACCATCCCATAATTGTCTGGCCACATGATTTTCATAATTAATTAGTAATGACTTATCCACTGGCCCTCCTGCATAGCCTTCATCATCAATTTCCACTTCTTTTTGTTTAATATTCTCTTTAAACTCCTCATTTGCAACTGAAGTACGAGTACCACCACGCTTTCTTCTCACAGATGCAGTTGGTCACACACGATCCACATTAGAAGATCCTCCTCCTCTAGTCCTCACCATGTTCCTAATCATAAAATGCCATTAAATGTAAAACAAAAAAATGCACATACACTGACTTCCAAATTTCTACATCCAGAACGCCTACGGATATCCAAATCCGGAGGCTAGAAAATCCATATTAACCTTATAGACATAACCATCCAACACAATTCTGGATAAACACTATAAGATAGGGGACTGGGTCTGAGTGATACAGTCGAGTGCATTTAGTTCTTAGCGATCACAGATAGTCTTAGAGAAAATTATAAGTTATTTTTATCCTCTTTTGCATTTATTTTAAAGCATTATTTATATTAAAAATTTATATGATTCCTTGGTTGAGTAAATCTCCCAATATAATTTTGTACCTGAAGGTCATCGTCCTGATTGAAGCAATTAGACGACCTGAGCACTGTGATCGTGTACGTGCAATTAGAAAGGGGTTGGAATTAAACAATATTTCAAAGCTGCACCACGACACTCATCTTCCTCCCCCGCCCTAGAGACCAAAGCAGAATTGACGAGTAAGATACATAAAAAATTAATGGAGGAGATGAGAAAGGAGACTAAATGGATGCGACTAGATTTGCGACATGAGTTTCTATCACAACAACATTGTGCTCAGTCGCTTTAGTCGTATGTTAGTGCCACTTCCAAGAATACAAAGGGGAGTTGTGCGACTCCTACAACATCAGGGGGATGTCATTGGTCAGATGAGCCAATGTGAACCTCAATTTTATTGAATCAAATTGTTTTTAGGACATTCATTTGATTATTTCTACTTTTTTTAATATTTTATTTATTGTAATGTCTTACTATCAATTTCAAGTTGCATAAATCCTTAGTAAACTAGGTAAAATAAAAAAAACTTATCTTCTATATTTTCTTTGACCATTAGTTTTGTTTCGTTTTGAAGAACTTTTGTTTTATAACAAAATTTTTCGTTCTCTCAACTTTTGTTTCACTATAAAATTTAGTATACATCAAGTTTATTCAAATCTCCAAGCTACTTTCTCTTTCATCATAATTTTGATTACATAGTGCGATTTCATTCAAATAGTGTATTATATTTCAAGAAATGCAATTTCCAATTGCATAGAATCAAATCATTTACATGTTACTTATTTGATATTTTTTTTATTTATTTAATATTTATCATGTAAGAATTTATGACTGTTAATTTCTAATCAAAATTGTTTATGGTTCTATACAATTCATATTGGAAGTGTTTAATTTTTATATAATTATTGTGTCTACTTTGCTTGGATTTTTCAAAGCATGATAACTTTATTTTTTTCATCACCCTTTCTCATACGTGTAATTTTATCACCACAATTGTGTAAATATATTTTATTTGGTATAATATAATAATTTATTGGCATGAACCTTTTTATTAGTATCCAACATAGATTTAAGTTGAAAAGATGAAAAATGCATTTGTATATTATAATTATTAGTAATCTAAATTACTAAACATTTGTAAAATTAATAGATATTCTACATGAAATTTTAATTATATACAATTATTATTTATTTTTTTATAATTATTTGGTACTATAATTTGATATTTATGTAATTATAATTTATTTCTTTATATCTAACATCAAAGATGAGAAAATGTATGTCTTTTTTACATTAAAATAATCCTTCTATCATATTGTTTTCTCTATTTTTTTAGTTTTTTGTAAATAACTTTTTTTAATTAATATTTGAAATAAGACTATAAAAAAATGCCATGTGAGAGTGACGTTGCAGAAGAGGAACAATGTGTGACAGAGATGTTGCATGAAAGGGACACTGACAACGAGATCAACAACATGGTGGTGCCTACAAATTGAAGTTGAAGTTGAAGGTTAAATAACACCATTCATAGATTCCAGAATGAGGATGCGGAGCAAAGGAATCTGTCTTATGCCAACTCTTTCACAACCTTCTTCTTCTCCAACTTCCCAGATAGTCATGGAGAATTTGATATGTTGGAAGTGTTTCAGAAAGTGGGCTAGGGTCAAGGAAATATTCATATCAAGGCGAAGGAATAGATGGGGCAGAAGATTCGGGTTTGTAAGAATTTTTGGTGTAAGAAATGTTGTTAGCCTGGAGAGGGACTTAGATAGTTGCTATATTGGAAATATGAAGCTTCATGTTAATCTCCCAAGGTATAGGAGAGACGGGTATGGAAGCAAAAGAGGCGGGTTATACTTTAATGAAGCGAAGGCAAAAGGGGGGGACGTACACAATCATATACAGAGGAAGAACAAGGAGGTGTGGAGGGAAAAAGGAGGGAAGGAAGAAAAGACCAAAAATAGCTCTGGCTCACAATCGTATGCGGATGCAATGAAAAGACCAGGACAAGGTCAGTGGAGTGGCCCTAGTGTAACGACAAGGGTGCAGTCTCTTCCTTGGTTGACCATAAGTATGGTCGGTTGTATGTTGGATGAGTTTGACTTTGAATCGATGCAAGAGGAGTGCCTTAAGGGTGGGATGTCTATGTTTAAGACGAAGTATTTGGGTGACAACCTAGTTCTTTTATCCCGTAAGGCGGAAGGAAGAATGGAAGAGCTGGTGAAACTACATAGGGAGTGGTTTTATAGCGTCTTTGCAGACATCAAACCTTGGTTCGTGCATGATGTTGTAAGCTATAAAAGAGTGTGGGTCAGACGTTATGGTTTGCCGTTCCAACTTTGGAGCAAAGAGTGTTTATCAAAAGTTGTGGGGGAAGTAGCCACGGTGGTGGGGATAGATGAAGCCACTCTATCTTGGGATTTCCTAGAATATGCTCTTTGCCAGGTTAGGTTGCTGAAGTCATGTAAAGCAAATTTTTCCAAGGAATTTCGTATTAATGGGAGATTATATAACATAACTGTGTATGCAGGGAGTATCAGCGGACATATCTTGCACTAGAAAAGACTTGTGTATGCAGGGAGTATCAGCGGAGAGAACATGTGTGTCTGACACGCAAAAACGTGTCAGCGATGCGTGTGCGGCTTTACATCATTCTATGGTCAACTTAGTAGAAGTGGTGGAGGTCGTAAGTAATTCTAGGTCCAGGCCCACTTGCACTGAGGCCCAGAGCAGGGGAAGTTGCATTCAGACTCATGCGCGTCACAGTGCTAATCGCGATTTAGCTCAAACTCAAATGTCGGGCGGTGTCGGGCTCTTGTCAACGACGGAAAGCATGAAGGGGGTATTTACTAGGGGTGTGGGTACTAAAGGAGACGCGAACTCGCATCTCAGTTTAGAAGGAACCCAACCCGACGTAGCTAAGAATCGGAACGAGGCTGAAGTGAAGGATGAAGAGGTAGATGTGGGGAACGAGGAGGTAGGCATAGCTAACGGAAAGGAAGGCGTTGCTATGGAGGAAGCCCATATAACACCAGAGAGAGTGCGGCATTTAAGAGCACTATGGGAGTAGGGGACTCTTACAGTTCAGCGACGGTGGAGGTCGAAGGGGAGCTTGGGGTCTCTTCACCAAGGAAACAGCTATTCGACCAGGTTAAGTTCTAAAACTTATGTTATGTTAGATTCTGAAATTGTTGAATACAATAATCATCTTAGAAGGGAAGCCACCCAAACCGAAGCTACTAGGCTATGGGAAGTAGGAAAACGTTTGGGGACAACATGTTCCGGGGATGCAGGCATGTTAATCAAAGAAATGGAAACATTGGAGGACAAGGATAACCAAGTGTTGAGTAATTCAAGGAGGGAATCAGAGGAGGTATCCCATGATTGTTATCAATTTGAATGTCAGAGGGTTGGGGGGGGGAGCGAAAGCTAAACATCTTAGAAATATTATTGCTAAGAAGGGTGCGAAGTTTGTGTGTTTGCAAGAAACAAAACTATCAGAGTTTTTAGATAGCAGGTGCTTTTCTCTCTGGGAGATAATAAGGTGGGATGGGTGCATAATGACGGTGTGAATGGGGCTGGAAGTACTTTATCTATGTGGCACAAGGAAGCATTCATGTACGTGTCCCATACTACAGGGAAAGGTTTTATTGCTATTGTGGGGCACCATATAAAGTTGAATTGCTCATGTATTATCATTAATGTTTATGTTGCTTGTAACTCGAGTGATAAGATTGCTATATGGGAAGTTGTGTCTGCTCTTAGAAATCTTCATCAGGGAAAGCTGTGGTGTTGTTGTGGAGATTTTAATGCAGTTAGGTGTGTTGTAGAAAGGAAAGGCATTAGAAGAAATGCAAGTAATAAAAAGGAAATCAGAGACTTTAATGATTTCATTGGAAGTAATTTTATGGAGGATTTGCCTATTGTAGGTAAGAAGTTCACATGGTATAAGGCAGATGGATCCGCAAAAAGTAGGCTTGACAGAATTCTGGTATCCAAAGAATGACTCCAAGTGTGGCCAATGAGCAAGCAATATGTACAAACAAGGGAGGTTTCGGATCACTGTGCAATAGTGGTGAAATCCTGGATTAAAGACTGGGGTCCAAAACCATTTAAATCAATTGATGCATGGCTCCTGGAGCCTTGGTTTAAGGATCTGGTGAGGGAAAATGGGGATCATATGAGGTGCAGGGCAACAATATAACCAAAGTTAAAGATAAACTCAAACGATTGAAGTTGGATCTTAAAGAGTGGAATAGGAGTGTCTTTGGGAATCTTGAGGATAAAAAGCGGAGGATTTTGAAGGAGATTGAGGATCTTGATGTCAAGGATGGCGTATCTGACTTGCTGGAGGGTGAAAAGTTAAAAAGAATGGAACTAGTTAGTCAACAAAGATTGGTAGAGAAAAAGCTGGAATCCCTGTATAGGCAAAAAGCCATGTCAAACTGGTTCAAATATGGAGATTCCAACTCTAAATTCTATCACTCTACTATTAGGTGGAGAAGACTCAAGAATGAAGTCAAAGGAGTGGAGTTAAATGGCCAGTGGTGTGAACATTCGGATGCAGTGCGCAGGGAAGTAAAGCGAGTGTTTGAGGATAGATTTAAGGCCACCCCTGATCTAGGAGTGAGGCTAGGAGCTGTGGAATTTAAATCTCTTCCCAAAGATTTCAGTGTGAGGATGGTTGAGGTGTTTTCTGAGGAGGAAGTAAGGGAGGCAGTGTGGCACTGTGAGGGGACAAAGAGCCCGGGTCCAGACGGCTTTAACTTCAATTTTATTAGAGCCAACTGGGAGACCCTAAAGGAAGATGTTATGGAAGCGGTGCATTGCTTCCATGAGACTGGGAGTCTTCCGAATGGGTGTAATTCGTCCTTTATTGCTCTTGTTCCGAAGGTAAAAGATCCCACTACGATTGATCAATTCAGACCAACTTCTCTTGTGGAAGTCGTGTATAAGATCATTACCAAGGTCATGTCGCATCGGTTTAAGACTATTATTACCTATGGTCATTGATGAAAATCAATCAGCCTTCATGAAAGGTAGGGGTTTGTTAGAGAGTGTTCTGGTGGCCAATGAGGTGATTGAAGAAGTACGAAGAAGGCGGAGGAGTGGTGTGTTCTTGAAGGTGGACTTCGAAAAGGCATATGACTCGGTCAGGTGGAGCTTCCTTTTTGATATGTTAATTAGGTTGGGGTTTCATGTGAGATGGATTAAGTGGGTGCAAGGCTGCTTAGAATTAGCAACAGTATCTGTTCTGGTCAATGGAAGCCTGACGGAGGAGTTTAGACCGACTAGGGGTCTGAGGCAAGGGGATCCTATGGCTTTGTTCCTTTTTCTTATTGTTGCAGAAGGGTTGGTTGGTCTAGTATGCTCTGCCTCAAAGGAGAACCTACTAAGGGGAGTGAGAGTGGGGAGAAATGAGCTGGAATGTTGTATGCTACAGTTTGCGGACAACACCCTCTTTATGTGTGAAGATTCTTTCTCTAATATCTTCACTATTAAGGCAATCCTCAGGATGTTTGAGATGGCATCAGGTCTTAAAGTTAACTTCCATAAATCTAAGCTGGCAGGAATCAAGGTTGGAAGGAGCTCGTTAGAAACATATGCGAGAAGTCTCAACTGTGGATTAATGCATGTCCCCTTCAAGTACCTGGGGTTAAAAGTAGGTGGGAATCCTAGGAGAACGCAGTTCTGGGATTCAGTGGTGGATAAAGTTAAAGCTAGACTTAGTGTTTGGAAGGGGAAATGCTTGTCACTAGCAGGTAGAGTATGTTTGGTTAAATCGGTCTTAACCTCCGTACCTTTGTTTTACTTGTCTTTATTTAAAGCTCCAAGATCAGTGTGCAAGAAGATCTCTAGCATCCAGAGGAGGTTTGTCTGGACCTGGGGGGCTGATAACAAGCGTATCTCGTGGGTTAGTTGGAGCAATGTTTGCAAGCCAAATGAGGAAGGGGGTCTAGGGTCAAGGATGTTAGAATGTTCAATTGTGCTTTACCAGCAAAATGGAAATGGAGGATGTTGAGTGAGGAAAAGGGGTGGAAAGAGATTCTAGTCTCTAAGTATTACATGGAGGGAGTAAGATCGGAAGTATCGAGTAACTACTCCTCTTGGTGGTGGAAAGACCTATCTAGGGCTTATGGAGAGGGAGATGGTGAAGGATGGTTCCATAAATCGATTGGTTGGAATGTTGGATCTGGTGATAAAGTTAGATTTTGGGAAGATGCTTGGGTGGAGAATTATAAGCTTAAAACACTGTTTCCTAGGCTGTATTCTGTTTCGTTGGATCAAGGTAAGGTGGTGGGAGAATAGGGCACTTGGGAGGATGTTGGGTGGAGTTGGAGGCTAAATTGGAGAAGGTCCAGGTTCACTTGGGAAAGTGTTATGGAGGAAGATCTGCTAAATCTTATTACAGGAAAGAGCCTATGCAAGGAAAGGAAGGATGCTTTAATGTGGAACGGGGAACAAGATGCACTACAAGAAAAATTGGAATTACATACAGTCAAAATTCGTATGTAAAACTGTCGTAGGTAATTTACATACGGATATTACATACGGATATCCGTATGTAATGTAAAAAAAGAAAATAAATTTTTCATTATTACAAATTATTATTTATCACAACCAGGATTCAAACCCAAGTCTTTCCAGTGACCCGGGAAAGCATTGACCACTAAACCAGACAAGTTCTTTGGTCATATTATCATTTTTATTATACTTATACATATTAATATAATTTATACATGTTAATATAATTTATACATATAATATAATTTATACATATTAATATAATTATTATTAATAATAATAATAAAATAAATTATATTTATATTATTATTATTATTAATATTATTATTAATATTATTATTAATATTATTCATATTATTAATATTTATTAATGTTATAATTAATATTATTATTAACATTATATTCATATTATTAATATTATTATTAATATTTATTAATATTATTATTAATATTTATTAATAATATTATTAATATTTATTAATGTTATAATTAATATTATTATTAACATTATATTCATATTATTAATATTTATTAATATTATTATTAATATTATTATTAACATTATTATTAATATTAATATTATTAATATTATTATTATTAGTATTAATATTCATATTATTATTAATATTTATTAATATTTATTAATATTATTATTAATATTATTATTATTAGTATTAATATTCATATTATTATAAATATTTATTAATATTATTAGTATTAATATTCATATTATTAATATTATATTCATATTATCAATATTATATTCATATTATTAATATTAATTTTGATATAAATATACATTTAGATATTTATTGTGTGTGTATAGTAGTTTTATTTGACTTGAGTAATATTACTTTTATCCGGATATAGATAGATAGATAGAGAGAAAAAGGAAGAAATTATATAATATTAATATAACTTTAATACTATAAATATATATATATATATATATATATATATATATTGATTAATATATTTCTTTATTTAATCATTAATTTTTTAAAACTCATGGTTAAATTTAAATTTACAAAATTATTTGATATCTTATTTTCAAATATAGGTTATTATAGGTAGTTGTGAAGTTTTTGTTAGATGGCTATATAGGTGCTTGTATCTTACACTTCTTTTCTGATTTGAGATTCTTGTATAAGGATTGAAATATCCTTAAAATGTTTTGTTTAATTTTTTTTATTCTTTGTCGATAAAAAAAATCTTATTTTCAAATATTTACTTACATAGATTAAAATTGATATGATGTATAATTTTTAAAATATTTTAAATTATAAATTATTTAATCACTTTGTCATTATGATTTATATATTAGTAGAAAGGGTTATTTAGTAACAACTTTTTACATAGATGTATGGAATAATTAATATAGTTTAAACTATAATGATATGCTAACTAGTAATCTGTATTAGAGATTTAATTAATAGTTAATGTAAAAGTCATCATTTTATGTTAAAAGATAATATTGTTTGTTGACAATATTCTTTACTATATATAACACACAAGTAAAACCAACTACCTATAATGAACTTAATTAAGTCAATATGATCGCAAAATAATAATTAATATGATAGTTGATTTTAATGTAATAGGTAATATGATGACTATGAGTATGACATATATTAAATTTGATTCATACTAATAGATAATATAATAAATTATGTTTAAATTCAAGTAGATTATAGATAAATTAAATGTGATTCATATGTTAATATTGTTAGTATCATTAATATTGTTAGTATTATTATTATTATTAGTATTATTAATATTTTTAGTATTATTAATATTGTTAGTATTATTAATATTATTAGTATTATTAGTATTATTAATATTGTTAATATTATTAATATTGTTAGTATTGTTAGTATTATTAATATTGTTAGTATTGTTAGTATTATTAATATTGTTAGTATTATTAATATTGTTAGTATTGTTAATATTATTAATATTGTTAGTATTGTTAATATTATTAATATTGTTAGTATTGTTAATATTATTAATATTGTTAGTATTGTTAATATTATTAATATTGTTAGTATTATTAATATTATTAATATTGTTAGTATTATTAATAATAATAAGTATAATAAAAATCATAATAAAACTAAAGAATTTGCTTAGTGTAGTGGTTAAATTTTACTTGGTTGCTAAAAGATTGCTGAAGGATCCTGGCTTCGAATCTCATTCACTGCTAATTTTATTTTATGGTGCTATCCGTATGTAATTACATACGGAAAAAATCCGTATGTAAACAGTTTACATACGGATTTTGATTCCCGCTCCATGGCACCAAAAATTACATACGGATATAATCCGTATGTAATGTTGATTTTACATACGGATTTTGATCCGTATGTAAAAATCCGTATGTAATGTTGATTTTACATACGGATTTTGATCCGTATGTAATAATCTGTATGTAATTCGCGTTTTTCTTGTAGTGATGGTGTGTTCTCTGTGAAGTCCGCCTACTTAGTATTGTGTAGTCAAGCAAATAATGGCTTGCAGGACATTTTTTCATCCCTCTAACAAGCTACAGCTGTTCCCAAAGCGCTTTATACAGCTTGGAGAATTTTGATTGGGAGACTCCCAACCTTTGTCAATCTAATTCGGAGAGGATTGGCTGTTAGCTCTCCTTTCTGTGTGTTCTGCAGAGAAACTCAAGAAACAACACAGCACCTCTTTCTAGAGTGTGCCTATGCGCAGTGTGTATGGCTCCTTTGCTTTAGATGGTTAGGCATCACATATGTGCAGCACAAGGATATCTTAATCCACTTTGAGAGTTTTCATTTGTCCCATTTAAATGTTAAACAGAATCAGGTTTGGAAGGGTGTATGGGTGATTATAGTTTGAAGTATTTGGGATCAAAGAAATATGGTGGTGTTCAAGCAAGGGATAGCCGATGTAGATGAGATTTTCCACCTAGCCCAACTGTCAGTGTGGCTTAAGTTGAAGTTTGGGACAACTTTCTTTGGTTATGCTTTTTCAGACTGGGTTCTCAATCCTGGTGTGTGCCTGCAAAGCTGCTAGTGCTGAGGGCATTGGACTGTACAGTGCTAGCTGAGGTAGGCGTGTACAAGACAAGGCCTATGCCGTGTAGCAATACCAATTCAGTATCAGTGAGAAGCCAGTGTAGGAGGTAACACTAGGGGACTAGTGTACACGACACTAGTAGAGATGAACTTTGTGGTATCTCTATGGGCATCGTATTGCACTGGTTTTTTGTCAAGCGCATATGCGCGGGTTGGTTCATCTGGGTGGGTAACGGTCGTAAAGGGAGGTAGATGTGAGAGGTTTGGAGTTACTGATATACTCTCCTGCTATAAAACATGGGTAGCAAATAGTGTTTTGTGGTGATGTCTTTTCTTCTGCTGGTGTGTATTTGTTTGGACAAGTACTTAGGTAATGGTTGCTGGTATGAAGATTTGATACCAGTTTGGAGTTGTGTTTGCCTTATTCAATGCATGAGAAGTTAAGCAGGTTATAATTCCTAGTTGTATTCTCTATGTTTTGGAAGAGCAGCTATGCGGTTTGTGTTGCAAGGGTCTATTAAGTGTCGAGCCTGTTGTGGAGAATGGGGGCTACTCAACACCGTCAACTCAGCGTGTCTTTTTCTGGTTTGGAGGGTGCTGGTGGTTATGTTGCCTTAGCTTGATGAGTGCTGATTTGGTGTTGCTGGTGGATTTTATGGACTTTGTTAGGTGTAAAGTTTTTTTTGTCTTAGGTGGTTGGCAAGGGTTTTTCTTTTTTATCTAATGGGGTAAATGGGCAAACCTTAAGTATATAGGTTGGCTTTTTTATGTCCAGCAGAATCTTGTAAGCCTGTGTATACGGTCTAGACATTAAGGTCTTTTGTATACGGGTTGAGACACCCCTGAAGTGTCTCTTTTTAAATTTTATTAATTCGTTGCATGGGTCTACCCCAATAATAAGGATATTAATGACCTAAAACTTTAATATTTCTTAAATGTAATGATGAAAATAGTCAAACTCCAATTAAAAATTTTGTTGTGATACTTATTTATCTCTTAAATTATTGATTATCCTTATTTAATAACCCTAAACCTTAATTAAATAACATGTGAGATTGATTATAGAAAAAAAAAACTATGTCTTCCCATCTTTGAATTTCAAAGATATGACTTGTGAAACTAGTAATGAAATTTTTTTATAACCATAACATTTATTTACTTTGGTGATAATTAGTTTTTCTTAGAAATCTTATTCAAAAAAGAATTTTTTCAAATTATATTTTTTACAAGTATATTTAATTGAGAAAGTTTGAATGTAAAGTTTTAATTTGGTTTAGTATGAGTATGATACATTGGTGGAAGAAATATCTTTCAATGAAAACATATAATTGAAGCATCCCATTAGGATTTTTTTTTTCTTGAAAACATATAAATCATGTTTTAAAGAGCATGACATAACATAACATTATAATTTTTTTTCACTGTGAAAGAATCATTAAATAAATAAAAACTAATTTTATATATAAAAAATAATTAATTATTATATTGACTAAGTTAGATACTAATTTATAAATGAAAAAAAATTATTGATATCTAAAGGAGTTTCTATTATTAATAAAAATTTATAAACTAATTTTTAAATTGATATCGCTACCAAAATTTTAGCTACTAACTATTTTAAATTTTATTTTAAATTTTAAACTAGTTAGTAACTAATTTTAGATATTTTATAAACTAGTTTAAAAAATTTATTAATAGTAGAAATTATTTTAAATATCAATAATTTTTTTTTAGTTTTTAAAATAATACTTAATTAATTAATATAATAACTATTTTTTTATTTTTAAAGTTAATTTTTATTTAATAATTTTTTTTAGTATTTTATTATTAATTACTCACAAAAATTGTTAAGGTACAAAGATTGAAACAAAATGCATACAAATGTTGATATACTTAATTTATTTATTTTTTTGATACACATGTTATTTATATTAAAAAAGTAAATTTGTATTCTTTAAACATAATATTTTGTGTAAGATCTAATTTTTAATTTTAAAAATCTTCTTATATTTCATAGTTGGAAAATCTATTATATTACTTTTAATATACAGATTTTGATTGTATATTTTTATTTTCAAATTTACTTTTAAGGTACGTGTGACATGATCTTTTATGTTTCTAAGCTGAGCATTTTAACTGGGTTTCTTAGCTTTGTAAGTTTATTATTTTTTACATATTTAGTTTTAAAGTAATGTCAGTATTTTTTAAAATTATAATAATTGAAAATAGCATATATTACAATATAATTTATGTATCACAAATTTAAATGTAATTTACATATTTAAAAAAAAGTTGTTTATTAAATTTTTAAAATATAATGTATATTTATTATAAATTTTATTCTACGCAATACTTGTTACTTTAAAAGATAAAAATTTAAAAATAGATGATGATAAGAACCATCATATGTATCTATTGAATTCTACAACTTTTTTATGCAAAAACAATGAACAAAAGAGGACACAGTATTTATTTGGTTTATGAACATAGTAATGTTTGTATCTAGAAACGTGGTTTCTGTCTGAAACGTGTACTCTCTAGAAGAGTCTGAACCAAGTGTACCACCATCAACACGCATTTGAATTTGTCAGTTCTATTCCAAAAAACATGTTCATGAAAATGACACATGAATAAGAAAAAAGTACTTAACCATAAAAATTAAAACTATATACTAAAATTTATAGACTAGAAAATTCTACTCATAAACATCCAATTGGAATAATCGAAAATTTGCTGTCAAGGCAATGACTGTGAAACTTCCATCAAATTGCCCAGTGGACTTGGATCATTCTCAGCCACATCATCAATATCATAAGTCTCAATAGATTTTTGTACAATAATGTCCCACAGTTGTGCCCACATGATTTTTTTGTATATCTATATAAACACTTAGTGCGTTGCAATGCATCCATGTATGAACATTCAGCATAGTGTTGAGAACTTTGAGAAAGAACAAACAAAAACTTTCGTTATCTTTCAAACACCCTTTTGAAAACCAAATGTGTCCCCTAACACGAAGTGATCTGCAGCGGATTTTTGAGAAAGTGGACGTGAATGGAGATGGGTTTTTGAGCCTTGAGGAGCTGAACATGCTGCTAGAGAAGACGGGCTTCAAGTACAGCATTGAGGAGCTGGAGTCTCTGGTGGGAAAGAAGAGCCTTGACTTGAGTGAGTTCTTGTTGTTTTATGAATCTATGCTGAAGCAAAACAATGGGGAGGAAGAAGGGACTGATCGGGGTGATGGTGATGATGAGGTTGATGACCTTGTGAAGACCTTCAAAGTGTTTGATTTGGATGGTGATGGGTTCATCACAAGCCAAGAACTTGAGTGTGTGTTGAAGAGGCTTGGCATGTGGGATGAAAGGTGTGGCAAGGATAGCACAACCATGATTTGCTCCTATGACACTAATTTTGATGGCAAGCTTGATTTTCAGGAATTTAAGGACATGATGCTTCTCACAACTTCCTGATTTTGTTTAGTTTTGTACTGAGTTTTACACTTTCACTTCTATGTGATCATTCTGATGCGCATGGTTTTGGTCATTTTTTCTGGCCTTAGATTTTGTGGCTTCTTGTAAATTATCAATCTGTTAACTCTATAACTGATACTGTTTGTACGTAGATTAAAGGTTTTTTAACTATGATGGTTTTTTTTTTTTATCAAAATGGGGTCCGTTTAAAAAAAATTACAAATTTAGGCAAGTCGTGCCAATTCGACACGACTTCATATGCAGAAGTCGTCCCAATTAGGCACGACTTCTGCCATGTCATACTAAAGTCGTGTCAACTTGGCACGACTTCTGCCCTGTCATACTGAAGTCGTGCCAACTTGACACGATTTCTGCCCTGTCATATTGAAGTTGTGCCAACTTGGCACGACTTTTGTCCTGTCATATTTAAGTCGTGCCAACTTGACACGACTTCTGCCACGTCATATTTTTTTTTTTTAATTTTATTGTTTATATATTGGGTAGTAAGTTATGTAATGTTAAAAATTAATTTGATACATAATTTTCTAAGAGTGTTAGTTTTAAGGAACAAAAAATTAGATAATTGTGTATGGATCATGTTTGAATTGAATGACATAGATAAAGAAAATAAATGTTCTAAGAGTGTTATGAATGAATAAATACATAGATAAAGAAAATGAGGAAAATAATAATCAAACTTGAATTGAATTCTATTATTAAGCTTGTCTGTGCGGACAATTATGACGTGGCAGAAGTCGTGCCAAGTTGGCACGACTTCAGTATGACAGGGCAAAAGTTGTGCCAAGTTGGCACGACTTTAGTATGACATGGCAGAAGTCGTCCCTAATTGGGACGAGTTCTGCATATGAAGTCGTAACGAATTGGCACGACTTGTCTAAATTTGTAAATTTTTTTAAACAGACCCCATTTTGGTAAAAACCAAAAAAAGTAACCCCATCATGATAAAAAAAAACCTAGATTAAAACTGTACCGAAACTGCTAGACATTAATATTGTAATATGAAGCTTCATTAGTTCTTTGAGCTTAGTATATAACAAATGAACTTTCATGTAACCATGCTTTACCTTAATCTGCAAAAAGAGTGGTGATAAATATGAACACCTCTTCTTAAGAAAACCTTTATCAGTAGCTGTTACTTTTTTTTCCTTCCTGTTTATATCACCATATTAGTTCTTGTATATACTTATGTTCTTCTCTTTTATCTGTTGTTGATGTCTTTTTAGTTTCAACAAATATTTTCTAATCCAAAATACCTATAAGCTCCCTCATGTATCCTTATTAATGTTTTTCATCATTCAAAATTATTTAAAGTTTAGTTTTAATCTTTCTTGAAAAATGTATTCAATTTTTATTTCTCTAATTTTAAAAATATACTTTTGATTCTAGAGAATATATATATATATATATATATATATATATATAAAACTTTTTATTTATAAAGCGTTGTCTAAGTTTATAGAAGAATATATAATAATTTTTATATTTTAAAATTAGAAGAATTAAAAATAGACAAAAAAAATAGAAGAATTAAAATTGAATTTTGAAAATTTAAGATATAGACCAAAAACAAAACAGAGAACTAGTGCTGAAAGACAAATATTTCATAATAAAATACTGTTTGGATAATAAAATTTAAAAGAAATTGAAATCTATAATTTTATAAATAACTAAATTAATTAAATTTGGATAATTTTAAATTTTATTTGAAAAATAAATTTAAATTTTACATATTTTCAAATTTATATTTCTTGTTTTATACTCAATTTGATTTTGATCGAAACATTGTTGAAAGTTATACCTTTCGATTAATGTCAACTAGGCTATATGAACATTCACTACAAGAAAATCATGAAATAGAAATTAATTTTTAGATATCAAAATAATTAGTTATAATAGTAACTAAATTAGAGACATTTTAGAAACTAAAAAAAAATTGACTTCTAAATTAGTTTCTATTATTGTTAAATAGTTTCTAAATTGGTATCTAATTAGCCACTAATGTTTTTCTACCAAATTTAGAAACTAATACCAATTTACAAACTATTTAACAATAATAGAAACTAATCTAGAAATTTTATTTTTTTTAATTTAGTTATTATTTAATATTTTTTGTTATTGTGAATCACTCTTATTTTATATTCGAGTAAAGGTTTTCTTATGGATGAATGTTTATTGTGCCTTTTCTGTTAATATTTACAATTTTTTTACAATCCAAATATTGACAAAAAAAAAAAAAACTTTTCATCAACAAATTCCTAAAAATAATTTGATCGATGTGAGTTTAATTAACCGTGACAAGTCAATCGACAAAAAACTTTTGCAATATTAATTGAAAAATATAGATAAACTTTTACCAAAACTAAAGTCAATTAAGATTGACTAAAAATATAATCAATATTAATATTTTAATTATTAATTAATATTTAAATAATTTGATATTGAAATATTTCATTTAAATGAAAAAATTAAAATTCGATCAATTTAAATTGTCTTGTCTGAAGAAAACAGTTGAACGATAAATAATTTAAAATAAGATTAATTTAATTTTTTTTTAAATCGTCAAATTTTCTATATAATACCTTGTAAAAGTCATATAGCATGAAAGACACTCAAAGGAAAAATTGAATAGTACATTGACTTAAATCGTTTGTTAGAAGAGTTGGAATTTGATAATTTTGTAAACCTTGGGCGGTGCATGCGTGTTACATATGTATGGAAATAAAATAAGGGAATGAAGAAGTCTACTTTAAATTATTATATACTAATTCAATCAATTAGTTTTGGCGGTTTGGTTTGTATAGTCAAAGTTGTTATCATAACAAATTTTGTTAAAAATATGTTTTTATGGTTAAAAGTTATGAGCACAATATAAATCAATTTTAGAATAAAAATAATTAATTATTATTTTATATTTAAAAATTATTAATATTTAAAATTTTAGTAGTTAATTAAATATTATTTTAAATACTATTAATTAATAATAGAAATTAATTTAAATATCAATAAATTTTTTAGTTTTTAAAATAATATAAATTTAGTGAATATAATTATTAATATTTTAATTTTTAAAATTAATTTATATTTAATAAGTTTCTGGTAGTATATGTAATAAATAAGTGATTGGCATATTTAACCTTGTTAATATACTGAGATATTAATTATACCTTAAACCTTTTCTTTTATATTTAATAGAAAAGAAATAGAATGGAAGTGATGGGATGTTTCTTGACAATAGGAATTTTATGGTCTTAAATTATTGTTTCTTATTTTTATTAATTTAAAATTTTAATTTAAAATTATTAATAACTTACTCATAAACTTCACTTAAAATCAACTCAAAGTTATATAGTTTTAAAAAATATATTTTATTGTAATCTGAGGAAAATATTAAACTTTATTTGTAATAAAAAATTTAATATTCAAATATACTCATGCAATTTTAAATAAATTATGATGTAACAAAATATAATAATAATAATGTTTAGTTGTAATTCATACATCTAAAATGTAAATATTTTTTTAATAGTTTAAGAGCAAAATATATGTTAGATATAATGATATTAGTACATATATTTTATATTGTTCTTATTTATAAATATATAATCTTAAGTCTCAATATATTAGAGGATTAGTTATATGTAATTTTTTTACTTTATTTTCACGTAGTATCTAAAGTTAGGATAAAAAAATTGTGTTCTTGGTGAATTCATTATTCACTAGTGATCTTTTTCTGTCATCGTCACCATTCCACCATTACTGTTGTCGCACTACCGTCATCGTTTGGTCCTGTGACACTTCTGTTTAAATAATCCCACCATGCTACAAAGCTCACAATGATTAGAAGTTCGATGTGCCTTCACCTGTCTTTCCATGTCTTGCCATCATATTTTGCTACAAGTGGTGGCGCGTCTGACCTTGTTTCCAGCGTCGATCAGTGTTGAGATCACTTGTCATTTTTGTTATGGATTTCTCCCTGTCATTTTGATCAAAGTTTTTTTTTTTTTTTTTCTCTCTCTTCTTCACTTATATGTCATTATACTTTATTTGTCCATCTATACTAATTAGATTAATGTACATCCATTTCTTGAAAAATTAGATAAAACTAATTATGATACTTGGGCATCGGACATTAAAGTATGACTTATGAGTCATGATTATGTTGATTATTTTACCTAGGTCACTTATGTTGTTGAAAATGAGATTCTCCGTTGATTGAAAATTGATGTTCAATTATGCATTGTTCTTAATTCTATTGTTCACTTATATTTAAAACAAATATTTTGTGCTTATGAGACATGTTTAGAAGTTTCAGAAGAGGACAAATTATTATACACTAATGATATTCAACGTATTTATGGTGTTTGTCAAAATCTCCTCGATATTGTTACTCTTAAATATCTTGATGGTTAAATGGTTGAATATCTACGTAAAGTTCATTTTTTCTTCATGACTTCAATGAGTTAATTTATCTTGCCTCCACTCCTTCTCAAGAATTCGAGAAAAAAAAGTCAAAATAACATGAGTTTCCTGATGATTATTCATGGGTCCATGATCATATTTTGGGATCCCCAGTTATGCCTAATTTTACTTCCACATGTTCCATCCTTTATGTGTGTGCTATGTAAGCCAACCACTGATATACATGCTTCCATTGATGACTCTTCTACTTTGGTATCTCAACATGATGATTGCAATCGTCCTTGCAAGTCGGACAATCACAAGTGCAAATATTGTCACAAGCTAGGCCTTAAAATTGACAAGTGTTATGTCTTACATGTTCGTCATCCTCAATCTGTTGCAGATGTCCAAGTTACTCGTTTTGTCTGTGATATTACAATTAATAAAATGACCAAAATAATGCGGTTCAGAACGACTAGAAGTAGGCAAGATAGTGACAAGGTACAAGCCAGCCGTGACTTTAACTGTATCAATCCTCTCTTGGGTGAGATTGTCCTGTATAATGCAGTGGGTTGAAGTGAAAGTTAAAGTGCATTTAAGTTGGTGTGTGAGTTTAGAAACATATATTAAGTTTAATTGAAAATGAGGCACATATAACACATCAGACAAATAAAACTTATCAGAAAAAACGTACTAAACCAGAATATGTGGCATAAATAGTTTGGCCATTTGGAAGACTAATTAAGACAGGTTTAATTTTAGTATAAGTAGTAAAAACGTTCAAATTGTGGCAAACATGGTTCGTGGTACCAGAATCAATAATCCAAGATTCTTTTATAGCAGATAGTGAAGAGAGAAACTTACCTGTTGAAGATTGCTCAGTATTAAGGATTTCATTCGCAGAGAAGGTGCCAACTTGATTAATTTGAGTGTGAGGGGAAAGATCCTCAAGGTTTAGTTGACGCAAAATGTTGGTCAGGAATTGGCACTGCTGTGATGTAAGTTGAATCCCCTTTACATCTTGTTCTTTAGAAAAAGGCTCAAAAAAAGTGAGTAATAATCATATTATTGGCTTGGGATGTCCAATTGGTGAATTTGTAGCCAGGAGGGAACCCATGCCTTTTATAACAGGTGTCGACAGTGTGGCCAAGACGATTACTAAAAGTGCAAACTTTTATAGTAGAAGAAAACTTTGAGGTTTTAACATTAAATCCACTTTGCAAAAACAAACAGCCTCAGTATAACCGTATTTACCACAAAAATTGAATGTAATAGTGTGACTACTATTAATACTATGAAGACTAGGGTTTTCATTAGACATTGTCTAAGAGATTTTGAAATACAATCAAGATTTTGAAAGAGAATAGAAAAGATAACTAAGAACAACAAATGGGGAAATAAAGATCAGAGAGAAGCGCAGCAAAACTCTTCATTCGAAGAACTCTGATACCATATTACAATAAATGAAGATGAATATTCCTTGTCTGATGTGGTGCATCAAATGGAGCACACGTAATCGCAATGAAGAAAGGGAGGTTCTGATGAACCCTAATTGCAAATGAAAAAGAGACAATAACTTAAGCATAAAAGAGAGAAAGACAGAGAAAAGAAAATACAAAAAAAATTCTTATTTACTTGTTTATTAGAGAGTAAAATATATGGTGTATATATAAGAAAAAAAAAGACTAAGACCTAACTGAAACAGAAAAAAAAAAAGTTAGACCAAACAAACAAAGTACAATCACTTAAAACAGAAAAACTAAATATGTAAACACTCTTTAGACAATTCTAATAGTCACGTCCTATATTTATTTTTTAAAATTTTACCTTATCATGAAAATAAAACAAACAAAATAGCTTGAAAAGAATTAAATAGTTTAGATAGAGATAATTAAAAGAGTTGTTATTTGCTGTCTAAACTAATTTTATATTGTCTAATCATAATTTATTGCTGAGCTATTACATTAAAAATTTATTAAATTAATTAAAATATAAAATTATTTTTATGTATTTAATATTATTTTTAATTAAGAATAATGATATTTACATATCATTCTTTAGCTTATTATATCATTCTTTACCTTATTATATTACCGCTCTCTTTTAAAATATTTTTATTTTGACCATAATATTTTCTATCCGAATTCCTTGGTATGCAACAATTATTAAAATAAGTACAAATTATAACAATTAATCTTACTTGAAAAGATGAACGGATGAATAAGCTTTGTACGAGATTCATTCACCTTTCTCGACATTGTGGTCGTTGCTGGCCCATTTTTTTCATCATATTTCAAACCTAATTGTTGGAAATGACCTTCAACAGAATCTACGATCAAATAAAGCTCTTTGCTAACAATACTTTTATGCAACACCTACAAAATTACTTAAATCTTAAATATTAAGAATTAAACCTTTTATGCGATTAACTATAATAACTATATGAGATCTAATTTTAAAATAATTATTATAAAAACAAAAAAAATATGTTTCATATTAACATGTAAAAGAAATATTTTGAACACTTACCTTTTGAAGATGGAGTACAAACACTAATATAAAGCGAAAAGGAAAAACTAAGATCATGAGGGAGTATGCAAAAAAGAAAAGATAAAGCAAAAAAGAAAACCCAAAAAGAATATAATCAAAAAGCGTGGTTGGTCATTTATCGTAATGTTATATTAATATGTAAAAAGGAATATTTTGTATTAAGGATTTTCTACACTAATAACTTAAAAATTTATATAAAAGATAAAACATCACGTTTAATCAAAAAATTTAAGAGAATGAATTTGTGAATTTTTAGATATTATTACATGGTTATTTTTATTTAACTAGACTTTTAATATTTTATTATTGGATTTTATAATGATAATGAGAATGTGAATTTAATCTAAATTTTTAAATATTAGAAAATGTAAATAAGAAATTAAGACGTGTCCTTAAGATAATACAGAAGCATTTTTATCATAAAAAAATTATTTACATGTTTTACTAGGTGAAATTTATAGAAGAAGTCATGAACTTTTATTAATAGATAATCATATGAAAAGAAAAGAGATGTGGATGAGGAGATAAGTAACCATCTAGGTGAAAGAAAGAATGATCTTAAGTGCTTTTTTCTCTCGAATTTATTCAGAAAATTTGTAATATCTTGTGATAATGGAAAATATTTTTGATGTAATTTATTGGTTTTTTTATTTTTTATCTCGAGTTCACCATGAAATGGATTTTTTATATTAAATTTTTTGGATTCTAAACCTAAACTTACCCATAAAATCAATGTTTTTCGGACGTGAACTATGTAAACCCTTTTAGTTGTTGCTACGAGTCCATTTCTTTTAAAGATTTTATATTATATTACAAAATAGATTTTAACTTAACTCAATTCCATAAAAATTAATTTATAAAGTAAAATTTACATTTATTTATATACAATAAAATACTCTAATATCTAGTCTACCTATTAAATACTATTCAAATAACATACTTTTTTTTTTTCCTAATAAATTATGAGATATAACAGTAAATTTTATATTAAAAAAATGAAAATTGGAGTATAAAACCCACTTGAAGTCTATCTAGCCACTTAGGTAAAACCTATAAATTAGCAACACTTGGAAAGAGTGCAATGCATGATAACTACGCGCGTCGCCAAATTCAACGGATACAAAAAGCAATGTCGCCACGTATATGTTTATTATTTATATGATTTAATTAAATTAATCAATTAGATTTAGATAATAAAATAAAAATATTTTATTAAAATAAAATGAAGCTCCACCCGGTATGTTATTAATACAAAAAATATCTTGATTTTTTTTATCACTAATTTTAATGAAAAATTACAAACTATCTTTTAGTGAAATCTTCTTATCAACTATTTTTTATATATATAAGATTTAAATTTGATTTTTTTTTCTTATAAAACGGAGTCTTTTCAGTAAGATCTAAATATATATTCTTTTAACACATGTCTATAAAATAACTTGCATTTTCAAATACTTTGTTCCCATTGCTTATTTTCATTAGTTTAAAATATAACGACAAATCATTAATATCTTTTTAATTTGAGTGAAATTGGACTAAATTTCTTTAAATGATAAGAACAGAAATAAGTAAATTTGATTTTTATAAAAAATAATTAAAAGAAGAAATTTCATTGCAAATATAGAGATTAATCATATATAATATTGGTACTAAAACATTGGATATACGTTTTACCCAAGCACCAACATGAAAGTAAAACAAGTTTTGAATTAGTTTTGTATTTGTATGGTTAATGAGACATCAATTCAAAGTCGATTACGAGCTGAACTTGATTTTGTTGTTGTTTTGAATCAATAATTGAATTGCTTTTGCCTTTTATTTTATCTCTAAGAATCACTATTTTCCGGTTTTTTTTTTATTTAAAAACTTTAAATTCTTTCTGATAACTACACATGTAAAGTGATTTTGATGGAAGTTGTCTGAATAACATTAACTTAGTCAGCATCAATTATAGATAAAATATATAAACAAAATCAACATTGTAAGAAAGAGGAGAAAGGAGAGATAACTGTGTCTTGTGAAACAAACTATGCCAATAGTTGCAACATACTATCAAATGTCAATTACAAAATTATCTAATGATTTTATATAATTTATCTATAAGTCCATATCCAAATCAACCGTTAATCTATTTCTTATTTTACTATTATTATTATTATTAGATACTAAAAAGTGGATAAATATTTATATATCTTAAAATAAATGGTTAGATATTTTAATTCAAATTATATATATATATATAATAATAATAATCAAATTCCCTAAAACTCTTTACACTACAGTAAAATCATTAAATAAAATTCAATTTTAAAGATAAAAAATAATCAATCACTATATTGACTAGATTAAATACTATTTTAGAGACTAACAAATTATTGGTATCAAAGTAGTTTCTATTATTAATAAAATGTATAAACTAATTTCTAAATTAATATCTAATTAGCTACCAAGATTTTAGTTACTAGTTTTTAAATTGGTATCTAATTAACTATCAAGATTTTATGGGTGTTTAGTCTTTATAGGTATGGTTAGGATACCTAGACTGGTGTATTGACCCAAGGATTGTAGTATTAAGTATGAAACTTAAGGAAAATAAATATTTATTGCTTCATTGATTATCTAATCACAAAGATTAAGATATCAAGTATTGAAAAACTGAAGATTTCTCTACATCAAGTTGTTATATACATGAACTACTTTAACATAGAAAACTGAGAATGAATTTTTAATATTATACTTTTAATGGATCAAATGTTAGTCTTTAATGAAACATGCTTAATACAAAATTGTTTGAAAGATGTCGAGTTTGATAAATTATATTGTTTGATTGAGTTACAATAAAAAAAAATCTTCCAATCTAAAATAGATTACTTCATTTTGTTCTTTATTATCTACTAAAGAGTGAGAATTTGATATGTGTGATCTATGTGTATATTTTATATGTATCCCATATTGTATGAGTGGTTTCAAAATTTTAACTTACCTTCGTGTATGTATGTGCAAATTTTCTTATGATATTTGAGTACTTATTTTACAAGTAGTAGCAAATGGACTATGCAAAGATAAATAAACGTTTAACAAATATTGATTTAAATAATTATAATGATAAACAATCATAATTCAGTAGTTGAATCAATACCTAACTTTTATATAATGGTGTAAATTTTCAAATTTTGAACACACTCTTTGTAGGATAAGTGTAATGATCCATCTCATTTATTTATATATCCAAGAAAGTGTATACATATCCATGCATAGGTTATGGTTGTTGCATGGATAGTTTTAGCTAAGATCACAATCCAAAACTTTGTTTGATTCCATTTTCTAGTGTCCACTTCCTTAAACTGTAAGATTCTTTCTGGCAGCTTTCGGACTCATTAATTCAGACCTTAATTTTTTTGACGTATTGCACGTTTCTTAGTGTATTTTAAGCGGTTAAATAAATTATTCATTTAATGTGATGATACAACAAAATTGGACAGAGATATTTTGTTTGCAATGATTTGCTTTAGCTTTGTTAGCCAGCTATTGAATGGGGTATGATTTGTATCTTTCATCTCTTGTCGCCTCGTGCTTATATGGCTTTCGAGGTTTTTATATGATTAATTGATTTTTATCTTTTTTACTATGAATTAAACGTCTAAATATGTTATAATTTTTTATTTCATATAACCTTTACGTTACTCTTTTATTTACTTTAGTAATTTTTTTTATAAAAAGTGTTATATATTACAATGAAATTTAACATCTCAAATATACTCACTAAATTAAATTCATGCAAAGAAATAAAAAAAAAATCTTAAAACAATTTAAGCAAAAGGATACATAGAAATTTTATATTTATTATGAATAGGTTGAAAGAAATGTTAGATGATATATTGTTATACCAAACATATTTAAGTTTATCGACACAATAATTATCCTCTCTAAAAATATGAGACACTTTAAACTCAATGTATTTATAAAACATTTATTCCATCTATTGTGAATAGATCAGAGAATGAGATGCCTTCAAGAAAAAACAATGCAGACCAAGGTTGAATCACTCCAACCACAAATGTCTCTAACGAGTCTCTTTAGCATGCTCAATAACTATGATAGCTCTCATAAACTTATCAAAGATGGAAGGTTGGATCCCAAGAAAATAAGAAAAGTCACCAACAAACTCCTTCATACTCTCTAAACATCACAACACAAGTTGCAAAATCAAGAGAACCTGTCGCAGCACCATCAATATAGACTTTAATCCAGCCAACAAGAGGAAAACTCCATAAAATCTAGGTAGGATTGAAGACTTTTTCAGGCCTAGTATTGACACAGAAGAACTTCAGGATAAAAATGTCAGATATATTATTATACATAGAGATTAGAAGAGTTACATGACATTCTAATGTAGCTCTTAATATAATCAATGACAAAATGAGTACTAATCTCTTGCTGAAACTTGGAATAATTCATTCTCCTCCAAATCATCCAAATCGAAAATGAGATACAACAAATCTTATAAGTTTAACAAGAGGGTTCCCAAGAGACTTAAAAAAGACAAAACGTTTGTACAAGAAGAAAAAGTTATCCTGGGGGAAATTTGCTTAAGCCAAGTCCAAACATACACAACATTAGAGCGTTCAAAAAAGAGATGAGAAATAAACTCCTTGTGAGATTTACATAGAGCACATGTAGCATAAAAACCACCCTTCTATGTTGAGCCTCAAGATCAGTAGGTAACCTATTGTGAAGGAGTTTCCATAAAACTAAGGTTTTAACTGGGAAAATGGAAGATGACCAAATAATATTACCCTAATCACAAATATTTCTAGGAGGGAAGAAAATAAGACAAGGAGCCTTCTAATTTAAAAATTCCAGTATCCTCAGGCATCCAATTAGGAGCATCATTCTCTAGAGAAATAACAATATTCTTCAAACTTGAAAACTCAAGTATATCAGAAAAAGGAGATGGAAGAGACCAAAAACCCCATTCCAAGTCTCAAAGACTTTTGAAGAAAGCTTAAGCCTATATGAGGTTATAAAAATACTGTTTTTTTCCATTTTGTTAGGAAGAAGAGAAACAATTCTAGTGGTATATATTGAAAATGGAAAATGATAAGGTTTTAGAAGATCCTTCGGCCATTGAGGATCATATTCTCTCCTTTTATAAAACTTTTATTCTAACACTAGTAATTGTTGTTATGATGAGCATAATAGGTTAATTGTTAAATATATTGCTTCTTTGGTATTGGGAGAAGAAAATTCTATGTTGATTAAACATCCTGATTCTGAGGAAATTAAGCATGTGATGTTTCACCTTAATGCTAATAGTTCTTCGGGACCAGATGATTTGGATAATTCTTTTTTTTTCATGCTTGTTGGAATATTATTGACACTGATGTTTGTTACTGTCAAGCAGCTCTTCATATACAATTGGATTTTTCTAAGAATGAATTCAAATGTTGTTTCCTTGATTTCTAAAATTTTTGGAGCTGATGTTGTGACTAATTTTCACTTTAAAATCATTTCCAAAATTTTGGTTGAAAGGTTGGTTGTTATTACTTCTAGGATCATTTTCCAATTAGTATGTGTTTGTGCACGACAGGCATATTCAGGACTGTATTTGTGTTACCTCTAAATTTATAAATAGGTTGTCTAAGAATGTAAAGAGGGAACATTGTTTTTAAGATTGGTATTCAGAAAGCTTTTGATATGTTTAAATGAGATTTCTTGCAGCTGATTCTGAAGAAGTTCGATTTTCGTGAAATCTTTTCTAAATTGATCGATGTTATTCTTTCTTCAGCTATGTTATATATCATAATAAATGGTAATATGTTTTGTATAAGAATGTAAAGAGGGAAACATTGCTTTTAAGATTGGTATTCAGAAAGCTTTTGATGTGTTTAACTGGGATTTCTTGCAACTGATTCTAAAAAAATTCAATTTTCATGAAATCTTCTTTGAATGGATCGATGTTATTTTTTCTTCAGCTATGTTCTCTATCATAATAAATGGTAATATGGCTGGGGTTTTTCCTTGTGGTATATGTGTTTGTCAAAGAGACCCCCTCTCCCTTTTTCTTTTATGTCTTGCTGAGTAAGTCCTGAGTAGAGGGATCTCTCCTCTTATATCCTACAAAAAGAAAATGTTTCTCATAACTGATCCAAAAGGTTTTGAGTTTCATTCTCATGTTCTTTATGCCGATGATATTCTTCTTTTTTGCATGGAGCTAGGATTTTAACTAATTTTATTATGTTCTTACATTCTTATGGTATTTCTTTGAGTCAATACATTAACTATGTTAAAAGCAATTTTTACTTTCCTCATTATTTTGTTAACTTTGTTAGGAAGTTAAAGTTTATTTTTAAGTGTACTTGTGAGACTTTACCTTTTATTTATTTCAATATTTCTATTTTTGTGGATGTTCCTAAAATTCGATTATTTATCTCAATATCTTTATTTTTGTAAGTGTTCTTAAAATTTGGTTTCTTTGACCATTTATAGATAAAGTCAAAATTAAACTTACCTTATAAATGCTATTTTTTTTCTCACTGACAACAATTTAGTTTAGTTTGTTTTAGTTTAAACTTTAGATTTCTTACTTCTGGTGTATTCTTCTAAATAAAGAAACTATTAGAATGTGTTTTTACTAGTATTTTTTTTTCTACATAAAGAATAAGTATTATAATATCCACGATGAGTCAATATAAAATATTTTAGCATCATAATTTATATTGTAAATCAATTTGTTACAAAGAAAAAAAAAACTAAAAATGATTTATTCTAATAGTTTTTTTTACTACAATTACTCATTACATCTAAAATTTAGTATATGAACGAAAAATATGTTTAACTCTTTCAACTCTAAATTAGATTGATTTAAAGTGTATAAATAAACTATGATTTTATACTTTAAATAAATTTGATTTGCATGATTTTTTAAAACATGCTTAAATATTTTTTAAACTCATCAATTTTAAACTTTAGTTAAATTTCCAAAACAAGTGTGCCATACCAAATAATGGCCCTTTCTAATAATTTGTATGGAACATAATTATAGAGAATTGTCCCTGAAGTTCTTATCCATTCTTACAGCTTTGTGGGCCAACAAATTGTCTTCTATAATGCACATTCCTTTCAATATATAGTCATTTTTCGTACAAAATTCCAACTTTTTCCACTATAAATAGTGCATCCATCTTCAATGCAGAATCATCGCATTAACTTATCAATAGTTAATTAATTCCTCTTTCAAAAAACTTGTAGCCATGTCTGCTACTGCTGGTAAGGTCATCAAGTGCAGAGGTGAGCCATTTCCATCTCTCTTTCCTAAATGTGCTTCTGTGAGTAAAGTTAGGCTTCTCATTTTTCTTGTAACCAAAATAATATGGGAAAATAATCATTACTTTTGTTTATTTTTTTTAATCTTGCCCTTTTAATTGAATTAACGGTTTCATATTACTTTTGATTTATTATTGATTTTAGAATGTTTATATACTGTCAACTAATTAAAAATCATTATATATATATATGTGTGTGTGATTTTTCTAAAGAATATTGTAAAAAGTGCATTATATTCTGTTAATCAAGGATTATCTGTCATCCTAATCCTAATACTGATACCATAAAAAGATAGAGTAATATTTATTATATAATGAAACTGAAGAAACCATACCAAAAGATTAAAGCCTGAAATACCAATTTTACTTATAATTATACACCAGACATTACTCCTCACATATTACAGTTGATCAAAGTTTCAGTTGAAACATGACTCAAAAGGTTGTTTCAGACATTGATAAAGAAGGGAAAAACAATGAGAAATTAGTAAAAAATGTTGTGTTTGGTGTGAAATGCAGCTGCAGTGGCATGGGAACCAGAGAAGCCACTGTCGATAGAGAACATAGAAGTGGCACCACCAGGGAAAGGAGAAGTGCGTTTGAAAATCCTCTTCAACTCCCTTTGCCGTACTGATGTTTACTGGTGGGATGTTAAGGTATCTCTTTCTTAACATCATTTCTCTTTTCCATTAAAATGAAAAATGTTTTAATGATACATTGAAAATCTTATTTCAGTATATAATAATTTTTTTTTCTTAAATTTTAATTTTGTATGATATGATCATCAATTAGAGGTTATATATTCGAGCTTGTTGTCAAGTATGATTTCTCTTTTCAAAATACTACTATATAACTCAATATAATTTTTTTAATGCGATTTAATTTTTTAAAATAATTTTCACTGTGACTTGAATGGTTATTTGGCTTCTATAATAAAAAAGAGTTTTTTTAATATATTTTTGTAAGATATTGGTTTGGTTTTGAGAGGCAATCTTTGATGGTGGGGTTGGTTTAGAAACGGGGAAAATCGACACATGCAAAGCATCATTATTAGGAGTGTTATGTTGGACACACCCTCTCAAAAGCTACTTTATAGGCTTCAATGATTAGGATATTCCTTCACTCAAAACTTGTTTATATAATATGAGTTTTTACTTTTAGTATATTCTTATCATTTTTACTTTAGTACAAAGATTTCATAAAACTTACATTTCAATTTTAAAACAAAACAAAAATATTTTTTATTATCTAGGATTTGGTTTCCGCATCTAAAATTTTATGTTAAGATAGTGTAATAATTTTATGAACCTATTCATTATCTTGATATATAATTTTAAATATTAAGATGAATTTAATTTTAAAAAAAATTGTGTATATTTTTATTGATTTTATTAAAAATATTTTATTCATAAATACTTTACAAGTTATGAATTGAGTGTGGATGTTTCTGTGTGCTGGTATTTATGTTTTGTCGTTTTTGGTTTTCAGGGTCAGAATCCGCTGTTTCCTCGAATATTAGGTCATGAAGCTTCAGGGTATGTTCCATTCGGTGAACACAATTTTTCAAGTGATAATTTATTAAATACGGAAATAATTCCACTTTAAAACTTATTATTTGACTGAGTAATACCATTAAATATTCCAAAATAATCTTGTAGAGACATAAAAATCACACATGACATTAACATGCATAAAAGTTTTCCCATTAATAAAAATTTGCTAATTTTGATTATTCGACAAGAATAGGAGTTAAGATTTATCACGACAATTTAGCAATATGGTGTAGTTTATCAAAAGAATTATTTAAATGATAAAATTATAAAAAAAAGTAAACCGTATTTTTTAAAAGTACTATTTCTTGAAAACTCATGTTCTATAACATTATTTTAATTTTTTATTTTTCATTCAACATATATCATATTTAGTAAATACGATTTTATTTCATACAATTTTATTATTTATTAAGTCCTATTTATCAAGTTCAATTTCTGATTATAACTTCATTATAAAAAAATAAACCAAATTCATACTTTTCAAACATAAGTAGAAGTCATAATTAGTAAACATGATTTCAGTAAGTAAAAATATAAATTATATGTTGTGGTGTATTTGTTTGCAAACGTCATCCTAATTTTGTAATTTTCTGACATTTGCAGATTCTGATATTTTTCGAGTTTGAATATTATTAAGAGTCATCACAACCATAAATCATATTATCATTAGAGGAGAAAGAGAAATAAGTTTTTTACAAAATAAAACAATTTTAAAATTATATTGAGTAAATTTGTAAATAAAATATTTTTCAATTTTTAATTTTTAATTGTGAAAGTAACATTTTCCTATTATTAACTACACATGGATCACAAACTTCTATTCAGATCTTGTTGGCTTAATTGGCTCGGGAAACTATGCATAATTCCTCCAATTTCATTGATCTAAAATGTTTAACAATGAACCAAAAATCAACACTTAAAATTTATGTTTGGACAATTTTTTCAACCTTAAAAACTTTTAATGGTGGTTATGTGAATGAATGAACTAGGATTGTGGAGAGCGTGGGCGAGGGAGTGACCCATCTGAAACCAGGAGATCATGCACTCCCAATATTCACTGGGGAGTGTGGGGAATGCAAATACTGCAAGTCAGAAGAGAGCAACCTGTGTGAAGTGCTAAGGATCAACAGTGACAGAGGAGTTATGCTGAGTGATGGCAAAACAAGGTTCTCCAAAAATGGACAACCCATTTACCACTTTCTGGGAACCTCTACATTCAGTGAATACACTGTTCTTCATGCTGGCTGTGTTGCCAAGATCAACCCTGCTGCTCCACTTGACAAAGTTTGTGTTGTCAGTTGTGGATTTTGCACAGGTTTGCCACATAAATCTACTCTTTCAAGTCATCATGCTGCTAACAGAACAATCTAGATTTTTTTAATGTATGCATCAATTTTGTACATGCAGGTTTTGGTGCTACTGTAAATGTTGCAAAACCAAAGCCTAATGATACTGTTGCTGTCTTTGGTTTAGGAGCTGTTGGTCTTGCTGTATGTGATATACCCTTCACTGATTTTTCCTGCAATAAATTAAGATACTATAATGACTACAGTTTTCTAACCTTGTACTTTGCATTCTAGGCCTGTGAAGGAGCAAGGGTTTCTGGTGCATCGAGAATCATTGGGGTTGATTTACTTCCTAGTCGATTTGAACAAGGTAGATTCATGTCTTTTAAGTGTTTGTGATATTATTCTTTGATCAATATCAGAGCTTTACCTTGACAAGTGCATTAAAGAATTATTGATAGAGAATAGTAAAAAACACACACACCAGAATTTTGTTCATTTAATGTCTAATTACATTGCTATTCTTGGTCAGCCAAACAATTTGGGGTCACTGAATTTGTGAACCCCAAAGAGCATAACAAGCCAGTTCAAGAGGTTAGTTCATAAGTAGTTCCACTTTCATTCATTTTACTTCATTTAAATATTCTATATTGTGTACACTGTAATTTAGTTAAATCCAAGGGAACTAATTCTCTTTCTTGCTATATCACTAAGGTAATTGCTGAAATGACTGATGGAGGAGTAGATCGTGCTATTGAATGCACTGGAAACATCCAAGCTTCGATCTCAGCACTTGAATGCACTCATGATGTATTTTTCCTAACCCCAGAGATATTATTCTTGTTTCTAGCTACATCTGTATCAAGTATTAAACATGAACTTCAATTGCTTGTTCTCAGGGTTGGGGTGTTGCTGTACTTGTTAGTGTTCCAAAGAAGGATGCTGAATTCAAAACTCATCCTATGAAGTTCATGGAAGGAAGAACTCTCAAGGGTACCTTCTATGGCCACTACAAACCCCGCACTGATATTCCTTCTGTTGTGGAGAAGTACCTCAACAAGGTAATCATACTTTAATGTCTGGCACTTCAAGTTTTTTATTTCATAAGTAAATTAATCACATTTAGTTATATGAATTAGTAAGTTCAAGATTGTTTAATAATTTCTGTATGAAATGACAAATGGTTTTAATAATAATGCAGGAGCTGGAACTGGACAAATTTATCACTCACACTGTGCCATTCTCAGAGATCAACAAGGCATTTGACCTTATGCTGAGAGGGGAGGGTATAAGGTGTCTCATCTGCATGGAAGAGTGAATCAATTATGTTCTCTGCTATGAGAACAGTGTTTGTCTGTAATGTGATAAAAGAGAGTTGAAGAATAAAATTGGCACGTAATTCTCTTGTTGAATCTGTGCCATATGAGTGTGTAAAGAGGTGATGATGATGACTTTCTTGGATATTGTCCTGCCTCTGTGACTTCTTTTGCGAATGGTGTGTCTTGTAACTTTGTTGTATTTTCTGCAATATAATTATATTTTATATTAACAGTAGAGTGTAACTTTGTTTTTATTTAAGCATTAAATATATATATATATATATATATATATATATATATATTGTCATATATTATAAGATAAATTAATTTTTTATTTTTGGTTCAAATCTAAGATTATTAAAAAATAATTGTAGTATAAAAATGATTGAAAAAAAAGGTGGTTAGTTTAAGAAAAGAACTAAAACGTAAACAGAAAATAAGGTAAAAATTTACAGTAACAATTTCGGAAAATACTTTGGTTACAAAATATATGTGGATGACATACAAAAGCTGACTTTGATAAGGTGGAAGAGAAAGTTCAAAATTGCTTAACCTTTTGGAAACACAAGGTGCTAAACAAAGCATGGTATGTTTGGAAAAGTCACGATTTACTTTTCTATCAACTTATACTATGAATTTTTTGTAACACCTTTATTTATACAATATATATGTATATATAACAATTTGTTTAATAAAAATATATTTATCATGTCTCCTTGTTAAATAATATAAATTAATTAAAATAAAATACTACAAACAAGAGTCACTATACAACTAATCCAAAAAATATACAAGAATTCAAAATAAATGATAAACTATGTAACTCTAAAGGTTGCATATTCTAATTTGATCACCTTTCCACATCATATCACCTTTTTTTAACCTATTTAACTAGAATATATAATATTAGGTGATATATATTAAGTGAATGGTAAATAATTTAATTTAATCACATAATTACTAATAAAATAATTAAAATATACATAACTTATAATAATAAAGAAAACATGTTCGTTCATTCATTTTCAAAGTTCTTCCACTTGATCCTACAATATTTTCATCTTGACTACCTTATCTTTAACATTTAGTAACATCTTCTAAGTTTTGTTTTGTCCATCTAAACAAGTCTTCGACCACATGTTCATGGGACTTACATTGCAAACAAAGTTCATCCCTCTAGGACTCCGACGTGGAATCTTTAATTTTCCAGCATAAAATATCATATTTAGCATTATTTACATAAGAGTTTCCTTTTTACTAGTTACCTTGATTACAAATACAATAGTGATAGTTAAAAACTTACAATTTTAAAAAAATATAAATAATTTTCTCTTCATTTTACAATTAGATAAGAATTTAGTAAAAAAAAAACAATATACATGCATGAGTTTCTTGACAAAATACCTATGAATAATTCCACTCAGAACCCAAAATTAAAAAGAAATATATATTGCATAGAAACTAAAAATTTGAAGGTATTCAATTTTCAACATTTTTAAAATCCACTACGACATATACAAATTCGATGTCGTCCAATCATGTGTAACAGTGATACGTGCAGGAAAGTAAAGAAACACACTCACCCTCTTGTATCTAGTAGAAGAATATGAAAATAACAAAATAATTGATACCCCAAGAAAGACGTATCTATTTCCTCAAAACAGAGGAACAAAAAAAATATTACAAAAACATGTAAGGTTTAGAAAATTTAACACAAGAAGAAACAATGCAATCTCTCCTTTAAATACTAATGCTTGGACCATTCAAAATTTGTCAGCTTAGAATTAGTTATTTTGGCCCGAGCACGACACCACTTTCTTTCGTTGCTTCCCACGTGTCCCTTTTCCTTATTTCCACTATTCCCTTTAAAAGAAACCTTGTCCTCAAGTTTGAATTCTGGAAAAGCTTTCTTGAGAGTCATGTTATCCTCCCACGTGGCTTGGCAGACTTTTAAACCTCCTCACTTGATTAAATGTTGTTTCACTTGATGTTCATTTCTTCTGATGGTCCTAGTTTGTAATATGGCTTTCGATTGCAACATTGAACTCGTATCTAAATTTGTAATGGATAATGGAACATATGGCTGGGCATGATCACCTTAACACACTTTTAGTTGAGAGAAATGAAAGACAGGATGTATTTTTGCGAAAAAAGTCCAAAGGAGTTTATAAGTTACTTTTCCAATCTTCTCAAGGAAATGGTATGAAATATCGTAGGCTAAGCTTCTGATTCTTTCTCAGCAGTACAAAATGTTGTGTATATGGTTGAAGTTTGACCAATACCATATCACCAATTTCCAGTTGCATTGGTTTTCTTCTTTAATTTGCCTCTTTCTTCATGTGTTGTTGTGCCTTTTGTAAATTTGTCTTGAGTTTGCTGAGTGTGGCATCCCTCTGAACGAGTAGGTCTTTCACATTAGTGGGATCTTGGTTGTTAATGGTATATTTAATTAGTTGTGGAGGTTCTCTATCGTATACTGCTTTGAAGGGAAGAGTTGTACCAAAATTCTGCCCATGGTAATAGTTTATACCATTCCTTAGGATTTTCATAGGTAAGAACCTTAGATACATCTCAATGCATTTTTTCAATGCCTCTGACTGACCATCTGTTTGGGGGTGGTATGTAGTGCTTAATTTCAAGGTGGTACCACTCAGCTTAAACGAATGTTGCCAAAATTGACTCGTGAATACTTTATCGCGATAAGAAAATTATAGACTTGGGGAAACCATGTAACTTGACTATGTTTTTGACAAAGAACTCAACCACTTGCTTGCTATTGAATTCAGTTTTCAAACTAGCCAAGTGTACATATTTGGAAAGTCTATCAATGACCACCATAATAATTGTATGCCCATTAGAAGAGGGGAGGCTGGTAATAAAATCCATGGCCATATATATTTGCTCCAGAATTGGCAAGGGTTGTAGTAATCCGGATGGAAGAGTTATATCATGTTTTGTTTGTTGACAGATTAAACAATTATGCACATACTCTTTTACATCAGCTTGCATACCTTGTCAATAGAACTGTGCCACAAGTCTCTTTAAGGTTCCTGTGAATCCAGAAATGTCCACCCAACAATGTACTATGGAATTCTTGAAGTTTTTTTTTCACTAATTCATGTCCTTTAGGTAAAACCAATCTACCTTTCCAATACAGTAATTGATCACAAACTGAATAATGAGGATTGGGAGGCGTGTTCTACAGACATAGTTGTATAATTGCACTTAATTGCTTATCTTGGGCAATCAATTCTTGTAATTATGGAATTAATTGTAGTTTAGGTTAAGATATTGCCATCATAAAAGAGCAAGAAAGAGAATCAACAACCACATTGTCTTTTCCAGGTTTATACTCAATAGTGAAATCATAACCTATCATCTTGGGTAACCATTTTTCTTATTCCAATGTGTGGACAACTTGATCAGTGAGTGATCTTAGACTCTTCTAGTCTGTCTTTATAGTGAAATTGTGGCCAAGAAGATAATGTTTAAATTTTGTGATAGCCTCCGTGATAGCAAAGAACTCCCTTGTATAAGCTGGTTGTCTTTGCATCATATCTGTTATCTTTTTAGAAAAATAAGCAATGGGATGTTGATCTTGACTCAAAACAGCATTGATACCAACTTCCGAAGCATCAATTTCTAGAGTGAAAGGTTTTGAAAACTCTAGCAAGGCTAAAATTGATGCTTGTGTAATTGAATATTTGAGCTTGGAGAAGGTTGTGTTAGCATCCGGGACCCAGGGAAATCTATCTTGCTTTAGTAAATATGTCAAGGCAGTTGCAATTACTGCATAGGACTTGATACATTTTCTATAATACCTAGTCAAGCCTAGGAATCCTCTTAGTTGTTTAAGATTTTGTGGAAGGGCACTGTAAAACTGCTTGTACCTTGTCTTTATCCATTGCTATTCCCTGTCCTGAAACTGTGTGACCAAGATAATCCACCTGTTGGAGACCATATAACTGGTGCTTTTGCAACAACTAAAGAACCAATTCAAGATGTAACAAATGGTTCTTCCAAGAAGAACTGTATACTAATATGTCATCAAAGAAAACCAATACAATTTTTCTAATAAAGTCCTTACAAATCTCATTCATGAGGCTTTGAAAAGTGGTTGCATAAAAACTAAAAATTTGAAGGTACTCAATTTTCTGCCTCCTTAAAATCCACTGCGACATATACAAATTCAGTGTCGTCCTATCATATGTAACAATGGTACCTACAGGAAAGTAAAGAAACGCACACACCCTCTTGTATCTAGTAGAAGAATATGAAATTAACAAAAGAATTGATACCCCGAGAAGGATGTATCTATTTAGTCAAAACAGAGCAACAAAAAATATTCCAGATACATGTAAGGTTTAGAAAAATTAACAGAAGAAGAAACAATCTCCCCCCCCCCCCCTCTCTCTCTCTACATTATCTACCTTAAATACTAATGCTTGGACCACTCAAAACATGCCACCTTAGAATTATTTGCTTTGGCCCGAGCATTGCACCTCTTTCTTTTGTTGCTTCCCACGTGTCCCTTTTCCTTATTTCCACTATTCTCCACAATTTCCTTTGCTGCAACTAAGTTTGTTACATCATGAAACAATTTTTAAGTTATGACATGATTGTACATTAGCACAACGCTGGTTTAGTGAAGCTAAGCAAATAGGTTGCCAGGAAAAAATGGAAATAATGATAATGACTTACAAATTACAACAATTCACAATTTACATCCACAACCTGAGTCACATGAAGCTACTGTAAAACAACTTAAGCATCCAATGAAGTTGAATACAAATAATTTTTTGCATTTTGGATGTACACGGGTGAAAGAAAAGAGGATTATTCTTCTTCACTAGCGCACAACAATAACTCTATAATCTAAACAATAACTCTATAATCTAAACAACAAAGTTATTAAAATAATAGAAAACACAACAACTTTAAGATGCTTGTACAAACGATTAAATTTGGTAGAAATAAAGTATTTTTGCACATATATTACTATATAAAAAATATAAACTAAAAACTAGGGTGAAGCATGGGATCATTTTACAATATATACAACATTTCAGAAACCCTATCCAAAAAAAAATAAAATTGCAGCCATAAAAACAAAACTATAAAAAAACAAATGACATGAAAAGAAACAGATGGGTGAAAACCAAAAATTCATGTGTTGATCTTGGGTGAGACTACTTTTACTAGTGATGTTATTTCTAAAGGATTGATAGTTATGATCTAAAGATTTGAATTCCAAGTGAGTTATGTGATAGAATTAATTTTGCTGAGTGTTCATGTTTTTTATGCAAACAATTTGTCTTGTTTAATTCTTACTTTTACTTGACACATGTGTGTGTTAGTATATGATCAAGACCTTGTTTCTTTTATGAACCACTAGAAAAAAAGTTAAAGTTGGATTTCCTTTACACTTGTCACCCCATAGAATCAAATAATAAATATTATTTTTGTATGATTCCCTTAAAACAAAATAAAGAATATAATAAATAATTCTAAGTTTGGTGTGGGTAAGAGCACCCCTAAACACAAAAAAAAAAGGATTTTGTGTTTGGTGTGAGCATGAGAATCCACAAATATAAAGAACATTTTTAAGTTTGGTGTGGGTTGGTAAACACCCATAATGCATAAACACTAGAAAGTAGGGGTTCCTCAAGGTTAAAACAACCTTTACGAAAAAAAAAATCCTTAAGTAGACGTGAATGAAGATATACAAAGAGAAAGATGATTCGAAGCACAAACAAATAATACATCATATTAAAGGCACATATTTAAACTTTCCTTTATCTAATACTTGGAAGAAACAACGTAAAAAAGGAAATATTCAAGTCAATAATTAGTTCAAGCTTCAATATTCCATTATATTTAGTTAATGAAACATTTTGAAAGGTTTATAAATTCAAGAACACGCAGATCGCATCAAAGCTGAAGTTTCCATTTCAAGTGTCTAATGGATTAAAGGAGAATAACAACATGGCATATTTGAACAGATATTCAAGTAAATATAATCAAAGCTTTAAAGTTCACATTTGAGGAATATAAGGAAATAATTTGAAATGTCTTACATGTTCTAGACACGCAAAGATCAATAAGAGAAATTGTTTCTATATTGAGCGTCTAATGGCTATATGGAAGAATGAAGAACACAAAGCTTCAACGGTCACATTTTTTAAGACTATATGAAGACCTTGAAGAAAAAGAGCACAATAATGAAGTGTGCATCACATACAAGCTTTTGAAGAGTACAAAAATATGATTCATGGTTATGTGATTAGAATAGGGTTAGATACAACTACATCTGATATTGTAGAGTGACATTATGAGATTGGATTGTGAGTTAAACCTTTGTAAATCCTTCACATTGTGAAGTATATCCCGTGAGCTTTCATTGTTCTCTGAGTATAGAGTTTTTTCATTATTAAGAGGTCTTGATCTTAGGAGAAGATTAGACTGTTTGTCTAGACAGGTAGAGAATACTTGGTGTACCTAAAAAGGTGTAACAACATTGGGTGTAACTAAAGAGATGAAGAATACTTAGTGAAATGCTCTTAAGCTGGTTGTTTGAGGGGACTAGACGTAGCCCTTGCTTTTAAGAAATCAAGTACAAATCAACATCAAGATCTCTTGAAGCACGAGCTAAAGTTGTTTTCTTCAACAACCTTTTAACACAAGCTATCTTCAACTCTGACCTAGCTATGTACCCCTTACAGTATGCATTTTTATCATAAGATGGTGCAAAAGGCTCTACTACTAAGGGATGTGTGTACTACTAGTCATCCAGGATGTTGTGTAAAGAATAAGAGCATTCAAAGTTGCATTTAATGCAACGATCATATTCAAATCTCGACAAACGCAAGATGGAAATGAAAGAAGAATTAAAGTTGCTCAACAACTATAAATAGTATCTCAAGATCTGTAACTATAGCTAAAACTCCCAATATTAGAACGTGGTGTAAAAATTGTACTAGACCTTTTTTGGTGCTTAGGTATCATAATAATGTGAAAATTTATTGAAAAAAACGCAAGTGATTATTGTTGATGAAAAAGCTTTGATGAATCCAATTTGTCTTGAAGACTTGCAGTTGTGTGTGCATATGTGTCTATATTTGGTTAGGTAGATTTTGATGTATAACTTTGCATTACATTGATCATTCTTCTTCTGTAAAAAAGATTTTTGGGTTTTCATTTCTAGTGTATTTCATTTGTAACAATCTAGGTGTGTTCAAACCTTATACTTTCACTGTATTTTGTTGAAAGTATATTAAGATAGGGTTTTTGAATCTTGTTGTGTGGTTAAGAGTGTTGTGTGTACTTGTAAGGTTCAAGATCAACACTCTTAACTATTTTTGTAAACCTTTTATGTTTGATTTAGTGAAATCTCAATGGTTTCCTGAGGATTGGATATAACTCTTGGTGTAAGAGTAAACCAATATAAATCTCCTATGCAATCTTTTTCTGTCTCACTCTTATATCTATTTTATTTGTTGTTTTACAGTGTTATGCGTTTAAATCAATTGGTTAAAATCTCGTAACAACTAGTTTATATTTTGAATATATGCTTGTTGTGCTTTTTATAATGGGTTGAATGGAAAAATCAATTAGCTAATTTTTTTAAAGTTTTCAATCTGACTTCAGTATTTGCAAAAATCTTTTTGAAAACAATTCACCCCCTCTTGTTTTAGGCCAATTATTCTAACAACTGGCATAAGAGGCTAAGTTATTGTATGTTATTCATGTTTTGATCCTAATTTTTTTTTAAAATGGCTTAAAAACTACCTTTTGGTGAGGGGGCTTCCATAAACAAACCACCAATGTCTTGTGGTGTAAATTACCTGTGTTGGAAAGTCGTAATGAAATTTTTTGTTGAATCAATTTATAGAGGAATCTGATATGCTATTGTAAATGGGCCTTTTATACAAAAATATGAAACTAATAAAGGGTTTGTTGAAAAATCTTGGTCTCAATGGACTGAGATTGAGGGAAAGAAAGCCCAGTATGATTGCATTGTTAAAAACATTATAACCTTTGCATTAAGTTCTGGTAATTTTTTCATTGTTTTTCAACAAAGGAAATGTGGGACATCCTAGATAAGGGCTATAATTCAACCTATAATTTAGGAATTTGAACATTTTTACTTATTTTTGGATTAAAAGATGAATAAGAACAATTTATTCCAATTTTGTGCTAATTTCATAAATTTAAGGAAATATGGAGAAAAATGGCTAAAGGAGAATGGACAAATTGAAGACAAAAAGAAAAGACAAAGTGGAGGAAACTATAAGACTTTATTATTTTTTTATTAACAAATTTTAACTATAAGACTTTACTTAAATTTAAATCCACTGTCACTTTTAATACTATGATTAAAATAAAACATTCATTTTTTAGTACATTAAATTTAATTTTTTTAAAATAAAATAAAATAAAGATCACATTGCAATGATGGGTGAATATGAGTTTTTTTATAAAAAAAATGAATAATTATTTTTTTTATTTACACAGGTCAGTGGGTTAACCCGTTCCGCTCTGGTGTTGGCTCGTGCAGACTGTGGGTTATACGGACGAGCCAAAACGGGTCAAGGCTAGATTAGTAAGTTCGTTCCGCATTTTTTGGTAGTGGGCATTGTCACCCCTATGTGAGAGTGTGAGGCTGGAAGCTGATGTGAGTGCTTCTGAGTGAAAAAGTAGTATTCTAGGGTGGTGGGTGAACTAGGGAGTGAGGAAAATGAGAAAAAAGTGTGGGTACTTTTTTGGAGTGTAGTGGTGTGAGAGAAACAGGAAGTTTGAACAGAAAAAAAAAATAGTGAAGTTGAGCAGAAAAAGTAGTATTATAGGGTGGTGGGTGAACTAGGGAGTGAGGAAAATGAGAAAAAAGTGTGGGTACCTTTTTGGAGTGTAGTGGTGTGTGAGAGAAACAGGGAGTTTGAGCAGAAAAAATAGTGAAGTTGGGCTGAGGAGGTGCAGAAAATAACAGTACGGGGTGTTAGAGAAAAACAAAGAAATGAAAAGAAGAAAGGGAGTGCGAACAAAGGAAATATAGGGGTGTGGGAAGCAAAAGATTTTTTTATTAAAAAATAAATAAGAAAATTTATTTTTTGCTTGTTTTTATTTTTATTTTTATTTCATTTTCATTTTGTAACATTTTTCATATTTTTTACAAATAGGGAAAAAATTTATTTATTTTTATTTTTGTTTTTACATATTTTTATTTAAAAGATTTTTTATCTTTTTTATCTTTTTCTTTCGCAAATTTTATTTAGTGTAAATTTTATTTATCCGGACGAAATCGAATGTTGACAACAACCATTCCAAAAGATCATCCATAACGATTAAACAAATTTTGTTAGCTCCTATGATCATTTGTTAACCGATAAATAGTTTATGCTCTAATAGGCTTATGAGCTTTTATGGTTTCCTATTCATTGATCATGTATGTGCTAAATAGTGTATGTGCTAATGAGTATATGAGTTCTAATGATTACTTGTTGGTCAATAATAACTTATGTGTTGATGAGCTTATGAACAACTATGGAGGTTTAACCAATAGTTTATGCATTGTTGCGTGATCTTAATTAACTCACCACTATTTTACGTAGTTAGCATAATCTCAACACATGCATAAACATGTATACTTGTTGATATATTCGATTATTTAGGAAATAAAAAACATATTGCTTAATTGTCTGACTACTTCCATTACTACATCAAAAACAATAATAGTTACAAACTTACAATATAAAATTTATTTTATTCTTCCTTATCTTTATCATGGTTGATTTGTTCATTGATTACGCTATTCAAATAATCAACAATCATTAATTTCGTACAAGGGTAAAACACCTAAAGTTGTTCCAACTTGTCTTAGGCATTGATTGCATACATCTTCAAGCATTATATACTTAATATAAGTTCAAATAAGACTTCAAGCATTTAGAAATTTTAGTTTTTTTGCCATTCAACCTTAAGGAGGGATTGTGTAGTTGCATACTACAAGTGTAACTTAATTTCCTTATGACATCCATGGACCAAAATTCCTATTGAATAAATAAAATAATTTTACTTATAAGTTTGATTTTTAAAGACGCGCAAATATCATGTAACCTTAAGTTGTGTCGAATTTTTAGGGACACGATAGTGCATTAACTAACTTGGAGATCAAACTCCATATACTTTATCTTAGAAAACTCCATTACCAAAATAGTAGAGAAAATGAACTCTTAATAATTTACCCTTAAATCTACATTAAGAAATGGCCAACAAATATAAAATCTTTAACTTTAAAGTCTTTCAAAACTTTTGGTTAAAACAACAAATTATATTACTTAATCCAAAATAATGTCATTTTTTTATAAAAGCTTCCATGTTAGGCATTACTATGCAACTTGACATCTCAGTTATACTAACACATCAAGCAACAACAATCATTTGTCATCACATGAAAAAAATATTATTAAATATATATATATATATATATATATATAAATATGGGGAGATTAGACCAAAACTCATATGTTAACAAAAACAATACATAGGTAGACTATAAATATTCATAAATAATTCTAAGCACAAACTAGATGAGAGTCTATTATACTAATGAAATGATTCTCTATTAATAAATCCAAAATAATGTCATTATTAGTGATAAATATCATCTTGAAAACCAAATTATATATATATATATATATATATATATATATATATATTGTATTACATAAATTGAAATATTTTATTTATTTTCGAAATTAATTAATTTTGAATACCTCATCAATAAAAATTAGAATTTTAAATTAAAGAAAAAAAAGTGAAAAAAAACAATAATTAAAGTTGTACCTAAATTAAATAAGCTTATAAGGTATCTATATATGTTACGTTAGTTTTTATTTTGTAACTCGTTTGTTTGTTGATCATTTCAAAGTATAAATGTGAAAATATATAAATCACTGCTATATTTTATTTCATTTTTAATTTATGAAAAATGACGTCGTCTTGACTTACTGATATTTGTAATTATTGACCATTTCATTAAAAAAAAGAATAATATTGACATGTCCAACAAAATACAATTATGGAAAAAAAAAATGCACATCAACACTCACATAGTTGTGCATGGATTATTATAGGCATGGAGTTTTATGATATAAACATTTTTGTTAAAATGATGGAGGCTATAGAAAATGTAAAGTGTAAAATGAGTTGGTTGAAATAATGTACCAATATAACTATTATATATAAATATATGTAAAAATTGGCATAGAGTTCTGAAACATTTTAATTGGGTAAGATATTGTTTGTGGATAGATACTAAAAATAGACGTAAAAGTCTCACTGTTAATATTTTTTTCAAAATTTTGAGTGCATCAATTAAAGTTAATAACGTGAAAATTGTAAGAGAAATGTTTTAGTATAATTAAAATGGAAGAAATTACAAAAGTAAATAAAAAAAAAGAAAAAGGAGAATTAAAGGAGGGAACTGAATCAAATTAGAAGTGAGAATAGATGCGAGAAAAATAAATAAATAATTGTTACAATATTTAATTTTCTATTGTGAATTATTGGGCTTTGTTTCTTTGCCCCAACTTTTCTTTTCTATTTTAGTTAGGTCTTAATCTTTCTCTTATATATACACCATGTATTTTACTCTTTAATATACAAGTAAATAAAAGTTTATTTTATATATAGTTTTCTCTACCAGTAGGGTTTATCAAAACCTTTTTTCATTACGATTACGTACAATTACGTACACTACATTAAAGCATCACATCAGGCAAGGAATATTCATCATCTTCATTTACTGTAATATGGTATCAGAGCCATTTAAAGCCTATCCTAGCGAATGTTTGTTGGGCCTATCGTGCCACCCGCTATCGGGCCGCTATCGGACCACCCATAATATATAGTCCCACGCACGAGTTGACCGTCTCGGTGTGAGGGGGTGTGTTGGAGATCCCACATCGACTAGAGATTAGGACTTTCATTAGTGGGTGCAAACCTCACCCCACGAGCCGGTTTTATGGGGTTGAGTTAGGCTTAAAGTCCACTTTGTAATATGGTATCAGAGCTCTTCGAATGAAGAGCTCTACTGCGCTTCTCTCTGATATTTATTTCCCTCTTTGCTGTTCTTGGTTTTTTTTTTCTTTCTTTAAATCCTTGTAGGCGATGGCTAATGCAAATCCCACACCGGCTTCCTCTTCAAATGGAAACCCTACACTGATGTCCCTTTTAGAACAGCCGATGAACAATTTCCTATACTTACACCCAAGCGAGAATCCCGTAGCTTCGTTGGTGTTGCCTGTTCTTGATTCAACAAACTACCATTCGTGGAGTCGGTCCTTCATCACTGCTCTTAGTGCCAAGAACAAAGTGGAGTTCATACTTGGCTCACACCCGTGCCCACAAAGGGATGATCCCACTTTCTCGTCTTGGACACGTTGTAACAACATGGTTGTCTCTTGGTTAGTACACTCTGTTTCAATCCCTATTAGGCAAAGCATTGTTTGGATGGACATAGCCTTTGACATCTGGAATGATTTAAAAGTTAGATATTCACAAGGGGATTTATCTCGCATTTCTGATTTGCAATTTGAATCTATTTCTTTAAACCAGGGGATATGCCTGTCACAGAGTATTTTACAAAATTGCGTATTATTTGGGATGAATTAGAGAATTTTAGACCTAATCCTGTGTGCACATGCCCAGTAAAATGTTCTTGTTCTGTCATTTCTATTATAAATCAAAGAAAATGTGAGGATCGTGCTATGCAATTTTTAAGAGGATTAAATGATCAGTATAAAAATATATGTTCTCATGTTTTGCTCATGGATCCCATTCCTGCCATATCCAAAAAAATTTCCTTGGTGGTTCAACAAGAGAGACAATTATCCACTGTTGTTCCTGCCCCCCTAGTCTTCATAGTCTTAATAGTAGTCGCACTACTACATGCAATTTTTGTGGTAAATACGGTCATACTGAAGTTGTTTGTTTTCGAAAAGTGGGTTTTCCTTCTGGTGATGTTAAAACCTCAAAGTTTTCTTCTACTAGAAAAAATTGCACTTTTTGTAATCGTCTTGGCCACACTGTCGACACATGTTATAAAAAGCATGGGTTTCCTCCTGGCTACAAATCCATCAATAGGACATCCCAAGCCAACAATATGTTTACTACTAACTCTTCTTCTGAGTCTTTTTCTAAAGAACAGGATGTAAAGGGGATTCAGCTTACATCACAACAGTGTCAATTCCTGACCAACATTTTGCGTCAGCAAAACCTTGAGGATCCTGTCCCTCACGCTCAAATTAATCAAGTCGGAACCTTTTCGACGGGCAAAATCACCAATACCGAGCAGTCTTCAACGGGTAAGTTTTTCTCTTCACTATCTGCTATAAAAGAATCTTGGCTTGTTGATTCTGGTGCCACTGATCATGTTTGCCACAATTTGAGCGCTTTTACTACTTGGACTAAAATCAAACTTGTTTTAATTAGTCTCCCAAATGGTCAAACTGTTTATGCCACATATTCTGTACACTTTTCGGCCAAGTTTTATTTGTCTGATGTGTTATATGTGCCTCATTTTCAATTAAACTTAATATCTGTTTCTAAACTCACACACCAACTTAAATGCACTTTAACTTTCACTTTAACTCACTGCATTATACAGGACAATCTCACCCAAGAGAGGATTGGTACAGTTGAAGCCACTGGTGGCTTGTACCCTGTCACTACCTTGCCTGCTTCTAATCGCTCTAAACCACATAACTTTGCTCCTCTTATTAATTGTAATATCACGGACAAAACACTGTGGCACTATAGATTGGGGCACCCTTCACATGAAAGATTACATGTCTTACGTAAACAATACCCTTTTATTACTATTGATACTCATCATGTATGTGACACTTGTAGTCGTGCAAAACAGAGAAAACTTCCTTTCACTTTAAGTACTACTGCTACCTCTACTATTTTTGATCTTGTACACTTTGATATTTGGGGACCCTGTTCCATAACTTCTATGCAAGGTTTTCATTATTTCTTAACTATTGTTGATAATTACTCGCGTTATACTTGGGTTATTTTGTTGCATAATAAATCTGAAGTGCGTTCGCACATCATTAACTTCACTGTTTTTGTTCAAAATCATTTCCAAACTAATATCAAAACGATTCGTACTGACAATGGTGTTGAGTTTGCTATGTCCAGTTTTTATGCTTCAAAGGGAATTATACATCAAATATCTTGTGTTGAAACACCACAACAAAATGGCATTGTGGAACATAAACATCAACACATACTAAATGTAACCAGGGTCTTACTTTTTCAAGCAAATCTTCCTCCTATTTTTTGGGAATTTGCTGTAAATCATGTTGTTTTCTTAATAAATTCTATTCCTACTCCATTACTTAATAACATCACTCCTCATGAACAATTGTTTGGAAAACCGTATGACATTTCTTTTTTAAAAGTGTTTGGTTGCCTATGTTATGCTAGTACTATTACTGCACATAGGAAGAAATTAGATGATAGATCTATCAAAGGTATTTTTCTTGGTTTCCCGCAAAATACAAAAGGTTATATTGTCTTAAATTTAAAGTTTCATCGCATAGAGATATCAAGACATGTAATCTTTCATGAAACCCATTTTCCATATAAATTGGATGGTGGCTTGCCTAGGGACCCCAACACTTTATCTCTCCCTATTTCTAACGCATATAATTCTGCTCTTGATTTTTTTTCTGATACTGCACCTCCTGCCGTGCCGTGTGCCTCTACTCCTGCATCTCTTGCCGAGTCGTGTGCCTCTACTCCTGCACCCAATACTGCCCCTCCATCAGCCTTATTATCCTTTGATCTTCCAACAAATAATGTCTCTGCTCCTGCATCCAACACTGCACCTCCACCAGCATCATCACCTCCTGCACCTCCAGGAAGCACCTCACCCCAATTTCCAAGAAGATCAACTCGTCCTCACCGACAGCCTGCCTATCTTGCTGATTTCCACACAGCAACCAACACTGTAAGTAGTAGATATCCTATTCATAATTACTTGTCTTACAATTCCTTATCTTCTAATTTTAGAAATATTATTTCCTCTATCAATTCTCATCTTGAACCTCGCACCTATACCGAAGCCTCCAAACATGCTTCTTGGCAATCTGCCATGCAAGTTGAGCTTCAAGCTCTTGCTGCTAACAATACTTGGCAACTTACCCCTCTCCCTCCAGGAAAGAAAACTATTGGTTGTAAATGGGTATATAAAATCAAATATCATTCTGATGGCACTGTTGAGCGCCACAAAGCTAGAGTTGTTGCCAAAGGGTTCACCCAAGTTGAAGGACTTGATTTATTAGACACTTTTGCACCTGTTGCTAAACTCACTACCGTTCGCCTTCTCCTTGCTATTGCCACTACCAAAAATTGGGTTTTAAAACAACTTGATGTCAATAATGCATTTCTTCACGGTGATCTCCATGAAGAGGTATACATGATCCCCCCACCTGGCCTCTCTCTTCCTTCTCCCCAGCATGTCTGCAAGCTTCAACGGTCTTTGTATGGTCTTCGTCAAGCTGGTCGTCAATGGTACGCAAAACTTTCTACTTTTCTTTTATCAAATAAGTACTCTATCTCTGTTGCTGACCACTCTCTTTTTCTTAAATATAATAATGATAAACTCACTGTTATTCTTGTTTATATTGATGACTTGGTCTTAACTGGTGATGACACGGAGGAAATCAATACAATTACTGCATCCCTTCACCATCACTTCAAGATAAAAAATTTAGGTAATCTCACTTACTTTTTGGGACTGGAAATTGCTCGCAACAGTACTGGTCTTCATTTAAGTCAACGCAAGTATACTCTTGATCTCCTTCAAGAAACTGGCATGCTTGACTCTGCACCTGTGGCCACTCCTATGACTCACACCTCCCGTCTCTCTCCCGACCAAGGCTCACCTCTCGATGCTGATGCCACTTCCCAGTATAGAAGACTCATTGGACGTCTAATTTACTTAACCAACACGCGACAGACATCGCCTTCGCTGTCCACAATTTAAGCCAATTCATATTTGCACCCACAACTCATCATCAGCAAGCTGTCTCCCGTCTTTTGCGTTACCTCAAAGGCACCCTTGGTGAAGGACTATATTTTTCTCACACTAGTTCACTTCACCTTTGTGGTTTTAGTGACTCTGACTGGGCAACATGCCCTACCACACGCAAATCTGTCACTGGATATTCCATCTACTTAGGAGACTCCCTAATATCATGGAAATAAAAAAAGCAACCAACTATCTCTCGCAGCTCCTCTGAAGCCGAGTATAAAGCACTTGTCACCACCACATGTGAGCTACAATGGTTGTCTTACCTCCTTCAGGATTTACATCTTCCTCTCTCCCAGCCTGCAACCCTGTATTGTGACAACAAATCTGCCCTTCAAATAGCTTCCCATCAAGTTTTTCATGAACGAACCAAGGACATCGAAATTGATTGCCACGTGAAAAACTTAACTCTGGTCTGCCCATTACCTCTGCAATGCAAGTTGCTGACATATTCACCAAACCCCTTGCTTCCGCACAGTTCTCTACTCTCAAATCCAAGCTGGGTCTGACAAATATCTACTCCCCAGCTTGAGGGAGTGTTACAATATTTAATTTTCTATTGTAAATTATTGGGCTTCGTTTCTTTGGCCCAACTTTCCTTTTCTATTTTAGTTAGGTCTTAATCTTTCTCTTATATATACACCATGTATTTTACTCTTTAATATACAAGTGAATAAAAGTTTATTTTATATTTAGTTTTCTCTATCAAAACCTTTTTTCATTACGATTACGAACAATTACGTACACTACATTAAAGCATCATATCAGGCAAGGAATATTCATCATCTTCATTTACTGTAAAAAAAAAATAAAGGAGAACTAAAGGAGGGAACTGAATCAAATTAGAAGTGAGAATAGATGCGAGAAAAATAAATAAATAATAGTAACATTTTTAATTGTTAATCATAGGAAAAAATTAATTTACTTTTGTTTCAATTTCATTCTTTTTATTTTAGGAAAACTTTTTCTTGTCACCATAAATAATAAAAAACATATACTTCATACCTCTTTATAATAATATAATAATATTTTTAATTAATAAATAAATAAAAATATAAAAATATAAATTTATTACTATGTGCCTGAAAATTATTTATCGGGGCACGAGACAGCGCAACTCCAAATTTAAAGCGCGCCAAGATGGATCACGCTGTCCGTGTGGCCACATAGATGCATCTTACCAACTTCTTTAAATTATTTGTCTAGATATTTTTTTATTTAATCTGAGTAAAAATCAGATTGATTATTTTGTCTGAATTGATGCATATTAATCTTTAAGAGGGTTCATTAAGAAAGAGGGATTTGAAGATATATCTTTGCAAACATTTTTTCAATGTTTTTATTAAAGAAAACCTAATAACATATATGATCGATAAACATGTTTGAATATTTATTTTATCCTTAGCTCTTTTAGTCCAAAGGATCATGTGAGATGCAAATTTACAATTCAAATAAATCACTTGACTAACATGTATTCATTTTTACTTTAACAAGTGGTTAAATCATAGTTTTATTGTCCGACCAATCAATGTAGATGTAAATAAAATACTTAATTTAATATCATTTAGTAAAACATTTTTGTAAGTACTCACACATTAGCTTTCCTTCTTAAATTAGTATAGACCATGAAAACATGCAATATAAAGGAGGTAAGGAAGAGAGACAATATACAACATAATAATTTATATTGGTTCATCTGTAGCAATAGATTACATCCAGTTCTTGACCAATCAGTCAAATTCAACTGAGTAGGTTAATGTTGTGAAGTACATTTTGGGTTCATAGCCATTATTGACTAACTGCTTAAGTATTTTTGACACAAGTCATTTTTGACTTAATTGAGTATTTTTTTGGCTCGTAGTCACCCTTAACTAACCCCTTGAGTATTTCTTCCTCAAGGCACTCTTGGTTGACACTCATTATTCTTTACTCAAGCTACTCCTAACTAACCACGAGTATTCTTTACATCTAGCCACTCCTGGCTAACCGAGTATTCTTTTGGATCATAGTCACTTTTGGCTAACCCCATCAAGGAGTATTCTTTAGTCAAGTCACTTCTGACTAAACTTGAGTATTATTTGCTCTTTAGCCACTTCTGGCTAACATAGAAAATGTTGAAGTTTGAATGATCATTTGATCATTGAGTATAACTAATGGATAGTGTTTTCGTCTTTCGATGAATACAAGGTTGAGTTTTTTCTCTTAGTTTAGATTATTTCACACTCTAGGAAGATGTTACATCTTTCGATGAATGCAAGGTGAAAGTTTACTCTCCTAGGTGACTAAAGAGACACTTCTTGTGTTCTCTTCTAAGCTTTCATGGATCCATACATTTCTTTGCACTACTCCTACTCTAGGGTTTGAGATCCTTTTCTTAAGATTTGAGGATAACTTATCTTCTTGACACCATTTTGGCACAATACATTCTCTGCTCTCTTTTTTCTTCTTCTTGATGATAGACTTTACATAGTTGCTGGAAGAAGGTAGCCATTAAGAGATCATTTATAGTTGTTGAACAAGTTTAGTTCTTCTTTTATGTCTTACTTAAGTCTGATGAACTTTAATTTGACATTTGCATTTAATGCACCTTATGTTTTTCTTCTTTATGCAATATCTTGAATGATTGACAATACACACTTTCCTCGATGGCATAACCTTTTGTACCATCTTTGCACACCGTACAAGGCAAGTAGCTGGGCAAAAATTTGAAAGTAGTTATGTCAGAAGAGTTAGTGGTCTTTGTAGCTTTAGCTCATTCCCAAGAGATATTTGAACGTTGTTTAACACGAGTCTTCTTATGGATAGATCTAAGAGGTAATTTCTTTGAAATAATATCAAGTTTCAAGAATATTTTTTGATCTTGCGTTAGCTTGGAATCTACATTTATCTTATTATTTGATACTCTTTCACTTCTTCAGCGAATATTCTGAATAATCTGGGTTACTCCTTATGCTTATCAGATGAAGTGAAAACTCACTTTAATGTTCTTTTGTGTGCTCTTCAATCTTCAAATGACAACTATTGTGATTGATCAACAATTTCTTTTATCTGAAAAACAATATACTTCATTTTATATACTTTATTGATTTAAACACTTAATTATAAATGTAGGATGTTAAATGCCGTATTTATCTTTTCATTCGATGAATAAACAGTTAACTAATATTAAAGACGACAGTAGTGTTTTTCAACTAAAAGAAATAATCTTCTTATCAAAATCAAAAGTGAGTGATACCAACTAAACCATTTTTTGAGACATTAAACAAGATTGAGGCATGTAGATTATTAAAACAAAGTTAAAAACAGTAGAAAATTTTCTGGACAGCACAAACAAACAGCATAACATGAACGACGACGGAACCTACTAAAATTCTACAGGATAACAGAACACAAGAGTTTTGCTATTCTGAGTTACCATTACCAGTATAGTTCACTTTTATGTTAAATTGCTTTTATTTTGTTTTTTTTCTCTCTTCTCGGTTTAAGATTCCGAACGAGAGTATCTTTTCAGCCACTCACTCATTCTACTTGTCACCATTTCTTGCACCCAACACGACACAATAACTACACAACACAAGTTATCCCTGGAATAAAACATGTTCTCATTTCTGGTCTTAGCACCGAACTGAGATCCACACTTACATCTCTTCTTCTCTTTCACACACTCGAACCAAATGAAGTCCCTATGCTCCATGGATTTTCTCAAAACCTCTTCATCTGTTAGAATCACCGCCCTCACACTCTTCTCTCTTACCCTCTTTCTCTTCCTCTTCACACATTTGTCCCCCACCTCTTCTTCTTCCTTCGCCTTCTCCTCTTCTGCCGCCGTTGATGCACCCGAGCTGGAGCAGCCACCACCTTCTCCCCCCCTCCTCCTCCTCCTCCACCTACTCTTCCGAGTTCGCCGGTGATGGCGTCGCATCTGCCGGGTTCGAAAGTTTTTAGTGAGCCGCCGTTACCGCCGGTGGAGCGGATGGGGGTGTTGGACGGGAACGGCGTGATGACGGAGGATTTCAAAGTGGGGGAATTAGATCCGGGTTTTGAGGAGGAATGGGGGAACGGCAGTGCTTTTGTAAAGGAGAGTGGTGGTGTGAGGGAGAAAGTGAAGAAGTATAAGGTGTGTGATGTGAGAATGGTGGATTATGTGCCGTGTTTGGATAACGAGAAAGCGATGAAGAAGTTGGAAGGGAGCGTGAGAGGGGAGAAGTACGAGCGGCATTGCCCTCAAGAAGGGATGGGCCTCAACTGTCTAGTGCCGCCGCCCAAGGGTTACCGGAGGCCCGTAGTTTGGCCCAAAAGCAGAGACGAGGTACATGCTCTGTAAGTTTTTTGTTTCTTTGTGAAAGGTTGTTTTTTTTTTTGTCTTCTTTCTTTGAGTGGTTGGTCAGATGCATTTGGGTTTTGGTGAGTAGTGTTTTTGATGAAATGACTGATTAGTTAGCACGGTTTTTTTGCATGGATGGTCATTGGTCAGGGACAGCTTGCGAACATGTTTAGTTTTTGTTTTATGTCAAAGGTTGTTTTGTCTAACGTCCCTGGTGAATTTGAGGAGGGGTGTTTGGTTGTAGTTTTGGTGAGTGGGGATTTTGAAAGGGTTAATAAGTTGACACATTTTATTGCATGGATGCCCTTGGCCAAGTACAGGTCGCCAACATGTTTAGTTTTTGTTTCATGTTAATGGTTGTTTTGTCTTCTCTAGGTGGTGAATTTGAGGGGGTGTGTTTGGTTGTTGCTTTGGTGAGCTTCGAAAGAGTTAATTAGTTAGCACGCTGGATATGGATGACCATTGAAGGCTTGTGAACACATTCTACGATAATATGTATTTTGTTCAAGGAGAATGCGAAGTGCTAACCTATAAGGGTACGAGTTAAGGATAAAGGTGGAAGGTTTTCGTGGGAAAGTATACCAATGCACCCCTCTAAGTGATTTTCTATATAAAAAATAGAATGTATTTAATAATTGTTTAACCAATGAACTTGATAGTGGAAGCCTTTTATGAAATGAAAAAATACATAATTTTTGTTGAGATACTTATTGGTGTTTTAACGAGAAGCTAAAATGAATGAGCAGGAGATGAACAGTATTGGGATCGTGGAATTTGCTTTCCTTTTAATCGGAATCTACATCATCAGGATAATCTAGAAAAGGAAATTTTTAATCTGGAGTCTTAAGCACCAATAAGAAGAATGTATTAAATGATTTTTAGTCATGTGAAGAGTGAGAGAGGGAGACCAAGGACTTTAGAAGAAATTGTAATGAGTAATCTTACGGTAAATAATATTCCTAAGAATTTGGTTTTTAACTGAATCCAATAGCACTGTGTGATCCATGTAGCCAGTCTAACCTAGTAGGATAAGACTTTAGTTTGTTAGTCTTTGGCATGTTCAGTTTTGATTTATATCTTAATTAGATGCTGGGAGCTGAATCTGATTTTGTGGTCAAATTTGCTGAATTTTTTCTTAACCATGAACATTAAATTTTATATCATCTCACACTTTTCAATTGGTTTGGATTGGGAAGAAAGGGTTTGATAACTTATGTTTAATTACAGGTTTGGTTCGGTAATGTACCCCATACACGTTTGGTTGAGGACAAAGGTGGCCAAAATTGGATATCAATAAAGAATGATAAATTTGTTTTTCCTGGTGGTGGAACTCAATTTATACATGGTGCAGATAAATACCTGGATCAGATTTCTGAGGTTAGTCTCTTATTTAAATTTGTTCTAATATTTGTTGCTGACATATTGAGAGCATTTTGAAATTGAATGTGCAGATGGTTCCTGACATTTCATTTGGTAACAATATCAGAGTTGCATTAGATATTGGCTGTGGAGTGGCAAGTTTTGGTGCCTTTTTGATGCAACGTAATGTGACCACTCTTTCAATAGCTCCAAAAGATGTTCATGAAAATCAGATTCAATTTGCGCTTGAGCGAGGTGTGCCTGCAATGGCAGCTGTATTTGCTACACAACGTTTGTTATTCCCAAGCCAGGCATTTGATCTCATCCATTGTTCAAGATGCAGAATTAATTGGACTCGTGATGGTACTTCCTCTCTATTTAAACTTTTGATCTCTCATTGTTCATCTCCTAACTATTCTATGGTTTTTTAAAGTTTATATGAAAACATGTTGCACCTGGTCACTGAAACAATTCTTTGCAGATAGGGGCTTGTGCTGGTTGTATAATGCCATCTTGTAAGATGGTGGCTATGAGGGATGTCAATTGTTTGTTTTTGTGCATAAGGGTAGTGATAGGGCTTAATATCAATAGGGGGCAGCATTAGGTAATAGAGGATGTAGTGGTTGTGGGGACGATTTGGGAGTAGGCCACCGGGTGTGGAAAAGACATTGAAATTCATTGATGAGAGTTATGAGGGCATGATTTGTAGTGGAGAAGGGGGACTTATGGTCAATGTGATGATAAGTGAGCAAGTGTAGAGATGCAATGGAGTCTATGTGTATAAGTGAGGGATTTGGTGGAAAGATGTTATTGTGGGGTAGTTCGAGGTAGATCCGAAAAGGGTAATATGGGAGTTGTAATGGGTGAAAGAAAGCATGGGAGTGCAAAAATCAGCTTTCATGGGGCCTAAGGATTGCAACCAATCCATGTATTTGGTGGGTTTGGGAGGCATGGAGGTGGGCAATGAAAACACTAATTTGGTACGAAGTGCACAGTAGGTTAAGGAAAACAGAAAGAGGAAAACTTATAAAATGCTTAGCAGAGATAATACATGACAGCTCATTGTAGTAGTCAAATGATATCCTTGAGCCATGTATATGTGTATAGGAGACAGCCCACTATCATTTGCTGTTTTCGACCAGCAATGTGACTAAAACAATTTACACAAGTATTTGAGCTACCCTATGCAATGAATTGTTCTCAGAATAAGAAGTATCCAAGGTTAAATATAGTGACTCAATGAACTTGAGAAAAAATATCTAAAAGTTGAATAACAATTATGCTTAAGGCTTTAGTTCTTTGTTCTGATATTCTGTTTTTATATGGCTTTAATGGAGATGGAATTTTGCTTCTTGAGGCCAACAGGCTCCTGAGGGCAGGTGGCTACTTTGTCTGGGCAGCACAGCCTGTTTACAAACATGAAGAGACCCTTCAAGAGCAATGGAAAGGTAGCCCATAATTTCTGTGTTTACCTAACAGCAGTACTATTTTCAATGGGTAATGGGTTGATATATACTTAAATGTTAAGGGTAACTATTTTCTCACTCTATTCTTTCTGTAATCCATACTACAACATGATATGGTATAAATGACCTAGATCTTCGTATATTGACATGAGATATTTAGTTTTAAACCCCATGGTCTTTGGACTTAACAGAAATGGAGAACTTGACAACTAGCATTTGTTGGGAACTTGTACAAAAGGAGGGTTATATTGCTATATGGCGGAAACCTATGAACAATAGCTGCTACCTTAGTCGAGACATGGCTGTGCATCCTCCATTATGTGAGTCCAATGATGATCCAGATAATGTTTGGTATGACGCCGTATATATTGTTTAATTTAGCCATATATCTCTCATCTGTGGTCTTCATTATTACGTGAACTGGAATGTAAGAAACAAGAGTCAGAGATGTTAAAAGATTGATTGTCATCCCAAAACAGTTTCTTTGAAGTTATAATGGAAAAAATGTTTCATCTTTGACCTTCTATATGCATTCATACAGTAATAGTTTGACTTTTCAATTAGAATTTTATGCATGCATTACGTTACAACCACAAAAAAACAGTACTTATGATAGCCACAAAACAATTTGCAGGTATGTCAATCTTAAGGCTTGCATCACTCAATTACCTAGTAATGGATTTGGAGCAAATGTTACAGAGTGGCCTTTGCGTCTCCATGAACCACCAAAAAGGCTCCAAAGCATCCAATTGGATGCCATTGTATCGAGAGATGAACTTTTCCGGGCTGATACAAAATATTGGTTTGAAATAATAGAAAGTTATGTTCGGGCTTTCCGTTGGCAGGAATATAACCTGAGAAATGTAATGGACATGAGGGCAGGATTTGGAGGGTATGGGAGTGTTACTTTTCTTGTTTTCCTTATCTGATTTTTTGCTACATTTGCCAGTTATTAGGTTTCTATAGAATGATTGTCTGATCTTGCTGTTATGTATGTGTATATTATGACATTACTTTCACTCTGTAACTGCAGGGTTGCTGCTGCACTGCATGATCTCCATATTGACTGTTGGGTTATGAATGTTGTCCCTGTTAGTGGATTCAATACCTTGCCAGTTATATATGACCGTGGGCTGATAGGAGTTGTGCATGATTGGTACGTGATTTTGTCTGTGCGTTTATGCTTCTTCACGATTGATTTACGTTTTAGCAAGTGTATATTATGAAAGGTGATATGTGAATGTGCTTTTATGTCTTATCTAAGTGACTTGAGAGCACACTAAGAATTTGGAGTCATTTGAGCATAACAAGCAATTAATCACATACTTCCAGAATGAGATCTAAACTATTTATTCTACTTTTGAAACCAGTTGCCAAATAATTTCATATGTGTCTGTTTATTTTCTTAATTTTTACCGAGTAGGGATTTCTTTCCTTGACAGGTGTGAACCATTTGACACCTACCCTAGAACATATGATCTGCTGCATTCCGCAGGTCTTTTCTCTGTTGAAAAAAAGAGGTGTGTATCACACTATACTTCTTTCTCTATAGACACCTACGATTATTAGTGTTTGATAAACTAATTGTTTCTCAGGAAAAGGTGTAACATCTCAACCATTATGCTTGAGATGGATCGGATGCTAAGACCAGGAGGGCGTGTATATATTCGTGACACCACATTTGTTATTGGTGAACTTAAAGAAATTGCAACTGCATTGGGATGGTCAAGTTCCCTAAATGATGTAGGAGAGGGTCCCTATTCAAGTTGGAAGATATTAAGGTCTGAGAAACCATTCTGAATTGCCCAATTGTGTCAGCAACATTTTGAAGAAATGTTTGTAACAACCATATATTGGCTCCTGCAACCAGAACATGGTACTCCACTTGATATCTCATTCTGTGCCAGAAATGTGGCAAAACTAACCCTGTCCATGCAAGTTTTTAAGAAAATCATGTATTTGTCAAAAGTGGTAGTCTTCATACTCTGTTGAATCCCTACTAAAGAGTTTTCTTCTTAAACACTTCACTCACACAAAGAAGAAGAATATTTTCCTTGTATCAATCACTACAGTATTGGTTAATATTTTTAGGTGATAATTTTGTGTAATTGATCCACGTGTGATGTAAGTTATAGTGTATACTAGACCAAATGCTTGAAAGTTGTTTATTATGTGACAATAAAGCTTCACCTGTAATATGCTGTGTTCCCTCCCTCCCTCCCACAAGCCAGGGTTTGATAGTGTTGTTGTGACAAGATGTTTTGTTAAGGGAAATTAGCTACTTAGAAACAATCTCTATAGAGTATCATTGTATCTCTTATTCCTTTATTCCATATACAATGAGTTACTTTATTGGTATTCTTCTACTATTCTTTTAGCTCTATGATGTGTTGTTCCATCTTCTCAGTTTTCCTATAATGGCTGAATGTTCGAAATCATAAGCAGAGATACTAATAACATTACTGTGTTTTGGCACACCTTATTGTTATTTTGGACTAAATGAAGATGTTTTTTTGTGACTCCATGTTTCAGTTTTATGTTTGTCTTTGGACTAATGGAAAAGATCAAATAAGGTAGAACAAAATGTTGTAGTATTATATTTCACTATTTCAATTTCATATTTTTAATTATTTCCTTTCCCTCTTATTCGTGAGCTAGCATTCAATCAATGAAATTTCTAAATAAGGAAATGGTAGCTTTGTCTTATTCAATTCTATTGATTTTACTAACAAATAAAATATCTTTATTATACTTAACTTTTCTAAGTTTTATCACACCCTATTAGATTTTACTCACTAAAAAATTTGACAGAATGTAGGAACATATATGAAAGTGTTAAAACAAACGCCTACACTTGAAGTAGAAAAAGTGAAGGGTGTTTCTTTATACATCTCGTCAAACTTCTTTCTGCAATATATTAATTAGATAAAATGATTAAAATATTTTATCTAATTAGTCACCATTCCACATATTCTTTAAAAAATTTATTTAAAAAACACATTATATTTGGAAAGTTATTCTGAAAATTATGTTTTAGAAAACATTTTTCATTAATATATTTCATGAATTTCGAAAAATATGTTACAGAAATATTTCCATAATAAGAATTCAGAAGTTATTTTAAAAAATGGTAAAACAGTTTTTTAAGAATTAATGGAGTGTGGGAAGAATTAATGGAGGTGCACGAATAAACATCCAAAAGGGAAAAATGATGTGACTCAATGTCAAAATTGATTTGATAAACAAACGAACATAGTTTTAATAAAATAATAATATTTTAGTATATTTCATTTATTATTTTAAAAATAGGTTGAGCAATAAATCTAGTTAAAACTTATTTGGATGGTAAACTAAACAAGTTGAAGAATGGTCCAATAAAACCATTTTTTTTTCTTGTTTTGACTTGTTTAAGGAATTTTTCAGGTTGTTCTACTATGTCAAACCATTTTGTCACATCAAAACTCACTTGAAGGTTTTTACTTTTAGTGGTCCTACGCAATGACATTAGGTAATAATTTAAACATTCTTCAGAGCAACTTGCATTGGGTTTCAGATACTATTTAAAAAAGTTTATTACTTATTTTTGTTTATTTTTACTTCAAGGTAAATAGTTCATTTGCTTTTTTAATTTGAAACAATAAATATTGTAAAAAAACTATTGTAACTGTTTTTTTTTTAAATATAACAAATTATGTTGATCGTCAATAATTTAATATAACCTGTAGGTCGTTGAGTTAGGCAAATTTGACTTGTTTTTTTTTTTAATTTGATATTAACAACAGAAAATAAGTATTAGGTACGTAAAATAGATTGGGCTATAAATAAAAAAAATCTTTTAATCTTAATATTTTGATTATTATATAAAAATTATTATTATAAGCTTGAATAATACATCTTAACAAGAATGGATCAATAGTTAGATAGAGGAGCTTGTTTTAAAATATGTAAAATTTAACACGGGACATGAAATCATATAATTGGTGAAACAATTTAAGTTAGATGTTGTTTTTGTTTAGTCGTGTTTTAGGCTTTTTTTTAAGTCATGATAAATGTCCTTCTATAATAAGATCTCAATTTGATCTTATATTTGTTTAAAAGAAGTTAATATAGTCGTTTTTGTTAATATTATTAAATTGATTAACAAAAGAGTTTGATATGATAATTGAAATATCTTCACAAAATTCATTGAAATATCTTCACAAGGAATGTTAAGAAGGGTAGTGTACAAAATCATGAGGTAAGACTTTAGATTTGGACTTTTGTAAACATTGTATTTTTCACAAAATTTGAATCTTCTTTTTGTAAGTGAGGTTGATGAGCATGATTATATTCATAGTTAATAGATTTAATTATATATTATGTGAATGTTTTAATTAATATTGTTCTAATTGGGTTTATTTGAGCCTTAATTTTTATTTATGTTAATTCAGTGTTTGTAATCCAAGTTGCTTATTTTGAATCAAAACAAGAAACAAGATTTGAGATAAAAAAAGATAGATAATTAAATATGTAATTATCTCAAAAATAAGAATTGAAAACTATTCTTTTGCAGGAATTTTCTCTCAAAATCCTGCAATTAAAGCTCCTTTACAAAACCCTTCAAAAATAGAGCAAATATACTTTGAAGATATTATTCAAGAAAATCTTCTGCAATATCTATTACAATAGTGTTGGAATCAATTACAATCAATGCCCAAATCTGAAGAAAAAATTGGAAACAATATATGTAGAAGAGAAGCAAGAATAAATTTGAGACTGATAGAGAATGAAGATATTTGTTTAATAATTTGAAATAGGAAAAGGAAAATTTGATAATTGTAAAACAATATCATGAGGTAGATTTTGAATCTGACTTTGTGCAAAGATTATAAAAAGACTTTAAAGAAAGAAAGGAGCATTTGGATCGCATCTCATAGCCACACAACACACTTTAAACCTAGTCTTATTTTCTTTTTTGTATTGTTGTGTTTTTCCTCCACATCGAAGGTGATGACCCCTTTTTTATGGCAAGTGTATCAAGTCAGAAGTAATAATTTGTCCCTAAGAACGGATATCAAACCCACGAACAATTATTTAAAATCCTAATAGTAGCATTCATTAAGTATAAGAACATGTAAAATAATTTGATTTGATTTGATACTGACAATAGTTTGTGTGAAAATTAAATAAAAACAAAATAAATGAGTAAAATAATTCAATTAATTGAAAATGAGGTTAATACTTTTCACTCATCTGTAGTTTAAAACATATAACATTCCATCTTGATTGATATTGATAAACATATAAAAATCATTCATATCGATTCCTCACATATTTATAAAAACTCAAAATATGTTATAAAGCAATCAACATTGTATTCAACTAAGTTAAGCATCATCATTTAGGTCAAATGCTTAGAAGTACTTTCTAGTGAAATCTAAGGATCAAAATCATGAACAGTTTGAAGCTTTGAGAATAAAATGATAATACCAATCATCAACCAAGAATTGAATATTATAGATAAATATCACCTCAATACACAAGAGTTTGAACAGATTACTCTCAATTCCAAAGAAAAGAATTAACCACTCACGGTGGCTATTATAAGCATGAACAACAAGAAAAGAAGATCCAAAGCATTTCTCCTTGACAATTATCTCCTTTAGGGTTTTCTTCCTTTGTTCATCCTCATGATGTCTAGGGTTATGACTCACACATTCTATTTAACCTAATTGGGTTTGGACTGAGTGACATCTTTATTCATGATATATTCATATGCTTCATCTCTCCTTAAATTTTGGATAATAACACAAAATTTGGGAATAAATCATTCTTATTCATTTCATAATTCAAACATATGTAAAAATGTTTAAATTCCTAAATTAGAGGTTAAAATGTAACTATTTTATCAATTAAAGTCCATAAGTGCCTATCTTCCTTTTTTATGAAATATTACTGAATTATGACATTTATCATAAGGCTAAACCCTTTTTGGTTGATTCCTTTGTAATTTCCCATTGAATTATGAGATTCTGATCAATAAAAGTTTTGTTTTTCAATTCTCTATAGTAGATATTTTAATCTTCTCATCTCTTGGAAAACTGGTTTTTGTGAGAGATTGTACTTGAATGAATGATTGAGAGTCTTCCTTGTCTTAAATTTTAGTTTCTTAGTTAGTTCGCATTGTTATGATTAATTTTTTGGGCACATGATTCAAGAGAGAGGAGAGAAATATCTCATTAGTACACGCATGGGTACAATATTGATTACATAAGTAAACACATGTTTTACTGATAAGATTCAATTGAATTGGATTAACACGTGTTTGATTTAATTTAATCCTATGTGATAATTGAAGGGTGATAATCTTTAGATAACCTGTGAAGAACTCATTGATGGAGGAACTTAGGAGTCAACTTGCGTTCTATACTGTTTTAAATTCATCTTTAATATTTTCTTGGTTAACAATCACAACCCTATTTCCTTTACCGTTATTGATAATTTCCATTACTTGAAGATAGGGTTCAAATTCTGTTAATTGGATTCACTATATGATTTGTTTGAGAGACGACTTTGGACCATCTAACCATTATCATTTCTATGGCATTAAACAAGTCTATCATTGTGTTAAACAAACTACATTGGAATATTTTTAATTTTATTGCAAAATGACAACTATCAGATGTTAACAAAATGTTTTTTCAAAATTTCTGAAGTCTTATTAACACCAAAGTAGCCCATAAGTCCAACTTCATGTGTTTCCTTTATAAGAAGTGTTCTTAAAATCCTTTACGAATACAAAAGTTTTTGTCTCTAAAAAACTATTCTTCATGAAAAATCCTTTGTAAGATCCTTAGGAATACTCTTGAAAAAATCATCATCATTTTGATACAACTCTTTAATGTGATCAAAATCCAAAATTTTTGTTTCTAAAGTGACAAACAAGGTGTCTTTTGAACAAAGCATATGACAAATGTTAGTTTGATCTTGCTTGGATTTGATCACATAAAAGGAATTGCTCAATGTACTCCACCTACTTTGCAAGGACCTAGCTAAGGCAGAAAGTTCCTTATCATAAGTGGAATAGTTAAGATGACTATCCTTTAACTTCTCACTAAATTATGTAATGGAGTGTCCTTCTTGAATCAAAACCACCCTTATTCCCACATTTGAAGCATCATAGAAAAGTTTGGAAATGACAAATGTGTCAAATGTTATTTCAAATTTTCAAAAGCCTCCCTTTGTTCATTTTTCCATTGAAAAGACACATTTTTCTTTAAAATCTCATTAAGGGGGAGGGTGGAGGGGGACAACAAGCGTGCTAACATCTTTTATGAACCTTTTGTAGAAACTAGCTAACCCATGAAAATATCTTATAACTAATATTTTCTTCATCCACTTGCACACCTTTGTTACTTATTATGAAACCTAGGAAATTTAAACTACTCATGTTTTAGGTGTGACAAAAACACCCTAGGCTGATGCACATGTTCATGCATGGTCATGCAAGAATATCATTAAAGTACACTACAATTTTTTTTTAATGAAAGATCTAAGACCATGATGCACGAGTCTCATGAATATACTAGATGTGTTTGTAAGTCCAAAAAGCATCACTAACTACTCATATAATCCAAACTCGGTCTTGAATGTTGTTTTTCGTTCATCTCCTTCTTTAACCCTTATGTGGTTGTACCCACTTTTAAGTCTATTTTTAAGAAGAACACTACTACCATAGAGTTTTTCTATAAAGTCATCTAGCTGGGGGATGATGTGTCTATTCTTGATAATGATATTGTTTATAGCCTTATAGTCCGTATACATTCTCCAAGTCCCATCTTTTTTAGGCACTAACATTACATGTATGATACATGGACTCATGCTTTCTCTATCCCAACCTTTGTCCATGAGTCTTTCCACTTATCTTTGAATCTCCTTAGTCAGCTCAGGATAACTCCTATAGGTAGGCCTATTAGGCAATGATGCTCAAGAAATAAGGTTTATTTGATGTTCAATACCTATTAAGGGAGGAAGTCTCTTTGGGGGATGTTGAAAAGGTTATCTAATCTAAGAGTTTTTCCATGCCTAAAGAAGGTGAAGGGGGAAGTTGGGAAGACAAGGAACAAATATTAGTGGGCAAAAGAAGATAAAAATACTTATGAGTTAGTTTTACCTTTTAGACTTCTTTGGATGAAACCCTGAGCATCTCTTTACCTTCTTCTCCTTTGCTTTTGGAGTGTGAATTTTCATTTTCGCTTTCTTTTCTAATCACCATTTGATCTTTTCTCACTTCTTTTGTAGTGAGAAACTTAAAGGAGTATTCTTACCTATTCTCTCAAATGTGAACCTGTTGGTTAGACCATCATGAGCTAAGTCTAGAATGCGCAATCTAGAGCAAAATCTATTACAATTGACCTTTAGGATTGTACAATTCACAACTACACTAAATATGAAATTACTATTTCAGATTATTCAATTCATAATACTTTCATATTGCACAATTTGGAAATAACTCAAATCCCAATTACACCTTTACTATTGCTTGAATAGGAAGCTAACTTCAACTTTCACCTCAACCAAAACTCTTTCTTGTCAAATTCAATGTTAAAAGTAAGAGTTCACAAGTAAAAATACCAATCCTTAACATCAATAAATGTTAAATGTTTTGAAGGTTAGATGAACTATAAAGCCAAAATAAAAAATAAAAAATTAAAAAAAATGTAGGAGGAAAATATTAAAGTACACTAAGTGAATGCTTTCTGTGAAATTTTCATGGGCTTTCTGGAAGCCCGAGCCCAAGCCCAAGCAGAGCCACGTGACTCTTCGAATCATTTTAATTTTTTTTTAAGGAAAAGACCGAGAAAAGAAATGACCGGGGAAAGAAAGAAAGAAAGACTGTTTTGTGTTTAAATAAAACAAGAAGGATAAGAGAGAAGCAGCTTCTTCTTCTTGTTACTGCTTCAATTTCCAACAACAATTTCACCTCTCTCTCTCGCACTCTCTTTCTTTCTTCCAATTTGCGTTAGTTAAGCCACTCGTTCAAATCCCACCACTGTAAGCGCTTCTTCATCTTCAATTTTCCCTCGCTGTTTCCCTTTCGCTTTTTAGTAACTCACTTCTTAAATGATAAATGAATGATAAAAGCTTTTGGGGTGATTTGTTTTTCACTTTTTTTTGGATATTTACTGAATTTTGTGGCATGGAAGCGTGCTGGTGTTTTGTTTGTGTTGGTTGTTTCTTAGCTTTTGTTTCTGCTTACGCTGCATGTACCTTTGTGGTTGAAGTTGAGGTGGCTGTTGTTGGTTTATTTGGGTTTTCAGAATGGAGTATGTATTTTAACTTGCGGTGTGTTGCTGAGTTTGGTGTTTGTGGTTTTCAGCGTTGTTGCTCTGGGAAGTTGGTGAGAGACAACTCTTGAAGAGTTTTGGATCTGTTTCCTGGGAAACCCTATTTTCCGCCGTGAGTCTTTGGAAATTGGGATTCTGTGAGATGGAAGCTGAGGATGGAACTAGCAATGGTGATAACATTGAATGGGCTGTGTTGGATAGGAGGCCAGATTCTGAAGATGGAGATTACGGGGGTAGAATTCAAGGTGGAAATAATGTTGCTGGAGGCGAAGAAGGTCAGGGCTTGAAGAATGAAACTATAAATGATGGGGTTGTGGTTGAAGGTGAAGAAGTTCTGGGTTTGAAGAAGGAAGCTGTAGATAGTTGGGTGACAAGTAAAAGTGGGAATGGTATTGCTGAAGGTCAAGAAGTTCGGGGCTTAAAGCGTGAAGCTGTAAATAATGGGGTGACACGCGAAGGAGGAAATGGTGTTGCTAATAGGAAAGAAGTTTGGGGTTTGAAGAATGGAACTGTAATTACTGGGTTAACAGTTGAAGGGGGTAATGGTGTTGCTGCAGGTGAAGAAAAAGTTAAGGACTTGAAGAATAAAACTGTAAATAATGGAATGGTACTTGAGGGTGAAAATGGTGCTGCTGAAGGCGAAGTTTGGGCCTTGAAGAATGATGTTGTAAATATCAGAGTCGAAGTTGCTGATGGGAATGGTGTTTCTGAAGGTGGAGAGGTTTTGGGCTCAAAGAAGGAAATTATAAATAATGGAGTGTCAATTGCTGATGGGAATCTTGTTGCTTACAGTGGAGGTCTAGGCTCAAAGAATGAAGCTGTAAATAATGAGATGGTAATTGCAGATGGCAGTGGTGTTACTGCAGTTGAAGACGACCGCTTGAAGAATGGAACTGTAGATAATGTAGTGATACTTGCAGATGGAGTTGGTGTTGTAGAAGGAAACTCTGGTGCAGTTGAATGTTTTCGAACATATAAGAGGCGCAAGCATGTAAAATCTACTTCAGAATTTAAAGTTCAGGAGAACAGAAGAATACATTTGGAAGCTGTAAGTCACCTGCTGGACCAGGTTTTCCCTACTGCTTTTACAACATGTGTGCCTTTGATGGTGCTGTATATCTATTTTGTCATCACTCTGTACGTACTAGATCTTTTATGTGTTATGTATGTCATTTTATAAAATTGTTAGAGGTCTAGCTGCTAGATTGTTAGGTTTATGTTAAAAAGAGGTCAATCAGCTTGTAAGATGCACAAGTGCCTATAACATGTAATTATGGAATATTTTGCAAGAGTGTTGATATTCAAGGGTATCCCTGTTCTATGTGGATTGAGTTGGACTTGTAATTATAGATGTTTTAGTCAAATAGTTTAAAAAATATGACTATAGAGAGATATTATACTTCCTTGGTTATCTATGGCTTATTTACTCCGACTATATTTGGGCGGATGCAGTGCGGTGATTGTTTCTTTAGCTGCTTCCTAAGACATTTGTTCTAACCTAAGATATTAGGTTTCTGGTCTTTGGTTCCTTGCAGTGGCTTCTAAATCTATGGTAGTGAGTATTTGTAGAAGATTTATTAAGCTGAGTGATGCATAGGAAAAACGTAAAGCAGAATGCTAATGTTGGTAGAAGAAATACTGAATACTGCTAATCTTATGTTGCTGTGCTCTTTAGTCTTAATTTGCTAATGCTTCAAAGATATGGAGTTACTCAGACATAAACACGCATAGGATCTGTGTTCAATAGGTATGCTAAATGTTAGTAAGACTAACCTAACTAACCCATCATGAGCTGCATTTGGTTCAAGATTAGGTATGTTACTAGTTAAATTTGTGAATTTAAGAACAAAAATGAGGAGAACATCTTCACATGACAAAATCTGGGGATCATTTCTCTTATATTTTTTAGATATTGTGCATTGGAGCACCTATAGCGTTGTTAGAATTTTATTATGTTCAAAATAGAGTTATAACTTTGATCAGTGTACTCAGTTCAGACACAAGGGACAAATGTATTTTGGTCCTGGATCGTAATTGACATTTTGATGACAAAAGAGAACTAATTTGCAAAATAAATGTTTGACATTGCTATTGTGCTAAGATAAATTCCTCTTGTAGTACACTGTTGAATGAAGAATAATTATGTACAAAAATGAAGCTGAGTTGCAACCTATGTGCTGTATTTTCTGTTAAACTTCAGGAAAGAGAGAACATTAAGTTGAAACCGTGTGTTTTTTAGACAACATAGGAGCTTTATTTATAGTGAGAAGAAAAAATAATCAGTGCAATAAATAGAGGAGATTTGGTATCCTCTAATAACAAAGATATGATATAGGAATAATAAAAAAAGTTCCTACTAAAACATATATAATCTAGTTATTCTTCATTATATATGATCAATTCCTTATTTCTATAACTATAACACTCCCCTCAACTAGAGTATATAAGTTGTATGTGCCCAACTTGCTACAAATATAATCGATCCTCAATCCTAGACTTGGTGAATATGTCAACCCACTATTCACTAGAGTTGACAAATCTAGTGGTGATGTCTCTCGAAGATACAAGGAATTGATGAAGATGGACAATTTTCTTTTTTCTCTTTTGAAATGACAATCCACCTGTGAAGCTCCGACACGGCAAAAATCACGCCGTTACCGCGTCCGACACGCTTCCGACACGGGTGCGCGGTGGGTGCGTGCACGACGCGGTGTCGGACGCACCTGCCTGGGCCGGAAACGGCCCTCTTCCAGGACACGTCGGAGGAGACGCGGTCCACTCCTTCGACACGGCGGATGGCGCGCAGTCCACTCCTTGGACACGGCGGACGGACGGCGGACGGACACGGTGCACTAAACCCTTATTTCACAGAAAATCTTAACTAAAATCTCAAATAAAATCCTTATTTCACAGAAAATCTTAACTAAAATCTCAAATAAAACCCTTATTTCACAGAAAATCTTAACTAAAATCTCAAATAAAACCCTTATTTCACAGAAAATCTTAACTAAAATCTCAAACAAAATCATAAAATCTTAAACAAATCATTTAAATAAAAATATATATAAAAATCTTTAAAAAATCCAGAAATAAAAAAGAAAATTAAGAATAAATAATATATTTTTTTCTTAAAAAAAATTATAATTTGAAAAATAAACTTTATAAATATGAGTTAGAACCAGTAACAGAGCATTGGTGAACTCAAGTGGAAGACATAAAGTGGTGAGCATTGGAGAAGAAGAAAGGAAGAAGAAAGAAAGAAAAGGAAGAAAAAAGACAATTTTAATTTATACATAGCCGTGTCCCGTGTCCTATAATTTTCAATTTAGCCGTATCTCCGTGTCCGTGTCCGTGTCGTATCTGTTCCCGTGTCCGTGTCTGGGCTTCATAGCAATCCACCTCAATATGTTTGGTCCTCTCATGAAAGATAGGATTATAGGCAATGTGTAATGTTGCATGGTTATCACATTCAAGGTGCATTTAAGAACTTTCTTCAAATTTGAGCTATTTGAGGATTTTTTTTTAGCCATATGAGCTCAGAAGTGATTAATGCCATTGTCCTATATTCTACTTCTACTCTTGATCTTACCACAATATTTTGTTTCTTACTTTTCCGCTATATTAAATTACCTTCAACAAGAACACATTTGATTTGCGCTCTAGAAGAGGAACCAATTCCCGAGTACCACAACTTTGAAGGGAACACATCTTATCAATCATCACTTGTTGCCACTCTTGGTGAGATAAAGCTTCACTTGGAGACTTAGGAATGCGAATAGAAGATAACAAATAAGGACAAATTAGTATAATGTATGGTGGAAAAAGGACGATAATCGTGGTTTGTATAGCAAGGAGAAGGGTTATGGGTAGAATGTGTACCAACCAAGTGGTCAATCAGTTTAGAGAAGATTGGATTTGGCACAAAAGATAGTGTTGGGGAAAGATCGGGCATGGGCTCCATTATATCATTATTCGTCGAAGATGGATTTCGTACTAGAATTTCAATTGGCCATGGTCAACGTTGATATACCTGAAGAGGTGTTGGAGAAACATCTCAAGTTACAATAGAGTCATCTAGTGATGATGAAAGAAGATTGACGATGTTGGGGAAGTGACTATATGAGTCGTCATTGGAATGAACAATTGTATAATATGGAATAGACTCAAAGAAAGAAATGTTAGTAGACACACACCTACTAAGATTAGTTAGAAACATCAATACCCGTTTTGAGAGTGATGATATCCTATTAAGACACATTTGAATGACCAAGGTGGAAGTTTTTGTACAAAACATGTGTTACTAAAAACAAGTGGAGGAAGATTATGAATGAGGAAATATGACAGAGTGGGGGTACTTGATCATTAAGAACGAATGGTGGCATTCCATTAATGAGATAACATAATGCAAGGAGAACATTCCCCAAAATTGCGGAGTAGTTTCAATTGGATGCTTGTTTTTGCATACAAATATTCCATTTTGTAGAGAAGTATAAGGGCACTAATTTTGCTCAAGGATACCATTAGATGCCATGAGTTGTTAGAATTGGTTAGACAAGTATTCATGAGTATTCTCACTATGAAATGCCCTTACGAATATACCAAATTGGGTTTCAATTTCATTAAAAGAAGTTTGAAATATATAAAACACATGATCCATTCTTCATTTACCAAATCCAATTACATCTAGAATAATTATCAACAAAGGTAACAAAATGTTTAAAACTAGAAGGGGTAACAGTATGAGTATGACCCTAAATATCATAGTGAACTAAAGAAAAATGAGACAAAACTTGTTTATTAAGATTATGAGGGAAATTTGACGAATATGTTTTTTGAACTGACATGACTCACAATTCAAGGTAGACAAATGTAAACTTGACACCATCCTTTTCAATTTCGTCAACTTGGGATGTCCAAATTGTGCATGGATCATCATTGGGGAGATCATTGATGTATATACCGATGGTGGTGGAGAGAGATAGTAAATGTAATGCGACTCACATCCGATGCCAATCGAAACATTATTTTAAGTGAAAGTAAGGATAAATGGGATTTGGTCAATTGGGTAACATACAATAAATTAAATGGGCAATTAGGGACGTAAAGAACAAAGACAATAATAGTAGGGGATTATAGGGGTTAAGTAGTACAAATGCTGCAAGCTTGTGTTTGTGAACCATTGACAACAATTATAAAAGGCAAATTGACAGTATTAGTAAAGGGGGAGAAAAGAGAATGATTAGTAGATATGTGATTAGTTGCACTAGAATCAATGACTCGAGGACCAGGGGAAGTAAATTGAGAGTTAAGCAAATGGATTACTAGTGTGTACCAATAATGTGTTGCATACCATTTGATAAAGTCTTAAAATGTTTCTAGCGATAGATTAGTCGGTAGTGTAAGAGAAAAAGGTGACTTAGTAGTACATGCCTAGCCAATATTGTGTGAACTAGGGAGTTTACCATGCACCTTCCAACACTTATTAATTGTATGTCCAATGCAATGTGACAATGTTCTCATTTTGGATGAATTTTAGTATTACATATGCAAGAGCATCCTAAATTATTACTTTGTGATATAAAGGTAGTGTTTTCCTCTATAAATGAAGTATGTGTCTTAATACTATAATATGGTTAGAAAAGGTGAATCTGTTCTGAAGGTTGATGTGGTGTTGGAAGACATTTTTTTTATAGAAAATTGGAAAAAATAAAAAGATAACCTAAGGACCGCACTTTCTTTGCTTTTTTTGCACTGCACCTCAACACTCTCTTTGCAAACCAAACTGCACTACACCCAAAGTGCAGTTTTTTTCCTCTATTTTTTCCATGCACCGCACCCAATCTACAGCCCCAAATTCCCAATCATTAAAATGACTTCAAATCCAACTTCAAACTCTTTTATACTCGTCATCATGATTCCAAAAAATGCTTTAGGAAATATGAGTGATATAGCTTGGAAGCATTGTATCTCAATTGCTGGGGATATTAGAAAACTTCAATGCAAATACTGTCAAAAGGTTGTCAAAAGGTAATAACAAGGGGAGTTTATCAGTTGAAAGCATCACTTGGTTGGTACTAAAAATGATGTTGGAGCTTGCAAAGATGTTACTGATGAGGTGAAAAAGGAAATGTGGGAAATTATTGTTTGTTTGCAACAAAAGTTAAACAAGAAATCAAGCCTTAATATGGAGGAGGAAATGGCAGAAGCTAGTGAGAAAAGAAAAAAAAGTGAGGCATTCAGCAACAGTCCTAGTCATAGAAGTATTTTCAAGAACAAAGTCTTTTACTACACAAGCTACCATCAACAACATGTTTAAGAGAGGTGTGAGAGAGGAAACATGTTCAACAATTGCCAGCAATATACCTTTCAATGGGGCAAAGAGTGAAGAATTCAGTGCTATGTTTGATTTGGTTTCAAGACATGGCCTTGCATTTAAGTAGTGATTGATAATGTAGCAAACTACAAAGTTGTTGGTCAAATGTTGATGGTAAAGAGGAGAAGGCTATTTTGGACACCTTGTGCTTCTCATTGTTTTGACTTAATGTTGGAGGATTATGAGAAGAAGATCGCAATTCATGAGGATACAATTCCTAAAGGTAAAAAAATACTAACTTTATCTATTCAAGAACTTCTCTAATTTCTCTACTACAATATTTCACTAAAGGAAGAGATTTTGTAAGGCCAAGTATTACTCGTTTTGCTACATCTTACTTAACACTAGGGTGCCTTCATGAGAATAAGGGAGCTTTAATTGGAATGTTTACTAGTAATGAATGGAAGTCTAGCAAGTTTGCTAAAACAAATGATGGTAAAATAGTCGAAGATGTGGTTTAAGATAAGGAATTTTGGAAGAATGTCATAATTGGTTTGAAGGGTGCTTGCCTCTAATTGAAGTGCTTTGATTGGTTGATTCGGATCAAAAGCCAGCCATGAGTTTCATTTATGAAGCAATGGACCAAGCTAAGAAGAAGATACAAAAGGCTCTCAATGCTATCAAAAATAGGTATTTTATTTTGGTTAGCTACCTGTCTATGTATTTGTTTGTTAGGATGACGATTCTGAAATTCAGAACATAAAACTAATTCAATGTAATATATTTTGGTTGGTTATTTGCCTTTGTGGAACATCATTGATGAAAGATGGACCATGCAACTCCATAGTCCTTTGCATGCTGCAAGCTAACCCTCAAATGAATTTAAAGTAGATTTGGAAGTGAACAAGGTCTGATGGAATGTATAACTAGGATGGTGGAGGATGAGGATGAACAAACTCTCCTGGATGTTCAAATTGATGATTTTAAAAAACGAGCAAAATATTTTGGTTTTCCCTAGGCTACTTGGTCAATTAATTTACAGACTCCAATAGATTGGTGGGAGTCTTATGGTGATGAGTATCTTGAACTCCAAAAATTTGCCATTCATGTATTGAGCTTGACATGTAGCTCTTCCGGATGTAGCGTAATTGGAGTTCCTTTGAGATGGTAAGTTAATGTTAAAATATATCTCTAGAATAAAATTATTAGTCTACTAGTCCACTACTTGCTTATCATATTTGTCTTTGCATTTGTTTAGGTCCACACAAAGAGAAGAAATAGGCTAAAGCAAAGCACAATGAATGATGTTGTTTTTGTTATGGCTAATTCAAAATTAGCTAAGAAGCAAACAAGAAAACTAACTCAAATTATTGTTGATGATTGTTCATCCAATGAAGATTAGATTATGAAAGATGAGCATGAGCATAATGAAGCATTGGATTTGGATGAAAACTTGGTTCCACTCGAAGTTTAGGAGGTTGAAACTTTACATAATCATGATTTACACATGACTGATTTGAATGGTGAAGGAGATGGAAATGATGGAGTTAAAGGTCTCTATGCAGATTATGAATTTAACTTACAAGATTATTTGGTTTAGATAGATTATTATTTTGTTACTGTTTTGTATCTAGGAAGGAGTTACTCATATGTAACTAGGGTGTGGTGTTTACACTAATTATGTACTTTTTTTTTTATATATTATGAGGTTCAATTATGAATTTTGAGTGAGATATAGTGATTTTATGTGTGTATATAAATTTTCATAAAATTTGTAGGATCTTACAATCTGTTACGATCACCCGATTTACAATTCATATTTCTCTTTCCGATCTTGAGTAAGATCTTGATTTTTACTATCATGGTCACCATAACTTATTCGAAAGTGGTGCTGAAACAGTGAACACAAACCTAGGAGAAATGTTTTAAAAAGAAAAACCCTTCAAAGACAGTAGGTCTAGTGGGCCAACACAGTTTTGAAAATGACTCTAGATACCATGTTAAACTCTAGGAAAATAGAAACATTGAGCTGAAACCGTTCATTTTTGTGACAACACTAGTACTTTATCTATATCGAGAAAAAAAATCAATATAATAAATAATGGAGTTTTGATATCCTCTATTAACAAAAATATGATATGGAAATAAATAAAATGATTAGGATCAGTTCCTTGTTTCTATTATTATAACATTTTCAAAATAATGTATATTTGACAATATATTTACATAAGTCTTGGATTTGTTGAGAAGAGCTAGATTCTGTTGAACTTCTGTTGTAGGAGCCCAGGAGGGCACTAATTTGCTTGATTTATGTAGGAATGATGTGATTTTCAATGCTTTTATTAATTATTGTAATATAACATTCATGGTTAAGGAGATAATGATCCTCAATGTGTGTTTAAATATATTTAATTTGAGAGATGGGTAGAAAAAAAATACTGATTTCTTATTGTTAGTTATAGAGTAGACTTGTTTATTTTTTTTGGGTGTGGGAAGAAAGAGCAATATATTTGTGTCCTTTTTGTTATCTTAATAATTTGTTTCATAGAAAGTAATTAGTCCAAACAGGGGGGTAAATTTTGTCCGCTCATTATTTTACTTGAATATTATTTTACAGTAGTATTTGTATTTAATGTGGGAATAGGAAGAGAGAAAATTTGGCTGTAATCAAGATTTGTGCCTCACTATTGCAACTGATGACTCTGGCCTTGGTCCAGACATGACATCAAGCCCACTAATACTCTTGGTTTTTTTCTGCAAAGCTGTTTTTGAACTTTTCACACTAAATACTTGAATCTTTCTGAACAAACTGTGATTTAGTTGTAGGCAAGACTTAAATAGATTATTCACATGAGCCTTTGGGGAATGTTGTACTAAAGCATTTATATTTATATCATTCATTAGGCAATGATAATGGTGGTGTGGAGTGGTGTATAAGGGAAGCACTTATGATTCGTCCTAAAATTAGTTGTGCCACTACAATTGCCGGTTGGTTCTGCAGTTAGAAGTTCACATATCCTGCTTACAATTGTTCCTTTAGTTTTACTTTCCATATATTTTTCTGCAGGAAACTTTTAAGATTGACTACAATGGGCAAGAATGCTCTCCAGAATTAGAGTGTTTGCTTCATAGATTACAGAGTGAAGCTAATGGGCAAGAAAATGCTGTACATGATGGATTTTCTAGTAAGTCAGATGTCCATGGTGCAACTAAAAGGTGTCAGCGTGTGTTCTGCGATGTCTTAGCCTCTGAGAAGTTTAGTTCATTATGTAAAATACTGAAACCTGAAACTGTATTTGACTTTAGCCTGATAAACTCAAGGATGAAAGAGCACGCTTATGAACAATCGCCTACACTTTTCTTATCTGATCTTCAACAGGTAATTTATAATAATAGCTTGCCTCTTGTTACAGTTTTTACATAGCTATGAGTTTCCTTGAGAAAGTTTGAAAAATTTAGATTACTGAATATGTGATTTACCTGAGTGCCATGATGATGGTGTGCTTGTTCTTTTCTTTTGAGTGAAAATCTTGCTCTTAGTTTTAGACATAGCAATTCATGAAAACTCAATCATGAATATTTTTTGCACCCAATGTCTTGGATTCAATTGGCTCTTATCTTCCTCTAAGATATCCTTTAATTGGGAACTAACGCAGTGAAAGAGTTCCTTGGTTGCCCTTTAAACAGAGTTACAGTCTAAATAGGTTTTGATAGTAATTCACGAAAACACAATCAACAATCATGAATATTTTTTGCACCCAATGTTTTGGATTTGACTGGCTCTTATCTTCCTCAAAGATATCCTTTCATCAGGAACTAAAGAGTTCCTTGGTTTCCCTTTAAACAGAGTTACAGTGTAAAATTTAGAAAGTTAATTTTCCTCTTATTCTGAAAAAAAGTGAATTGTAATTGCACGACCAATTTAAGTATTCAGTCAGGTTCTGGGTTGTTTATGATTGAGCTTTGAAGCTACAATATTGCTTGTTATTTAGTAAACTGTTGGACCAGGTTAAGTTCTCATGTCTTGCTTCAAGGAGGACTAGTATCTAAAGAATAAGCTGATTTTCAGTGATTTCTATTGTAATTGAATGGTATAATATATACAAGTGAAAAGGAATGAGAAATTTCACTCATGATTTCTTGGTGTTGGTTCCCTTTAATTGGACTACTAGTCTGTTTTTAATTCTTTGATGTGATTATCCATGTCAAATTTGGAAGCAGCCTGTTGTTTCTGTGTTTGTAGTCAAATAGATGTGGAAATGGGGTTACACATTCTGTGTCAAGTCTCACACCATTTGAGAAGTCCTCATATGTTGTCAGAGTTCTGCGAGACTGGTCAATGTGTTTATTAGAGTTAAAGAGAGAGAGAAAGAGAATGAGAGAAAAGAGATTAACATGAAGAGGAACCACTTTGAATTTGTCCCTAATAAACAAAAAACGTGTAGAAGAGGTTTGGTAAGATTGATCCACCGTATTTAGGCTGAGATATAAACATTTGCACTAAATTTTCACCAACAAAGAAAAGATCAATCATGTGCTTGGTTCGAGCATGAAGAACATGATTACTATCTAAGGCCATTACACTTTGATTACTGTAATAGATAGCAGGAGGACCATGTTATATGCCTAGTTCTTTAAGAGGAGTTTTGAATCAATATAATTTCAGCATTAGTTTGAGACCTGGCTTCAGACACGTTTTTCTTAGACCACCAGGAGATGAGATTTGATCCAGGAAAAATGACAGCACCAGAGGTGGACCTGCAACCATTAGAATCTGTAGCCCAATCTACATTACCAAAAGCTTGTAAGGGAAAAGGAGAGGCAGAGTCATAGGAGTAAGATGAAGACCATGTAAAATACTACCTATCATATTATTCATGCACCTGTGTAAAATACTATGTATCATACTACTTAAGATGAACACCATGTAAAATACTACCTATCATATCAAATTCAAATTCTAAAATGGTACGAGAGCCTGCTTTGGATCTGTTATTGGGCCACCTATCATATTATTTATGCAACAGTGTTGAGCTGGGGGGGCGGGGGGTGGTGTATTTGGAAAATTCAAGTCTTACACTGACTGGCGATAAGGCCAAAATAGTGTATATGAATAGGGATAAGCCTTAGTTTACAAGATGGTTTTGTAAATGAGTTAGGCTTAAACCCAAATTGTTAGAATACTCTACAGGCAGTGAGAAGGTTGATCCATGATTCCTTGGCCTAGATTTGATACACCCAAATCAGATATAATCAGACCATCAAGAGCTAATTAATGAGGGCCGACAAACTTGTCTAATTTAGGAAAAAAGGTTGTTCCTAAAAATTATATCAACTACTATATTTTCTAAGATGAATAAATTATTTTAACTCCTATCAACTTGATTGCATCAGAGCCATCCATTATCTTTGCCTAATCAGAACTGTCCATAATCTTCAGGGTATTTCTTTACAGTGCTTGTTAATTTCTAGCCTGAGTAGGTAGCAGGCGAATTTAATTTCTTATTTTACATGACTCGGCCTTGTTGATATTCTTAGGTTTGGCAAAAGCTTCAAAATACTGGTCATCAGATTGTAGCTATTGCCAGGAGCCTCTCCAACCTGTCAAAAGCTTCATTCTGTGAGCGGGTAAAGAAAACTCTTGTTAATTCTTTGCCAGTTCCATAATTTTTTCTTTGGTTATTCACCTTTAGCTGCGTTACATCTTTTTTTTGTCATTTATAAATCATATCTTTTCTATATTGTCAGGTGGGGATTTCTGCGCACAGATCCTTTGTAGACGAAAAGCAAGTGGTAAGAGTGTCAATTTTTTATTCTGATAGTTCATGTGTTGATCATGCATATATCTGGATCAAGTAAGCACCTTTGATCTTGTAATCAGATAAAATTTGCGCATATTCCTAATCCTCTCACACTTTTCCACTATTCTATGCACATATACAAGAGAGTATTATTTTAATCTCAATATCGGAAGTTGCAGTTTTTGTACTGTAAGATTCAGTATAAAATAAAATACACGAATATGCCCTGGTGTTTTTTCAAACAACAAGAAAGACGAGCCATGTTTCAGTTGTGTAAAAGCATGAAGTAAAACCCCAAAGAGTCTTTTAGCTCAAGTGACAGAAGTCTCTCTCTGGACTATATAATGCAAACTTTAAATTCCACTGAGGCAGCTTTTAACTTTGGCTTACTTTTCCTTGTTGATCTCCCTTTTAACCATTAATAATAAAGAAACAAATTGCAACTCTTTTTTCCTTGGCGCCATCTAGCTACACTGAAAATGCTGTCTATTATGTGACAGAGACACTTTATGTTGACTGTTAATCAATTCTGATTGACAGCACTAGAACTTATACAAAAAATGATTGTCTTTTTTGTTCAGTTTTGTCTTGGCTATATCATAGATTAGAGATTCATCGTTTCTAGCATTGTTGCATTATTCTGCATGATCAAAGACCAAAGTTGATTCTATTATCTTCTCTCTCTTTTTTTCTTCTTGATTTCATCTTAAAAACTAAATGAGTGAAGAATGAGGTGTGGTTGTATAGTATGGCCAGAATTTATCGCTTATCAGTCCTTTGGTAACCCCACCCAATTTAACTTGGGCTGAAAATGGATCTGAATGCTAACATTGGGCTAACCTTCACTCCAATAGAAAGGGGAAACGAGCAGAAGCATATTTAGTCTGCCATCCCTCAGGGCAAATCCGTGTTCATCACAGGCTCTGCTGGGACTGGTAAAACCCTATTGTTTGAGGAAATGAATTACTGAAAAAATGACCTATATGTGGTTTTGTCATACAATAAGATCCAATTTGTTTGGACTCGTTAGGTTTGGCCCATTACCTTGAGTGAGGCCGAACATGTACACCTTTTGTTATGAAGATGTGATCTTATCCACCGATGGGTCTTGTTCTAAGCCCAACCCTCTTGTCTTAGGGTAGGATATCCAGAAACCTTAAATCACGGGAACTTCCCCTTTTTGGTGGACAACCTATGTTGGGCTGACTAAGCCCACTATCCTACCTAACAATTTCTTAGGTTGAATGCTTTATAAATATAATTTTATCTTTATAATATACAAGAATGAAAAGATTAGTCCCATTGTATTGGGATTTTCCCTACCTTTAAAACATTATTTTCCTCCGGTTGAGAAGAAAAGATATGAGAACTGTAGTTAATTTTTCCTCTGGCATCTAAATTTTGCTGTGATGACAACACACTGGTGACTAGTTTGATTTTTAAGACCTGTGTCTTTAAGTATCTTCCTAGGTTTTGTAAGTTTTAGCTATGCATGGTGTATGCGATTGTTTATGTTGTTCAATCAGTACCAAATGCACTTCATTTGATATGAAATTTTGCTTGAGATTTCTTAAACCGGTGTTGATTTTTTTATGTTATGTCAAATGGCTCTGTAACCAGGAATCAATCTCTCACATGAAGCCAGAGAAGACAGTAGCATGTGTTACATCCAAAACTGGCAGTTGCAGGCATTGTGGAGACAAAGCAGAAGGTGTAGACTGTTTGGTTTGTGATTCATGTGAAGAGATGTATCATCTGTCTTGTATAGAGCCTTATGTGAAAGAAGTACCCCGCAAAAGCTGGTTCTGTGCCAATTGTACTGCCAGAGGAATTGGATGTCAACATGAGAACTGTGTGGTGTGTGAACGGTTGAATGTCCCGAAGACACTGGACAACATTGTTGGCAAGGAAAGCATCCCTACAAAAGAGGAAAAACCGAATGAATTGGAAGAGAATCCAAATTGTACTTGTGATGGGATTCCAGTTTCCATAGGTGGGAGACATCCATCTGTCTGCAAAACTTGTAAAATAGCGGTGCGTGGTGGAAAAATAAAAATATGTGGTCACTTATTTTGCCCCAGTAAATACTACCATGTAAGGTGTTTGTCAACTAAGCAGCTTAAGACATACGGTCAATGTTGGTATTGCCCTTCTTGTATTTGCCAAGTCTGCTTCACTGACAAAGATGATGATAGGATTGTACTCTGTGATGGCTGTGATCATGCATACCACGTGTACTGTATGAAACCTCCGCTAAATTATATTCCTACAGGGAAATGGTTCTGCATAAAATGTGAACCCGGGATACTAGCAATACGCCAGGCAAGGAAGGCATACGAGAGCAAGAAAGGGAAAATTGGTCCGAATGATTTAAAGCCAAATGAAGACATTGACCAGAAATGGAACAGAAAACGTGGACGGGAAACCGACACAGTCGGAGGAATGGACATGCTTATAAATGCAGCAAATACTCTGAAATTTGAAGAGAACATGAATGCAATCCAGATTGAGTCAGAGAGAACATTAACATAAGGGCGTATCTGCAAACTGCTAATGCCTCAAATTTTATACTTCCTGCATTTGTTTTAGATAACTGATTTTGTTAGGCTGTAAAACTATGGTAGATTTTGCTGACTTTTGGATACATGCCGTTTGGTGAGAAAGGGGATTTTACAGGCCAGAGAGCATAAAGCATCAATAGAAACTGTGATGCATTAAGTTTTGCTCCTTTTGCAGGTTATATAGCATTGTAATATATGTGGTTGATATGAAATTTAATTGGCTACTTTGCTCCATGCAGAATATAATGTTCTGATTGTCATGTTTTAGCAAGTCAATGTTCTTTAAATTAGAATAATGTCGATGTCCTGTTTGTGGATAACCAAGAGGGATGTTTTTATCCGTTTACATTTCAATGTTTCAGTACCAATTTCTTACAAGCCTTGAACAGCATTCTGCATCTGATGACTCATTCGATGAATAGGCAATTGTTTCTTGCACCCGATCAATTATGACTGACACCTGACGAATGTTTAAAACTTCCATTGTGCTCTTCTCTTCTTCACTTTGAAAAATAGTGTATGGTGAGGTAGAGGAAGTTCATTGTTGTGGTGAAGCTTTGCTTTGAGCTGCAGAAGAGGAGGTTACATTCATTGTTGTGCACGGACGTTCAGTTTAAGTTTCGTTTGCCAAGGTAATGAGTTAACAACAACATTTTGGAAAAAAATATCCGCAAGTCAAATGCCTATTATGGATAAAAATATCTGGAACCACTAATACTGTGGATAAAAATATTCGGAAGTCATTTCTCAACTGCGGATAAAAATATCCAGAAGCGATTCTTGAACTGTGGATAAAAATATCCGGAATGCAATAGTGAACTACGGATAAAAATATGCGGAAATCAATAATGAACTATGGATAAAAATGTGTGGAAGTCAATAATGAATTATGGATATCCAGTAGGCATGACAAGTACCTTGACTTCTTCGACGATGGTTCCTTCTCCGACTTCATAAGCTGACTGTGGGGGTTGCTGCTGCCTGCGATGATGAAGGTCACTGACGGTGAAACAAACGAACGAAGATGACGATGGCTGATGGTAGCTGTGGCTGTTGCTTCACGCACAAACGAATAAGAAGAAGAATAGGGTTTGATGCATGACATTAGGTGCAGATCACACTTTAAGGTATTTTCAAATTCATTAAGGATAGTTTCGTCTTTTCCTATATGTGATTGGGTGCCAGTTTAAAATGATCGAGTTCAAAATGATCGGATGCAGGGAGAATCAACAAATGAATAACTTTGGGGATGTTTGAAAGAGTTTCTTCCACACTCAACGTAGTTTACAAAAATTAGTTTCTTCAACTCTAAATTTATTTACAAAAAGGTAGGATTTTTTCAGCTTATTTCCGTAAGCTTCACGGTTGAGTTTATGCATAAGTTCTCTTGTAATAATTTTTTTAAAAATAATTAAGTTGTTTGTCCACACACACCCTTTTCTCCTTTTTCTTCTCTAGGAATTCGGGAACTGCAACTTAAGATTACGGGGAACTATTTTCTTTTCTTCTAATTAGGAAGTTATAGACTGATTTATTATCATGTTTTGCGTTAATCTAAAGCCAATAAATTTTATGATTTAAAAAATTATTAAGACTTTTAATTAATGATTTTATTATAAAGTAAATAAAATTACAATATCAAAGTCGCTTTGGCCGAGTGGTTAAGGCGTGTGCCTGCTAAGTACATGGGGTTTCCCCGCGAGAGTTCGAATCTCTCAGGCGACGAAACTCATTTTTTAATTTTATAGTTATTTTATTCCAAAATTTTATAGTTATTTTATTCCAAAATTTTATAGTTATTTTATTCCAAAATTTTATAGTTATTTTATTCCAAAATTTTATAGCTATTTTATTCCAAAATTTTATAGCTATTTTATTCCAAAATTTTATAGTTATTTTATTCCAAAATTATCCTTATGCAAATATTTTAGGTGTTTATTGCTTTCGTTGAGAGTTGCAATGATGATTAGCAGTGGATTATGATTATTCATGATAGTTTTTGTTGCCTTCTGGTGTTGGTGGTTGGTTTCTGATAGTGGTTGTGAGAGATTTTTGGTGGTGAGAACTTATTTTGTTTAAGTTAAGGTATAGAGTTTTTTTTGAATTTATAACCCGTAAATGTTTTGTATTGTACCATTCGAAAGGTTTTTTTCTTGACTTTCGAAATGTAGAATTCAGAATATAAATTTGTTTTCTGAATTCTATAATTCAAAATGTTTTTTTTTATAAGTATAAAAAAAAAACTTTCGAATTATAAAATTAAGAATAGAAATTTGTATTATTTGAAAGGCTTGTTCAAGATACACACAAGTGTTCTGGATCCTATAATCATACAAAATCATTTTGAACTATAAAATATGGAATACAAATTTGTATTCCAAATTCTATAATTCAAAAGTCACTAACTAACTAGACAAAAAAAAATATTCTTAATTATAAAATTTACAATACAAATTTATATTATGAATTATGCAATTTAAAAAATATTTATGTGTGTAAAGAAATTTTTTTTAAATGTAGAATTTAGAATAGAAATTTATATTTCAAATTCTAAAATTCAAAATGTTTTTCTGTATCTTGTACATGACTTCTCCATTACACCCAATCTCAAAAGCAAAATTACAGCCAACAAGAAGTCACTCTTAATAATGGTGGAAGAAAATGAAGGGAGGCTCAAGGTGTGCGTAAGTACTGAAGAAGAAGAAGAACGGAGATATGCACCTTCTCACTAATGGAGGAAGAAAATGATGAGAGTTCCGATCACTGCAATTCGGCTCAACAATGGAGGAAGATGATGAAAAGGACTTATAGAGTGGTGCACAAATGGAAGAAGTGCAGGAATTTAAGTTTCATTTTAATTTCATTATGGATAAATTGAATTTTTTATCAAAAGTATGGAGTTATAGAAAAAGGTATAGAAATGTAGGGAAAAAAAAGGTCCTAGAACAAATGTCCATGACACTGAAGTTTGGAGTGTGATTAAATCACTGAAAACCAGCTTTTGAGTTACTTTATTAACTTCCATAATTTCTAATGTTCTTGCACTTTTCAGAATTCGGAATTTACAAAAAAAGTCTTCCAATTTCACATTTAGGAAAAAAGGTATTTAGAAGAAAATATATCTTAGAATAAAGATTATATACAAGGAATAATTTGAAATAGACTTTTAAATATTTTGAATTATTTATTTTGTAATACCTAGGATAAAATGTATCATTAAACAATGAGGTTTCTAGAACGGTGTAAAATTTTACAACCAATGCAACATCAAATTCATGTAACAGTCAATAAGAACTATTCTACAGAGGCTCATACTAGTTCCTAAAAGAAGGTCTCAATAATACAAGTCAGCCATTTTTATCCTAGAACTTATCATTTTTTTTTCTCTATATATATATATATATATATGAGAAACAGGAAAATGAATAGTCATACATATAGAAAGACAACAATTTTATCTTCTAAAAGACCAAAGAATAAAGAATAATGGATGGGGTCTCGAAAGCAACGATCATCAAAGAAGAATTACATTTATACCAAAATGAGGTTCATCAAGTCATGAAAAACTCAAATAACACTTATTGGTAAAGCTTTTAGAGTAAGGCAACTCCAATTAAAAAAGAAAAGCTACCAATATATTTTTTCTAAAGATTTTAACACAAGTAGTCAATCTAGGAATGCCATGGTTAGCATAATTTATGATACATTTCACAAATTATGTTCTAGTAACTTTCCAAATGACAAAAATCACATTAGAAGTTTTTTTTTTTTCATATAATCCTATGTATTAAAGTATGTAAGGATGGTGAACTCATCTACACTATTGGATTAACAACCTTTAGAAATATTTCCAGACAAATCACATCTAGAATCAATCATAGATAAAATGATGGAGGTCCATCTAAGTTACCACTACCTCAGGCTAAGACGAATGAAGCAAAGGGAACAAATAAGAATTTTTTTTTTCTTAGTCTTGTACGTACATGTATATACTAGAGTAGATTTCACAGTCTTATGTTTTGGCTGAACTTTTTTAGCAGGTTTGTATTCTAAGTTGAGTAGAGTAGGGTTTATGTCAAAGGCATTAAGGAAGGGCTTGCTTTAAAGTTAACCCTAAGCGGAGAAGCATGAAACACCTAAACCCTAAACAAGCTAGGGTTATGAGCCTTGGGTTGCAAGTTAGGTGATGACCATAATTTTATTGACACTTAATGGCTTTACTCATAGATTATTGGATTGAAATAATGAATAAATATATTGTTTTAATTAAGATTCATATAATTAAGTTTAGTTGGACCTTAACTATTATTTGTTAGAATTAGAGACCTTAAACAAGAGGGAGTGAATTGTTCTTGAAAGATTTTCGCAAGTATTGAAGGTAGAATGAAAAGTTGTGAAGAATTGATCAATTGAAAAATTGTTTTTAGTTTAATTCCGGAAAATCAACTTGTTGTTTTCATGAAACAACTGATTGTTTATACTAGTAGATTTGAAAAACAAAGTTAAAACAATTTAATGAGTGTAGGGACAAAGAGATTCACACAAGATGTTTATACTGGTTCACTATTAACAAAGAGATACATCCAATCCTCAACTTACCACTGAGAATTCACTATGTAATCAAACCTAAATTACAAACCACACACTAAAAGTGATCCTGAATCCTTCAAGAACACACACCACTTTTGGAAAATCACACAGTTTCTAGAAACACCTTGTGAAACTGCAACTCACCAGAACACATAGAAATACAATGTTCAAGGAAGAAGGGAATAGAATACACCTGGGTAAATCAAAGATTAAAGTTTCAGAATTACAAGATGATCAAAAAGCTCTTTGAAATATTGAAATTTGTTTTTGATTAATCTCTCTTTCTTAGTTAATGCATAGGAGTGTAAAACAACATTTTTATACTCCAATCAAGTGGTTAAAACAGTTAAATCAAAAACTAAAAGTTGTTGGAATAATTTAAAACAGATTGGAACATCCTAACAGAATTTTGTTAAGGTTTTCAGAAAAATAATCAGTTGAATTCACGAAACAACTAGTTGAATCGTTTGACAACAAAGTCAAGCTTTTCAAATTCATTTTAAAAGCCATTAAGTGTCAAACAACCGATTGAATTGACATTTCAACATGTTGAAATTTCACACTCTTTAGAAAAATCATCTTTTAAAAAAGATTAAGATTCAATTAACCTTGGATCATCTTAAAGAGTGGATTAACAATTCAGAGACTACTAGTCACACTCAGAAAACTAGCAACAAAGTCTTCAAGCATTCCTCTTGGATTTGGAGACATCAAAGCACCTTGTTCAACATTATTTTTGTTAATTTTGTGTTTTTAGAGTAAATGATTTGAAAGAAGTGTCTACCTTTGCGAATGAGCCAAATATGCAGAAGTCCAAGTTGTTTCTTTGAATTAAAACATAAACAAATATTTGAGGAGATTTTACACAAAATAGGAAAGATTTTTTCAACCTAAGTAGGAGTTGGATCTTCTCCACCAAAAGTGGTGCTTCCACCATGTAATGTAAATATGGTTGCTAGTTTATGTCCTATTTAAGGAAAGTAAGGGAAACACACAAAAGACATCAACATCTTTGAGTGTATAATGCTTCCTTTGTTTATTTTTCTGCATTTTTTATCTTTGTATTTTTGCCTCCATATGGAAGGATAAACCTTTTTGGTTGATTCCTTTGTAATTTCTCATTGAGTTATGAGGTTTCGATCAATAAAAGTTTCATTTTTCAATTCTTTACAACAATTGTTTTAATATTCTAATCTTCTGAAAAACTGATTTTTGTGAGAGGTTGTACTTAAACGCATTGAGAGTATTCCTTATCTTAAAGTTTGGTTTCTTAGTTGGGTGCATGATTCAAGAGAGAGGAGATAAACATTTTCATGGAGTATATGCTTGGAACAAAATGGGTACATATCAAACCAGTAGAGACGTGCTTTATTGGTGAACTTCAATTGAATCAAATTGACACAATTATACTATCATATCTCTAGCCTTAGACAAGTCTACGTTGAAATCATTTGAATTTGACAACAAAACAATAACTATCAAATTTGGCGTTGTTTCCGGAAAATCAAATTTGAATTTAGTTATCAGTTTTTTTTTATCTACATAATTTTTTTTATTATTTCATTTGCAATATTTTTTTTTGCATATCTAACTTTGTTTTCTTTTGAATAGTTTTATTTATTTATTTATTATAGTTTATAAAAAAAAGAAAATAAAAATATATGATATTCTTTATCTTATTTTATTTTATTTTTTTTATATCTTATATCTTTATCTTATATTGATTTGTCATATTTTATTTTTCTTATGTCTTATATCTTTATCTTATTTTGATTTGCATTATCTTATTTTATTTCTTTTCTGTTTTTATTCTTGTTTTTTCCATTATTTTTTTCTATTTTTGTTTTTGTTTTTATTTTTTATTCTTAATTTCTATGGTTTTCCATTTTTATACTTTTTTACAAATTTTTGTTTTGTCTTCCTTCTATGCTCTACACAATACCATCACCCATCCACGGAAGCAGCTTTACCATGTCACATGCCCTCCAGACCAACCCAGTTCCATCCACTATTTCAAGCCTTCTTCATCATAACAAGTTTGCTTCATAGTTGGCCAAGGTATTGCATGCCTTATCCAGACCTTCCAAAATGATTTCAAAAGCACCTTTGTCTTATAAAGTATGGACAAATATGGTTTTTCTGTTTTCAGGCTTATAATGATTGTTAAAAACAAGAAAAAAGTTTTAGGATCAAAGGGGCTAAAATGTGGATTATAATGAAAGGTAGGCTACTAATATGGCTAGTGGCTAAAATTAAACAAAGACTGCCTCAATCATATCAGTTCATGCATATAAATCACAGTATCAAAATAAAGAATCAAGCTAAGTTTTAGAGTATATGAAAACATGAGTAAAAACACACTAAAAAAATAGCAGTTTACGGTCTATTAAATGATTTGTTAGACAGTCTATCAAATCAAGACTCAAAAACTCACCAAGGATAGTCTATGTGAAAGATTCAACCTGAAATTTCTCATAACCAACTTATTTTTCAATTTTTAAGAAAATAAAAATAACAAAAATCAAGAAACCAAGATTTACAAGAATTATGAAACATGACAACCATTAGATGATCCTAAAAGGCTTATTTATTTTAACAGAAGCAAAAAAAATAAAAATAAAAGACACAAAACAAATCAAGAAAAGATAAATCCTAAACTATGATTCTCTTCCAATACACCTAATAAATTTTTCAAAAGATTTTATATTCGTATTTTCACTATAAAATGATGTATAAAAGATAAAGTTGTTTTGTGCTACATAAAAAAGTGTCAGCCCAAAACACAGTCAAACTAAGTTAAAGCATTGACACAAAGACATGAATTAACACATAAGCTACAAGGTCATATTCAAGAATGCTATAAATAGAAGATTTCCATGTAGAAAAGAGTAAAGATTATAAACAGATACTTTAGTTAATATATCATTATTCATAATTAGAATCATAATTTTTTTTAATAAATATATATACCATTTCTAATACATTTTCATAAATTTTATTGTTGAACGACCTCAGATTTTATGTTTTTATATTGAATTTCAAATTAAGAAATGTAGTATAACAAAATCATTAAATATAAATTGATTAAAAATTAATTTTAAAGATAAAAAATAATTAATTATTATATTAATTAAATTATATATTATTTTGAAGAATAAAAAATTACCAATATTTAAAATAATTTCTAAAATAATATACAATTTAGTTAATATAATAACTAATTATTCTATTTTTAAAATTATTTTTTATTTAATGTTGTTTTAGTAGTAATGACTTTTTTTTATAAGTTTGAAATTGGTTTCCAAAATATTTCAAAATTAAGTGTTGTATTTTTATTATTATTTTAGTAAATTTTATAATCACTTTAATAAAATTCTAACACAAGATGTGATATTGAAAAAATTGTTAAAAATATATTAGTTTATTATTTATGCAAATATATCTTTTTAAATATATTCTCATAATTTTTATTGTTGACCACCTAAGATGGAATTTTGGGCTTGGCTAGACTTCTAAAACAACTATATGATTCTGCCCTTATAAAAATCTAAAAGAACATATAGTATTAGAAAAAAATCTAAAACAAGGAAAATTAGTCAAATTGTATATTAAATTTTATTAAGGGAATAATAATTATTAAATTATATGTAATTATTGTATGCAATATTTGACGATATTGTACCCAATTATATACAATTAATTTAATAATTATAGAATCTCATGCTTAGTATCCTACCTAATTATATTGTAATTTGGGGAGAGAAAATTCATATATATTTCTTATGCATGAAGTGACACATAAGAGAATAAGAAACATCTCTTCTTACCATTTTTTATCATTTTCTTATATGGTATCAGAGCACCGATCTTTGTGTCCTGCCTCTCCATTTTTATCCCCTAAATAAAAAATCATGTCTGACAAAGAAGGCACCAGTAATGAGTCCGATAGAAACCTCGTACAACGCTTCAGTGTCGAGCAAATTCAGCAATTGGCAAGGGCTATTTACTCGCTCAACAATAACGGTAAAAGTGACACGTTTGTTAGCTCTGCAGGTCTGCTTGCCCATAACTCCTCTTCTAATTCTGCTTTTACGAAACCATGGATTTTGGATAGCGGAGCAACCCATCACATTGCATCTGATTCACAATTTTTCACACACACTTCATCGTCATTTATTTCAAATGTTAATCTGCCCACAGGCTCAACTGCGCCCATCTCATCTACAGGCACAATTAAATTCAATGACCAAATCACTCTCAAAGATGTTCTTTGTGTTCCTTCTTTTAATTTAAATCTCATGTCCATTAGTAAGATAACCAGTTCCCTAAATTGTTGTGTCGTTTTTACTCCACATGGTTGCGTTTTACAGGACTTGGCTACGGGGAGGATGATTGGCTCGGGTAAACAAAATGTCCCCTCTTCCAAACCAAGCACACGCATCTCAAATATCAACCGATCCTGATTTATGGCACAAGCGCCTTGGACATCCTTCTCCGGCATGTCTACAACTTGTATCTTCCTTACTACCTATCCCTATCAGTAAAAATCTCATTCTCATTCATAATCATTGTAGTATTTGTCCCAAAGCTAAACAGACAAGGCTACCCTTTCCTTTAAGCATAATAAAATCTCATTCTCTATTTAATCTATTGCATTGTGACATTTAGGGTCCTCATAAAACCCCAATTCATTTTGGAAAACGTTTTTTTCTCACTATAGTGGATGACTATACATGTACTTGGCTATTTCTTATGAATCACAAATCTGAAACCCAACATCTCTTAGAGTCATTCATTACATTTGCACAAAATCAATTTCAGGCATCTATTAAAACCATCCGCGTTGACAACAGACTGAAATTTATTTCAATGTATGATTTTTTTCTCAAAAAGGGTATTGAATGTCAACGCACTTGCGTTTACACTCCTCAAAAAAATGGAGTAGTAGAATGCAAACATAAACATGTTTTAAACACAGCACGAGCCCTCCTATTTCAGTCCAATTTACCATTAGAATTTTGGAGAGAATGCGCGCCATCACCTTTACTAAAAAATAAATCACCTTTTGAGCTACTATATAATCAACCACCTTCACTTTCTCACCTAAAAACTTTCGGTTGCCTCTGTTACGCAACTGTTGTTTCACCTAAGCAAAAATTTGATCCGCGCGCCCGACAATGCATCTTCATTGGTTATCCTCACAGTCAAAAAGCATACAAATTATTTGATATAGATGCATGCACTTTTTTTACAAGTCGGGATGTCATCTTCCATGAAAGTGTTTTCCCATTCTGCCAACAGTCACAGACACAATCCTCACCTCCATTACAAGGTATTTTGCCCACTATTGACATTGACTTACCCACTCCTGTCCAACATTCACTCGATCAACCTTCTTCTCTTACTCGTCACAATGCACCTGAACCTCCATCAAACCAACCTTCTTCTCCTACTCGTCACAATGCACTTGAACCTCCATCAAACCAACCTTCTTCTCCTACTCGTCACAATGCACCTGAACCTCCATCAAACCAACCTTCTTCTCCTACTCGTCATAATACACCTGAACCTCCAGTAGACCAACCTTCTTCTCCCATGCCAAGAAGTTTAGCACCCATTACCAAACCTTCTCCAACCGACCTTCTTGTTCGACGATCCAGTCGCACATCAACCCAACCTTCCTGGCTTCAAGACTACGTAACGGGATCCCAAGCCAATCATTCGACCACTGGCCGACCAAATGGAACCAGGTATCCTATGCATCATTTTCTTTCTAATACACGATTTTCTTCTACACATAGTGCATATCTTGCTAACATCACAGCCACCAAAGAACTTCACACTTATGCTCAAGCTATCCTTGATCCAAATTGGCAAAAAAGCAACGGACGAAGAGCTTTCCGCCTTGCAGCTAAATCAAACGTGGACCTTGACATCGTTACCCGCTAGGCAGAAACCCATCGGATGCAAATGGGTCTATAAAATAAAGTACAACTCAGATGGTAGCGTCGACAGATATAAGGCGCGCCTTGTCGCAAAGGGGTACACTCAGATTGAAGGTGTCGACTATTCTGAAACTTTTTCACCAACAGCAAAGTTAACAACTTTGAGGTGTCTTCTCACCATTACAGCAGCTAGAAATTGATTTACTCACCAGCTAGATGTGCAAAATGCCTTCTTACATGGCACATTGCATGAAATTATTTACATGGACTTGCCACCCGGACATCATCAACAGGGGGAGAACATTGTATGTCGACTCAACAAATCTCTTTATGGTCTCAAACAAGCATCTCGAACATGGTTTTCAACATTATCTCATGTGATTAAATCTGTAGGATTTCAACAGTTATTACAACAATTTCACATTAAAGATCTTGGAGACCTAAAATATTTTCTAGGGATTAAATTTTCTCGTTCCAAAGCTGGTATTTACATGTCCCAAAGAAAATATGCACTTGATATTTTGCAGGATACGGGACTCACATGTGCTCGTCCAGACAAATTTCCAATGGAACAATACCTAAAACTCACAACAGACGATGGAGAGTTATTAAAGGATCCAGTCAAATACAGGCGACTCGTGGGACGACTGATATACCTCACGGTTACTCGGCCTGACATAGCATTTTCGGTTCGGACCCTAAGTCAATATGTAACTTGCCAGCTCAACTTTTTTGTGACAATCAAGCAACATTACATATAGCAGCAAACCTAGTATTTCATGAACGCACAGAACACATTGAGATAGACTGTCATATTGTGCGAGAAAAATTACAAGCTGGGATAATAAGTCATTCATATGTACCAACACAGTATCAGCTCGCAGATATTTTTACGAAGGCATTGGGCAAGGAACGATTTTTGACGCTACGACACAAGTTGGGGGTTCTTGATCTTCACCTACCAACTTGAGGGGGAGTATTAAGGAAATAATAATTATCAAATTATATGCAATTATTGTATGCAATATTTGACGATATTGTACCCAATTATATGCAATTAATTTAATAATTATAGAATCTCATGCTTAGTATCCTACCTAATTAGATTGTAATTTGGGGAGAGAAATTCCCTATATATTTCCTATGCATGAAGTGATGTAATATACACATAAGAGAATAAGAAACATCTCTTCTTCTTACCATTTTTTATCATTTTCTTATAAATTTTAAAATAGAATATGATATTCTTTTCAAAGTTTGAAAACAAAAAGTAGTTTTCAAAATATTCCAAAATTGAATTTGATAATTTTACCATCATTTTAATAAAATTTTAAAACAATATGTGGTATTGAAAATAAATCTCAAACAAGAAAAATTGTATACTAAATTTTAAAATAGAAGATGGTATTTTTATGAATTTAGAAAACAAGATGTGGTTTTCAAAATATTCCAAAATTGAATGTGGTATTTTTTATCATTACTTCAATAAATGTTATCACCACTTTAATAAAGATCTATAATAATATGTGATATTGGAAAGCATCTAAAACAGGTCAAATTGTATACTGAATTTCAAAATAGAATGTGGTATTTTTTTTAAAGTTTGAAAACAAGATGTGGTATTAAAAAAAATCCAAAATGTTTGATTATAAAAAAGGAAATGAGGTGTAGCTCCAAATTAAAAAAAAAAATAGATATGATTTTAATAAGTTAGAATTAAACTGATATATAATTCCCAAAAGTTCAAAGGTAGCCTAACATGCACTATAGAGTCTTGATAAAAAAAATCTAACTATACCACTAGGATTCTGAACTAACAGAGACTACTTTTAAAAATAAAACCATCGTATGCAAGCCTAAACTAAAGACAAAGCTAACCAGATCAAAACTAACTCAAAGGAAAACGAGTCAATAATGAATTTACTCTATGTGAGATTTTGATCGAGCAATCTTGTAGAGTTCATTGCAATGAGTCCAATGGCGTGTACTCTGATTGTCAAACTGATGAGTAAGGATGTCAAAATCTTAGTGTCTGTTTGGATCAAGGGGTGCACTGTTCCTACAGACGGAAGTGAGGATGCACCCCCTGTTTGGATCCACAAATGAGAGGGTGTGAGAGGGCGCGGAAGGGTGTGAGAGGGGGCTCAGGCCTTCTTCTCAAAGTTGCGGAGAAGTAAGGAGAGAAGAGAGGAAGTGATTCTTAAATCTATAAAATTACCTATATATCCTCATTCTTTCATAATATTTACCATTCACATTCCAATATTTTTAAACTATATTGCACATGTCATAAAACATAAAAAATATTAAATATATTTTATTCCAAATATATTTAAATAATGATAATAAATATTAATTAAAATCATTTAATTTTATTTTAAATAAACTTTAAATATCCAAGAAATATTTAATATATTCATAATAAAAATAAATATATTAAATATGTTTTTAATAAAATGAAAATACCTATATACCTAAAAATATATTTATATATTTATAATAATTATTTTAAATTATATATTATAATAATCTAGATTTTGATTTATTAATGTGAATACAAAATTCATTTAAATATTTAACTTCTAACAAGGATTAAAATGTTATTAGTGAGGATGTCTTTTCTTTTCCTAATTAACATTATTATGTTTTTTATTTTTACATAATTTCAAAATTACAAACAAATTAACATGTCTTTATCTTTTTTCGGATAAAATGTAATGACTTTATATTATATATTTTGACAACTAGTTAATGTTCTAAATATCTATTTTTAAAAAATATATATATTTATTGATAATAATGAAAATCATTATTAAAAATAATTATATTTATATAACATAACATAATTTAAAGAATCATAAATAATATTCAAATTATGTAAATAAATTAACTTAAGTAAAAAAATAATAAAATTAATAAAATGTTAAATAATAAAATTATATTTAAATTTTAAATTATAATTCATTATTTCTTTCAATTTTACATTTTTTTGTTTTATTTATAAATTAAACTTTAAATTATTTTAATTAACTAAAATATAAAAAAATTAATTATTATTTATTCTTCATTTATATAGAAGGATAAATTTGTAATCTTACAACTTTTACTATTCAAAATAAATTATAATATTCTTACAACTATCACATCACTCACCACAATAAACTTTCCTCACATATCCACTCTAACATACTCCAATCCAAACAACCTCAACTTTTTTCACACTTCTACTCACCCACACTCTCAACTTTCCACTCCCCCACACCCCCTAATCCAAACAAAGCCTTAAAGAGAAAATAGAGAAAAAGAAAATAAGATTTTTAAAGAAATGATAGTTTTTTTTAAAATGAAACCTAAATAACTGGATTTATATTTATATGCTCTTTTAAATTTTAAATTTTAAATTTTGAATTTAACAATAATATTTATTATAAACTTTACACTTGAATTTATATGTGGTTTTTTTTATCAAATGAGTACATTTTTTTAAAAAGATTTATGAAAATGAGTAAACTTTTAACATATTATACAAATAAATTGGGACATAATACATTGACACTGGCTACATAGGAATAGGAAGTGGTATTTCCAATAACAAATTCTAATAAAGAAAAATCCTACTTTGTATATATAATCTTTTAATGAATTATATTTCACTTTTTATGAAATTTTTTACAATTATCTTTTTTTTATATTTCAGATAGACATTTATTTTATTTTAAAACACTTTTTTATTATTTTATTAATAAACTAAAATTTAAATACTAAAATATTATCATATATTTTCCAAAATATTCATAGATATGTAATACATAAGAATCACATATTAATTTTAATAATAAAAAATATTTATTTAAAAAGTTAAAAGATGCGAAGAAACTCTAAAAAGTAAAAATATTAGAAATTTTTAATATGAATTTATTAATCAAATTATTAAAAAATATCTCAAAATAAAAATATTTACATAAAAATTTTAAAATTAAAAAATTAACAAATAAAACCTTTGAATATAAAAAAGATGTACATAAAAGTTGAAAAACATAAAAATTGAAAAAATTAAAATGAAAGAGATACATTATGTGTACGGCTTTATAAAACTAAAAAAAATAAAAATAAAAAGTTGACTTTTGAGGAGTCTTTTAAAAAATATAAAAATCGTGTTTTTAAAACATAATTTTTTTAAACGGTTTAAGGCAGGGCTTACTTATTTATGTTACATTTTTAAAAATTTATTTATTTTAATAAATTTGAAAAACTTTATTACATATTTGAAAATACATATTTACTTGTTGAGTGAATATAATATATATGAGCAACAATAACTAAAAAATGCACTAACTCAATTTTCTTTTTAGGATTAATTCTCCAAAATATTAAAGGATTCTATAAAAAAAATAAAATTTAATGTATATTTTTCTGCATCCATACTAGACCACATTCCTAATGTCTTATTTTAAGAAACATGTATATGACAATACATATATGATTTAATATTTATAAACATAACTGTTAAAAAACATAATTTGAAAATAATTGCTAATTAGCTAATTAACCTTATCCATTTATATAGAGACAAATACATACACACTAACATTATTTATTTGTTTGATATAGAGGGTGGAACGGAGCATAGAGGAAATAAATGAAGAAAGAAATATATTTATTTTGAACTTTGAAGTTGAAAACAACAAGTGTCTTACAGCTTTAAGAACAAGTCCTTCTATCACTCCTCATTCACCTTTAATGTTTTAATATGAATTGTAACCATAACTTCTTTTACCACATTCTAAATGTACTATTATTACATATACTGTTAATTCTAAATAATACTTTAATTCTTTTCACCACCAAACCCACTAATAATTTGTGTTGGAATCACTAATTCCACACATAACTGAGATTAAAATAAATTATTATTAATCTGCAAAAGTAAAAAAATAAAATTTGGAAGAACAATTTTCAATTACAAGTAATGAATATATATGATCCAATATTTCTTTACTATTTCCATCTTTAATTGATGGACAAATGAAACACAAATAAACAAATAGTTTAGTATATTTAGATGATAAAGAAGAAAATAAGAAAATTGATATAAAGAGTGTTTATGATGAATCTGTACATAGGGCTTAAACTCCAGTTTGTGTGTCCAGGAAAAAATAAAAATGTATAATGAATGAAAAAGGTAATAGAGTCTGTCAGACAACCCTGTGACCATCCCAAACATAATGACTGGGAACGATCCTCTACAGCTAAGGATGAATCTAATCCTGAGAGAAGGCACACCAGCCGTTAATCACGCTCTGATCACAAGATCATGCTTCATCCACCAGACTTTAGTTCCTGTCTTCTTAGAACTCAAGGATACAGAGGTACGAGCCTATAGAACAGATCCTGTTCAAGTAAGGTCGTGACCAAGTGTATTAGGTGTCTCTTTATAAACTTGTTATCATTTCAAAAAGTTTTCAATGTGGGACTTCATCATGGCAAACTGTTGCCATGGTAAACACTTTCTTTTTTCTTCACAAAAACATCTCAGTAAACTACAGGTCTAGTAAAAGAAAGCCAGCACATTCCCACAAAAACATCTCAGTAAACTACAGGTCTAGTAAAAGAAAGCCAGCACATTCCCACATACATTCTTTCTTCCTCCTAGCTTCTTCATATTCCATGATGCCAAATATGCCATGTCTGGAACACTATCTCTCAATACTACAATTATCATGCGTTATCAACAATAATAAAATTCAAATTCAAAATATAAAACATTCAAAAATTACACACAAACTCACCTGAACTTCCATAAAACAACTCAGCAGGAGAAAAAAAAATTGAAAACACATTATTTTCATTGGTGGGTGGCAGGGCCCAAGACGAGGGTGTTGTTGCGGAGCTTGTGGTGTTCGACGCGCTGCCGCATCGGGCGGAGTATAGCGGGAGATGCAGCGGAGAACTTCCATGACAGCATCATTTGTCCACGGCTTGTGGGTGGACATCAATGGAAGGTCTTTGATTACCAACACCAGTGCTTACTTGGTTGGCAACTCAATACGAAAAAAATTAAAAAAAATTTGGACCATTTCTCGATTTGTGCGTGTCATCCTTGCGCAGGGGCCATGCTAATCTTCTCTGTATCGTTCCAATTTTATCGGATGTCCCCGAAGGGACAAACATAAGTGTAGTTGGCATCAATATAAACAATAATGTTTTTGTCACATTATATGGTGTGGGACTTCAACGGGAACTAAACATCTTGCAGCACTAGTGGAAGGAAAGTAGAGTATGCAGAGCAACATAATGGACTGGAAATAGAGAAGAAGGTGTAAAGGGTGTAGTTGTTTCCTAAGCTGAGCAGAGGAACATAAAAGTAGACCTGAAGGAAAATATTTTTTGAAACACACAATAAGGGGATTGCACTGTAAACACTGCTAACCTATCTGCTTTGTACCTACCCTTATCATTGCTCTTCTATTCATTTCATTTCATTTGATTTGACATTTTTCTAATCCTTCTATTCCTATTTATTTTTTCAGTGCATCTTTCTCATTATTTTTTGCTTTTATGTACTTTATCAATATTCATCATCTTTAATTGTTATTATATTATGTCAGTAATTTTATAAGCACAGAAAGTTATTGTAAAAATATATTGTTATATCTTTTAACAAATTGTTTTGACTATTACTTTTAGTGTTTTTTTACTATCCTTTAAATTATCCTTTTCCTATCCTTTTTTTTCCACTAAGTACAGATAGATTTAACATGTCCATTAAGGTGTAAACAAATTAATTTTTAGAATAATTATAATCTTTTCTATATGTTTAAACAAAAATATGTAAATTAAAGAAATTTTCACTTATAGAATCTATTGAATATATGTGTGCATTTAGAGTTATTGTTATTGTATTAAAAAATATTTATTTGTCTGATGTTATCAGAAGATGATGACAACATTGCACACCGGGTAAAGTGAAAAGATAGAATTGTGAAGTTAGAAGAAAAGGGTACAGAGCACAGTAATCAAAAGGTCTACTAGGCTACTGTAGGTGTTTAATTATATATGCAAATCAACTGTCATTTTATTTTCTCAAAAATTATTTCTAAACCAATTTATTTTATAAAAACTAACGGGAACAACAGTTTTCGTTTGTGTATGTGAAATTTTTTATTTTTTATTTATATATTTATATTTAATATTAAAATTTGAATAAATATTATAATTAATCCACTTATATTAACAACATAAATTTACAGTATATTTTTTTAATAAAAAATGTTATTATTATTATTATTATTATTATTATTATTATTATTATTATTTATATTTATATTTTTTATTTTTATCATATATGTATTTATATTTATTTAAATAAAATATAAATCTATATATATTTGTATTTTTTAAACATTAATTTATCTACATACATATGTTCTAAAGAATCTAAAATGTTAGGTTTCCAAATATCTTCACCTTTTCTGACATTAAAAAAAAAATATTCTTAACAAATATTTTTATTAATTAAATTATAACAATAATTAAGTAAATTAATATTATTTAAGTAAAAAATATAATTTACCTCTAAATATCTTTTGTAATTATGTATAAAACACGTCATTTGTAATTTTTAAATTTTTAAAAATTATAAATTTTATTTATTATTTTTTTACATGCGTATTCTTATTAAAATTAAAAAAAAATTATTAATATTATTAAGTATTATAATTTATTTCATTTAACTTTATGTATGTAGATTAAATAATAAGGATTGATAAAGCAGGGTTATAATTTTAGTTTTTATCATTATAAAGTTATGTTATTATAATGATTTAATAACAATAACAAATAATTTTACATTAGTAAGTGTACTCAAAATTTATTATGTTCTCATGCATATTATTCATATTTATTCAAATTAACTATGATATAAAATACTATAGTTTAATGTAATAAATAGTTTAATTTGTTTTGCATAAAAAATTAATATAAAATTTGAATTAAAATAAATAATTAAGAAACAAATAAAATATTAAAATTCATCAAAAGTTCAGTTTTAATTGATTTATGACTATTTAAAATGGTTTTAAAATAGTTGTCTTTTTGAATTGATTTAATTTTGAATATTTTCCTTTTTTTTTGTAATTTTCAATCATAATTAAATATTCACCTTAAAATCTAAAATAGTTTTTAAATGAGAGAGTTAAATCAACTTTTCTTATATAACGTTCAAATTAAAAATAAATGTTTTACATTTCTTAAATAAAGACACTATAACAGTATATTAGAAAATAAAAAAACTTTAATTTATATATATATATATAAAATAATAATAAAATAATAATAGAAAATATACTTTAACCATCTGATAATTGGTTTTACTAACTACATCTGCTTTCATTAAGTTTGATTCTCTGTTTTATAGATTCATATTGAAAATGTAAAATTATTATAAAATCAGTTTGATTTGGAAAAAAATTCAAATCAAATATAAAAACGATTATTTAATTTAGTTTTATTTTAATTAAAATAAAATTTAATCAAATTAAATTAAATTAAATAATATGTAAAATTATTAATAAAATGAGTTTAATTTATAAAAAAAATTCAAAATCAAATATAAAAGCTGATTATTTAAATTAAATAATATTTTATCTTATAACGAACATGAAGCACGTGATTCGGTGATTCAATGTTTTGTTTTGAAAATTTTCTTTCATATAATTGCTGGCAAACAATGCTTGGATAATCATAACTTCATACAGCTACAATATTTCATTTATAACAACCACTTATTTGATTTGACATTTTTCTATTTATTTTTTTTCTGCATCTCTCATGATTTTGCTTTTATGTACTTTATCAATATTCATTTAATTGTTATTATATTATGTCAGTAATTTTATAAGCACAAAAAGTTATTGTAAAAATATATTGTTATATCTTTTAACAAATTGTTTTGACTATTACTTTTTAGTGTCTTTTTACTATCCTTTAAATTATCCTTTTCCTATCCTCTAAATTACATCTTTACATTTTTATTATATTTAAAAGAATAGTTCACTTTTAAATTTTAAACATTTTTTTTTTAAATGTATCTTTTTAAAAATAACTAAATAACTGTATTTTTTGAATTACAATTACTATTAACATTATTAAAACATTATTATCATTAAGAATATATGTTATAAATCAGTTAACATTTCAAATTAATTCTTAATATTTAAATATATCAAGTATTATCATTTAGGTTAGATTATCATAAATACTTTCTAGTTAATTCAAAGAATCAAAATCATGAATAAAATTCAAGCTTTAAGCACAAAATACAAGATCCAATAATCAAGTTCATGAATATAAAAATTTAAGCTTTAAGCACAAAATACAATATCGAATAAGCAAGTTCATGAATTTAAAAATTCAAGCTTTAAGCACATTATACAAGATCCAATAATCAAGTTCGTGGATTAAAAATTCAAGTTTTAAGTATAAAATGACAATACCAATATCAAAGAGGAACAAAAATTCATATATAATTACCATACATCAGAATTTGAACATATTACTCTCAATCCTAAAGGAAAGAATTTGTCACTCATGGAGGTCATTATATGCACCAAATCCAAAGAAAGAGATCCAGAACGTTTTTTCCTTGACGACTGCCTCTTTTAGGGTTTCCTTCCTTTGGTTCTCCTTCTGGGTCATACATTTCTCTCTACCTTACACCCTTATTTAACCTAATTGGGTTTGGACTAAGTGACATCTCGCTCAAGTAAGGAATAAAAATAGAAAATCCTTATTCTCTGGAGCAACTTTTAGTCCTTTTCTCTGTCTTTCCTTAAATCCCTTAAAATAGCAAAAACTTAGGATTAAACAATTCCATTAATCTTATAACTTCAAAATATATTATTAGATTTTAATTTCTCAAATTAAGGTTGAATTATAACTTTATTAACAACTAAAATCCATAAGTTCCTAGCTTTCTTGCATAAAATCTCACTAAATTATGACACTTATCAACTCTCCTCAACCTAGAATCTTTCTTGTCCTCAAGCAAAGTAAATGAATCCAAACAAATCAAACTTTGGTTAAATTACCAAAACAACTCCATTCACTAAACAACTAATTAAATTAGAAAATTATGGTGCTTCCAACTTCAAATGTAGCAAGTGATAACATCCTCTTAATCTGGTTTGAATTTCCTTGCACATAGGATGAAGTTGGTGGAAGCAAATGAAGAATATGAGTCAAGGAGAGCTCCATTGGATTCATGGTTTCCTTGGAGTTGTCGTGAGCTGTTAGGAGAGTGATTGGTGAGGCCAAATCACTTGGAGAATGGTGAGAAGAGATCAAAGGCGTCTATCATAGAGAGGTTAGACAAGAGAGAGAATAAACTTCCAATTTGGCAGTATATCACTTATATATTTGATCTATCTTTTCATGAGTCAGGCACCTCAATTTATTGGAGAGAGGGTCGACCAAGAGCTATAAGAAATTGGTGGTAAAATTCAAACACAAAAGCTTTAAAATTTGGTGCCTAGAGCAAGTCACATGGCAAGTGTGACAAGGTGTAACCTGTGTGCCTAATTAGGTCCAGCGACCGACCTAGGGTTTAATGTGGGTTGTAGATAGGTTTAGAAACCTAACCCCAAACCCTAATCCTAGGTAGGCCAAAATACAAGCCAAAATCTTATTCTACTTTTAAGCAAGAAAATAAAATCCTACTCTAAAAATTACACTAGGTTATGGCACATTCAAACATATATAAGAGAGTGTAATAGCTTGAGTCCCAATCTTTTTGGATTCTTCAGACCATTGCCCTAGTGGTTGGTCCTGAGTTGAGGTCTCTTCTATCATCCCCTCCCTATTGAAGAGGATTTGTCCTCAAATCAAATGTTTCTGCCTCATCATCCGTGCTACCTACAAAAGGTGTTAGATCTATAACATTAAAAGTAGCATGTACTCCATACCATCTCCTCAGGGACTAAGCTTCAACTTCCTTTGCATAGGAAATCTATCTTTTCTAAGGTGAAACCAAATCCAATCTTCCTCATTAAAAACTTTCTCTCTCTTCCCCTTATTGTTATATTTCAAAAACTTTCCAAACAGCTATAAATCAAATTGATTTAATTGAATGGGAAACATATTATTAAGAAGATTTTTTTTTTAAAGCTCCATTAATGTATGTATTTTAAAAACTTTCTAGAATTGACTATAATTAAAATGTTGAAAGCGATTCTTTGTTTAAAAAATTAATTAAAGTCACTACAAGTTTCGCAATTATTTTTTAATGATCATTAGAAAACACTTTCCGAATAAAATAACTGAATTTAGAAAGGTCCTGTCCTGATATGTTAAAATATCTGTGAGAAGGAAGACATCACTAACCACTTTCAAAACAAAATAACTGAATTTAGAAAGGTCCTGATATGTTAAAGCATCTCTGTGAGAACGAAGACACTAATATAAAAACAAAAATAAGTTCACCTAGTGTGTTGAACCGTTGGTAAAATATTTAATATGTTTATAAGATCATTTAACATATTTAAAACTCTAACATCATCTAATATATTTAACATTATAAAATTGTCTAACAATAATATATTTAAAATTATAAAACTGTCTAACGTTAATAGTATTATCTGTTAAACTTTTTACCTTTTTGTACATGAAAAAACATTGTTATAAGTCCTAATATATCTTATAAAATTTGTTATCAAACCTGGTAGATTTACTTATTTACTTATCTTCATCTTCATTACACTATCTAGTAGGATATTAAGCCATTTAACTGTGATCATACGTTTAACGTCTGAAAAGAATCCATAGATGTCCAAATATTTTATTGGTTGTTTTTTTATAAAAAAATTTATGGCTGATTTAAATATGAAAATATTTGAATTTTAACGATTTTGTTGTCAAAATTTTGTAGACATGATGCAAAATCTATTATAATGTCTTTTTAAGAAAGAGATTGTGGTGACATAAAAATAAAGAAATGTTTATTTTATAAAATTTATTGGTACGAAATATTCTAAAAATAAATCATTTCTGAATTACATAATTCAGAATATATTTTTAGATTCAAAAATTGACATTATTTTTTATCCATATGCAATTTAGATTTTTTCTCACATGGAAATGCAAAAGGAAACTATGGGTGCCGAAAGAGAGTCCTTTCTCATGAGAAATTGTCACAATAATTACAATATCACATTAACATAACTATTGTGCCACACTTACTTCCCAATGAACTTTTTTGAGCATTGAGCTACTGAAAAATATACATACTGAAAATTCCTATATCTACAGCAACTTGGATAACCAAATATAACATTGGAATATTCAGATAATTTTGGCCCTTGTTTATATACCTTCACTGGCTTTCATCCTTTTCACCCACCACATAACGATTTTGAGTAGCACTCAGGCCAGATGAATGAAGTTGCTTTCTCTTCTTTACAAGATGTAAAGAGGTTTTCCTATCATCTTTAGCTTCCTCGTAATCAGGCTGCACAATAATAAACTTTGTTCAGTATCCATCTAAAACTGGATGAATATCCTTGGTGATTCAGCTTAAGCTTCAGAAGAGAACATGCATATATACCAAGCAAGAACCCAACTTTCCACAAAAACCTTAGACCCAAAATTAAAATGTAATGACAATTCTCATTTAATTCTGCTAATTAAAATATTGAAGTTGTGATCAATCACTGAAAAGTTTCTCCAAATACTACAGCTCCAAAGTGTGTTTTAGTGAATGCTTGATTTGTAGAAGTGTTTACCACTTTATTTAACCATTATATTTGAATGCCAATTATAGCAAGTCAATCAACTGGTTCTTGAATTTATCAATATAAATCCAAGGTCAGTACTGGATTATCTAACCCAACTACCAAGCAAGCACCATGAAGACACTATAAAAAAAAGATTAAGAACTGAATATTATTCTGACAATGAGTGCAAGGCGTACACATGTATGCACGTATATTGGGAGATTATCCTAATATTTATTGGTTATAACTTTGCTGTTATAAGGAAATTAAATTCCAATGAAATAAATTCATACAAATAAAAAAGGAAAGAAAATCGTTTGCTTAAACAATTACCAACCTTGAGAGCTAATGCTTGGTCAAAGCTTTCAATAGCATTATCTGGCTCACCAAAATTCAGTTGGGTTCTGCCAAGTGTGACCCATGCCTGGAAGAATCAAGATTGAAATGCATGCATTAATTATGAAACTGAAAGGTACTTAGCTAGTAGGCATGATTATCAGTGATTCAAAATCAAACTTCGGCATACTTTTTAGTTTAGACTATAACTCCTACAAATACAATTCACAAAGAATTTGATACAGTGATCATGTACCAAATCTAACATAGACATAGCACAGAAGCCAACCTAAAATCCAAGAAGGTTAGTCAACAAAGCATTCACAAAAAGTTAGAGCATTTTATCTCAAAATCAAGAAAAGTCTAATAAGGTTCTAGATCTTATACTTAGATTTTCAATGCTGATTCCTTTACAGTACTGACCAGTGACCACACTCATCACTTAAGCATATACATTACAAGAACAAATGTGTCAGGTGACAATGATACTGAATTTCAAATATATATATTCATACTACTAGTTCTTTGGATTTAACAAACAAAATAAGACAACCAGCCTATAATTGCAACCTGTAATTGGAGATCAAAATGAGGAAAGATCAATTATATGCATGAAATATATCACATACACAGGTCAAAGCTTTTCTGAGTTTAAGAACTTTCTGAAGAGAATCTTTCAAATTTCCCTCATCCGTTGTTAAACTTGATTATAATTTAGGCATAATTACTAACTGAAACAAAACAAAATTGCAGCACAGAATTATGTAGATAAATTTTATTAGTAGGAAGGAATTTTGCAAAAGTCACAATGTTTAATGGTGAATTCAAATAAAATAGTATCATACCTCAGCCCATGATGGGTCCAATTTAGTCGCTCCTGTCAAGTAGAGGGCATAGATTCTCAAATTTCAAGCACTTAACCACTAACAGTTTAAGTTATATACAATCAGCAGAAGCAAAACCCCAATAAATGTTTTACTTTGCAGAATTAAATATATAATAAATTGCATAATTTTTTTTTTATCAGCAATAATAAATAAATTGCATAATATAATGTTCATATGGGAAAGATGATTTTTCTACTTTTCTCACCAAAAAAACAAAGGAATTGCTATATTCAAATCACACCTCAGGAAACAGTTCAATTGTTATACGTAATTTAGTAATTTAAAATTTCATTAGATTAATTACACAAGATTAAAAAAAAATCAAGTTCTCAGACGCACGAATTAACCACAAAACACAGGCATTGACAAAGAGATAAAACATCACAAGACGCCGAATTTTAAAATTTGTTGGCAACAACATGGCCTATAAACCCATATATAATTGAAATTTAAGAAAAAAGAATCATAATAAATAAATCACATGTATAGGATTCTGCAAAGAAGCTGCCAAGTCAGAATGCACACATGGCTAGAGAATTAGGACAAGAAGGATTAAAACGGTTCGAGGAGATCTGGGAATCCTGGACGAGAGAAGGAGAGTCTGAGGAAGAAGTGAATAGAATAAACCGGGTAAATCAAAGATTAAAGTTTCAGAATTACAAGATGATCCAAAAGCTCTTTGAAATATTGAAAATTGTTTTTGATTAATCTCTCTGTCTTAGTTAATGCATAAGAGCGTAAAACAACATTTTATACTCCAATCAAGTGGTTAAAACAGTTAAATCAAAAACCAAAAGCTGTTGGAATAATTTAAAACAGATTGGAACATCCTAACAGAATTTTGTTAAGGTTTTCATAAAAATAATCAGTTGAATTCACGAAACAACTGGTTGAATCGTTTGACAACAAAGTCAAGCTTTTCAAATTCATTTTAAAAGCCATTAAGTGTCAAACAACCGGTTGAATCGACATTTCAACAAGTTAAAATTTCACACTCTTTAGAAAAATCATCTTTTAAAAAAGATTAAGATTCAATTAACATTGGATCATCTTAAAGAATGAATTAATAATTCAGAGACTACTAGATACACTCAGAAAACCAGCAACAAAGTCTTCAAGCATTCCTCTTGGATTTGGAGACATCAAAGCACCTTTTTCAACATTATTTTTGTTAATTTTGTGTTTTTAGAGTAAATGATTTGAAAGAAGTGTCTACCTTTGCGAATGAGCCAAATATGCAGAAGTCCAAGTTGTTTCTTTGAATTAAAACATAAACAAATATTTGAGGAGATTTTTCACAAAATAGGACAAATTTTTCAACCTAAGTAGGAGTTGAATCTTCTCCACCAAAAGTGGTGCTTCCACCATGTAATGTGAATATGGTTTATGTCCTATTTAAGGAAAGTAAGGGAAACACACAAAAGACACCAACATCTTTGAGTGTATAACCGCTTCCTTTGTTTATTTTTCTGCATTTTTTATCTTTGTATTTTTGCCTCCGCATGGAAGGTTAAACCTTTTTGGTTGATTCATTTGTAATTTCTCATCGAGTTATGAGGTTTTGATCAATAAAAGTTTCATTTTTCAATTCTCTACAACAATTGTTTTAATATTCTAATCTTCTGAAAAACTGATTTTTGTGAGAGGTTGTACTTAAACGCATTGAGAGTATTCCTTATCTAAAAGTTTGGTTTCTTAGTTGGGTGCATGATTCAAGAGAGAGGATATAACATTTCCATGGAGTATACGCATGGAACAAGATGGGTACATATCAAACTAGTAGAGACATGCTTTATTGGTGAGCTTCAGTTGAATCAGATCGCCACATGTTTAATCTGGTTTAACTCTGTTTGAGGATTGAGAAAAGACTAATCTTTAAAGAACTTGTGAAGAACTCAATGGTGGAAGAACTTGGGGATCAACCGCTATTTATTTTCTGTTTTAATCTCTTTTATATTTTCTGTCAAACAATTTGAACCCCTTTTTATCTTTATTGTTATTGGTAACTTTTCTTGCTTGCAAATAGATTTTGGACACTGATTTACTGATTTCACTATTGAATTGTTGGGAGATGACTTGGGGTCATCTAAGCACAATTATATTATCATCTCTCTAGTCTTAGACAAGTCTACGTTGAAATCATTTTAATTTGACAACAAAACAATAACTATCAGATTTGACATTGTTTCCAGGAAATCAAATTTGAATTTAGTTATCAGTTTTTTTTATCTACATAATTTTTTATTGTTTCATTTGCAATTTTATCTTTTTTGCATATCTAACTTTGTTTTCTTTTGAATAGTTTTATTTATTTATTTATTTATTATAGTTTATAAAAAAAGAAAATAAAAATATATGATATTCTTTATCTTATTTTATTTTATTCTTTTATATCTTATATTGATTTATCATATTTTATTTTTCTTATTTCTTATCTTATATCTTTATCTTATTTTGATTTGCATTATCTTATTTTATTACTTTTTTTGTTTTTATTCTTGTTTTTTCCATTATTTTAATCTATTTTTGTTTTTGTTTTATTTTTTATTCTTAATTTCTATTGTTTTCCATTTTTTATTTTTTTACAATTTTTGTTTTGTTTTCCATCTATGCTCTACACAGTACCATCACCTATCCATGGAAGCAACTGTACCATGTCACATGCCCTTCAACCAACCCATTTCCATCCACTATTTCAAGCCTTCTTCATCGTAACAGGTTTGCTTCATAGTTGGCCAAGGTATTGCATGCCTTATCTGGACCTTCCAAAATGATTTTAAAAGCACCTTAGTCTTATAAAGTATGGACAAATATGGTTTTTCTGTTTTCAGGCTTATAATGATTGTTAAAAACAAGAAAAAAGTTTTAGGATCAAAGGGGCTAAAATGTGGATTATAATGAAAGGTAGGCAACTAATATGGCTAGTGGCTAAAATTAAACAAAGACTGCCTCAATCATATCAGTTCATGCATGTAAATCACAATATCAAAAACAAAGAATCAAGCTAAGTTTTAGAGTATACGAAAACATGAGTAAAAACACACTAAAAAAATAGCAATATACGATCTATCAAATGGTTTGTTAGACGGTCTATCAATCAAAGTTAAAAAAACTCACGAGGAATAGTCTATGTGAAAGATTCAACCCAAAATTTCTTATAACCAACTTATTTTTCAATTTAAAAAAAAATAAAAATAACAAAGATCAAGAAACCAAGATTTGCAAGAATTATAAAACATGACGGTCATTAGATGATCCTAAAAAGCTTTTTATTTTAACAGAAATAAAAAAAATAAAAAATCAAAAGACTCAAAACAAATCAAGAAAAGATAAATCCTAAACTATGATTCTCCTCCAACACACAAAAATAAGTTTTCGAAAAGATTTTAGATTTATATTTTCACTATAAAACGATGTATAAAAGATAAAGTTGTTTTGTGCTAGATAAAAAAGTGTCAGCCAAAAAACAGTCAAACTCTGTTAAAGCATTGACACAAAAGACATGAATTAACACATAAGCTACAAGGTCATATTCAAGAATGCTATAAATAGAAGATTTCCATGAAGAAAAGAGTAAGGATTATAAACAGATACTTTAGTTAATATATCATTATTTATAATTAGAATCATAAATTTTTTGAATAAATATATATACCATTTCTAATACGTTGTCATAAATTTTATTGTTGACCGACCTCAGATTTTATGTTTTTGTCTTACTTACACTTCTAAAATAATTATAATGATTATTTTATAGAAAAAAAAGAAGAAGCAAGATTTGGTATTAAAAAAAAAGTTAAATATATTGAATTTCAAAATATATGTAGTATAAGAAAATCATTAAATATAAATTTATTAGAAATTAATTTTAAAGATAAAAAATAATTAATTATTATATTAATTAAATTATATATTATTTTAAAAAATAAAAAAATATTAATATTTAAAATAATCTATAAGATAATATACCATTTATTTCATATAATAATTAATTATTCTATTTTTAAAATTATTTTTTATTTAATGTCGTTTTAGTAGTAATGACTTTCTTTTATAAGTTTGAAAGTGGTTTTCAAAATATTTCAAAATTAAGTGTTGTATTCTTATTATTACTTTAGTAAATTTTATAATCACTTTAATAAATTTCTAACACAAGATGTGATATTGAAAAAATTGTTAAAAATATATTAGTTTATTATTTATGCAAATATATCTTTTTAAATATATTCTCATAATTTTTATTGTTGACCACCTAAGATGGAATTTTGGGCTTGGCTAGACTTTTAAAACAACTATATGATTCTGCTCTTATAAAAATCTAAAAGAACATATGGTATTAGAAAACAATCTAAAACAAGTAAAATTAGTCAAATTGTATATTAAATTTCAAAATAGAATATGATATTCTTTTTAAAAATTGAAAACAAAAAGTAGTTTTCAAAATATTCCAAAATTGAATTTGGTAATTTTACCATCATTTTAATAAAAAATTTAAAACAATATGTTGTATTGAAAATAAATCTAAAACAAGTAAAATTGTATACTAAATTTTAAAATAGAAGGTGGTATTTTTATGAATTTAGAAAACAATGTGGTTTTCAAAATATTCCAAAATTGAATGTGGTATTTTTATCATTACTTCAATAAATGTTATCACCACTTTAATAAAGATCTAAAATAATATGTGATATTGGAAAGCATCTAAAACACGTCAAATTGTATACTGAATTTCAAAATAGAATGTAGTATTTTTTTTTAAGTTTGACCACAAGATGTGGTATTAAAAAAAATCCAAAATTTTTTATTATAAAAAAGGCAATGAGGTGTAACTCCAAATTAAACAAAATAGATATGATTTTAATAAGTTATATATAAATTATATATAATCACCAAAAGCTTAAGGGTAGCCTAACCTCCACTAAAGACCCCTGATAAAAAATTTAACTATACCACTAAGACCTGATATAACCGAGACTATTTTTAAAGAAAAAATCATCACATGCAAGCTTAAACTAAAAAAAATCTAACCAGATCAAAATAAACTCAAAGAAAAAGTAACCAAGAATAAATTTACTCTATCTGAAAATTTGATCGAACAATCTTGTAAAATTCACTGTCAGGGATCTAATGACGTTATCTGATCGTCAAACTTATGAGCAAGGAAGTCAAAATCTTAGGATCAGTTTGTTTTTAAACAAAGAAAGGAAGAGAAAGGAGAAGTTGTACTGTTCACGAAGAAATTGCAAAAACCAAAGTAATAAAATATATTAAAACACAAAAAATGGAAAAAAATTTCACCTCCTAAACTTTCTTCGCACATTTGAGAAGAAAGTTCTATATACCTATATTTATTTAATTAATTAATTGTAAGTTACTTTTTTATCCTTTTCTATTTTAAACTTAAATTATTTTTATTTTAATTTAAGTAGAATTATAATTTAAATATAAAAATATAATTAAAATTATAAAAAATAATTATATTATATATATAATAAATTATAAAAATATTTTTAAGAATAAAGAAATAAATTTATATAATAATTATTAATTAGAAAAAATAAAGATAAAAATAATAATTTTTTATTTAATTTAAAATTAAGTTTTTATTAAATATTTACAATTATAAATATTTAAATAATATTTTAATTAAAAATAATTATAATTTATACATAAATAAATTAAATTAATTTTTTAACAATTTTTAAATGTAAGGACAAATATGTAAAATTACATTTTATCAATTAAAAAAAATACAATTTCAATCAAAACTATCACATCACTCACAAACTATCATTAACTTTCCTCACACTTTCCACTCTATTTACCTTAATCCAAACATCTTAACTTTCTTTACACTTTTCTCTTAAATCATCAAAATTCACTCTCATTTTTACTCTTTAATCCAAACAAAGCCTTAAGCTTTGTTTGGATTAAAGTGAGGATTTGAGGAAGTGGATTTGAAGTGATTTAAGAGGAAAGTGTGAAGAAAGTGAGGTTGTTTGGATTAAGGTATATAAGATGGATTTGTAGGAAAAGTTTATTGGAGTTTGTGAGTAATATGATAGATTTGAAAGATTTTTTAATTTTTTTAAAATGTTAAAAATATATATTTACAAATTTATCCTTACCTTACTAATTAAAAAATAAAATATAATATAATTTTGTATAGATTTTAGTTAATTTTTCTTTTTAATCAAAAAATTGTAATATTTATAATTGTAAAAATCATACAAAATAAAAACACAATAAATTTTAATATATTAAAACAAAATTAATCCATAATATATCTAGATATAACAAATACTATTATTTTATATTTATATTTTATTAAATTAAAATATTATTATATAAAATTTATTTTTTATTATAAATAATTATCTTATTTATATTAATAATATTATAAAATATTTTAATAATATAAATCTATTTAATATTTAATATGTTTTATTTATATTATATTATATATTTTATTTATATTATATTATATATTTGAACAGTTTTTTTTATAATTTTTTTAATGTTATTGCAGAGGAGGATAAAAATATAATTAAAGAAAGCCACCTGTCTTTCTTATTGTTTCTTGGCATTGCAGAAGGGAACATTTTTCCCATTCTCCGCTTTTTCATGGCAAATCGTTGCAAACACAAAAAGTCTTCGCGTTTTAATCCACGTAAACAGTATCTTCCTAGATACTTAGAAAAAAAAAATAGGATTTTAAAAAAATATGATTTTTTTAAAATAAAATCGAATAACTAAATTTCTACTTGTATTCTTTTTTTTAAATTTAACAATAAATATTCAAATCTCACTTTAATTATACAACTTCTATTCTAAAACTATTTTCCATCCTTACATTTGTTACAATTTTAATTTAACAATAATATTTATTATAAACTTTACACTTTAGAGAATTTATGTGATTTTTTTATCAATTGAGTACATTTTCTTTTAAAATTTATGAAAATGAGTAAACTATTAACATATTATACAAATAAATTGGGACATAATACATTGAAAACCGGCTACATTGGAATAGGAAGTGGTATTTTCAATAACAAATTCTAATAAAGAAAAATCCTACTTTGAATATATAATCTTTTAATGAAGTATAATTCACTTTTTATGAAATTTTTTACAATTATCTTTTTTTATTTCAGATAGACATTTATTTTATTTTAACACATTTTTTAATTATTTTATTAATAAATTTAAATTTAAATTTAAATACTAAAATATTATCATATATTCTCCAAAATATTCACATATATGTAATATATAAGAATCACTTATTAATTTTAATAATAAAAAATATTTATTTAAAAAGTTAAAAGATGCTGATGAAACTTTAAAAAGTAAAAAAATTTAATATGAATTTATTTATCAAATTATTAAAAAATATCTCAAAATAATTTACATAAAAATTTTAAAATTAAAAAAAAAATAACAAATAAAACCTTTGAATATAAAAAAGATGTACATAAAAGTTGAAAAACATTAAAGTTGAAAAAATTAAAATGAAGGAAATGCATTATGTGTACGGCTTTATAAAACTAAAAAAATAAAAAAAAAGTTGACTTTTGAGGAGTCTTTTAAAAAATATAAAAATCGTGTTTTTAAAACATAATTTTTTTAAACGGTTTAAGGCAGGGCTTACTTATAAATTTATTTATTTTAATAAATTTGAAAAACTTTATTACATATTTTGAAAATACATATTTACCTGTTGAGTGAAATAACTAAAAAATCCACTAACTTAATTTTCTTTTTAGGATTATTTCTCCAAAAATACATACACACTAATATTATGTATTTGTTTGATATACAGGGTGGAACAGAACAGAGAGGAAATAAATGAAGAAAGAAATATATTTATTTTGAACTTGAGAGATGAAAACAAGTGTCTTATAGCTTTAACAACAAGTCCTTCTATCACTCCTCATTCACCTATGATGGATCTGTACATAGGTCTCAAACACCAGTTTGTGTTTCCAGGAAAAAATAAAAATGTGTAGTGAATGAAAAAAGTAATAGAGTCTGTCAGACAACCCTGTGACCATCCCAAACATAATGACTGGGAACGATCCTCTACAGCTAAGGATGTATCTTCTCCTGAGAGAAGGGACACCAGACCGTTAATCACGCTCTGATCACAGGGTCATGGTTCATCCACCAGACTTTAGTTCCTGTCTCCTTAGAACTCAAGGATACAGAGGTACGAGCCTATAGAACAGATCCTGTTCAAGTAAGGTCGTGACCAAGTGTATTAGGTGTCTCTTTATAAACTTGTTTTCATTTCGAAAAGTTTTTAATGTGGGACTTCGTCATGGCAAACTGTAAACTACAGGTCTAGTAAAAGAAAGCCAGAACAATCCCACAGACATTCTTTTTTCCTCCTAACTTCTTCATATTCCATGATGCCAAATATGCCATGTCTGGAACACTATCTCTCAATACTACAAGTATCATGCGTTATCAACAATAATAAACTTCAAACTCAAAATATAAAACATTCAAAAATTACACACAAACTCACCTGAACTTCCATAAAACGAACTCAGCAGGGAGAAAAATAAATTTGAAAACACATTATTTTCATTGGTGGGTGTTGTTCAATGTTGAGGTTGCGCTGCCACAGCGGGAGATGGAGCGGAGAACTTCCATGACAGAAAAAAATAAAAAAAAATTTGGACCATTTCTCGATTTGTGCGTGTCATCCTTGCGCAGGGGCCATGCTAATCTTCTCTGTATCGTTCCAATTTTATCGGATGTCCCCAAAGGGACAAGCATAAATGTAGTTGGCATTAATATAAACATTAATGTTTTTGTCACATTATACGGTGTGGGACTTCAACGGGAACTAAACAACTTGCAGCACTAGTGGAAGGAAAGTAGAGTATGCAGAGCAACATAATGGACTGGAAATAGAGAAGAAGGTGTAAAGGGTGTAGTTGTTTCCTAAGCTGAGCAGAGGAACATAAAAGTAGACCTGAAGGAAAATATTTTTTGAAACACACAATAAGGGGATTGCACTGTAAACACTGCTAACCTATCTGCTTTGTACCTATCCTTATCATTGCTCTTCTATTCACTTCATTTGATTTGATTTGACATTTTTCTAATATTGTTATTATATTATGTCAGTAATTTTATAAGCACAGAAAGTTATTGTAAAAATATAGTTATATCTTTTAAGAAATTGTTTTGACTATTACTTTTAGTGTTTTTTTACTATCCTTTAAATTATCCTTTTCCTACTTTTTTTCACTAAGTACAGATAGATTTAACATGTCCATTAAGGTGTAAACAAATTAATTTTTAGAATAATTATAATCTTTCCTATATGTTTAAACAAAAATATGTAAATTAAAGAAATTTTCACTTATATAATCTATTGAATATATGTATTATTGTTATTGTATTAAAAAATATATTTTTTCAGATGTTATCAGAAGATGATACAACATTACACAGGGGATAAAGTGAAAAGATAGAATTGTGAAGTTAGAAGTAAAGGCTACAGAACACAGTAATCAAAAGGTCTACTAGGCTACTGTAGGTGTTTAATTATATATGCAAAACAACTGTCATTTTATTTTCTCAAAAAACTATTTCTAAACCAATTTATTTTATAAAGATCAGCTATTCTCTTTCTGTGTATCGTATTTTTTTTATTTATATGTATTTATATTTAAAATTAAAACTCAAATAAATATTATAATTAATACACTTATATTAATAATATAAATTTACAATATATTATAAATAAAAAATATTATTATTATTATTATTATTATTATTATGTATATTCACATTTATTTATATATATTTATTGAAATGAAGTGCAAACTTATCTGTAATCAATTTCGCTATATACATATATTTTAAAAAGGAGAAAACATTCATTTGAAATATTATGATTTTGCAATAATAATTTTTTTTTGAGATTAAATAAAAATTATATTTCATATATTTTTCACCTTTTTTAACATTAAAAAATAAATAAAATTATTCTTAACAAATATTTTTATTAATTAAATTATAATATATTACTTAAGTAAAAAACATAATTTAAATGATTATTTATAATTATGTATAAAACTCGTCATTCATAATTTTTGAAGTTTTTAAAAATTATAAATTTTATTTATTATTTTTTTACATGCTTATTTAAAAAATAGAGAAATCCTAATTGAATTCAAAAACAGATTTCACAACTCAAAACGTAATAAAAATTGATGAAAGCAAAAATTGTATGGAACTAAGAAAAAGTATAAAATTCAATGATGTAAAAATTAAAATGCACCAAAACTCAAATTAAAACAAACAACCAAAACAATTAAAATAAGTACTACACAGAATTGATAATAATTTTGAAGATATATAACTATATAACTAGATATTACTTGAACTTAAAGTCAAAATTAAAATGACTCAAATTAAAACAACTTGCACTGATTAAAATTGAAATAAGACTCAAACAAATGTAAAAACACACTATTTACTTAATGGAAACCTAAAAACATTTTATATGGATGGTTCAATAATAGAACACATTTGAACCGATTGAAAAACAACACCATAAAAAGGTAAGAAAAATGAATTGAAACAACTCTCATTTTATTTTTTCAAAAATTATTTCTAAACCAATTTATTTTATAAAAACTAGTAGAAATGCATCACTCTCTCGTTCGTGCATATGCATTTTATATATATTTTATATATATATATATATATATATTTATATTTAATATATTATATTAATAATATAAACTTATAGTATATTATGAATAAAAAATGTTATTATTATTATTATGTTTATCCATATTTTTTATTTTCACTATAATCATGTGTATTTATATTTATTAATATGAAGTATAAACTTACGTTTCCTATTTTTTAAACATCAATTTTTAAATTTATGTTCTAAAAAGAAGAAAACACTCATTTAAAATATTATGATTTTGCAATAATGAATTCTTGTTGGGAAACTAAATAAAAATTAATATTTCAAATATCTTTTACCTTTCCTGACATTAAAAAAAGAAAACATAATTTATCTTCAAATGATCTTTTCTCTTTTTTAATTTTGTATAAAACTCGTCATTCATAATTTTTTAAGTTTTTAAAAGTTATAAATTTTATTTATTTTTTTTACATGTGTATTAAAAAATAAAGGAATCCTAATTGAATTCAGAAAACAGATTTCACGACATAATAGAAATTAATGAAACCAAAAATTATATGGAACTAAGAACAAGTATAGAACTCAATGATGTAAAAATTAAAATGCACCAAAATCCAAATTCAGATTAGAGGTAAAACTCAAATTAGAACAAACAACCTAAACAATTAAAATAAGTACTACATATAATTCATAACAGTTTGGAGGCACATGACTAGACATTACTTGAACTCAAAGTCAAAATTAAAATGACTCAAATTAAAACAACTTGCACTGAATAAAATTGAAATAAGACTCAAGCAAATGTAAAAGCACACACTATTTACTCAATGGAAGCCTAAAAAAATTTCATATGGATGGTTCAAGAACACAACACATTTGAACCAAATAAAATTGAAAAACAACACCATAAAAAAATTTCATATGGATGGTTCAAGAACACAACACATTTGAACCAAATAAAATTGAAAAACAACACCATAAAAACAGTAAGAAAAATGAATAGAAACAATTCAAAACAATCAAGAATATAAATGAACAACACGAAACCAAGAAAAAGAAATTAGAAGAAGAATATAATTAGCTCTTGATGAATCAAAGATCTAGATACCAAATGATAGCGTCCTCTTCATCCGGTTTGAATTTCCTTGCAAATAGGATGGATTTGGCGTAAGCAAGTGAAGGATACGAGTCAAGGAGACCTCCATTGGAGCCATGGTTTCCTTGGAGTTTCCGTGAGATGTGGGGAGAGTGATTGGTGAGGCCAAATCACTTGGAGAATGGTGAAAAGAGATCAAAGGCGTCTATCCTAAAGAGGCTAGCCAATAGAGAGCATAAGCTTGTAATTTGACAACATAACACTCATATATTTAATCTATCTTTTCATAAGACAAACACCTCAATTTATAGTAGAGAGGGTCGACCAAATCATAGTTACGTTTCACTTTTTATTCTTATCACATTCAAATCTAACACTTCATATTTTTGTAGTAGACATTCTAAAAGAAAACTTCTAGTATGATTGGTTTTCGTGACATTGACCTATGAAACTCCTTTTGGAAAAAAAATTAAATACATTCAAAATATATAAAAATCAAAGCAGACGAAAATAATTAAATCAAAATCATTATTTTGAAAAACTTATGTTTTTCAAAATCTTTGGTAATGTTATATTTATAAAACTTTCCAAACAGTTATAAATCAAATTGATTTAATTGAATCAGAAACATATTATTGAAAAGATTTTTTTTGAAAGCTCCATTAATGTTTTGTATTTTAAAAATTTTCTAGAATTGACTTTAATTAAAATGTTGAAGCGATTCTTTGTTTAAAAAATTGTTAAAGTCACTACAAGTTTCGCAACTATATTTTTTAATGATCATTAGAAAACACTTTCCGAATAAAATAACTAAATTTAGAAAGGTCATGATATGTTGAAATATTTGTGAGAAGGAAGACATCACCAACCACTTTCAAAATAAAATAACTGAATTTAGAAAGGTCCTGATATGTTAAAGCATCTATGTGAGAACGAAGACACTAATATAAAAACAAAAATGAGTTCACCTGGAGTGTTGAACCGTTGGTAAAATATTTAATATGTTTATAAGATTATTTAACATATTTAAAACTGTGAGATCATCTAATATATTTAACATTATAAAACTGTCTAACGTTAATAGTACAAACTGTTAAACGTTTTTACTTTCATTGTACATGAAAAAACATTGTTATAAGTCCTAATATATCTTATAAAATTTGTTACGTAGATTTACTTATCTTCATTAGACTATTTAGTAGGATATTAAGCCATTTAACGTCTGAAAAGAATCTATAGATGTCCAAATATTTTATTCGTTGTTTTTTTATAAAAAAATTTATGGCTGATTTAAATATGAAGATATTTGAATTTTAACCATTTTGTTGTCAAAATTTTGTAGACATGATGCAAAATCTATTATAATGCATGTGATTGTTTGTGATAATATGTGATAATATCTTTTTAAGAAAGAGATTGTGGTGAATTAAAAATAAAGAAATGTTTATTTTATAAAATTTATTGGTGTGAACTATTTGCATGAAATATTCTAAAAATTCATAAATCATTTCTGAATTACATAATTCAGAATATATTTTTAGATTCTAAAATTCAAATTATATTTATAAATTTGCCTAATCCAGAATATATTTTTATATTACAAAATTGACAGTATTTTTTATCCATATGCCATTTAGACTTTTTCTCACATGGAAATGCAAAAGGAAACTATGAGTGGCGAAAGAGAGTCTTTTCTCATGAGAAATTGTCATGAGAATTGCAATATCACATTAACATAACTATTGTGTCACCCTTACTTCCCAATGAACTTTTTTGAGCATTGAGCTACTGAAAAGTATACATACTGAAAATTTCTATATCTACAGCAACTTGGATAACTAAATATAACATTGGAATATTCAGATAATTTTGGCCCTTGTTTATATCACTGGCTTTCATCCTTTTCACCCACCACATAACGATTTTGAGTAGCACTCAGGCCAGATGAATGAAGCTGCTTTCTCTTCTTTACAAGATGTAAAGAGGTTTTCCTATCATCTTTAGCTTCCTCATAATCAGGCTGCACAATAATAAACTTTGTTCAGTATCCATCTAAAACTGGATGAATATCCTTGGTGATTCAGCTTAAGCTTCAGAAGAGAACATGCATATATACCAAGCAAGATCCCAACTTTCCACAAAAACCTAAGACCCAAAATTAAATTGAAATGACAATTCTCATTTAGTTCTGCTAATTAAAATATTGAAGTTGTGATCAATAACTGAAAAGTTTCTCCAAATACTACAGCTCCAAAGTGTGTTTTAGTGAATGCTTGATTTGTAGAAGTGTTTACCACTTTATTTAACCATTATATTTGAATGCCAATTATAGAAAGTCAATCAACTGGTTCTTGAATTTATCAATATAAATCCAAGGTCAGTGCTGGATTATCTAACCCAACAAACATGCAAGCACCATGAAGACACTATAAAAAAAAATTAAGAACCGAATATTATTCTGACAATGAGTTCAAGGCGTACACATGTATGCACGTATATTGGGAGATTATCCTAATATTTATTGGTTATAACTTTGCTGTTATAAGGAAATTAAATTACAATGAAATAAATTCATACAAATAAAAAAGGAAAGAAAATCGCTTGCTTAAACAATTACCAACCTTGAGAGCTAAAGCTCGATCAAAGCTCTCAATAGCATTATCTGGCTCACCAAAATTCAGTTGTGTTCTGCCAAGTGTGACCCATGCCTGGAAGAATCAAGATTGAAATGCATGCATTAATTAGAAACTGAAAGGTACTAGCTTAGCTAGTAGGCATGATTATCAGTGATTCAAAATCAAACTTCGGCATATTTTTTAGTTTAGACTATAAGTCCTACAAATACAATTCGCAAAGAATTTGATACAGTGATCATGTACGAAATCCAACATAGACAGGACAGAAGCCAACCTAAAATCCAAGAAGGTTAGTCAACAAAGCATTCACAAAAAGTTAGAGCATTTTATCTCAAAATCAAGAAAAATCTAATAAGGTTCTAGATCTTATACTTAGATTTTCAATGCTGATTCCTTTACAGTACTGACCAGTGACCACACTCATCACTTAAGCATATACATTACAAGAACAAATGTGTCAGGTGACAATGATACTGAATTTCAAATATATATATTCATACTACTAGTTCTTTGGATTTAACAAACAAAATAAGACAACCAGCCTATAATTGCAACCTGTAATTGGAGATCAAAATGAGGAAATATCAATTATATGCATGGAATATATCACATACACACAGGTCAAAGCTTTTCTGAGTTTAAGAACTTCCTGAAGAGAATCTTTCAAATTTCTCTCATCTGTTGTTAAACTTGATTATAATTTAGGCATAATTACTAACTGAAACAAAACAAAATTGCAGCACAGAATTATGTAGATAAATTTTATTAGTAGAAAGAAATATTGCAAAAGTCACAATGTTTAATGGTGAATTCAAATAAAATAGTATCATACCTCAGCCCATGATGGGTCCAATTCAGTCGCTCCTGTCAAGTAGAGGGCATAGATTCTCAAATTTCAAGCACTTAACCACTAACAGTTTAAGTTATATACAATCAGCAGAAGCAAAACCCCAAATAAATGTTTTACTTTGCAGAATTAAATATATACTAAATTGCATAATATAAAGTTCATATGGGAAAGATGATTTTTCTACATTTCTCACCAAAAAAACAAGGACTTGCTATATTCAAATCACACCTCAGGAAACAGTTCAATTGTTAAACTTAATTTAGTAATTTAAAATTTCATTAGATTAAATACACAAGATTAAAAAAAATCAAGTTTTCAGACGCACGAGTTGCAGCCTTTAAAGCATTCCAAGTGTCTCCAATTTCTAGTAAAATTTGGGCTTTCTGTTCATGCAAAATTGGAACATCAGGTGCCAACGCAAGAGCAGCTTCCCATTTACTTAGTGCTTCCTGGTACTTCCCATCCTGGAAGAATAAATATGGAATTAACCACAAAACACAGGCATTGACAAAGAGATAAAACATCACAAGACGCCAAATTTTAAAATTTGTTGGCAAGAACATGGCCTATAAACCCATATATAATTGAAATTTAAGAAAAAAGAATCATAATAAATAAATCACATATATAGGATTCTGCAAAGAAGCTGCCTAGTCAGAATGCACACATGGCTAGAGAATTAGGACAAGAAGGATCAAAACTGTTGGAGGAGATCTGGGAATCCTGGACGAGAGAAGGAGCCTGAGGAAGAGGCTAACAAATTCATAATTGAGAGATTTTGTGTGCTGATACTCTAAGAGAAAGAGAATAACGAAGGGGGGATTATTGGTATGAGGGTCATTTCCCATCATTCTTCTTGGACTCTTTTTGTTCTTCCCTGTCATATCCTTAAGTTACTGTTATTGCTTACTATTCTTCCAACTTCATACATTGTGTGTTGATTATTGATAGTTCTATGAAGCAATAACCAACGTTTTTCACTTTCAGCTTCATTACAGTTTCAAGATTAAAATATGTAGATATATGTCATATGTGCCAAATTGCAATGAAGCCTGCGGGAAATAAAATTGATACACAACAAAAGAACCTGTCTTATTTATCCTTTTAACTATCAACAATCTATTGAATGCATAAAGTGACCAAATTCTGTATAAATTTTCGGGTCATTAATTGTGGAGCCAAAATAATCTTAAAGTGCAGTTGTCTAGATGAACCGAGAAAATGCTACTCCCAACTGTAAGTATGTCTAAGAGACTGCCACCATAATTATGTCCATATAGCTGAAATGCCAGTAACTTGCAAAAGGAATACTCATCAACAATAACTTGATTATGAATTGCGACTGTAATTTACTTCAAACAAACTTTATTCCAGATAGGCTAGCTTAATCTAGAAACAGCATGAAAAAAAAAAATCACTAATCAAATTGGAATTTAGAGCTAAACTTATCATAGCAAAATCTCAAAATCACAGACTTAAACAGACAAAGGTCTTGTTTGGATGATCTTCTCAATAAGCAATTATAAGAAGAACACAAAGTGAAATGAATTAAGCTTCTCTAATAAGCTAAAATCAACTTATACACTTCAACTTTTATAAATTTTCTCTTAATTAACTTTTTTAAAAACTTATTTTCACTTTTGCATGAGCTAATTTTAACTTATAAAAAAGTTTAGCTCATATTGCTTAGTTATTTGCATCTGTTATAAGTTCTCATAAAAAATATTACCCAGACAAGATCTAACAAGTTTCCATGTAGCTTATACTTGTATAAATTGTAAAAAAAAACTAGGACAAATAATAAGGTTGACATGAAATGAGAAGGAATTGCAAGATATATAAGGGAGACTGCAGGCAAGATTTTCACACTCTGATTCTCTAATTATGATTGCTATAAAAACATTTAAAGTCTTCCAAATAGCCACCCATAGTTAATGTTTTTAAAAGAATCCTTATACATTTCATTTTTTTTAAAAGGTCACTGTATTCTAACCATCATTAACATTAACTAAACTACAGGATCTATTTTAAAGCTCAGATGGAGACAAAGCATGGAGGCTATGAGTTTGCTGATAGCTTTATGACGGTAGTATGGTACACTAACCAAGGAGCGACTACTAAAAAGGTTGGGATAGTTTTCAACAAATATTCAAAAATGCTTTTCACCAAATAAGATATTTTTTACATTCTCTCAATTCGTGTTTACGGAGAATGGTGGATAAAACAGTTTCTTCTATCCGTTAAATAGAGTCCTGTAGTTTATCAAAGCCATTAATATGACCATATAGATTAACAAAATTTAATCTGTTGCCAGCCAGAGAGAGACTACTTCGAAAAAATTTAGAATTATAAAGTCTTTGTCAAAATCCTTAGACTACACAAACTTATTAAGAAAAGGGAAAACAACTTACACAATTACAAGGTAATACAACTTTACAGTCATCTAAACACGCATCACAAACCATTACGTATGTAAATTTTTTTACATCATACTAAATGTGACTTCTGATTGGTTTTCACTTGAAAGTATAAAGGTGTTTAGGATCCCAGTGTACTGGGAAAAAACCACAAAAGAAGTGCTTAAGGTATAGTAGTAATTGAACTCTTAAAAAAACTATTAGTATAAAACTTTCAGCCTCAATATTCAGGTTCAGAGTGGGAAAAAAACATGAATTTTCAATATAAATCACAAATTCAGCGACCCTTGTCTCATTAAATTGATAAAAGTTCAGAAAAACGATTCAAATGTAGTCATATTTTCCCACCCCAATTTCTTGTACGCAGCTTTCACAACTATAATTTAACTTAGTCTACCTTTCCCTTCTACAAAATAAATAATAAACAACAGAGCCTTAACATACCATAGCGAGCTTGTCTCCTTGAGCTTGAAATTCATTCGCCAATTGTGCAGCGCGAGATTGGTCAGGATCGGGAATAGGCACGCCATCTTGTGAATGGGGTTCGTCGTGATGCTCAAAGGGAAGGTCAGTGAAGTGAGACAACGTGGGTAAACAACGTTTCTTGTTCTTGTTGTTCTTCCAAGTCACTTTCATTTCCACTGCCACCTCCTTCTTCAACGTTTTTGGTTCTGCGAGTTCATGTGTATGTTTATGCGTGTCGAACGAATACGGTTTCTGCTCTCTTCTACCATATTCTCATAATTTCCCTTTTTCCTCTTCTGTGTTCTTCTTCACGGGCCTTCGTATTTCTCAATGGACAATTACTTTTTGCACTACATTATTTCTTCCTACACCTATCTTTTTTTGACACACATATTTTGCTCTTTGTAGTTTGTATCTTTTAAAAGCTCTCGCAACTACATTTTTGTATTTCTTCTCCACAAAACGTCAAAGTTTTAACAATTGTTGAAGATAAAGGTTTTGGATAGCATGAAATTAGGTATTTGATTGGTAAGCATTGGATGTGTTTTTTTAAACATTTTCGAGTAAAAGTTAATTTGTTACTAGTTTCTGAGTAATATTTATATTAGGTAGTTTGAAAGTTTTTACGATTAAATATTTCAAAAAATTTGTTATGAATTATATAATCCAAAACTAAATGATAAATTTTGGATGGTGCAGTGTATAAACAAATATTTGAAGTAAATTTGTTATTCTAGATTTGTCAAGTCGAAACGTAAAATTTATTATAGATTATACAATACAGATTGAAAGGTAATTTTTTATTTTGATTATGTAATTGTGAGCACAAGTTCAACACTTTAAGATTTTTATTAAATACTAAAAATAAATAAGTATAAAACATAGTCATGTTTCGATTGTGACACATTAATTTCGTTCAATAACTAATTAGGTAAGATGCAAGTGTTTCGTATGATAAATGATATGATATGGTGTAATCTTATTTTTATGTTTAGCATAACATAGATATATTCAAATGATAAATGCATAATTTAAGCTAACTTCATACTATGCGAATATATATATATATATATATATATATATATATATATATATATATATATATATTTTATGATGTAACTACTAATACATTTGTAAGCAATTTCAGAAACAATATAAATCAAAATTACGTTTTACTTTTTTTTTCTCTCTTGCATATAAAAGTAAATAAAACATGGCAGCAAAGATGTTAAAAGGAGTCAACAAAATGGGCAAAAGTAGAAATATGTTACAAAAAATATCAAACAAAATTCATTGTTCGAATTATAACCATGCTAAGTACATGAAATAATGATTGAAATAAACAGAAGTGGAAATGCATGTTGTTGTGTCGTGAGTGTTGATCATCTTCCATTATCAAAGTCAATTAATTCAAGTGTTCTCAAGCTATCATATCCAGTATTTTGTTGGGCACTACTACTATCACCATGTTCATTAGAGCTTTGTACCTCATGAAGCAAGTATTGACCTTCCTCAAAGTTTTTGCCTGTATTGATCCAAGGGTGTTTCTCTGTAAGCTTTATTCCTTCTAATTCCATTGCCACTTCCTTCATGCTAGGTCTTTCCTCACTTGTAAGTCTCAGGCACCTAGCAGCAAGAATAGCAACCTCCATAAGCTCCTGCTTGTTTTCTTCATCCAAAATACCCACCTGAAGAACATCAAATAGACGATCCTCTTTCAAGCTACATAGAAAGTGAACCGTGAGACTTCGTTTCTCTTCTGCCCTGTCAAAACAGAAAGGCTTCTCCCCTGTTAGCAGTTCTACAAGCACTACCCCAAAGCTATAGACATCACTCTTTTCAGTCAACTGGCTTGATTGCATGTACTCTGGGTCTAAATACCCAAAGGTTCCTTGCACAATTGTGGCTATTTCAGTTTGGTCAAGAGGAACCAATCTTGAAGCTCCAAAGTCAGACACTTTGGCAGTGTAAGTTTCATCCAAGAGTATGTTTGCAGTCTTCACATCTCTGTGGATGATGGGTATGGAAGCTGCTGAGTGTAGATATGACAGAGCTGCAGCTGTCTCTGTAGCTATTCTTAGACGCGTTTTCCAAGACACATTCACCACCCGTCCTTGATTATGTAAATAATCAAAAAGGGTACCATTGTTAACAAATTCATAAACTAGTAAGGGAACTTCTGTCTCTAGGCAACATCCCAAGAGTTTGACCACATTCCTGTGATTAATTTGTGAGAGTATAATGACCTCATTAATGAATTGCTCCACCTGGCTCTGATCCACTATTTTGGACTTTTTGATAGCAACAACTTTGTTATTTGAGAGAAGTCCTTTGAAAACTGTACCATAACCTCCTTTACCTATGATTAAGCTCTCATCAAAATTGTTGGTGGCTTTCTTAAGTTGCTCTGCACTGAAAATTGTAGTGGACTGAGATGAGTCTTCCCTAGTGGAGAGTTGTTGTCTCAGAATGATGCCTCCATTCTGCTGAAAGAACTTTTCTTTTAATTTAAGGACTTTCCTTTTCTGGTGTATCAAGTATAGCCAAGAAACCCCTATAAACAGAGCAATTAATCCTACACCTGCACCTGTTACCAAAAATATGAATATGAATAAAGTAATTATAAAATACGATAGTGATACAACCCTACTTTTTTTATAAAATATAATGGTTTGATATCATTAAAAAAATTACTTTATCATTCACTTTAATAATTTAATAATATATATATATATATATATTCATATTAAGTAAAAACAATTAAACTACTAATATATTGTTAACTAAGTGTTTGTTTTATATTTTTTTATAACAAGTCTTTTTTTAATGAGGACATAGCGTGGATATAGTAGACTTAAAGGTTTTAAGTTGATTATGCAAATTGTCAAAAGCTGACATGTTGAACCTACAAATTTGCAATTTTTGGTCTTTTTTTTTATTGTTTGTCAAAATATTAATATTAACAATTAATTAATATTGAATTGTAGTGTAATAAATAATCAAGAGGATATGAGTGTATTTACAATGTTATGCAATGCATGACTACCGTTATAAGACTTAACATTAAAGGAAGTTCGAAGCACATAACAATATTTAAGTTATTGTTTATATTATAACACTAATTAAAACGTATTTTATGTTGCAGTATTATGCTGAACAATTAAATTCAGAAGCAATGGATTATGTGAGGAATGCTTAGACCACATACTTCATTAGATTCTATAACTCTAGGATAGTTAATGAATAATATATAGATTTATAGATAAGAGTAAATAGGAACATATATTGGTGGATGTGAATCATTTATATATATATATATATATATATGATTTGATTGTTTTGAAAAATGTGTATCTGGTTGTTTAAAATATTATTGCATATCTGGATAAGTTTTTTTAAATGAAGAGATTGATTAAGAGGAGAAAATGCATAAAACAAATTGAACTAAAAAAAATCATCATAATTGTAGTTTATGAGTTACTATAGGCGCTGATTATGAAAAAAATCATTGCCTATAGTGGTCCATAAATTACGGTTTTGACTACAAAATAGTATAAGGAAGAGATCATGCAAGAAAAGGATATAGACGCGGTTGTAATAATCGTGACTTATTCCCTTCTCTAACCTATTAAGCAATTATATTATACAAGAAATATGCATTGGTTACTAAAACAATGGTTGTCTATAGTGACATTAATAGACTATAGTTCATAGTCGTAGTCTATAAGTCAAAACTATAAATGACTTACTCATAAACAATGGTTATAAAATCAGTGTCTAATGTCCTTAAAAAATTAAATTATTTTTTATGAGATTTTTACACTAGTGAAACTTATTTTATTAATTTTTTTTAATTAGATTATTGAATAGAAAATGAAAAAAATTAGTAATTATAGAGTTATATTAAAAAATTAGATTGTGAAAAGATCAGCAGGCTTGTGCAATTAAAATATTAGTGGCTTAAGGGAAGAAAAAGAAAACTGAAACGAAAATATAATTTGGTTACCAATGACGATCTTGATAAATGGATCAGCCTTCTGCTTTGGGTGGCATCCTCCGCCTTCTTTTGTCCCATTTCCGATTAGTCCGTCAGGACAGAAACATTCAAAAGAGCCAGAAGTTTCTATACAATGATCTTCACTATCGCAATTGTGTTTATTCCTTGTACACTCCGGAAAGTCTACAAAGGCCACATAAATGACCAGTTCAAAAGCACGCCGTAAGAAACTCCCTAATCCATTTTCTAGGAAAAAAATTGCTTAAACTAATGAGTACCTTTCGTTTGATTCTAATTATAATATAACTGGAATAACCATTATTGTGTCATTCATCAAATTTCTAAACAGACTTATAAGTCAGCCCACATCATGCTATATATATTTCAACGGCCGGCTGGTTGAACACCGTGACGTGACGTTGTAGTATTAAAAATTAGCATATTCGAATGAATCATTTGGGTTGATTACGATATAGGTTGAGAAAAATTTGCAAGTTAATTTTAGTCCAATTTCTACTTAAATTTGTCAGAATGTAGAATTAATGTTAGCATAATGAACTAATAAATGAATCAATTACCTTGGCAACCATGGAGAAGGTATGCGCTTCCCTCAAAGCCTGGATTACATTTGCATCGGTAACCATATTCATAGGGCGAATTCTCGCAATAGCTATTATCACTCTTGCATGCATAATCTGCTGTATCCATGGAAGCGTCGCACGTGTCGTTTCCTACACTCCAATCGATGACCATGAGTGCCTTATCGAACGGGATGCTCTTCAAATGATCGAGGGAGAAAGTGTAGTTGCCATTTTTGACCACAAAGGAGAAGCCGCACTGGTTGAAATCGGAAGTGGAGTTGAAATTGTTGAAGCTGTATGCTTGCAAGCTAATATTCTTCATCCCAGGAGGAATGTCGACCTGGCAACACCCTATGCCCGTACAGTTTCCGCTTCTCTGCATGCTTTCAACGCTGTCTAAGCTGTTGCATCTGGTCAAGCACCCCGTTGAAGATTCTGTGCCGTTGTGGAAACTGTTGAGATAGCCGTAAGTGTCGCAGCCTACGCTTACGAACTTGTTGTCCTCACTAGAAATTATGAAAGCCGGTGTGCTGAGAGTGGGTTCGTTACCGTGTGTTTGTACTCTACCAAGCGAATCGTTTTTGCAAACGCCGGCGATGAAGGTGAGCACGTCCATTTTACCGGCGAGGCTTATGTTGAGAATTTGGACGTTACCCTGAAATAAGGCTGAGTCTGTGCATGTAAGCTCCAAAGGATCCTCAAGAAAACAGTTTTTTTTATCGGTGGATGAATGGCCGATGCCAAACGGATACGGAATTGAAACATTTCCGCAGGAGTCCGGGCAGCCGGGCAGGGCTTGGCTGGCTGCTGCTAAAGCCATCAGTAATAACACGGTCAGTCTGGTCAGTTGCTTTTGCGTGTCCTTCAATCTCATTGTTGCCATATGTGCTCAATACCACTTTCGATCCAATTTATAGCTAAGAGAGGAATATAGATTGACCGGGCCAGCTCTTTCATAGACTAAAGTAATACCTTAGGGCTATAATCATTTCAAAAGAAAAAATAAAATAAAATTTATCTTACATTATAAAAAGCATAAAACTAATTAATCCTAAATTAAAAATAAAAATTTAGGAAAGAATGAGTTTTGTTGTTGGTATTTATGAGGGGCAACATGGTGCTTCATTATTGTTTGTAATTTTTTTCTTTTAAATGAGGAAGTTTGGAAGGGCATGTGTTTATATAAATATTTTCTGATTAACCTTAACATGAAAGTTAAATTGTTTATTTTATGTATTTATATATTTTTTTTGTTTGATTACTTTGTGTTTATTTTATTGTTTTGATTATTTATGTATTTATAAAAAAATAAGAGGTAAATTAGGAATTGAAATTAAAATTAAAATTGAAAATTAATACTATTACATTAAGGGAATAATTTATTTATGAGAAGTCGTGCCAAAAGTACTCTTATTTTTTTATCATCTAAGTCCTCTTTGAGGGTTATGTTTGGTAAATGTGTGAGGAAGTGAGGTTGAATTATTATTATTGTCTTTGTCGTTTTGATCATAACTATCAAGTTCTTGTGAGAGCATTGTGATAACTAGAAAAAAAATATAATGGAGAAGATGATTAATCATAAACACTATTAAAAAATCATCAAATAGAAACAAAATATAATTAATTAATATATTGACTAAATTGAATACTATTTTAAAAATTAAAAAAAATATTAATATTTAAATTTTTCTATTATTAATAAATAATTTTTAAATTAATATCTATTAGTTAACAAGATAACTATCAATTATTTTAATTTTAAAGTTTGATAATTAAAATTTTAGAAACTAATTAGAACGTGATCAAATATTAGTTATAAAAACAATATGGAAGTGAAATGCAGCCTCACTTTATTAAGGTTTTATAAAGTTTAATGATTTTTTCACCATAGTTGTGGCAGTGGCAGAGTACAGAATAAGAAGAAGGAGCTATCGGTAATAAAGGAGATCAGATACACTAAGAAAGAAGAAGAAGTTTCTATTTTTATTATTTTCAAATTTACACATGGCATACACGTGGATGAAGAATAAATAAAAGTGAGAAGAAACATAATAGCCAAAGAATGAAACGTGGCCCAAAGGTAAAAAATACAAAACTAATAAAACTTAAGAAAGTTGAATTAAAGAAATTGTAGACATGAAAACATAAAAAAAAAACTTCACACATGCTTTAAAAGTACCCAAAGACTTGGCATTCATATGGTTTATCAGAATATATACTTTGACATGTCAACACATGACAGTTAAAACATCACACACATGTTCATCTTTCCATGATAAATTCTTTTGTATGATTATATTAATTGGAAATTGACATGTTGATACACTGCATATATTATAAATCTATTTGATTAATTCTTTTTGACTTGTTCTGATCTTTGACAAAGGATACATATGTATCCCTTTGGTTCATATTTATAACTAATAATTGTACCTTTTAACATAAAATTATCATGTAGATGGCTGAAAAAAAATATTGATGTATCCACTGGGTTACCAAATAATTAAATATTTCCATTATTATTGTATAGCAACTTTTTATTATTAACATATTTAAATATGTTGAATTTTATATCTGTTAATTATTGGCGGAGACTTAACCGCTTAGTCAATATATTCGCCATTTTTCTTATCATGATATATGTTTTTGATGAAAACATAATAAAGTTGGATACATATTTTATTTTAATTGAAATTTTTTAAATTTCAGTTCAGTTTAAATTAATTTACTCTAACTTTAAAGCAAATGAATAGTTCCTTACCAAGTTATATGTCTCTTGGAGAATTGATAGTTAGGAAGGGAAAATAATTGAGAAACTCATTAATGGAAAAAACACTTTTACAACAGTTAAAACATACATTTCTATATTGATTTTACATGCTTTTTATATTCAACATAAAATGACCGTATTAGAAAATACATTAAAGTATTACTTTTATATGATAGATAACATTTTAACAATCATATAAAATGTGTTATTTTTTTATAACAGATAATGTTTTAATCATCATATAATATGTTAATTTTTGTGATGGTAAAAAATAAATTAATAATAAAAAATAATAATTTTGATGGGGTTATTCATTTTTGCATAACATAACATGTCATACATAATAAGCAGAATTCTCAAGTAAATATTTTTAAAATAAAATTTTAAAGATCTAGTACATAAATAATTATAAAATTAACTAACATTTAATATTCATACAAAATTTGATGGCAAATTCATGGAGCTCTTCTCGGAATCATGATCAAAGGGTGCGGAAGCTATGGATTGAAATGTGCAAGATCCTCCTAGGAGCTATGATGATCTTGAAGGTGCATGATGTGTATGGAAAGAGGGAGGTTCGGTCAGCCCTATGGTAGGTGATGAAGATGAAGATTAGATCCTAGAAACTAGGGAAAAGCAATGTATGGCACAATGTTGGCAGCATAACATTACTCTCATTAATCTTGAAAATACAAGAGCTAGGCATCTCCTTTTATAGGCTAAGCAGGTCGTAAATCCTAAGCTAAGAGAAGATGAAATGTAAGCCAAATGAAATGTAAATGTGAGGCACATGGGCACATGGGTGCACATGGGTTCACATGGCTACCAAAACCGTCCCTTGATTAGTGAAGGCTTATAGAAACCTTTGCTAATCAAGGTTAACTCCTCCTTAATTCTAATGTGCAGAAAAATAAACATTTGTCCACATGACTATGCTATTTACACCCCAATTAAAGCTAAATTACACTTGTTGGGCCTTCACGGAATTTGTGCTAGTAAGCCACTCTCCGATTCATAGCTTTGATCCAAGTCTTCTTGTCCTAGACGCTCCTAGCTTGTCCTAGACGCCCCTAGCTTGGTCTTTTTGTCCTAGACGCTCCTAGCTTGGTCTTAGACGCTCCTAGCTTGATCTTGGACGTTCTTGACTTGGCTCTTGCTTTTCATGAAAGGTTGTGCTTGGCCCTCTTCCATCATCCCCTCCCTCTTGAAAAGGATTTGTCCTCAAATCCAATGCCTTTGCTTCTTAGGGGGATGGTTGTGGCTGGATGGTGTCCATCATCTCCTCCTTCTTGAGAAGATCTATCCTCAGATTTGCAGACTTGATCTCGGATAGCAGCCTCTTGCTTCGTCAAGGTGTGTCCTCCCGGATCAAATGTCAATCTATGGGAATCTTGAAACAAAGCAAAGGAGTTAGTGTGAGCATTTGGAGAAAATTTAATTGTGTGAAGTTGCCATTTTTGTTTTTCTTTTGTTTTTGGCAACTTCTCACAATGTTTCCCTTTTGATGGTTGTATGTGTCCTCTAATCCTCTTATGTTTTCTAAAATTTCCAATAGTAGTTACTTTTCTCTTAGGCATAATTCTTTTAGGAGATGGTAACAACTTTAAAAGGGCAAGAGGACTATGTTCACATACAACTTCAAATGGAGAAATATGAGTAATCTTGTGGACTACTCCATTGTATGCATGGTCAAAAGGAAAAGGATTCTTATCCCAAGAATTGTGGGTGTCCCTCATGATTTCGTGAGGCATAGAAGGAAGAGCTATGTTTTCAAATTTTGGAGCTCTATCCATCACTATTTTTGAAAATAAATCATGGAGGCTTGTCACTTTTCTTAGGAAGAGTTTATCCACATCCATGAAGAAGGAATCAAAACCTTTTGTTGTCCTAGGAAGCTCTAATATGAAATGTGTGTCTTCCCAAGGATCATTTACAAAAGGTGAAGGAGTATAGAGTTCTTAAGACTTTGCTTTAGGTGTAGATTGAAAACAAGAATTGTACCTAAAGTAATGTCTTTGAACCTCTTTTCTCATGGGTGACAAAAGTTTTCCCTTTAAAAGCTCTAGAGTTTTATCAACTCTAATTTGGCCCATGAGTTCTCCTTCATGTAGACTTTTTCTCTCATGTGTAAAGAGAGTCTCGTTGGTACAACCATTGTTTATGAAAATTTGTACACTTTGCAATGGTTGTCTCAATAAGACATGACAAGTTGTTCTAGGCACTACTTCACACAAAAATTGGTTTTTGTAGATGCTTATAGATAACTTGACATTCACTTGGGGATATCCTAACACATTTGAGAAATAGTCTTTATCTATGCAAGCTTCTTTTAAAAACTCTTCTTTTGTGCTCATGCTTGCAAGTGTTCCTTTACAATAGGTAAGGCTAGGTTGTTCAACAAGAAGCATGTTTGCAAGGGTGTTTTCAATGTGCTTGACTTGTTGAATGACCTTGTGGGAAGGAACACTCTTCTCCCACGCCTTTTGTTTCCCAAAAGTTTTCTCTTTTTCTATTTTCTCTTCATCCCTTTTATGTTTCATTTGTAATTGGTCTTTTACCACTTGGGAATGTGGTAAAGGGCTAAGTACAAACTTTTTGTGCTTGTGGATGAAAGAAATCTCGTTAGTTAGACTATCATGCAAGGTTTTCTTATCAAATTGCCATGGTCTACCTAATAAGATGTGACAAGCTTCCATAGGTACTACATCACATAAAACATTGTCTTTGTAGTTACCTATAGAAAACTTGATTTCCACTTATTTGTCTACACGTAGTTCTCCATCCTCATTGATCCATTGTAAATTGTAAGGTTTTGGATGAGGAACTACTTGTAAATTTAGTTTCTCAATCAATCTAGTGCTACAGCAATTGCAGCATGATCCACCATCCACAATAAGAGAGCATATATTTTCTAAAACATTGCATCTAGTATGAAAAATGTTCTCTCGTTGTGTCTCGATGGACGCACTAGGTTGATTGTGGAGGATTCTTTGAATCATCAATAAGTCCCCCTCCAAAGGATTTATCCTCTCTCCTTCCCCCTTTTCTTGTGTACTAGGTTCATCCTCACCACTAGTGTACTCATCTTTTCCTTTTAAGAACAAAGCCCTTTGGTTTGGACATTGCGCTTGCACATGCCCTCTTCCAAAACACTTAAAACACTTGGTGTCCCTAGCACGGATGGAAGAGGTGGAGGCATCTTTCACTAAAGGTTTGGTAGTTTCTTTGGGTTCGTCTCTAGATGTGCTACCTTCCCTTTTAAAGTCTTTCTTGGGATAAAAGTTGGAGTAAGAACCCTCCCTTTGACTTAAAGTTTTGCGCAAATTTTGTTGTTCAACTTTAATGCAAAGTTGAACCAAGTCATTCAAGTCTTGGTAGGGTAGAAGTTCTACTCTATCCCTTATCTCAAGGTTGAGCCCACTTAGAAACCTAGATATGGTGGTGGTTTCTTCCTCTCTAATGGATGCTCTCATCATGTAGAGCTCAATTTTCTGCCTATACTCTTCCACACTCATGTTCTTTTGTCGGAGTCTTTGGAGCTTGTCCATTAACTCCCTATGGTAGTAGGAAGGTATGTGGCGACGTCTTAGGGCTCCCCTAAGGTCATTCCAATATTCTATGGGAGGTTCCCTATGAAGACGTTGGTCTCTCTCTAGAGAGGTCCACCAATACATGGCATTGCTTTGGAAACTAAGGGTTGCTAGGGGTACCTTCCTTTCTTCACTCACCCTATGGCAAGCAAAGAGTTGCTCTACTTTCATCTCCCAATCTAGGTATACCTCTACATCTTCCTTACCATAGAAATGGGGTAGGTCTACCCTTACTTCCCTTGGGCTCTCTTCCTCTCTTCTTCTATTTCTCCTAGGGGGTGGTTGGTAGTAATCATGGATTCTAAGGCTCCCCTCCCCTAGAGACTCATTACTTTTAGATGCATGAGTATGAGATTTTTTTGATTTTTGTGATTTCTCTTCTTGGGCTTTAGTCAACTCATTAATTTTAGTCTCATTCTCCAATTGTCTAAAAGAAATCATTTGCACAGCTTGTGAAACTTCTTTCAAAAGAGTTTTAATAGATTTTACTTCACTTTCAATAGACTTTGGAGAGTGAGGAGAAGAAGACATGGCTAAAACTTTGTGTATACAAGTATTTTACCTTGAGAAAATTTAGGAAAGTCAAAGAAGGTAGTTTTCCAGGTAAGGGAGGTGAGTCACAAAGGACTACTTAAATACCAAGCCTTTGCCTTAGCCAAAAACTATCCTTCAATGTCTTCACACAAAGCTTTCTCTTAGTAAACCACTCAGAACACAATTAAGTTGAGAAATCAGATTTTAATGCAAGAAAACAATGCAAGCTAACTAATTAACCAAGCAAGACGAATTAACAAAACTTAAACAAGGCAACACAAGTGAAAAGCGTAGCTAATTAGGCAAGGAAATGCAATTAAAAACAATTAACAATTGCTAATTAGAAAACTCTACACTAGTTGGTCCTAGGTGAGGCTTCTTGGACACTTGGAGCCCTTGAAGACACACTCACCGTCTAATCACGTAATTAAAGAAGTAATTAACACAAGTTAAGTTGCAAAGAAAATTAAGAAAACTCCCTTTGTTGATCTTTTTTTGCTATTGGCACTTCCTTGGTTGTCTTTTCTTGTTGGGCCCTCCAAGTGTTTGTGGTGTTTTGAGAAGTATTTGTTTCTGCCTTTGCTTTTGTTCCCCTTAGAATTAAGGACTTAATTCTCCAATTCCAGCACCTATCAAGAAGACTAGACCTTACTCAAGTCAAATTTCCACTCAAATAAGCACCAATTGAGAATGAATTCCAGCACCAAATTTAGAGGCCAAAGAATGAAAGCAAGAAACAATTTAATTGGAAAAACAATACCACAAATGGAGTTAGATTGTGACAACTAGAAAGAGTTCCAAGAAATATTAGACAAGCAAATAAAGGTACTCAAATAAAGGTAGGCACACAAAATGAATCCTAAGAATAACACTAGAATAGATTTCAAAATAAAAAAAACAGAACCACTGAAAAATTGTTGTGGGCCAGAGAACGTGATTTTCCCCGATTTATGCTGAGCTACCCCTTTAAGATTTGATTCTTAAAATTTATATGCAAAATATTCAAGATCTTAACTAAATTCTGGCGTTGGTTTCACTCCAAACGCATGAACCATTTTTTTTAATAAATTTTTCAAATTCTGTGTTCAGTTACGCCAACTGTAGCGCCCAGATTTGCACACTGTTTTTAAAATATTTATCATTTTTTTTTCTATTGACTCTTTTGAGCTGATTCTTTTTTTGTCTTTTCTGTAACACCTCAATCTTGCATAATCCAGAGAATAAAAAATTTCCTATGTAGGGAAATAATTTTTTTAAACAAAACAGCCAGCACAGAGTTATGTAAAACAGGGGATTCTGTAAAAACTGGAAAAAAAAGCAAGAGACCAAAAGATAAACACAATGGAATTGATGAAAAGGAATTTGTGTAGATCTAAACACAAATATGAACTCAAGCTAAAAATAAAAAGGCACCAAAAGATCAAAACACAGCAGATTCAAAACAAATATTTAAACCAAAATCAAGAAACAAATAAGCCAAACAAAGTACTACTTATGATTTGATGACATTTTGGAAAAACATGACTAGACAAAACACATATAGATTCAGAAATTAAAAGACTCAAAGAGCATAAAATGAACCAAATAAAATTACAATAAAGACTCAAATACCTAAAATAAAAAACAGCAACTCAAAGGTGTATGGAATCCTACCAAAAATTGCACAAGGATTGCTCAAGACCAATTAAGCAAAGTGCACCGATTGGATTTTCCAAATAGCACACCAAATCAAAGTAAAAAATTAAAAACAGCAAGACAAGTATGAAAACAAGATGAACAACATGAAATAAAGAAGAACTCAAAAGGAAAATGACCAAGAACTACTCATCTTTGAAAAACCTATGCTCATGATACCAAATGATGGCAAATTCATGGAGCTCTTCTTGGAATCATGATCAAAGGGTGCGGAAGCTATGGATTGAAATGTGCAAGATCCTCCTAGGAGCTATGATGATCTTGAAGGTGCATGATGTGTATGGAAAGAGAGAGGTTCGGCCAGCCCTATGGTAGGTGATGAAGATGAAGATTAGATCCTAGAAACTAGGGAAAAGCAATGTATGGCACAATGTTGGCAGCATAACATTACTCTCATTAATCTTGAAAATACAAGAGCTAGGCATCTCCTTTTATAGGCTAAGGAGGCCGTAAATCCTAAGCTAAGAGAAGATGAAATGTAAGCCAAATGAAATGTAAATGTGAGGCACATGGGCACATGGGCACATGGAGCACATGGGTGCACATGGGTTCACATGGGTTCACATGGCTACCAAAACCGTCCCTTGATTAGTGAAGGCTTCTAGAAACCTTTGCCAATCAAGGTTAACTCCTCCTTAATTCTAATGTGCAGAAAAATAAACATTTGTCCACATGACTATGCTATTTACACCCCAATTAAGCTAAACTACACTTGTTGGGTCTTCACGGAATTTGTGCTAGTAAGCCACTCTCCGATTCATAGCTTTGATCCAAGTCTTCTTGTCCTAGACGCTCCTAGCTTGTCCTAGACGCCCCTAGCTTGGTCTTCTTGTCCTAGACGCTCCTAGCTTGGTCCTAGCTTGATCTTGGACGTTCTTGACTTGGCTCTTGCTTTTCATGAAAGGTTGTGCTTGATCCTCTTCCATCAAGATTGTTAACTAGTTCTAACATAATCATATATAAATACTTAAAAAAAAATGATGTCAACTACTCTCAAACCTCTTGTAACTCTTTCTTAAAGATGGATCACTGAATATATTTACATAATCTGAAAATGAAGAATAACTTCAATGAAATTTTCAACAAACCAATTTCAGCCTAAATGTAATTTTTTCTTGACAATAATGTGGTGAAAATATCAACAGGTATCTTCTGATCCCAGAGCCTTAACAAACGAAGAACGGTCTTTGCAGAAGCAAGCCGCAAATGGGCCTTATCAACTGAGCCACAAGAAGGCTTAAATGAGTGCAATGGCATTTAAACGACAGAACCATTTGAAATGAAAAAGAGAAAAAACTGAAAATTCTGAGATAAATTATTAAAAAAATTAGCTCTGTGAAGCTGATATACCTTGAATGTAGTTCCTTTGATATTTCACCACAAATTAAAGAAAGTAGTTACACTTTATTATTTGTTATCGTGAAAATAATATAATTTTTTTTAAAAATTATATTAAATTAAATAAACTATCTATTTACTTTGGTGGTTATTAATTTACATGAAAAAAATCTAACTAACTGCGAATCTAAAATTGTATTTAAGAAGATAAATTTAATCAACCAAACATATAATTTTAAAAGGTAGGTAAGAATCCCCTTTTCCATCAACTTCACCTTTAAGATTTTCATGGCATGAGATATTCCAATTTCCATTAACCCTCCAAACCAAGTAAATAGAAAGAAAGATGTGGTATTTGCTGATAAAAAAAAAAAGAGAAAGTGTGGTAAACTAAACAACACACTGAATTTGGGGAGTGAAATAAAATAAATAACTAAATATTGTCTCTTCTTTGCTTTTGTACTGATTTTAGTGATGCCAGGCTAAAAGAAAATGGTTCTCTAGTACTGTTGTACACTTTTTGTGTTAACAATTTTTTTTTTATCAGCAATGTGTGTTAACAGAACATAATGGAGAGCATGGAAATGCAAATAAGGGTTTTACACAACCTTTTACCTGCAATTGCATGCATAAGTTGTTTTGTAGTTTCTCATGTCATGTGTGTCTTCCCTTGAATTGCAATTGCATGCAGATTGTTTATAGACCCTTCCCTTGAATCCTACCTTCAAATTAGAAATATCACTTCTATCATCCCAAAATATTCTTGAGTGATCTTCTCTTTGGAACCATGAAAATGTCATTTAAATAGAAACTAATTACTTCCATAATTATATTTTAAAGTAGCACACCATGGAATAAAATTTGAAAGGCTTACAGTATTACTTTTCACACTACAAGAAAATCATAAAATAGAAATCAATTTTAGAGAAAAAAAAATAATTAGTTGCTATAGTGATTAAATTAGAGACCATTTTAAAAACTGAAAAAAGAATTGGTTTCTAAATTAGTTTATATTATTATTAAATGGTTTCTAAATTAGTGTTAGAATCTTGTTTATTATAAATTCTTCAATTTCACTCTCCAATTTCGAATACATGCATTGCAGTCTGACCTAGAGATTGTAATACTAGGTAGATGTATTTTCTCTTCCAGCATATCTACAAGTCTCTAAATGTAAGGTGAGAACAATATAAATGTAAGGTGAGAACAATAAAATATATAAAAATTAGAAATACAGGGAAAATGACCTACTTCCTTTGAGGCCCAAATTACACTTACACCATTCTTTGTTGGAAAATTACCTCTAACTCTCATTTAAATATTGTTCTTGTACTTTAACACCTTCACATTTTAAGAAATCACATATACACTCCCCTTACTATTTATGTACATACCATATAGAGTAATTGAGGACAAATTAAAGAGAAAGAGTGAATGATGTTTAACAGATGAGGCCTAAAACACAATTAATATTAACATCCTTCTATAATTCTTGTATCCATATCCTTTAATATCCCCCTCAAGCTGGGAAGCAAATATTGATGAGACCCAGCTTGGAACAAATACTCTTGAAAGATTGAGGACTTAAAACTTTGGTATAAATGTCAGCCAGTTGCTTTGTGGTAGAAATAGGAAGCAAATGGATGAGACCCTTCTTTAATTTTTCCCTAACAACGTGATAATCTATTTCTATATGTTTCGTACACTCTTGAAACACTGAATTTGCTGCAATGTATCTTGCTAAGTCATTGTCTCAGTATAAAAAAGATGATTGCTCAGAAGGAACTTTGAAATATTGAAAAGGATAAGTTAGCCTTGAATTTCGTATGTAACAGTAGTCATTGCCCTGTATTCAGCTTCACAAGAACTCTTTGATATTGTTCCTTGCTTCTTTGATTTCTAGGATATGAGAGAATTTCGAAGATACACACTAAAACCAGTCACTGATTGTCTTGAATCACTGCAGGTGCCCCAATCACTATCACAAAAGGCTTTGAGATGAGCAAAAGTGTTGGAAGAGAAAAATAAACCAAGACTTGAAGCTTCTTTAATATATCTGAAAATTCTAATGACTGCAATATAGTGAGCAATTGTAGGCTTAACAAGAAATTGAGAAAGTTGTTGTACAAAAAATGTTATGTCAGGTCGGGTATTAGTGAGATACATAAGTTTTCCATTCAATCTTCTATAGGCTTGAATATCTATGAAATATAAAAGAATTTTTCATGATTATCAATAGGAGTGAGTGCAGGTTTGCAAGCTAAAAGACCTGCATATGTTAAAAATTCCAATGCATATTTCTTTTTGATTCACCATTATTCCTTTCTTACTTCTTGCTACTTCTAGACCAAGAAAATATCTTAAATCCCCAAGATCCTTAATCTTGAATGTCTGATTCAAGACTTGTTTAATTTGAGCAATCTCTTCTTTATCATTTCCTGCCAATATTATATCATCCACATACACCAATAATGCTATGAAAGATCATTCATAAGAATTAATAAACAAGGAATGATCATTCATAGATTGAATATATCTCATAGAAAGAAAAAATGATGACAGTTTGACAAACCACTCTTTGTTGGCTTGCTTAAGACCATATAAAGCCTTTTTTAGCTTACAAACTTATCCTGGTGGAATGAAAGTCAATCCAGGAGGAGCAACCATGTATACATCTTCTTTCAAATCTCCATGTAAAAAGGCATTGTTTATGTGTAATTGTTTCAATTCCCAATTATACATAGAAGCTAGAGAAAGAAGCAACCTTATGGTGGTCATCTTTGTTACTGGAGATAAAATATCAAGGTAGTCAATGCCTTCTGTTTGTGTGTATCCCTTTGCCACCGACCTTGCTTTATACCTTTCAATTGTCCCATCAACCTTATATTTTATTTTGAATACCCATTTGCAACCCATGACAGCTTTATCCTTAGGCAAGAAAGTAAAACAGATATTTTTCAATTCTCCCAATTTTGATTTGACTCTAAAACAGATATCTCACATTGTATAGCTTTTCTCCAACAGTCATGTTTCACAACTTCAGAATAAGTATTTGGCTCAACATGTGAAGAAATAGACATAACAAAAGATGTGTAAAAAGGTGATAAATTGTTATAAGACAAAACAAACTTCAAACGATACTTAACTCTTAAAGATGTATTAGAAACATTAAGATTACAATGATAGTCCTTTAAATACTCAGGTGGTCTTTTTATTCTTATACTCATTCAGACATATTGATCTGATTCAAAACTTTGTTCTATGTCATGATCTTCATTGAGGTTTTGGTCTATATGGGAACCTCAATGTGTGACTCACAGTTTTTATTACTGTTATTTTCAGCATTATCACAAGGTGCGAGAATGACTTGTGATGACTGACTCAAAACAGGTTGATCTTTATTAAAAAAATATTTGATCATTGAAATTTGATAAGGTTTTCAGCAAATATTCAACTTGTTTTTCCATCTTCTTGCAATTTTCACAGGTTTTTATAGATGCATGCAAACATGTCAATTCAAGACTAACCAAATCAATTTTAGCTTTGTGTAATTCTTCCTCCAGCGACTTAACCTTAGGTTCAAGTACCTTGTTTACTTTGTTCAGTTTGTTACATATGACAACCAACCTGTTTGCTTCATCATGTGTTTCCTTAAAAGCAATCAACAACTGATCATAACTTTCAGAATTAGTGGAAAAGTCACTCACCGAATCAGAGATTGATCCTTCATCATTCACCATGAAGCACAAATTTTCTTCTCCACTTCTAGTTGAGGAGTCACTTGTTGAGGAGACTTCATTTTTTTCCTAAGAGATATATGCTCTTTTTCCTTTGCCTCTTTCACTCTTTTTTGCTTGCTGGTTTTTCTTTGTTTTGATTGTTTGGACAATCAATCTTTATGTGACCTGGTTTACCACAACAAAAAAAGTATAGCTAGAAGAATTTGGGTCATTGAATTTTGAGTACCTTTTTCTTTGTTGGATTCTGTCTCGATTCTTCCTTTTAAGAAATCTGCTGAATTTTCTGGTGAGCAAACTCAAGATCTCATCATGTTCAGAATTCTCCTCTTCCTCACTTGTATCATGTTCTATGGAAGTCTTCGAAGCAATTCCTTTATCTCTTTTCTCCACTGTTTCTTGTTCTTTCAATCTTTTGAGTTCTAGCTCATGCTCCATCAATTTTCCAAACAATGCAGCAACGGACATCTTGGATAAATCTTTGGATTCAGAGATTGTTGTTACCTTAGGCTGTTAGCTCTTGTCAAGGCATTTAAGCACCTTTATGTTGATATCTTCCTTGTCAAATACTTTACCTAGTCCAGTGAGATGATTTACAATATGTGTAAACCGTTTCTGTACATCTACAATACTTTCTTCTGATTGCATCCTGAAAAGTTCATATTCTTGAATAAGTGAGTGCTTCCTTGCTCGTTTCACATCATCCGTGCCCTCATGGGTTACTTCTAACACTTCCCTTCTCCTTGGCCGAGTTGCATTGAGACACTCTAAAGAATTCATCCATATTCAATGCAGAAGTGATAGTTTTCTTGGCAAAAGATTCATATTGAGTCTTCTTCCTTTCACTTTCACTCCAATCTGACCAAGGCTTCTTCACTGTTTCTTCTTTGACAACTTGCATAGGTACAAAAGGTCCATTGACCACTGCATCCCAAATACCCATGTCAGTAGATTCCATGAAGATTTTCATTCTAATTTTCCAGAATGCATAATTCACACCACCAAACACAGGAGGTCTATTAATAGACGCACCTTTAGCAAAAGGTATTTTAAACTCCGACATAATTCACAAACTTGAGTAAAATACAAGTCCTAGATCTTGATACCAATTGTTGTGTCTATTAGTGTCTAAGTTCAAGAGGGGAGGGGTGAATTGAAGTTATAAAATTTTCGCAAACACAAACTGATTTACAATATTTCAGAAGAAAAAGAACAAATTGATTTTAAAAGAAATAGATTTATTTTTCAATACACTTTAACAAAATCAGAACTTGTTCAGATTAAGATTGAGATCAAACAGAGAAATTTTATAGAGCCAGATTATTTAAATCTCCAATAGCTCGAAGAACACAATTTATACCAAAAGATCAACTAAGATCTTTCAACACAATTATTCAAAGAAAATAAATCTTTAACAAAGATTTAATGAAGAAACTATTTGTCCTTAAACCAATCAAAACACAGATTCAAAAGGCTTTGTTTATGATTAAAGAACTTTTCCAGATCAAGAAGGACAGTTTGAGTAAGCCCAAAAATAACAGGTTAAATTTTAAATGAACAAATTTCTTTCTTGACAGATTAACCAAAATATAAAAAACGAGTGAAGGGATGAGAAGAATAATGCAAGCACACTTTATAATGGTTCACTCATAATGAGCTACATCCAGTTTCACCTCACTCCAAGGTGAAATTCACTAAAAATAGTTTTAATCAATTACAACATACAACAGTTCTTGAACCCTACAAGAACAATACAACCAAAGCTGAAAAACCCTATTTCAGCACACCTTGCACTCCAAGAAACCCTATCAAAGAGTGACTTACACTAACATCTTTTATAAAAATGAATAAGGAAGGATAACACCTGAAAGAAGATGCAAGAACTCAAAACCAGTAGCTCAATTGTAGTAGAACCGCACCAACACCTTCACCAAGATCAAGGCTCTCTTAGAACAAGCACACTTGAAGATCTTTTTGAAAAACCTTTCAAAAACTCATTCCAATCCTTCTTTTCACACATAAAACGTTTAATCTCTATTAAAACCGTGATTGTACAATAACCTTTCATGTGAGAAAAACATCTCTTTATATAGAAATCAGTTTCTAACAACTTTTCAAAAAACAGTTAGAAAGTGGTTATAAAAAAAACAGGTTAATTTCAAAACAAAACAAATTGTTTTTTTGAAGGACTGCCAGCTCATCATAACTGGAATAACATAAGAACTGAACTTTTGGGTGCCTTAACAGAACTTCGAAAAACCCTTTCAACAGATAAAAAATAAACCTATTGTTTTCCAGACAAACAAATTTATTTTTGTGCAATAACCTGATTTTTTAGAGAACTTTAAAGAGCTTTTTGAAAAACATTGAATCACTTCTTATGCTTGATCTTACCACCTTGATTAGGCATCTAGGATAGGTCATGAAGCAAAAGGCAACCTTAAACTCACCCTAACCTATATACAAGATAATCTAAAACACATTACAACCTTCAACGTAAACTAGCTATTTTCTTCATCAAATACACACTAAGACTTGGCAGAGAAGAAGCTTCATCCATCTTCAACAAGTCTATCATGTGGTTTCAACTAGGTGATTTGTACATTCAACTAGTTGTTTTTCTGAGCAGAACTTTAAGTTCTGAAAGTCATAATCTTTATCATCTTCTTCTGTTTTCTTAAAGAATCTTGTTTAACATGATTAGTGATGACTTTTTCAAGGCAAGTGCACTACGTTGTCAGAAGTAATACTGTGTCCCTAAGGATGGATATCGAACCCACAAGGAACAGTTGAATAATCAAATAAAATATTCACTAAATATAAAACAAAATAATAAAAGTTTGTTCAAAGTTGTTATGATGGCAATGATTAATAAGAAAACAAGTCAAAGAGTTTGTTGTTTTAATTGGAAAAATAGGGATTGAGTTTCTCCTTTCTGACTCTTTTGTATTTTGATTAGATGACAATATTGTGTCCTTTGATTGATATTGATGTTCGTATAAAAATCATTTATATTGATTCCTCACATATAAAATTATTACGATGTTTCCTAAATATCCATTTCTCGCATATTTATAAAAATAACATATCCTTAAGATCAGACGTTGAATGCAATTAACATTTTAAATCTATTCCTAGGATTCAAATATGTTAAGTATTCTCGTTTAGGTCAGCACCTTAAAAGTACTTTGCAGTCAAATTTAAGATTCTAGATCATGGTAAACCAAGCATTACAAACAAAACAATAATACCAATCATCAATCAAGAATATAATATTATGTTTAGATGTCACCTCAATACATAAGAGTTTGAACAAATTACTCCCAATTCCAAAGGGTAGAATTAGCCACACATGATGTCTTTTACAAGTAGAGAGAGCAAGAAAAGAAGATCCAAGATGTTTCTCCTTGACGACTGCCTCTTATAATGTTTCTCACACCTCTTATTCTCCCAATTGGGTTACAATTCACTCAATGGGTTTTTCCTCTCAATCTTGCACACCTAGGTTTGTGCCTCAAACCCCCTATTTAACCTAATTTGCTTGGGTTTAAGTGCATTCTCGCTGAAGCGAGATGAAGCTCGCTTGAACGAGTAAAACGTCGAAAATGACCAATCTTGCTGGAGTAGTCTCGCTTGAGCGAGATGCTCTAATGGTGAGTTGGGTTTTTTTTAACTTGTTTCATGTCGGGGCCTTCTATTAATCTCTTTTTGCCAAACCCTAAACCCTAAACCTTAGCTTTCCCTTTTTAGCTTATATTAATCTATTTTTTTTCCCAACCATCTCCATTTTCCCATGGAATCATGATATTAACACAAAATTTGGAAATAAATCGTTCTTATTCAAATAAAAATCACAAAATATGTAAAAAGTTATAAATTCATAAATTAGGGATTATTTTATACTTATTTTAGCAATTAATACTCATAAGTGCTTATATTTTAATATAAAAAATTACTAAAATTTGGCACTTATCAGTGAGCTGAGTCTCCTAGTATTTTGGGTCTTATCTTGAGTGCACTACACTTCAAGTGGAGGCTCTGCACCACTCATCTTGGACTATCACATCCTCAAGTGGCTTGAGAACATCTTATCTCTATAAGCTTTCTTCATCTCTTCACCTTTTTCCTTCCTTTTCTTTACAACACTCTTCTTCCATTATTATGTTCTTAGGTTCTTCATTTCCTTTTCGGTTTTCATCGTGTTTTCTTTCCATTTTAATTTCTTCATTTCCGCCCACCATCATCTAAATCACCATATAATTGTGTTTTCTCTTTTCCCTTTAGAAGAGAACCTACACACTTACTTAACCACTTGGTAAAGTTCTTGTCCAGTGGCAATCTTCTTTGGGTTTTCACCATATTCTACTTAAAACAAAAACTCAAACAAAGTGCAACCCATAAAATGCGCAATCTTAAAATCAACTCACATCATGTGGTATTCAGAGCATGGTTTTAATTGTGCTTATCTTTTCTGAGTTGATTTTTTGCTTTAAAATTTTAGCACATTTGAATTATTGCTTTTATCTTCAGGAAATTTCAATTCCGCCTTTAAATTCTTGTCATTTACAATTCTTCCTTTTCATTAGTTGAGCAATTTAAATTGTGCTTTTGAATTATTTGTGTCTTTTTTTTCTTTCCTTAACTATCTTGCTTGGGTCTTATGTTCTTAGTGTTATAGGAGTCTTTAAATTCATTCCACTTATTTTAACTTTAATTATGAAGAGCTAAAAGCAATTAGAATTTGTTTAAGTGGTAGTTGATTTAGTTCCAAAGAAAGAATTCAAGTGATCATATGAATTGAATCCCAATCTATTTGTAAAAACTGAAAGCGAATTAAAATATGAATGCAACATTATGGAAATTTTGAATCCATAAAAAAAAAAGCAAAAACAAAAACAAAGTTAGTGCAATTCACTTTTCAAGTTCAAAATTACTAAAAAAAGGATTCTTTTGATGTGACAAATTATTTTCATATTTGTGGAATTTTATCCTTCTTGCTTTCAAAATTTCCAAAAAAAAACTTCATAGTTAAAAGTTTAAGTAAGTTTCTTTGAGTCTTCATAAGTGCTTTTCTTGTTTATGTTTTTTAAGTTTTGTGGAAGAATATCTCCGAAGAAGAAGATCCTTGAAGAAAAAGATCTCTGAAGAAAAAGATCTCTGAAGAAGAAGTAGAACAAGAAAAGTAATTGACCCTAATTTGTATTTAGGATGGGAAGCTAAGGTAGAATTTTTTTTGAATGTGTACGAGGTCGAAGAGGACCAAAAAGTTAAGTTAGGTTCCCTAGAAGTTTTGGAGTATGCCATGAAGTGGTGGCATCAAGTTGTAATGGACATTGGTCTAAACAAGAGACCAATCGTTGTCTCTTGGTATGTTTTGAAAGAATGCATGCACGCGCGATTTATTTCTCCTTGTTATAGGAAGGAACTCTTGTTGAAGCTCCAATGGCTTCATCAAGGACCTATGAGTGTAGATGAATAGTTCAAAGATTTAGAAGTAACTTTTAATAAGATTAATATGCCTGAAAGTGAAGAATCAAAGATTGCTAGATTTATGAGTGGATTAAGAAGAGAAATTCAAAATGTTGTAGAACTTTATGTGTATACATCTTTATAAAAATTGGTTCACCTAGCCATCAAGGTTGAATCATAACTTTTAAATAAAACATCTTTCAAGCGTACTTATAATGATGGCTTTTACAACTCATCTTGGAAGGATAAAAATAAATTTCAAAAACAGTATATTCCTTCTAGTTCCTCTAAAGAATCCACCCCCACAAACATCTAAAGACAATCCTTCTCTTTCTATGACTAAATTGCCAACCAAAACCTTAAATAAAAAATGTTTAGGTTTTGGTCATATCGCTGCAAATTGCCCTAACAAAAGAACCATGAAGGTAAAAAGGGGATAGTAATCAGTGACCATAATGATCAATCTTCTAGGTCTAACTCCCCTACCCCTTCTAAAATTCCTAGTGAAAATGAATATGAGATACCTTATGAAGGAGACTTATTGGTGGTAAGGCGAATGTTGTACTATTCAAAAACCTTTTGATGAAACTTAAAGAGAAAATATTTTCCACACCCACTACCTTATCAACAACAAGTTATGTTCCATGATCATAGATGGGGTGGTTGTGCTAATGTGACAAGTACAAGAGTAGTGGAGAAGCTTGGATTACCCACTATCTCTCATACAAAGCCGTATAAACTCAATGGCTTAGTGAAGAGGGTGGTTAATAAACAAGTCCTTATGGATTTTGCTATAGGAAAATATAAAGATGAGGTTTTATGTGATCTTGTGTGTATGAAAACAACACATATTCTATTGGGGAGGCCTTGGCAATATGACAAAAAAAATTTACATGATGGCCATACCAACAAGATTTCTTTCACCTTCCAAGGGCACAAGGTTATCTTAAAACCCCTCTCTCCGAAGGAAGTTAATGAGGACCAAGTAAAAATGAAAACCAAAAGAGAAAATGAAAAAGGTGAGGAAAGTAAAGTCAAAACGAGTCTCATCATCTCATCTCACGCAGTCAAAACAATAATGTTGACCTATAAAAAAAAACTGTGCCTCCTAAGTATACTCCTTCCTTCTCTTTTTCATTACCAAATCATTCTAAATACTTGACGTATTTTATAAAGAAGTTTAAGGATGATATTCAAAAACCTCCTAAGGGTTCTCACATTCTAAGAATATTTTTACAAACAAATCATTTCCTCCCTAAACATTCTTTACAAACATGGCCGGTATCTAGAACTCGTCCATGAGAAGTCCCAAAGCTTCACGAACATAAGTTTGATTCAACATCCACTGTTAGAAATGTTTCTATTTGTCATGTGAACAAACTAACTATGTTATTTACAAGAGTTCTAAATTCGAGGTCAAATCCTTTCCAAATTGAGGGGCACGATACATACCATCTTGACAAGTAGATGACTAAGGACCCAATAGACATTCCACAATTTGGAAATCATCTCAGCGTCCAAGACAAGGCCCCACCAAACATTAGAAGGACCTAAGTAGAAAAAGAACTAGACATAGGCCAGAGCATCAAATGTTCTTTCTTCTGCTTTTTTTTACAAGACAAGTTTATGAAAATAATTTTAGCTCTTTTTGGGGGTCCAAATGGAAGAATAAGCTAGACTAGAGTGTGCTTAGTAATTTGGGCTTGTTCCAAGCCCACCTTTCATGACATGTGCACCTAGGATTAGAATTTCTTTGACCTACCTTCTAGAAGGTTTCTCACAAATGACGCCCCTACTCCTCTCACTCTTGCTCCCCAAGTCACTCTCTCCTATATAAAGGGTGCCTTGCCTCATGTATTTTCACCTTGAATTTTGAATAGAAAAGAAACTCTGTCAGAGTGTTTAAGGAGCTGAGTCTCCTAGTATTTTGGGTCTTATCTTGAGTGCACTACACTTCAAGTGGCGATTCTGCACCACTCATCTTGCAATATCTCATCCTCCAAGTGGCGTGACAACATCTCATCTCCATAAGCTTTCTTCATCTCTTCACCTTTTTCCTTCCTTTTCTTTGTGCCACTCTTTTTCCATTTTTATGTTCTTGTGTTCTTCATCTCCTTTTCGGTTTTCATTGTGTTTTCTTTCCATTTTATGTTTTTCATATCCACCCATCATCATCTAAATCACCATATAATTGTGTTTTCTCTTTGCCCTATATAAGAGAACCTTCACACTTACTTAACCACTTGGTTAAGTTCGTGTGCAATGACAATCTTCTTTGGATTTATCACCATATTTTGCTTAAAACCAAAACTTATAAACAAAGTGCAACCATAAAATGTGCAATCTTAAAATCAACTCACATCACCTTAACTGATATATTTCCTACATACTAGCATGTTTAAGGAAGAAGAACATAAATGAAATTTATATATAGAAAATTATGGTTGGTTTTAGTTGTTTGAATAATTTAAGTTTAAATAATTTATTTTGTTGGAAATATGAATAATCTATTTCTATTATCTTTGATTGAAAAGAAAAAACAAATTATAAAAAGAAGAATAAAAGAGAGAAGAGAATAAAAAAAAGTTCATGTTGAAATCATGAATAACTAAAGAAAATGGGGAAAAGTATTAAAGTCAAAGAAATTGGTGATTAGATAACACATATGTATTGTATTTGGATTGTTGGTATGTTCTTCTTTTAAGTGTGTATTTTGTTATCTAAAAACCAATATTTTTTTGGAAGCCCAATCTTATTATAACTTTGCAATAGACCTTAAGATTCATGTTTCTAACGTGATTGTCATATGAAGGTGAAAAGAAAAGCAATTGTGATGTCTTAGGATTCAGAAAAAATTGAGAGAAACACTTACCTGTAAGAATATGAGAAGAAATTCCATCATAAATTTCATTTCATTGTTTCAGTTGTTATTCTGGAAGTTGATTATATCTATATCTTGTTGTATTTGAAGTTGGAAGCACCATAAGTTTCTAATATAATTTGTTTTGTAGTAAAAAAACTATTTTGATATTTGAACTCAAATACGATTTATTTATATTCATTTACTTTGCTTGAGCAAAAACAAGATTCTAGGTTGGGGGGAGTGAGTTATGATGCCCACTTTTGGCCATAAACACTTGTTCTTAAGCTCTCTCTAGGATAGTCTCTCATGTATCCTCCCTTAAACTCCTTCCTAGTGAGTTGGCCTCACCTCTGACTCTCCCAAACCTATTTTCTCCACTTCTAATCCATAATATTTTGCATCCATTTCCAACAGCTTTCGCAACTCCATTCAAAACTACAATTCAAAACAATGCAAGGAGAAGAAGGCATTTATCATTCCTCTTCTCTACCCTAAACACTCAAAGGAACCCAAACTCAACTCCACCAAGCCTTTATTAGACGAAGAAAATTTAATGGTCATCAATGACTAGAGATTACAACTTGAAGGTTTTTGTCTTAGTTAGTTTACAATTGTCATTACAGGTTCTTATATATAGAACATAACTATTGTGGTAACTTTTGTGAAATGTTCCTAAACATGCAGAGAAGATATGGGAACAATGCTTTATACTTTGAATAGAAATGTCATTGAGGTAGTTTCTCCAAATAGAACTAGTCTTAATAGATATCAAAATGACTAGACGCTTTACTGAGATAATTCACCATTGATACTAGAAGACACATATCTTCTGGATTTTCTGGATGCTCTGATGAAGTTAAATGGTCTAGAAGTAACGACTATACACCAAGTCAAATATTGATCTTTATCTTCTTAAGGATTTTCTCTTTGACTAATACCAATTGCCATGAAGAATATTGACTTTGTCAATGTACTCCTATCTAAGATTGAAAGAAGAGGATATTAATGTAAATCCACAAAAAATATCACACTTGTCTTCACTTTAACAAAATGTAAGTTTTCTATTTCTCAAAATTTATTTGCTCTTCAATCATGTTTATGAAAGACTCGTAAATAGATTTGCATTGCAATCTCGTGTAACTACTACTACATTTGTAAGCAATTTTCGAAATAATATAAATCAAAACCTCTTGGGTTGTGCATGAAGTGAAAATACATGATGTTGTCTATCATGATATTCGGCTTAAGACAACTAGGAAATGACATATATGTCTATCTAAGGCCCCTAATTGAAGATTTAAAGTTGATGTGGGATCAGGGTGTTGAAGTATTTGATGGATTTGGTAATGAAACTTTTAAGATGCATGCCATGTTATTTTGCACCATCAATGACTTTTCTACATATGGTAACTTATTAGGGTATAATGTTAAGGGTCATAAAGCATGTCCAATATGCGAAGAAGACACCACTTCTCAACAACTGAAACATGGAAGGAAGACAATATATCTCAGGCATCGGAAGTTTCTTAGAAGTCATCGTCCTTACTTGAGGTTGAAGAAAGCCTTTAATGGACATCAAGATACTAGCAGTCCACTAACAACATTTGTTGAATCAAGTGTGATCAAAGCTTTGAAGAATCCAAATCCTAGCGTTTGATGGAAGGCTGGAGTTGCTTGAAGTTGCTGATGTGTTTTAGAGTAGGATTTGGGGTAGTTTATCTTTGTAATCCACTCTTTGTTGAATCTAAATCTTAAGTGTTTTCAAATCTTTTAAGGTTAAAGTGTTTTTCAAACTAAGTGAAAAACAACCTGTTGTTTTGTCGAAACAACCGATTGTTTTATACTTAGGTGTTTTTGAAAAAGTTTGAAAACTGTTTTGGATGGTTGACTTGTTGTCAAACCAAAACAACCGATTTCTTCGCTCTTTCAACCGATTGTTTGTTTGAAAACTCTAACAGAATCAGTTTTGTTAGTCAAGTGAGCTTTAAATGTTTTTATTATCGAATACGCTCTTGCTTTAAATGCTTTGACCATTCTTTGAATGCTATAAATAGTTTGTTAATGTTTTATAACAAACAACAAGAAAGAAAAACATATTTGAGTTTTCACTTTGAGCTTTGGTTATTCAAAAGAGAAGTGGAATAGGATTACATCTGTATTGATTTCAGTTGATTCTATAACAAGTGTAATTCATTCCGAAAACTGTGTATATTATGGTGTAGTAAAGCCAAGAAAGGTTGTGTGCTCTTGAGGTTGTCAAGATCAATATTTTCTTGGTGTGTGTACGCTGAGCCAAAGGAATTGTGTTTCTTGAGGGGATCAAGGTCACTTCTTTGGTGGTGTGTGTATGTAATCTGGTTTTGATTACCTAGTGGATTCCCAGTGGTTTCTGGGAAACTAGATGTAGCTCTTGGTTTAAGAGTGAACCAGTATAAACTATTTGTGCATCTCTCTCTTCCTTAAACTCTTTAATTTCAGTTGTTGTTATTTTTACTGGTATAAACAACCGATTGTTTTTCCGTTGCTTTACTATTTTGAGCTTAGTTTCTTGGCTAACTGAATTCCTAATCTAGTTTCTTGTGAAGAATTTCATTCTAGCTTAAAAAGTTTGCAAAAACGCCCTTTAAACAATTCACTCCCCCCCTCTAGTTTAAATCCATACATTCTAACACCATTAACTGGTGATAGGTTTATGAAAAGGTAAATAATATAGACCACGCCTTCGGTAAGTCGAAAAAAAAGTCATATGTGGCAAACATATGGAAGAAAAAATCAATCTTCTTTGATCTTCCGTTGTGTAAATTAGTCTGATATCACCTAAAGCATAGTGCGTTAGAGGGTCGCAACACTTATAAATAAAGCCCCTTGCCTCTTGTAAAAATCACTTTGAATTGATGATCCATTTCTGCATGTCTTCTTGTTCTTTGAAGTCACAAAAAATGGGAGTATTTTCCTAGGCTCACCACCAAGGATCGTTCCTTTGACGCAAGAGCCTTCTAGTGCTGAATTTCACTCTTAAAACTTAGGAAAAGTTTTCTAAATTTTCTAATTTCTTATGCTACTTTAGAGAGCCTTAGAGTTCCTTCCATGTGGAAGAAAGTGAAAATCTTAGCCAACAAAATTGCTAAGACCATACATCGAAAGGGAGAACATCCATCATTATCAAAATATTGGGATGATGACCTAATTATTCAAGAAGTGGACACCTTGTTATATGGTAAACCATGATTGATGTCAAGATCAAATGTTGTGATAAGGATTTTTTTGATGAGCTAAAATTTTTCACCCCTAGGAAGAGTGATACACAATATCCTATTGAACATGATCTTACTATGAACAGGCTATTAGGTCATGTCTAAAAAAAAGGATACTACTTTGTGTTGTTCCCTTTACATTAGGAAAAATCAATCAATTTGCCCTCTCTAGTCTTGGAACATTAGGAGATCGCCTTCAAGGATAAGTCGAGCACAAGGATTATGCGTCTAGCTTGTATATGAACATAAGAATTTTCAACCAACAAAGGCGATGGAGAATGGAAATCCTCAATTCTCGCCAAGCTACATGTGGCAGAAGTGGAAGTTTCTCTCAACAAGTTTACAATTTTTTTTATAGGTTCTTATATACAAAACATAACTCACTACAAGAAAATCTGGAACTATTTACAAATAAAAATCCATATGTAAAATGAACGTTTCATACAGAAATTTACATACGAATTCTATTATGTATATAAATAGACATTACATACAAATTTTTTCGGTATGTAAACGAAAAGTCATTACTGTTAGAATATATGGCCTTAAATGAGAGGGGGGAGGGTGAATTGTTTAAGAGGGATTTTCGCAAACTTTGAAGGTATAACGAAAATCAATGCTGAATTATAAAGAAAAGAATAAAGGAAAGAAATACCCAAAACTGTTTTAAGATGATATCAGAAAAACAATCGGTTGATTTGTCGAAACAATCAGTTGTTTTTATCAGCAGTCTATAAAAAAAACATAAAAATAGAATTTAAAGAGTTAAGGGTAAGGGATAAGCACGCAAGCAATTTATATTGGTTCACCCTTACACCATGAGCTACATCCAATCCCCAGAAACCACTGGGTATTCCACTATGCAATCAAAACCAGATTACAAACACCACACACCAAAGTAGTGACCTTGAACCCCTCAAGAAACACACTACCTTTGGCAAACCACACCAAGAATGTTGATCTTGATCCCCTCAAGAACACACAACACTCCTTGGCAACACAAATACATAAATACAGTACTCAAGGAAGAAGGGAATAGAATACACCTAGGTATTACAAAGCTTAAAGTTCAGTATTACAACCCAATCCTATTCCACACACTTAAGAATATCCAAAGCTCTTTCAAATCTTGGAAAAACTGTTTTGATAAACTCTTTTTGTTACTCCAAGATTAGGAGCGTAAGACCACCTTTATATAGACCCACCAAGTGGTCAAAAGCATTTAATAAAGGAGCCAAGTTAGTTAGGATCATTTAAAACATATTAAAACCGCTTAACAAAATTCTGTTAAGGCTTGCAGGCAAACAATCGGTTGTTTTGTCGAAACAATCGATTGTTTTGGTTTGAAAGCAAAGTCAACCAAGTTTTTCAAAAATAGCTAAGGTAAAACAAACTGATTTTTGAAAAACAACCTGTTGAATTTTTCACAGCTTTTTAGAAAACACATATTTTCAAAAGGTTATAGATTCAAATGAACTTAGATCATCTTAAGGATTGAATTATCAAGTTGCAAACAACTAGACAACACACACACACACACCCAACAACAAGGTCATCAAGCTTTCCTTTTGGATTTGGTGACATCAAAGCATCTTGTTCAACAATCTCCCCCTATTTGATGAAGACAAATCCCTGGTTTGTTTATGTTGTTGTTTTTGAACTTGAAAGGTCCTGCAAAACAGAATTTGTGCATATACAAAGCAAGTATACTAGCAGGAGACCAAGGCACACAAAACCAGTTTTCTGCATAAGCCTTTAAGCAGAAAAACCAGTCAAATAACCATAAAAACCAGTGCCAAAATGAGACTTGTGTGCAGCAGAACTATGGTGAATAAGAGCATGGCAAGAACAAAATTTAAACCATGATAAAACCAGATAACACCATAGTGTAGCAGCAGCACTACAACACATAAAACCATACCATTATGCCCCTATTTGTCTTCTCAAATAGAATGAAAGAAGGGATACAAACAACAAAATTTCCAGCATTGAAAACCAACTTATAGCAGCAACATGATAAACTAGAAAACCTGTGTGTTGTAGCAGCACCATTGCAGCAACAAATCTTTGATACCATATCAGAATTGTAGAAAATTCTATGGTGTATCAGAGCTATGACAGTAGCAGAATCAAAGCACCGTAGACCCCAAAAATTTTAGCAAGGAGACCACAGTTTCTCCCCCTATCTTTTCTTCATCCAACAATTCAAGTTGGTTAAATGATTGCTCAAGAGTTGGATTTGGTAGACACATTCTCTCTTCTCAACATGTTTAGTAGTTCATTTGGTCTTATGAAGCCAAAATCATAGGATGAACAAATACAACTTACTTTACATAGGTCATGAATTTTGACTTGTCAAGAATTTGAGTAAGGTGTATAATCTTGAACCATAAGCATCACTTTGATTATTCTTCATCATAGCACCTGTACTTGAAAGGTCCTGTAACACAGAATTGATGCATATACAAAGCAAGTATAGCAGCAAGGTAACAAGACACACACAAACCAGTTTTCTGCATATACAACATTAGCAGAAAAACTAGAAAAAAATTGAAGTAATCAAGTGCTTTCAAGTGCAGAGTAGCAACAACATAATGCATCAGTTTTAAAGCTGACTATAGAACCAAATCAAGCATAAACTTCTCCCCCTATTTGATCTAAAAATAGACAATGAGGAGGGTTGTACAAAGAATAAATCAGAATGATAATAGAGTAGTCGAGCAGTACAAACAATGTTGACATTTCAAGAATAGAACATGTCATAGAGCTTTCAAGAAAACAAGTGGATATATTATTTTATTATCAGATTCTGAGGCACATTCAATGTATATTTGTCCAAAAGCAATATTTGAAAAAGAGGAATGGTTTACTCATTCATAAGCAAACTTGCAGCGTTATACAAAGGTGCCAGAGGAAAAACAATCGGTTGTTTCAAAAAAACAATCGGTTGTTTTACTGTGACAGCAAAAAGAACATTTTTCATAACCAGAAATTATCTTTAAAATTGATAAAAATGCAGTATGCAATTTGTTCATACCTTTGCACAGAGAACCCCAATAGATTCACTAAAAAAGAAGACTTTGGGATGTTCATATGGTCACAAGGCACACTTACATAAATTGAGAAATGAAAACACACATACTATCTTTGAAGTTTTTTTTATCAACACTATGCATGTGCCAAGGATGTCTCTTGACATTCAAAGAACCTTGCAAGACATATACAATTGAAAATACAGGCATAGAGACAAACTTTTCTTTAGATGGTTTTCCCTTTAGCAGTCACTGTTCAAGTCCAAAAGTGATTCTTGGCTGCCAAGGATACCTACAAGAAAATATTAAGAAGCAAGATTTGGTCCCCTTATGAATTTGGGTCCAATGATGTTATTAGGAACGTTAGAAACCTTAGGAACCCATTTCAAAATACCTTTAGGAACAGAAAACCTTCTTACTCTGCAGAATCTAATAGTGTGACCCCTTTTCATTTAGTAATGACAAATTTCAACCGGTTGTTTCGATAAAACAACAGGTTGTTTTTCAAAGAAACTTGAAAAGGGTTTTGAAACAGATTTGTTCTCGTTGTTTGGATTAAACCCCAATCCAGCCTTGCCAAAAACACATTTTTGAGAAGCAAGAACAGTTTCAAGATTGGATTGGCCTTTGGAAAACTTGTCCATGGTTTTTAAAAGATAGTGAACCTTCTTTTGAAGAGATTCACAATTTTCACAAAAGCTAGAATCACACTTGCACGAAGAGTTTTTGTAAATCATTTCTAAACTTTCAAAATCTGTTTTTGAATGGTTCAACTCTTCTTCCAAAGTCCTGACTCTATTTTCCAATGAGTTGTTTAAACCTTGTAACCGTTTATTTAAAAGGGCCAACCTATTAGCTTCCTTATGAGTTTCATTAAAGGCTTGAAGAAGTTGACTATAATTTTCAGCATTTAAAGAAGTACTAGAACTTACACTACTTGCATCATCTTCTTCTTTGGCCATCAAACACAGATTGGATTCTTTTTATTTTGCTTTCTTTTCCTTCTTGCTTTACTTCATCCAGATTCTTCTTTTGTCATAAGACAAACCTCCTTTCTGGATTTTGAAGAGAAAGATTCAGCAGAAGATTCTTCTTTGTCCATCAAGGCACTCCTTGGATTCTTGTGATACTTTTCAAGGGTATTCCACATTTCTTTGGCAGAACTACATTCTGAAACCTTGAGCAATTCATTAGAATCTAGTGCAGATACAATGATGTTCATAGCTACACAATCAAGATGTTCTCTTTCAGAAGAAACATTTACAGATATAGGCATGAGATAACTATTTGTAATAACATTATAGATTTTTCTATCTATAGATTCAACAAAGAATTTCATTCCAACCTTCCATAATTGATAATTCAATCCACAAAACAGAGGTGGTCTGTTAATTGAGGCACCCTCCCCAAAAGGTAGTTTTTCAGCCGTAGAAAAAAGATTTAGGATCAAACTTGAATATCTTTCAAGAACCAAGCTCTGATACCAATTGTTAGAATATATTGCCTTAAACGAGAGGGGGTGAATTTTTTAAGAGGGATTTTCGCAAACTTTGAAGGTATAATGAAAATCAATGCTGAATTACAGAGAAAAGAATCAAGGAAACAAATACCCAAAACTGTTTTAAGATGATATCAGAAAAACAATCGGTTGATTTGTCGAAACAATCAGTTGTTTTTATAAGCAATTTATAAAAACAACTTAAAAATAGAATTTAAAGATTTAAGGGTAAGAGATAAGCACGCAAGCAATTTATATTGGTTCACTCTTAGACTAAGAGCTACATCCAGTCCCCAGAAACCACTGGGTATTCCACTATGCAATCAAAACCAGATTACAAACACCACACACCAAAGTAATGACCTTGAACCCCTCAGGAACACACTACCTTTGGCAAACCACACCAAGAATGTTGATCTTGAATCCCTCAAGAACACACAACACTCCTTGGCAATACAAATACAGAAATACAGTAATCAAGGAAGAAGGGAATAGAATACACCTGGGTATTACAAAGGATAAAGTTCAGTATTACAACCCAATCCTATTCCACACACTTAAGAATGATCCAAAGCTCTTTCAAATCTTGGAAAAACTGTTTTGATAAACTCTTTCTGTTAATCCAAGATTAGGAGCGTAAGACCACCTTTATATAGACCCACCAAGTGGTCAAAAGCATTTAATAAAGGAGCCAAGTTAGTGTTGAAGATGGTTGCTGCCCCTTCAAGACATGTGTTTAATAAAGACTTTTGTGTACAATTCATGTATATTTACATTTGCTTTAAGAATGTCTTAGATAGAGTTTAGAGGTTGTTTAAGAGTGGGCTTTTTGCTGAGTAACTCACCTCTTAACCACTAACCATGTGATAAGAGCAAGCACAAAATTTCTTAAACTGCTTTTCACATGTTTTACAAAAAAACATGTTTACTGCATAAAAATAAATCTGTTCTTTTCTAAATAAACAGATTCTTTTTTAAACTGATGTCTTGGCTAAGTCTTGTGAAAATTAGATTTTATGCATCAAGTTTTTTGACTAAGTCTTCTACCTTTCAAAACGACTGTGTTTTAAATAGTTAAGCTTTTTCTGTTTTCGTTTTGAAAAATAAATATGTTCATCTGTAAATGAATAGATTCTTTTTGACTCTGGTGCCATGGCTATCTTAAACGGTTTTCAGTTTTGTCCCTGCACCAGAATGGCTGACTAAGTCTCCTCACATAACTAATTCTCTAACTGCTTTTGAAAATAAATCTATTCATTTTATTTTCAATTTGTTCATTTTATAACAGCTTTAACTGTTTTTCAAAAATCTGTTATAGGTTGGTTTTCTATAAAATGGAAACTTGTTTATGAGTTTAATAATCGATCATACATTTGTAAAAACAAGTTTTGCATCAGAGAATTGAGGATTTACAAGGAATTAGCATCTGTTCTTAAAAGATTTCGAAAATCACAAAGTGCTTGTTCTTGTTTGGTTCCAAAAGCTTGGTGAGAGGTGGTGCTACTGTTCTAGCAATCTGTTCTACTGGTTTAAGGCAAATTTTTGCATCCTCAATCAGGTGTAGTCGTTTCACATTTCTTTTCTTGTAAAAGTTTGGTTGTACACTCTTCTTGATAGGGTTTCTTGAAGAGTGTGTGTGTGCTGAAATAGGGTTTTTCAGCAAGTGTACCTAAGTTCTTGTAGGTTTCAAGAACAGTGGGATTTGTGTTTGTTTGAAGTGTGATTTAGTGAATTTCACCTTGGTTTAGGTGAAGACTGGATGTAGCTCAGTTGAGTGAACCAGTATAATTGCCCTGTGTTCATTCTCTCTTAATCTCTACACTTAAATTTCTGCATATGTGTTAAACTGTCAAGAAATAAATATGTTCAATCAATAATAAATCTGTTCTTTCTGGGCTCGGTTCATACTGTTCTTAATTTCTGGAAAAACCGGTTGATTCTGACAAGAACATCTATAATCTGTTAAAAGCCACTGGAACAGGTTGATTGTAATAAATTTCTCAATTAAGTGTCAATCTATCAATTGAACCTTAATCACATGCTTAAAATTGAAGCTTGCTGTTTTGTGATTCACTGTTTTCTTCCTAATATCAGTGTGTGTGTGAATTCCAAATTAATCTGCATAATCTTGTGATTAACTTGACTGTATAAACGTTTTTCAAACACAAACAGTGCCAAAATAAATCTGTTCAATTTCAAATAAATCGATTTATTTTCTGTACACTGTGATAAATACAGATTCTGCGAGAAAGATTTAAAAGATCAATTCACCCCCCCTCTTGAACTTTGGCACTATTAAACCCAACAGTTAGTTAGGATCATTTAAAACATATTAAAACCGCTTAACAGAATTCTGTTAAGGTTTGTAGGCAAACAATCGGTTGTTTTGCCGAAACAATCGATTGTTTTGGTTTGACAGCAAAGTCAACCAAGTTTTTCAAAAACAGCTAAGGTAAAACGACCTGTTGTTTTGAAAAACAACCTATTGAATTTTTGGCTAGCTTTTTTAGAAAACACATCTTTTCAAAAAGTTAAAGATTCAAATGAACTTGGATCATCTTAAGGAGTGAATTAACAAGTTTCAAACAACTAGACAACACACACACACCCAGCAGCAAGGTCATCAAACTTTCCTTTTGGATTTGGAGACATCAAAGCATCTTGTTCAACAATTACATACGGAAAATTCCCTTCAGTGACCAGAGAAGCATTAACCAATACACCACTTAAGTTCTTTTATCATATTATGATTTTTATTATACTTATTATTATTAATAATATAAATATCATTAATTAAAATATAAATAAAAACAAGAAAAAAAATTGAAAAATATAATAGAAAATGTTATTGTGTTAAATATAAATAAATTTATTAACTATACTAAATAATATTAATAATATTAACAATATTTAATAATATTAATAATATTAAAAATATTTAATAATATTAACAATATTTAATAATATTAACAATATTTAATAATATTAAAAATATTAATAATATAAATAATAAAAATGATATTAATAATATTAATAATATTTATATTATTCAAAATATAAATATTATTAATATTAATATAATTTATATTATTAATATTATTCATAATATAAGTATTATTAATATAATTAATATAATTAATATTATTAATATTATTAATATTATTCATAATATAACTATTATTAATATCATTTATATTATTAATGTTATTCATAATATAAATATTATTAAATATAGTTAATATTATTAATATTATTTACTGTAGTTAATAAATTTATTTATATTTAACACAATAATATTTTTTATTATATTTTTCAATTTTTTTTATTGTTTTTTTTATATTTTTATTAATAATATTAGTAATATTTGTATTATTAATAATAAAAATAATAATAATAAGTATAATAAAAATCATAATATGACAAAAGAACTTGTGTGGTGTAGTGGTTAAAGGTTGTTTAGTCACTAAAAAGATTTGCCTTCGAATAAGACATTCAATCTCGTCTAACTACTAATACATTTGTAAGCAATTTTCGAATCAAAATTATGTTTCACCTTGTTTTCTCTTGCAGATAAAAGTAAATGAAAAAAAGGAACAAAGATGTTAAAACGAGTCAAAAAAAATGGACAAAAGTAATTTGGCAAAAAAGGTAGAAATATGTTACAGGAAATATCAAACATAATTCATTTATAACCATGCTAACTACATGAAATAATGATTGTAGAAATATGTTTGTTTATTGAAATAAACTGAAGTGGAACTACATGTTGTTCTGCCGTGAGCGTTGATCATCTTCCATTACCAATGTCAATTAATTCAAGTGCTCTCAAGCTATCATATCCAGTATTTTGTTGGGCACTACTACTATCACCATGCTCATGGGAGCTTTGTGCCTCATGAAGCAAGTATTGACCCTCCAAAAAGTTTTTGCTTGTATTGATCCAAGGGTGTTTCTCTGTAAGCTTTATTCCCTCTAATTCCATTGCCACTTCCTTCATGCTAGGCCTTTCCTCCCCTGTAAGTCTCAGGCACCTAGCAGCAAGAATAGCAACCTCCATAAGCTCTTGCTTGTTTTCTTCATCCAAAATACCCACCTGAAGAACATCAAATAAACGATCCTCTTTCAAGCTACATAGAAAGTGAACCGTGAGACTTCGTTTCTCTTCTGCCCTGTTAAAACAGAAAGGTTTCTCGCCTGTTAGCAGTTCTACAAGCACTACCCCAAAGCTATAGACATCACTCTTTTCAGTCAACTGGCTTGATTGCATGTACTCTGGGTCTAAATACCCAAAGGTTCCCTGCACAATTGTGGCTATTTCAGTTTGGTCAAGAGGAACCAATCTTGAAGCTCCAAAGTCAGACACTTTGGCAATGTAAGTTTCATCCAAGAGTATGTTTGCAGTCTTCACATCTCTATGGATGATGGGTATGGAAGCTGCTGAGTGTAGATATGACAGAGCTGCAGCTGTCTCTGTAGCTATTCTTAGACGCGTTTTCCAAGACACATTGACCACCTCTCCTTGTTTATGTAGATAATCAAAAAGGGTGCCATTGTTAACAAATTCATAAACTAGTAAGGGAACTTCTGTCTCTAGGCAACATCCCAAGAGTTTGACCACGTTCTTGTGATTAATTTGTGAGAGTATAATGACCTCATTAATGAATTGCTCCACCTGGCTCTGATCCACTATTTTTGACTTCTTAATAGCAACAACTTTGTTATTTGAGAGAAGTCCTTTGAAAACTGTACCATAACCTCCTTTACCTATGATTAAGCTCTCATCAAAATTGTTGGTGGCTTTCTTAAGTTGCTCTGCACTGAAAATTGTAGTGGACTGAGATGAGTCTTCCCTAGTGGAGAGTTGTTGTCTCAGAATGATGCCTCCATTCTGCTGAAAGAACTTCTCCTTTAATTTAAGGACTTTCCTTTTCTGGTATATCAAGTACAACCAAGAAACCCCTATAAACAGAGCAATTAATCCTACACCTGCACCTGTTACCAAAAGTATGAATATGAATAAAGTAATTATAAAATACGATAATAATACAACCCTATTTTTTTATAAAATATAATGGTTTGATATCCTTAAAAAATTACTTTATCATTCACTTTAATAATTTAATAATATATATATATATTTTAAAAACAATTAAACTATTAATATATTGATTGTTAACTAAGTGTTTGCTTTATATTTTTTTATAACAAGTTTTTTTTAATGATGGAATGACGTGGATATAGCAGACTTAAAGGTTTTAAGTTGATTATGCAAATTGTCAAAAACTGACATGTAGAATTGTTTGTCAAAATCTTAAAATTAACTTTTAATTAATATTGAATTGTAGTGTAATAAACAATCAAGAGGGTATGAGTGTATTTACAATGTTATGCAAAGCATGAATACCATTATAAAACTTGGCATTAAAGGAAGTTCGGAGCACGTAACAATATTTAAGTTATTCTTTATATTTTAATACTAATTAAAACATATTTTGTGTTGTAGTATTTTATGGAGCTCAACAATTAAATTCAGAAGCAATGGACTATGTGAGGAATGCTTAGGCCACATACATCATTAGATTCTATAACTCCAGTTAATGAATAATATATAGATTTATATATAAGAGTAAATAGGAACATATATTCGTGGATGTGAATGATTTGATTGTTTTGAAAAATGTGTATGTGGTTATTTATAATATTATTGCATATCTGGACAAGATTTTTTAAATGAAAAGATTAATTAAGAGGAGGAAATGCATAAAACAAATTGAACTAAAAAAAATCATCATAACTGTAGTTTATGAATTACTATAGGCGCAGATTATGAACAAAATCGTTGCCTATAATGGTCCATAAATTGCGGTTTTGACTACAAACATAGTCTAAGAGAAAGACCATACAAGAAAAAGATATAGGCGCAATTACAATAATAATCGCTTATACCCTTCTCTAACCTATTAAACAATTATATTATATAAAAAAATATGTATTGATTATTAAAACAATTGTCGTCCACAGTAATAGACTATAATTCATCATCATAATTTATAAGTGAAAACTATAAATGACTTACTCATAAGTTAGTTTTAGTTATTGTAGAGTTATATTAGAAAATTAGATTGTGCTTGCTTGTGCAATTAAAATATTAGTGGCTTAAGGGAAGAAAAAGAAAACTGAAACGAAATTATAATTTGGTTACCAATGACGATCTTGATAAATGGATCAGCCTTCTGCTTTGGGTGGCATCCTCCGCCTTCTTTTGTCCCATTTCCGATTAGTCCGTCAGGACAGAAACATTCAAAAGAGCCAGAAGTTTCTATACAATGATCTTCACTATCGCAATTGTGTTGGTTACGTGCACACTCCGGAATGTCTATAAAGGCCACACAAATAATCAGTTCAAAAGCACGCCGTAAGAAACTCCCTAATTCATTTTCAATGAAAAAGGCTACATAGAAAGTGAACCGTGAGACTTCGTTTCTCTTCTGCCCTGTTAAAACAGAAAGGTTTCTCGCCTGTTAGCAGTTCTACAAGCACTACCCCAAAGCTATAGACATCACTCTTTTCAGTCAACTGGCTTGATTGCATGTACTCTGGGTCTAAATACCCAAAGGTTCCTTGCACAATTGTGGCTATTTCAGTTTGGTCAAGAGGAACCAATCTAGAAGCTCCAAAGTCAGACACTTTGGCAGTGTAAGTTTCATCCAAGAGTATATTTGCAGTCTTCACATCTCTGTGGATGATGGGTATGGAAGCTGCCGAGTGTAGATATGACAAAGCTGCAGCTGTCTCTGTAGCTATCCTTAGACGCGTTTTCCAAGACACATTAACCACCTCTCCTTGGTTATGTAGATAATCAAAAAGGGTACCATTGTTAACAAATTCATAAACCAGTAAGGGAACTTCTATCTCTAGACAACATCCCAAGAGTTTGACCACATTTCTATGATTAATTTGTGAGAGTATAATAACCTCATTAATGAATTGCTCCACCTGACTCTGATCCACTATTTTGGACTTCTTGATAGCAACAACTTTGTTATTTGAGAGAAGTCCTTTGAAAACTGTACCATAACCTCCTTTACCGATGATTAAGCTCTCATCAAAATTGTTGGTGGCTTTCTTAAGTTGCTCTGCACTGAAAATTGTAGCGGACTGAGATGAGTCTTCCCTAGTGGAGAGTTGTTGCCTCAGAATGATGCCTCCATTCTGCTGAAAGAACTTCTCCTTTAATTTGAGGACTTTCCTTTTCTGGTACATCAAGTATAGCCAAGAAACTCCTATAAACAGAGCAATTAATCCTACACCTGCATCTGTTACCAAAAATATAAATATGAATAAAGTAATTATAAAATACAATAATGATATTTTAACAATCCAACTTTTTTTTATAAAATATAATAGTTTGATATACTTAAACACTAAAACATTTTTTTTTATAAAAACTACCATGTGTTATGCAACATTATAAAACTTGACATCTTAGCTAAACTCACACCTTAAATTTTAACAATCATTTGTCATCATATGAAAAAAGTATTATGAAAAAAAAAGAAAAAAAATTCCAAGCAAATATGGGGACTATGCCAAAGCTCATAAAATAAAATATAAGAAAAACGATACTTAAGTAATCTATATCTATTAATAAAGAATTCTAAGAAGAGATTACATGGAACCTTTTTATATCAATGGAATTGTTTTCTATGAATAAAACTTAAGTTAGCAAGCTTGTCGGCACAAACATTGTCTTTACAAAAAAATATATTAATATTTTAAGTAAAAACAATTAAACTATTAAATATTGATTGTTAAATAAGTGTTTCTTTTGTAATTCATTTTTATATAATCACACAACTTATTTTATTAATTTTGTATTGAATAACCATTTTGTTAAGAGAACAGAATGATAACTATCTTTTAATATTAGAATATCTAATAAAAATATAAATTAAATTATTGAATAAAAAATGAACAAAATAAGTTATGGGAAAGTAATATTAAAAAATTAGATTGTGAAAATATCACCAAGGCTTGTGCAATTGAAATATTAGTGGCTTAAGGGAAGAAAAAGAAAACTGAAACGAAATTATAATTTGGTTACCAATGACGATCTTGATAAATGGATCAGCCTTCTGCTTTGGGTGGCATCCTCCGCCTTCTTTTGTCCCATTTCCGATTAGTCCGTCAGGACAGAAACATTCAAAAGAGCCAGAAGTTTCTATACAATGATCTTCACTATCGCAATTGTGTTTATTCCTTGTACACTCCGGAAAGTCTACAAAGGCCACATAAATGACCAGTTCAAAAGCACGCCGTAAGAAACTCCCTAATCCATTTTCTAGGAAAAAAATTGCTTAAACTAATGAGTACCTTTCGTTTGATTCTAATTATAATATAACTTATTATGTCATTCATGAAATCACTAAAGAGACTTATAAGTCAACCCGTCATGCTATATATATTTCAATGGCCAGCTGTTTGAGCACACTGAGGTGACGTGACCATCTTTATTGTATTAAAAATTAGCATATTCAAAATGAGTCATTTGGGTTGATTAGGATAGGTTGAGAAAAAATTGTAAGTTAATTTTAGTTCAGAAAACGTCTTAAATTTGTCTGAATGTAGAATCAATGTTATCATAATGAACTGATAAATGAATGAATTACCTTGGCAACCATGGAGAAGGTATGGGTTTCCCTCAAAGCCTGGATTACATTTGCATCGGTAACCATATTCATTGGGCGAGTTCTCACAGGAGCTATTAGCACTCTTGCATGCATAATCTGCTGTATGCATAGAAGCGTCGCACGTGTCGTTTCCTACACTCCAATCCATGACCATGGGTGCCATAGTGAAGTTGATGCCCTTCAAATGATCGACGGAGAAACTGTAGTTGCCATTTTTTACCACAAAGGAGTATCCACACTTGTTGAAATCGGAAGTGGAATTGAAATTGTTGAAGCTGTATGCTCGCAAGCTAATATTCTTCATCCCAGGAGGAATGTCGACCTGGCAACACCCTATGCCCGGACAGTTTCCGCTTCTCTGCATGCTTTCAACGCTCTCTAAGCTGTCGCATCTCGTCAAGCACCCCGTTGAAGATGTTGTACCGTTGCGAAAACTGTTGAGATAGCCGTAAGTGTCGCACCCTACGCTTACGAACTTGTTGTCTTCACTAGAAATTGTGAAAGCCGGTGATCTGAGACTGGGGCGGTTACCTTGCGATTCGTTTTTGCAAACCTTGGAGATGAACATGAGCATGTCTATTTTACCAGCGAGGCTTATGTTAATAATTTGGGCGTTACCTTGGCCGCGATATAAGGTTGAGTTTCTGCATGTAAGCTCCAATTCTTTCTCCTGAAAACAGTTATGACCGGTGACCGATGAATTGCCGATGCCAAATGGATACGGAATTGATGAAACACTTCCGCAGGAGTCCTGGCAGCCGGGCAGGGCTTGGCTGGCTGCTGCTAAAGCCATCAGTAACAGCACGGTCAGTCTGGTCAGATGCTTTTGCGTCTCCTTAATTCTCATTCTTGTTATATATGTGCTCAATACCACTTTCGATTCTATTTATAGCTAAGAGAGGAATATAGATTGACCGGGCCAGCTCTTTCATAGAGTTACGGCTATAATAATTTCAAAATAAAAAATTTGTCTTACATTATAAAAAACATAACACTAATTAACCTAAATTAAAAATAAAAATTTAGGAAAGAATGAGTTTTTACATGGATTTTAAATACAAGTGGAGAAAATTTACGAAAATAATGCATTGGTTTGATATTACTGAAAGAAACCTATTTTAAGTTGTCTTTTATAAATATAAGTTCAACCTCATATTTGATTATCTAATTGAAGTCTTGTTTTCCCACAACGACTTTCATGTTGATGGTATACAAACACGACTTTGTTTAATTTAATTATCTGATTTTTAAAAAAAATTATAAATAAAGACATGACACGATTAAAATGAAGTTAGGGTTGAAGCTGAAGTTATGCAGGGAGGAAAACCTTCTATTATGGAACTTTAGCTAAAGTCATGCCAGGAAGTCTCGAGTTTAGTGTTGTTGGTATTTATGAGGGTAACACGACTTGCTTCATTATTGTTTGTATTTTTTTCTTTTAAATGATGAAGTTTGGAAGTGCATGTGTTTATATAAATGTTTTCTGATTAACTTTAACATATGAAAGTTAAATTGTTTATTTTATGTATTTATATATATATATTTTTTTTATTACTTTGTTGGAGATCTCACATCGATTAGAGATGAGGACAATTGATTATATATAAGTGGGTGCAAACCTCACCTCATGAGTCGGTTTTATGGGGTTGAGTTAGGCTTAAAGTTCACTTTGTAATATGGTATCAAAGCTATTTTTATAAAAAGTATGGGTTTCCTCCTGGCTACAAATTCACCAATTGGACATTCCAAACCAATAATATAATTACTTTTTTTTATCAGCAATGAATTAATAGAATAAAAATCAACAAAGCAAATCAAGATTAAGTGACACACCACTTAACTCAAGAATCTTAAACTATTTAAGTAGCCCCTACCCAAACAAAATTGGTTTTGCAAAAAACAGCAAACCAAAAACTTGATGGCTATCTAGCCACTAGAATTTTAACAATCTAAAAACTTGAAATCTAGCTAGCTCCCTACCCATTGCAGCAATACCAAACCTTGTGCACTACATTTTATTGTCAAAGTGAGGCACGACCTCTGCTGCTAGTCTACTTCCAAAAGCTACAAAAATCTTCGCACATCCTCATCTTTTAAGCACCAATAGCTGGTCAACTAACCACACAAAACGTGCAAGAAACTGCATAACGTTGACCAGCATTGACAATATTTGGACATGGGCTTATAGGTCAGATTTTTGCCTAGCAGAACATTCATCATATCTTTCAACCATAAACAAGCTTTGAATCGCCTTTGCCGTGACTTCAGTTGGATCTGCAAACAACTAACTACTAGCTCTCTAAGAGCATTAGTAGCACTAATCTCAGAAACATCACGACAACAAAACTAAAAAAGTTTACAGCTGTAATTTACGAGACTTCTTCCTATTAAAACAAACCCCTCCTTCTTCATCTTCTCTTCCGGATAGATTTCATACATTCTGTAGGATTTATGCACCAGCGGGTGTATGTAAATTCAGTTAGATTCTCTTTGCTGGTAAGCCACGTCCACGTCTTTAGTTGAGCCAAAGTGAAGATTTCAACCCTAAATCCCAAACCAATAATATGATTACTACTGACACTTTTTTTGAGTTTTTTCCTAAAGAATAGGATGTAAAGGGGATTCAACTTACATCACAGCAGTGCCAATTCCTGACCAACATTTTGCGTTAGCAAAACCTTGAGGATCCTATCCCTCACACTCAAATTAATCAAGTCGGCACCTTCTCTGCGGATGAAATCCCCAATACTAAGCAATCTTCAACAAGTAAGTTTCTCTCTTCACTGTCTGCTATAAAAGAATCTTGGATTATTGATTATGGTGTCACGGTCATGTTTACCACAATTTGAACGTTTTTACTACTTATACTACAATTAAACATGTCTTAATTAGTCTTAAAAAGGGCCAAACTAACAAAGTCCAATAACTTAAAAAAAAAACTAAATATGTTAACATACTTTGTGTTTATTTTATTGTTTTGATTATTTATGTATTTATAAAAAATAAGAGGTAAGTTAGGAATTGAAATTAAAATTAAAATTGATAATTAGTACTATTACAATAGGGAAATAATTTATTTATGAGAGATCGTGCCATAAGGTACTCTTCTTTTTTGTCGTCTACGTCTTCTTTGAGGGTTATGTTTGGTAGATGCGTGAGGAAGTAAAGTTGAATTTTTAGTATTGTCTTTGTCTTTGTCGTTTTGACCATAACCATCAAGTCCTTGTGAGAGCATTGTAAGCTAATAATAGTCCATGAATGATACAAGATTGTTGCAAATGGAGGTGTCCATGTGAAAGTTGCAAAGATAGTTGATAACTAGAAAAAAGATACAGTAGAGAAGGAAAAGTGTTGTATATGGATGGAACTCGTTAATAGAGAGAGTGAGAAGACATGTGGTGATGATAATCCATGTATTCAAACATTAGATGTTGTTAAAGATTGGACTAACCAAATGATTAATCATATACATTATTAGAAAATCATCAAATTAAAACAAAAATGATTAATTGATATATTGACTAAATTAGATACTATTTTAAAAATTAAAAAAATTGTTAATATTTAAATTAATTTATATTATTAATAAATAATTTTTAAATTAATATCTATTAATTACCAAGATAACTATTAATTATGTTAAAATTTTAGTAACTAATTACAACGTGAACAAATATTAGTTATAAAAACAATATGGAAGTGAAATGCAGCCTCACTTTATTAAGGTTTTATAAAGTTTAATGAATTCTTCACCATAGTTGTGGCAGAGCAAGTTTCTATTACTTTTTATTATTTTCAAATTTACACATGGCGTAAACGTGGATGAAGAATAAATAAAAGTGAGAAGAAACATAATAGCCAAAGAATGAAACCTGGTCCAAAGGTAAAAAATACAAAACTAATAAAACTTAAGTTGAATTAAAGAAATTGTAGACATGAAAACATAAAAAAAAAAGACAAAATTCCCATCCATATGCTTTAAAAGTACCCAGAGACTTGGCATTCATATGGTTTATCAGAATATATACTTTGACATGTCAACACATGACAGTTAAAACATCACACACATGTTCATCTTTCCATGATAAATTCTTTTATATGATTATTTTAATTGGAAATTGACATGTTGATACACTGCATATATTATAAATCTATTTGATTAATTCTTTTTGACTTGTTCTGATCTTTGACAAAGGATACATATGTATCCATTAGGTTCATATTTATAACTAATACTGTACCTTTTAACATAAGATTATCATGTAGATGGCTGAAAAAAAATATTGATGTATCCACTGGGTTACCAAATAATTAAATATTTCCATTATTATTGTTTTATATTATTGTATGACAATTTTTTATTATTAACAATTTAAATATGTTTAATTTTACATCTGTTAATTCTTGGCAGAGACTTAACCGCTTAGTCAATATTCGTCATTTTTCTTATCATGATATATGTTTTTGATGAAAACATAATAGTTAAACTTGGATACATATTTTATTTTAATTGAATTTTAAATTTCAGTCCTGTTTAAATTAATTTCCACTAACTTTAAAGCAAATGAATAGGTCCTTATCAAGTTACATGTCTGGAGGAGAATTGATAGTTAGGAAGAGAAAAGAAGGAAGAGAAAAGAATAGAGAAATTCACTAATGACAAAACACTTTTACAACAGTTAAAAGAGTTAAAACATACGATTTTTATGTCGATTTTATATTCGTCATACATACATGCAACATGTAGGAACTAATTGAAGAGAATAATAGAATGCAAAATGTTGTAGAAACTAATCGAATGTAATTGCATAAAGAGAGAACATATTCCATACAAGATGCAATGTTTTAGAAAACATATGTTCCCTCGTTGTGGATAGTGGATCTAGTTGTAATTGTTGTAGTGCTAGAATGGTGGAAAAGCTTAATCTACAAGTAGTTCCTCACCCAAAACCTTACAAACTACAATGGCTTAATGAAAATGGGGAACTAAGTGTAGACAAGCAAGTGGAAATCAAGTTTTCCATAGGGAACTACAAAGACAAAGTTTTATGTGATGTAGTGCCTATGGAAGCTTGCCACATCTTATTAGGGAGACCATGGCAATTTGACAAGAAAACCTTGCATGATGGTCTCAATAACGAGATTTCCTTCACCCACAAGCATAAGAAATTTGTACTTAGTCCTTTACCACATTCTCAAGTGGTGAAAGACCAAATACAAATGAAACATAAGAGGGATGAGGAAAATAAAAAAAAAAAGAGCGCTAGAAAAAGATAAAATCCTTAAGGATAGGAAGGCGTGGGAGAAGAGTGTTCCTTCCCACAAGGATGCTCAACAAGAAAAGCCTTTTGAAAACGTTTTGGAAAATTTGCTTCTTGTTGAACAACCAAGCCTAGTCTTTTGTAAAGGAACACTTACATGCACTGCCACAAGTAGTGAACTCATGAATCTACCTCCTCCAATAGAAAAACTTTTAAGTGAATTTGAAGATATATTCTCTAATGAGGGACCCATTGGACTCCCTCCCATTAGAGGTATAGAACATCAAATTGACTTCATTCCGGGGGCAAGCCTACCAAATAGGCCCGCTTATAGAACAAACCCCGAGGAAACCAAGGAGATAGAATCACAAGTTCAAGACTTGTTGGAGAAGGGTTGGGTTCAAAAGAGCCTAAGCCCTTGTGTTGTACCTGTCTTGTTGGTGCCCAAAAAGGATGGAAAATGGCACATGTGTTGTGATTGTCGAGCAATCAACAACATCACCATCAAGTATAGGCATCCAATCCCAAGGCTTGATGAATTACACGGGTCAACCATATTCTCCAAAATTGACCTTAAAAGTGGATATCACCAAATTCGAATCAAAGAGGGTGATGAGTGAAAAACCGCTTTTAAGACCAAATTTGGATTATATGAGTGGTTGGTGATGCCCTTTGGGCTCACTAATGCCCCTAGTACATTCATGAGGCTCATGAATCATACCTTGAGAGATTGCATAGGTAAATATGTAGTAGTTTATTTTGATGATATCCTAGTGTATAGTAAAACCCTAGAAGACCATCTAAGTCACCTTAGGGAAGTTCTTCTAGTGCTTAGGAAAAATAGTCTTTTTCCAATAGGGATAAGTGCACCTTTTGTGTAGATAGTGTAGTTTTCTTAGGTTTCATAGTCAACAAAAGGGGGGTGCATGTTGACCCCGAGAAAATCAAAGTCATCCGAGAGTGGCCCACTCCACAAAATGTATGTGATGTAAGGAGTTTTCATGGGTTAGCTAGCTTCTATAGAAGGTTTGTGCCTAATTTTTCAAGTCTAGCTTCTCCTTTGAATGAACTTGTAAAAAAAGATGTTGCATTTTGTTGGAATGATAAGAATGAGCAAGCCTTCCAAAGGCTAAAAGCTCAACTCACCAATGCACCAATTCTAGCTCTTCCAAATTTTTCCAAAACTTTTGAGATAGAATGTGATGCATCGGGAGTAGGCATAGGTGCGGTATTGTTACAAGGTGGACACCCCATTGCATATTTTAGTGAAAAACTCCATGGTGCCACCCTCAACTATCTCACCTATGATAAAGAGTTCTATGCTCTTGTGCGAGCCCTAAAGACTTGGGAACACTACCTTGTGTCCAAAGAATTTGTCATCCATAGTGATCACGAGTCTTTAAAATATTTAAAGGGCCAACACAAGCTCAACAAGAGACATGCTAAATGGATGGAGTTTCTTGAACAATTTCCTTATGTAATCAAATACAAGAAAGGAAGCACCAATATAGTGGCCGATGCTCTTTCAAGGCGGCATACACTCTTTTCAAAATTGGGTGCCCAAATTCTTGGATTTGATCACATAAGAGAGCTTTACCAAGAGGATCAAGAACTTTCATCCATCTATGCCCAATGTCAACATAAAGCGCAAGGAGGTTACTATGTGTCCGAGGGATATCTTTTTAAAGAGGGAAAACTTTGCATTCCCCAAGGCACACATAGGAAACTCCTTGTCAAGGAATCACATGAGGGGGGACTCATGGGCCATTTTGGAGTTGATAAGACTCTAGACCTTTTGAAAGCAAAATTTTGTTGGCCACTCATGAGGAAAGATGTCCAAAGACATTGTTCTAGATGCATATCATGTTTAAAAGCAAAGTCTAGAACAATGCCTCATGGACTCTACACCCCTTTGCCGATAGCAAATGCTCCTTGGGAAGACATTAGCATGGATTTCATTTTAGGACTCCCTAGGACTGCAAGAGGCCATGACTCTATCTTTGTGGTAGTGGACCGATTTAGCAAAATGTCCCATTTTATTCCTTGCCACAAGGTAGATGATGCTCAAAATATTTCTAGAATCTTCTTTAGAGAAGTGGTGAGACTTCATGGTCTCCCTAGAAGTATAGTATCCGATAGAGATCCCAAGTTTATAAGCCACTTTTGGAAAACTCTATGGGGCAAACTTGGAACAAGACTACAATTTTTAACTTCTTGTCATCCTCAAACGGATGGCCAAACCGAAGTAGTCAATGGATCTCTTGGGACTATGCTTAGGGCTATCGTGAAGGCAACCATAAATCTTGGGATGAGTATCTTCCCCACATTGAGTTTGCTTACAATCGAGTAGTCCACAAGACTACTAATGCTTCTCCTTTTGAAGTAGTATATGGTTTTAATCCTCTCACCCCTATGGATTTGTTGCCTCTTCCTAATCCACAAGAATTTGTGCATAAGGAAGGAGTAATCAAAGCCGACTTTGTGAAGAAAATGCATGAGAAGACTAAACTCCAAATACAACAACAAAATGAGAAGTACACAAAATACAACAATAAAGGGAAGAACGAAATAATTTTTGAGGAAGGAGACTTAGTTTGGCTTCACCTTCGCAAAGATAGATTTCCAACTCAAAGGTCCAAACTAAGTCCCCGAGGTGATGGACCCTTTCAAGTCCTCAAGCGAGTCAATAACAATGCATACAAATTGGACCTACCTCTTGAATATGGAGTACATGACACTTTTAATGTAATTGACCTTTCTCCATTTGTAGGTACCAATGACGACGAGGATGAGCTGGATTTGAGGACAAATCCTTTCCAAGGGGGAGAGGATGATGGAGGAGGGCCAAGCTCACCTCACCATGGAAGTCAAGACCCAAGACTAGACCGTCTAGAACCATGTGAGGAGCGTCTAGACTCAAGAGGGGAGCGTCTAGCACAAGAGGAGGGGCGGCTACACAAGGAGCGTCTAGGAGGAAGCCTAGACCGTTTAGGACCTATCACTAGGTCCATGGCCAAGCATATTCACGCACAAATGGGTCAAGCCACGGATTGGAGGGAGAAGACCTTGTACATGCTACATGGAGGCCCATTAGGGGTGGCTTAGTAATTAGTGTAGTGTTAGAAAGCATAAACTTGTCTTATATGTGATTTACCCTAGATTTTGTGCACATTCTAGAACATTGTCTCACATGGCCGGCCATGTGGTCCATGTGCCATGTGCCTTCACATTTCCATTTCATTTTGCTTACATTTCATGTGAAATTAGCTTAACTTTCACGGCCTCCTTAGCCTATAAAAGGAGATGCCTAGCTCTTGTATTTTGAAGATTAATGAGAGTAATGTTATGCTGCCAACATTGTGCCATACATTGCTTTTCCCTAGTTTCTAGGACCTAATCTTCATCTTCATCACCTACCATAGGGCTGGCTGAACCTCCCTCTTTCCATACACATCATGCACCTTCAAGATCACCATAGCTCCTAGGAGGATCTTGCACATTTCAATCCATAGCTTCCGCACCCTTGATCATAAATCCGAGAAGAGCTCCATGATTTTGCCATCACTTTGTCAATGCATATTTAAGATTGGGAAACACAAAAGGGGATATTAATGTAAATCCAAACAAAAATACCACACTTGTCTTTACTTTCCTTTAACAAAAGTGTAAGTTTTCTATTTCTCAAAATTTATTTGTTCTTCAATACGAGTAAATAGACTTGCATTTCAATCTCATGTAACTACTAACACATTTGTAAGCAATTTTCGAATCAAAATTACGTTTCACCTTGTTTTCTCTTGCAAATAAAAGTAAATAAAAAAAAAGGAACAAAGATGTTAAAACGAGTCAACAAAATGGGCAAATGTAATTTGGAAAAAGGTAGAAATATGTTATAGGAAATATCAAACATTATTCATTTATAACCATGGTAACTACATGAAATAATGATTGTAGAAATATGTTTGTTTATTGAAGTAAACTGAAGTGGAATTGCATGTTGTGTTGTGAGCGTTGATCATCTTCCATTACCAAAGTCAATTAATTCAAGTGCTCTCAAGCTATCATATCCAGTATTTTGTTGGGCACTACTACTATCACCATGTTCATGAGAGCTTTGTGCCTCATGAAGCAAGTATTGACCCTCCTCAAAGTTTTTGCCTGTATTGATCCAAGGGTGTTTCTCTGTAAGCTTTATTCCCTCTAATTCCATTGCCACTTCCTTCATGCTAGGCCTTTCCTCCCCTGTAAGTCTCAGGCACCTAGCAGCAAGAATAGCAACCTCCATAAGCTCCTGCTTGTTTTCTTCATCCAAAATACCCACCTGAAGAACATCAAATAGACGATCCTCTTTCAAGCTACATAGAAAGTGAATCGTAAGACTTCGTTTCTCTTCTCCCCTGTCAAAACAGAACGGTTTCTCCCCTGTTAGCAGTTCTACAAGCACTACCCCAAAGCTATAGACATCACTCTTTTCAGTCAACTGACTTGATTGCATGTACTCTGGGTCTAAATACCCAAAGGTTCCTTGCACAATTGTGGCTATTTCAGTTTGGTCAAGAGGAACCAATCTTGAAGCTCCAAAGTCAGATACTTTGGCAGTGTAAGTTTCATCTAAGAGTATGTTTGCAGTCTTCACATCTCTATGGATGATGGGTATGGAAGCTGCCGAGTGTAGATATGACAGAGCTGCAGCTGTCTCTGTAGCTATCCTTAGACGCGTTTTCCAAGACACATTGACCACCTCTCCTTGTTTATGTAGATAATCAAAAAGGGTGCCATTGTTAACAAATTCATAAACTAGTAAGGGAACTTCTGTCTCTAGACAACATCCCAAGAGTTTGACCACATTTCTGTGATTAATTTGTGAGAGTATAATGACCTCATTAATGAATTGCTCCACCTGGCTCTGATCCACTATTTTGGACTTTTTGATAGCAACAACTTTATTATTTGATAGAAGTCCTTTGAAAACTGTACCGTAACCTCCTTTACCTACGATTAAGCTCTCATCAAAATTGTTGGTGGCTTTCTTAAGTTGCTCTGCACTAAAAATTGTAGTGGACTGAGATGAGTCTTCCCTAGTGGAGAGTTGTTGTCTCAGAATGATACCTCCATTTTGCTGAAAGAACTTCTCCTTTAATTTGAAAACTTTCCTTTTCTGGTACATCAAGTATAGCCAAGAAACCCCTATAAATAGAGCAATTAATCCTACACATGCACCTGTTACAAAAATATAAATATGAATGAAATAATTATAAAATAGGATAATGATATTTTAACAATCCAATTATTTTATAAAATATAAGAGTTTGATATCCTTAAAAATTAAAATTATTACTTTATCATTCACTTTAATAATTTTATAATATATAATAATATTTTAAGTAAAAACCATTAATCTATTTTATATTTATTGTTAAATAAGTGTTTCTTTTTAATCGTACAACTTATTTTATTAATTTTATATTGAATAACCATTTTTTTTAATACAACAAAATGATAAGTGTCTTTTAATATTAGAATATTTGATCAAAATATAAATTAAGTTATTGACTAACAAAATGAGTTATCGGAGAGTTTATTAAAAAATTAGATTGTGGAAAGATCAGTAGGCTTGTGCAATTAAAATATTAGTGGCTTAAGGGAAGAAAAAGAAAACTGAAACGAAAATATAATTTGGTTACCAATGACGATCTTGATAAATGGATCAGCCTTCTGCTTTGGGTGGCATCCTCCGCCTTCTTTTGTCCCATTTCCGATTAGTCCGTCAGGACAGAAACATTCAAAAGAGCCAGAAGTTTCTATACAATGATCTTCACTATCGCAATTGTGTTGGTTACGTGCACACTCCGGAATGTCTATAAAGGCCACACAAATAATCAGTTCAAAAGCACGCCGTAAGAAACTCCCTAATTCATTTTCAATGAAAAAGGCTGCTTAAACTAATAAATATCTTTCGTTAGATTGTAATTATAATATAACTTATTATGTCATTCATGAAATCTCTAAAGAGACCTATAAGTCAACCCATCATGCTATATATATTTCAATGGCCGGCTGTTTGAACACCGTGACGTGACGTGACCATGCTTTATAGTATTAAAAATTAGCATATCGGAATGAATCATTTGGGTTGATTAGGATAGGTGTAGAAAAATTTGAAGTTAATTTTAATCCAGAAAGTTTCTTCTTAAATTTGTCAGAATATAGAATTAATGTTGGCAGAATTAACTGATAAAAAGAATGAATTACCTTGGCAACCATGGAGAAGGTATGCGTTTCCGTCAAAGCCTGGATTACATTTGCATCGGTAACCATATTCATAGGGCGAGTCATCACAATAGCTATTAGCACTCTTGCATGCATAACCTGCTCTATGCATGGAAGCGTCGCACGTGCCGTTTCCTACACTCCAATCGATGACCGTGAGTGACTGATTGAACGGCATGCTTTTAAAATGATCGAGGGAGAAAGTGTAGTTGCCATTTTTGACCACAAAGGAGAAGCCGCACTGGTTGAAATCGGAAGTGGAGTTGAAATTGTTGAAGCTGTATGCTTGCAAGCTAATATTCTTCATCCCAGGAGGAATGTCGACCTGGCAACACCCTATGCCCGTACAGTTTCCGCTTCTCTGCATGCTTTCAACGCTGTCTAAGCTGTTGCATCTGGTCAAGCACCCCGTTGAAGATTCTGTGCCGTTGTGGAAACTGTTGAGATAGCCGTAAGTGTCGCAGCCTACGCTTACGAACTTGTTGTCCTCACTAGAAATTGTGAAAGCCGGTGTTCTGAGATAACTTTCGGTACGATATGTTTCTACTCCACCAAACAAATCGTTTTTGCAAACCCTGGCGATGAAGGTGAGCACGTCCATTTTACCGGCGAGGCTTATGTTGAGAATTTGGACGTTACCCTGAAATAAGGCTGAGTCTGTGCATGTAAGCTCCAATGGTTCCTCAAGAAAACAGTTTTTTTTATCGATGGATGAATGGCCGATGCCAAACGGATACGGAATTGAAACATTTCCGCAGGAGTCCGGGCAGCCGGGCAGGGCTTGGCTGGCTGCTGCTAAAGCCATCAGTAATAACACGGTCAGTCTGATCAATTGCTTTTGCGTGTCCTTTAATCTCATTGTTGCCATATGTGCATATGTGCTTAGTACTATTTCTATCCAATTTATAGGTAATAGAGGAATTTAGATTGACCGCGCAGCTCTTAGACTAAACTAATACCGCACTGCTATAGTCATTTGAAAAGAAAAAATTAAATAAAATTTTCTTAAATTATAAAGACATAAAATTAATTTATCCTAAATTAAAAAAAAAAAATAGGAAAGAATGAGTCTTCACGTGAATTACGAATATACGACAAAAATTTACGAAATTGGTGCTTTCTTTTTCTCGATATCAGTCTAAAGAAATATTTTTAAAAATTGTGTTCATGACTAAGTCATGTTTCTATGACGAGACTTTGAGAAAAAGTTATTTTATAAAACACAACTACATCCTCATATTCCATCCATTAATTGGGATGCGTAATTTTCCGATTGGTTATGATATTTTAACACTCCTACTCATCCTACCTCCACAATAAATATTAATATTTATAATAAAAAAAATTAAAAAAAAATATTCTTAATGAATATACAAGTAAAATATAAAATGTTTCAAAATTAAAAGAATTATAAATTTTTATAAATAATTAAAATATTAATATTTATTAGATTATAGAGTGGAGATATAAATATGAAATAAATATTTTTGTTATTTTTTTTAAATAAACTGAAGTCATGGACACGATTTTAGTATACTTGGACTTGAAGCTGAAAGTGTGCAAGGGACACTTGTGGTAGAGCTTTGGCTAAAGTTGTGTAAGAGGGTCACGTCACGATTTCAGTCTTGTTGGTGTTTACCGGGGCAACGTGACTTGCTTCATTGTTGTTTGTTATTTTCTTTTTCTTTTTTGATGAGAAAGTTTGAAAAATCATGTGTTTATAGAATTGTTTTGCGCTTACCGTTAACATGACAATTAAATTGTTTTTTTAGCTTTATGTATTTGTATTTTTTTTGTTTGATTATATTTGTTGGAGAGTGGATTTTTTTTTTTATATATATTTTGTTGTATAAAAAAATAAGACAAAAGTTATGAATAGAAATTAAAATTAAACTTAACATTGAACATTGTTATATTAAGGAAAATAATTTATGTATGAGAAAACGTTTCTTTGAGGGTCATGTTTGGTGTGTGAGGAGGTCAAATTGGATCATCATTATTTTCTTTATCTTTGTCGTTCTCACCATGATTATTGGGTCCTTGTGAGGACATTGTGGGATAACAACCGTACATGATATGAGGTTGAGTGCAAATGGAGGTGTTAATGTGAGAGTTGCAAAGATATTTGATGGACTGATTAAATGAACGATCACGAAATTGTTGAACATATGAAGAAGAACCAACATGCAGAAAGGAGGTTGTGGTTGAGGTTGTGGTTGTGGTTGCTCAGTCTCTTGTGACACGCCATTATATTGGAAAAATAATCATAAATTTTAGATAAATATGTTGGTTGTGGAGGCAATATGTACCATTGCATGTATGTTGTGGTGTCATGTAAATGATCACCATTTTTTAACTGAATTCCTTGAATGAGATGGTTATGTCGATCATTCCACATTGCTATCAACTTTTCATAATATTGTAGTCAATATTTATATGTTATGTCTCTCATATTTTCTTTGTGAAGTTGATCTATGTTTCATTGGTCTGTTAAAGTAGTTTGTCGAAACTTAAAACTCACATTACTCGATCAACTTGAAAAAATTCTACTGTGGAAAAAATATATCAAAGGAATAAGCTTTTGACTAATCGGAGAAACATTAATAGTAATCAAAAGAGTAACAGTAACTTTATGTAAGTAGTCCAAACATATGAAAAAAAGGTCGTTAATAGAGTTATAAAATGTTGTCAACATCAGACGTAATTACGATTTGATGAAGAACCTGTTTGAGTTGTCATTGGTCTAACATCTTCCTTATTAGACAGATTGTACTCGTAGGTGTGTTGCCTTTGTAAAGTTGCACGTGACACCTTCCATAAACAATATATGTTTCCTTTGGACAACAACAATTAAAATTGATAGTAACTTCAAATATGAAATATTTTATAGAGGAAAATCAAGTATTACTGGACCAATATCTTCAAGCTAGAGAAAGACATGTAATCCATTCTCAAACACAATACTACAAAAGTAACATGTAACCTTCGATATTATCTTGATTGAAGTAAATTAATTAGTTTATTGCAATTGTTTACTTTAACACTACATGCTTTTCCTTTTCCTTTTTTTCGCCTTTTATGCCTTTACACTCTGTGTTGACATATTTAGTTTTTCTGTTTTAAGTTATTGGGCTTTGTTTGTTTGACCCAAATTTCATTTTCTGTTTCAGCTAGGTCTTAATATTTTTCTTATACATACACCATGTATTTTACTCTCTAATATACAAGTAAATAAGAATTTATTTTGTATTTTCTTTTCTCTGTTTTTCTCTCTTTTATGCTTAAGTCGTTGTCTCTTTTTCATTTGCAATTAGGGTTCATCAGAACCTCCCTTTCTCCATTGCGATTACGTGCGCTCCATTTGATGCACCACATCAGACAAGGAATATTCATTTTCATTGACTGTAATATGGTATCAAAACTCTTCGAATGAAGAGCTCTGTTGTGCTTCTCTCTGATCTTTATTTCCCCTTTTGTTGTTCTTGGTTATCTTTTTTGTTATCTTTCAAAATCTTGATTGGGTTTCAAAATCTCTTAGGCAATGTCTAATGAAAACCCTAGTCTTCGTAGTCTTAATAGTAGTCACAGTATTACATGCAATTTATGTGGTAAATACGGTCATATTGAGGCTGTTTGTTTTCACAAAGTTGGTTTTCCTTCTGGTAATGTTAAAACCTCTAAGTTTTCTTCTATTAGAAAAGTCTGCACTTTTTGTAATCGTCTTGGCCACACTGTCAATACCTGTTATAAAAAGCATGAGTTCCCTCCTGGCTACAAATTCACCAATTGGACATCTCAAGTCAATAATATGATTACTACTGACACTTTTTCTGAGCTTTTTCCTAAAGAACATGATGTAAAGGGGATTCAACTTACATCACAACAGTGCCAATTCCTTACCAACATTTTGCATCAGCAAAACCTTGAGGATCCTGCCCCTCACACTCAAATTAATCAAGTCGGCACCTTCTCTGCGGATGAAATCCCCAATACTAAGCATTCTTCAACATATAAATTTCTCTCTTCACTATCTACTATAAAAGAATCTTGGATTATTGATTCTGGTGCCATAGATCATGTTTGCCACAATTTGAACGTTTTTACTACTTGTACTAAAATTAAACCTGTCTTAATTAGTCTTTCCAATGGCCAAACTGTTTATGCCACATATTCTGGTTTAGTACATTTTTCTGATATGTTTTATTTGTCTGATGGGTTATATGTGCCTCATTTTTAATTAAACTTAATATCTGTTTCTAAACTCACACACCAACTTAAATGCACTTTAATTTTCACTTCAACCCATTGCATTATACAGGACAATCTCACACAAGAGAGGATTGGTACCGTTAAAGCCATTGTTGGCTTGTACCTTGTCACTACCTTGCCTGCTTCTAGCCATTCTAAACCGCATTGTTTTGCTCCTTTTATTAATTGTAATACCACGGACAAAACACTGTGGCATTATAGACTAGGAAACCCTTCACTTGAAAGATTACATGTCTTAAGCAAACAATACTTTTTTATTACTGTTGATACTCATCATGTATGTGACACTTGTAGTCGTACAAAACAGAGAAAACTTCCTTTCACTTTAAGTAATACTGTTACCTCTACTATTTTTTATCTTGTACACTTTGATATTTGGGGACCATGTTCCATAATTTCTATGTAAGGTTTTCGTTATTTCTTGACTATTGTTGATGATTACTCGCGTTATACTTGGGTTATTCTGCTGCATAACAAATCTGAAATGCGTCAGCACATCATTAACTTCACTGTTTTCGTTCAAAATCGTTTCAAAACTAATATCAAAACGATTCGTACTGACAATGGTGTTGAGTTTGCTATGTCAAATTTTTATGCTTCAAAGGGAATTATACATAAAAAATCTTGTGTTGAAACACCACAACAAAATGGCATTGTAGAACGTAAACATCAACACATACTAAATGTAACCCGGACTTTATTTTTTCAAGTAAATCTTCCTCTTATTTTTTGGGAATTTGCTGTAAATCATGTTGTTTTCTTAATAAATGTTATTCCTACTCCATTACTTAATAACATCACTCCTCATGAAAAGTTGTTTGGAAAACCGTATGACATTTCCTTTTTAAAAGTGTTTGGTTGTCTCTGTTATGCTAGTACCATTATTGAAAATAGGAAAAAAAATTAGATGATAGATCTATCAAAGGTATTTTTCTTGGCTTCCCGCAAAATACAAAAGGTTCTATTATCTTAAATTTAAAGTTTCATAGTATAGAGATATCAAGACATGTAATCTTTCATGAAAATCACTTTTCATATAAATTGGACAATGGCTTGCCTAGGGACCCTAACACTTTATCTCTCCTTATTTCTAACGCATATAATTCTACTTTTGATTTTTTTTTTCTGATACTGCACCTTCTGCCGAGTCGTGTGCCTCTACTCCTGCACCCAATATTGTCCCTCCACCAGCCTCATTATCCTCTGATCTTCTAGCAAATAGTGACTCTGCTTCTGCATCCAACATTGCACCTCCAAGAAGCACCTCACCCCAATTTCCAAGAAGATCAGCTCGTCCTCACCGACAACCTACCTATCTTGCAGATTTTCACACTGCAACCATCACTGTAAGTAGTAAATATCCTATTCATAATTACTTATCTTACAATTCCTTATCTTCCAATTTTAGAAATATTATTTTCTCTATCAATTCTCATTCTGAACCTCGGACCTATAATGAAGCCTCCAAACATGCTTCTTGGCAATCTGCCATGCAAGATGAGCTTCAAGCTCTTGCTACTAACAATACTTGGCAACTTACCCCTCTCCCTCCAGGAAAGAAAACTATTGGTTGTAAATGGGTATATAAAATCAAATATCATTCTGATGGCATTGTTGAGCGCCACAAAGCTAGAGTTGTTGCCAAAGGGTTCACCCAACTTGAAGGACTTGATTTCTTAGATACTTTTTCCGTTGTTGCTAAACTCACTACCCTCTTCCTTCTCCTTGTTGTTGCCACTATCAAAAATTGGATTTGAAAACAACTTGATGTCAGTAATTCCTTTCTTCATGGTGATCTCCATGAATAGGTATACATGATCCCCCAACCTGGCCTCTCTCTTCCTTCTCCCCCGCATGTCTGCAAGCTTCAACGGTCTTTGTATGGCCTTCATCAAGCTGATCGTCAATGGTACGCCAAGCTTTATACTTTTCTTTTATCAAATAATTACTCTATTTCTGTTGCTGATCACTCTCTTTTTCTTAAATATAATAATGATAAACTCACTGTTATTCTTGTTTATGTTGATGATTTGGTCTTAACTGGTGATGACACAGAGGAAATCAATACAATTACTGCATCCCTTCACCATCACTTCAAGATAAAAAAAATTAGGTAATCTCACTTACTTTTTGGGACTGGAAATTGCTCGCAACAATTCTGGTCTTCATTTAAGTCAACGCAAGTATACTCTTGATCTTCTTCACGAAACTGGCATGCTTGACTTTGCACCTGTTGCCACTCCTATGACTCACACCTCCCGTCTCTTTCCCGGTTAAGGCTCCCCTATTGATGCTGATGCAACTTCCCAATACAGAAGACTCCTTGGATGTCTAATCTACTTAACCAACACGCGACCAGACATTGCCTTCGCTGCCCACAATTTAAGTCAATTCATATTTGCACCCACAACTCATCATCAACAAGTTGTCTCACGTCTTTTGTGTTACCTCAAGGGCACCCCTGGGGAAGGACTACAGTTTTATTATACTAGCTCACTTCATCTCTGTGGTTTTAGTGACTCTGACTAGGCAACATGTCCTACCACACTCAAATTTGTCACTAGATATTCCATCTACTTAGGAGACTCCCTAATATCATGGAAATCAAAGAAGCAGCCAACTATCTACCGTAGTTCCTCCGAAGCCAAGTATAGAGCTCTTGCCACCACCACATGTGAGCTACAATGGTTGTCTTACCTCCTTCAGGTTTTACATCTTCCTCTCTCCCAGCCTACAACCTTGTACTGTGACAACAAATCTTCCCTTCAAATAGCATCCAATCAAGTCTTTCATGAACGCACCAAGCACATCGAAATTGATTGTCACCTAGTTCGTGAAAAACTTAACTCTAGTATCCTCAAACTGCTGCCCATTACTTCTGCCATGCAAGTTGCTGACATATTCACCAAGCCCCTTGCTTTCGCATAGTTCTCTACTCTCAAATCCAAGCTGGGCCTGACGAATATCTACTCCTCAGCTTGAGGGGGTGTTAACATATTTAGTTTTTCTGTTTTAAGTTATTGGGCTTTGCTTGTTTGGCCCAACTTTCCTTTTTTGTTTCAGCTAGGTCTTAGTCTTTTTCTTATATATACACCATGTATTTTACTCTCTAATATACAAGTAAATAAGAATTTCTTTTGTATTTTCTTTTCTCTGCTTTTCTCTCTTTTAGGCTTAAGTCATTGTCTCTTTTTCATTTGCAATTAGGGTTCATCAGAACCTCTCTTTCTCCATTGCGATTACGTGCGCTCCATTTGATGCACCACATCAGACAAGGAATATTCATCTTCATTGACTGTAATACTCTGCTTTAATTTAAAAATATTTCTCAAATCCACCTATTTATAAGTTTCTCAAAATATACAAATAGGCTTCTAATTTTTTCTATAAGTAGGATAGAATCCTCCCCTCACAAGTTAGTTTTGTAGAATTGCGTTAGATATATTTAAACTTACTAATTATAATAATATCATAGTTATTCAAAAGATGTCCTGATCAAGTTCTTTGAGATTATTTTGACAGTGTCATCGAATTCACCCATAAATATCTAATTCTACGTTTGAGATGTTCATTCCTTAAAATGAGGAGATATGTTAGAGATTTTATATCAACTAAAAATAACAGCAAATTATAATATATAAATGGAGTGTAATTCTCATATTAAATATTAGTTTTATAAATTAAATTAGAAATAAACTCAATTACTAATATTATGCTTAGAAATCTCGTAGACAATACAACTGTAGACATATTCAAAGTACGTAAAGACTTGGCGCAAAGACTTGCCATCCATGTGCTTTGAAGTACTCAAAACTTGCATTCATGTGGTTTATATTAATTCTTTTACCGGGCATGATAATAATTGATATATATATTTTTGACAATTTTTTTATCAGCATATATATTTTGACATGTCAACACATGAATAAGCATCACACACGTGTTCATCTTTCCATGATAAGTTCTTTTATACGATTATGTTAATTAGAAATTGAGATGTGGATACATGACATAGATATATATCTAATTCTTTTCTACTTGTTTTTTTATCTTTGACAAAAAGGACATAGAGGTATCCATTTGGTTCATATTTATAACTAATATTGTATCATTTAACATAAAATTGACATGTTGATGACTGAAACAAATATTGATGTATCCATGGGTTACTAAATAATCAAATATTTCCATTATTATCGTTTTATACCAATGTACACTAAGAAAAAAAAAAGTTTTATGAGAAATTAATATAATCATAAAAATTGATTTAATTAATAAAGGTTTTTTTAACATTCGTTAAGTTACAAAAGTTATTTTGAAATTCAGCAAAATAACGGGATTTTTTTTAATATTCATTAAATTTCAAAGATTTATTTTAAAAATTCAGTGAAATTTTTTTTAACTTTCGTTAAATTTCAAAAGTTTATTATAAAATCTCAACAAAATAACAAAGGATTTTTTAACTTTCAATAAGTTCCAAAGGTTTATTCTACAACCTCAGCAAATTAACGAAAGTTTTTTCAACCTTTTGTTAAGTTTCAAAGGTTTATTCTAAAATCTCAACAAAATAACAGATGTTTTTTTAACCTTCGTTAAATTTCAAAGATTTATTGTAGAACCTCAATAAAAAATTCCAAAATTTTCAAATTTCAAAAAATAAATATAATTAAATCTATTTATAAATAAATAATTAAAAACTACATAGTTTTAATATATTTTATAACTAAATTCTCTAAAATTTTGAAACTATAACTTTACATTACAAATAAGTTTTCTAAAGTTTCAAAAAATTATTTTAAAAACTCAGCAAAATAACCTTGGATAATAAGTATTTTAACAACTAATATTGGATAATAAGTATTTCAACATTATTTGCATATTTTTTATGATTGATGGTAGTTGGTTTATATAATTTATAGTTTTTTTTACAAACTCATACTTTAGAAAATCTGATTTATTTTTGTTTTATCTTTTGATCTACGTATATTTCATATGCAATTTTATTTTTAGTTATAATTTTTAATATTTAATTCTCATAATTTTGAAATATTTTAAATTAAGACCTTTATTTTAAAATACATCTAATAACCAATTCATTGTGAAAGTGAGAAGTAATAAAGTTAATTTCTCCTCGTAATTTGATGCCCACATCTAACATATAATGCAATTATTTAGGATATATAAAGTAATGATAAACATGAGTTGTTGCTGAGCTAGGTAACGGTGACTTCTGACCCAAGTTGGGACAATAAGATGGTGGAAGATGCAATATTGGAGTAAGAAGAAGATAGTGCCTTATTTAGTGTTTCTCAAAATTGTTTCTTACTTATTTGAAAACATAAACAAACCATTTATATTTTCCAAAGATTGGTCAAAGTAATTAATGAAGGAGCATATTCACCATTCAAAACAAATTCTGTTAGGATTTTCAAAGAAACAATCGGTTGAAACCACGAAACAACCGATTGTTTTGGCTTGACAGTTAAGTCAACCAAACCAAACCAGTTTTGAACCTTTTAAAAAACTCCTAAGAGTAAAACAACCGATTGATTCGACAAAACAACAGGTTGTTTTTCACTTAGTTGAAAAAACACTTGATTTAAAAAAGGTTTTAAATCACATCAGTTTTAGATTCAACAAAGGAGTGAATCACACTTTATTCTACCCAGATTCCACCCAAACACAGCAGCAACACCAGCCTTTCATCAAACACCTTGAATTTGGATTCTTCAAAGCACATGATCACACTTGATAAACAGAGTTATCCTGACTATTTTTGGCCATAAATACTAGTTCTTGAGCTCTCTCTAGGGTTGTCTCTTATGTAGCCTCTCTTGAACTCCTTCTTAGTGAGTTGGCCTCACCTCTCACTCTCTTAATAATTTTATATGCGATGAATCAATATAAATGATTTTTATATGGGCATTAATATCAATCAAAGGATAGAATATTACCATACTAATCCGAATACAAAAGAGTAAGAAGGATGGACCTCGATCCCAATTTTCCCAATTGAACCAACAAACTCTTTGACTTGTTTTTTTTTTTTTAATTATTGAAATCATAACAAACTCCCAATAAACTTTATTATTCTGTTTTCTATTTAGTGAATCTTTTACTTAATTATTCAACTATTTCTTATGGGTTCGATATCCATCCTTAGGGATAAATTATTACTTCTGAAAAAACAGTGCACTTGCCATAAATCAATCATCATCCAACAACAACAAATTTCAGGAGAATTGTTTGAAGAAGCTGTAGTATTATAAGCTTTTGTGTTCTTTTAGTTTTTTGTATTTGAGTTTATTTGCATGTTATTAGATCATTTAAAATTTCATTAGAGTTAGGTTTCCTTTGTGCTGAGTTTATCATAATCGTCTTTCAAAACCATAAGTTTCCTTCTTTCAGTTTGTGCAGAAGAGAAGAAAGACTCATATTCCCTACTGTACGTTGGGCACAGGGTGTTGAACATGGGAGCTTTGATGTTTCAAATCCACATGAAGCCTGAAGCTGTGCTGCTTTCTGGTTTGAGTTTAGATTAGGTTGTTTAGAATCTTTGTTAAGATCAGTTCTTAATCCCGCACAAAGCTTGATCAATCACTTTTAAAAGAAACAAAGTGTTTTTCCAAGCAAAGGGAAAACAACTGGTTGATTTATCAAAATAATCGGTTGTTTGTTACTTAGTTGGCTTAAAGGTTTTCAAACTGTTTTTTGAATTAGTTATGCAACTTCCTGACTCATTCAACCGGTTAATTGTGGTTTCAACCAGTTAAATGTATGTTTTCACAACATTGTTTGGAAAACCTGTTTTAACTTATTTAGTTGATTAAAACTGCCTTAAACGGCTAGATTTCAAGTGCTATAATATCCTTTCTTTCATAACAATATACACAACAAATACAATAAGTATTGATACAAGTTTGAGATCAAAGAAAGAGATTTGTTTTTGAAAGGAGTTTTTAAAAGTGCAAGATTGTTGTTCAAGCTTTGCTATGGTAACAAGATCTGATCATAAGGCTTCATGTATTGTGCGAATTCAACTGTTTTCTATCCTTGTGTAGATTCTTGTAATTTTATTTCCTTTATCTGGAATTGTGTTTGAAATCCTGTAAAGACAGAGAGTGTTCTGTCTTGAGGTGTTTGGTGTTGCAAAGAGGGTGAGTGGGTCTTGTGGGTTTCAAGGTCACCTCTTTGTGGTGTGTTGTTGTAATCTAGATTTGATTACTAGTGGAACTCAGAGGTTGTTATGAGAATTGGATGTAGCTCAAGAGTGAGTGAATCGATATAACTCATGTTGTGTAAATATCTCTATCTCTATCACCTTACAACTGTTTGATCTTATTCTGTTTCTGCAGCTGATATAAACAACAGGTTAAATCGTGATTTTAACCTATTAAAATTCTGAAAACAGTTTCTATATCATTGTTTAATTGCTTTCCTTAATTGCTTATCTATGATTGTTTGATAAAGATTCATTCTTAATCAAGTCTTTGCAAAAGTCTTTTATAAACAATTCACCCCCACCTCTCTTATTTAAGTCATCAATTCTTACACAAGGATTATGTGTCTAGATGACATACAAACACAAGAGTTGTCAACCAAAGGCAGTGGAGAATGGAGCTCCTCCACTCTCACCAAGATGCACATGGCAAATCAAGTGGAAGTTTATCTCAGCAAACTTCCCAAGCACGAATATGGAAGCACAAACCTCATCATCTATACCACCTCCACAAAAAGCCTTACCCTCACCTAGCCAAACCAACCTAAAACTTTCATCTAAAGGAAACCCTGCCAAACGTTTACTCAAAATACGAAAGTTGGTGGCTTAGTACAAAAGATTAATTCCTCCTCTCAAACCTAAACACTAAAAAAAAAAACCAAACCTAACTCCATTAAGCCCATACTTGACGAAGAAAATTTGATGGTCATCAATGACTAGAGATTACAACTTGAAGGTTTTTGTATTAGTTAGTTCCCTACACATGCATAGAAGATGAGAACAATGCTTCATACTTTTGAGTAGAAATGTCATTAAGGCAATTTCTTTAAATAGAACTAGTCTTAATAGATATCAAAATGACTAGACGTTCTACTAAGACAATTCACTATTGATACTAATACTAGAAGACATATATCTTCTATACACTCTAATGAGGTTAGACACTCTATAAGTGACAACTATACACCAAGTCAAATATTTATCTTTATCTTGGTAAGGATTTTGTCTTTGACTAATACCGATTGCCATGAAGAGTGTTGAGTTATCAATGCATTCCTATCTAAGATTTAAAAAAGAGGATATTAATGTAAATCCACAAAAAAAATTTCACATTTGTTTTCACTTTCCTTTAACAAAGTGTAAGTCTTTTATTTCTTAAAATTTTTTTGTTTTTCAATCATGTTTTTGAAATACTTGTAAATAGACTTGCATTGCAATCTCGTGTAACTACTAGTACATTTGTAAGCAATTTTCGAAAAAATATAAATCAAAATTACGTTTCCCCGTTTTTTTCTCGAGCAAATAAAAGTAAATAAAACATGGCAGCAAAGATGTTAAAACGAGTCAACAAAAATGGGCAAAACTAATTTTGGAGAAGGTTTACAGTAAATATCAAACAAAATTCATTGATAACCATGCTAACTACATGAAATAATGATTGTAGAAATATGTTTGTTCATTGAAATAAACTAAAGTGGAACTGCAGGTTGTTGTGTCGTGAGCGCTCATCATCTTCCATTACCAAACTCAATTAATTCAAGTGCTCTCAAGCTATCATATCCAGTATTTTGTTGGGAACTACTACTATCACCATGTTCACGAGAGCTTTGTGTCTTATGAAGCAAGTATTGACCCACCTCAAAGTTTCTGCCTGTTTTGATCGAAGGATGTTTCTCCGTAAGCTTTATTCCCTCTAATTCTATTGCCACTTCCTTCATACTAGGCCTTTCCTCCCCTGTAAGTCTAAGGCACCTGGCAGCAAGAATAGCAACCTCCACAACCTCTTGCCTGTTTTCTTCATCTAAAATACCCATCTGAAGAACATCAATCAGACGATCTTCTTTCAAGCTACATAGAAAGTGAACCGTGAGACTTCGTTTCTCTTCTGACCTGTCAAAACAGAAAGGTTTCTCCCCTGTTAGCAGTTCTACAAGCACTACCCCAAAGCTATAAACATCACTCTTTTCAGTCAACTGACTTGATTGCATGTACTCTGGGTCTAAATACCCAAAGGTTCCTTGCACAATTGTGGCTATTTCAGTTTGTTCAAGAGGAACCAATCTTGAAGCTCCAAAGTCAGAAACTTTGGCATTGTAAGTTTCATCCAAAAGTATGTTTGAAGTCTTCACATCTCTATGGATGATGGGTATGGAAGCTACCGAGTGTAGATATGACAGAGCTGCAGCTGTCTCTGTAGCTATCCTTAAACACATTTTCCAAGACACATTGACCACCTCTCCTTGTTTATGTAGATAATGAAAAAGGGTGCCATTGTTAACAAATTCATAAACCAGTAAGGGAACTTCTGTCTCTAGACAACATCCCAAGAGTTTGACCACATTTCTGTGATTAATTTGTGAGAGTACAATGACCTCATTAATGAATTGCTCCACCTGGCTCTGATCCACTATTTTGGACTTTTTGATAGCAACAACTTTGTTATTTGAGAGAAGTCCTTTGAAAACAGTACCGAAACCTCCTTTACCTACGATTAAGCTCTCATCAAAATTGTTGGTGGCTTTCTTAAGTTGCTCTGCACTGAAAATTGTAGTGGACTGAGATGAGTCTTCCCTAGTGGAGAGTTGCTGTCTTAGAATGATGCCTCCATTTTGCTGAAAGAACTTCTCCTTTAATTTCAAGACTTTCCTTTTCTGGTACATCAAGTATAGCCAAGAAACTCCTATAAACAGAGCAATTAATCCTACACCTGCACCTGTTACCAAAATATGAATATAATAAAATAATAATAAAATATGATATTTCAACAATCCAATTTTGTTTATAAAATATAATAGTTTGATATTCTTAAAAAATAAAATAATTATTTTTTAATAAAAAAACTACGGTGTTAGGTATCATTATAAAACTTGACATGTCAGCTAGATTTGCATGTTAAGTTTCAACAATTATCTGTCACCACATGAGGAAAGTACTTTTAAAAAATGACAAAAAAAAATACAAGCAAATATGGGGGACTAGGCCAAAATCTATAAAATAAAACCTATGAAAAGAAATGCTTAAGTAATCTATACTAATTAATAAAGAATTTTAAGAATAAAACCTTATTATACCAATGAAATTGTTCCCTATGGATAAAACCTAAGTTAACAAGTTTGTCAGCACAAACATTGTCTTCACGAAAAATGTGAAAAATCCAAATTTGATTTCTCATAATAATCAAGGCATTTGTTCCACTTATTACGAAGAAATAAGTAAACTAGAAAAACTAGTAGTAAAAAAACAGAACAAATCAAGGACATTCAAGCCATAAACTAAAAAAACTCATATTTAACACCATCAATATTAATTTTTAACTGGAAGAGGTGAACAACTTTGTCACTATTAATATGACAAAACATAAACACAGATAAGTTAAACATATAATTTCTCACTTAGCTAAATAAAATAATTACTTTATCATTCACTTTAATAATTTAATAATGTATATTAATATTTTAAGTAAAACAATTAAACTATTAAATATTGATTATTAAATAAGTGTTTCCTTTGTAATTCATTTTTATATAATCATACAACTTATTTATTAATTTTGTATTGAATAGCCATTTTGTTAAGAGAACAAAATGATAACTATCTTTTAATGAACAAAATGAGTTATGGGAAAGTTATATTACAAATTTAGATTGTGAAAATATCACCAGGCTTGTGTAATTAAAAATATTAGTGGTTTAAGGTAAGGAAAACAAAACTGAAACGAAATTGTAATTTGCTTACCAATGATGATTTTGTTAAATGGATCATGCGGCTGCTTTGTGTGGCATCCTCCGCCTTCTTTTGTCCCATTTCCGATGAGTCCGTCAGGACAGAAACATTCAAAAGAGCCAGAAGTTTCTCTACAATGATCTTCACTATCGCAATTGTGTTGGTTACGTGCACACTCCGGAATGTCTACAAAGGCCACACAAATAACTAGTTCAAAAGCACGCCGTAAGAAACTCCCTAATACATTTTCAGTCAAAAAAGCTGCTTAAACTAATAAATATATTTCTTTTGATTCTAATTATAATATAACTTATTATGTCATTCATGAAATCTCTAAAGAGACTTATAAGTCAACCCATCATGCTATATATATTTCAATGGCCAGCTGTTTGAACACACTGAGGTGACGTCATTTGAGTGGATTAGGATAGGTTGAGAAAAATTTGTAAGTTAATTTTAGTTCAGAAAACTTCTTAAATTTGTCTGAATGTAGAATGAAGGTTAGCATAATTAAGTGATAAATGAATGAATTACCTTGGCAACCATGGAGAAGGTATGGGTTTCCCTCAAAGTCTGGATTACATTGGCATCGGTAACCATATTCATAGGGCGAGTTCTGACAATAGCTATTATCACTCTTGCATGCATAATCTGCTGTATGCATGGAAGCGTCGCACGTGTCGTTTCCTACACTCCACTCCATGACCATGGGTGCCATAGTGAAGTTGATGCCCTTCAAATGATCGACGGAGAAACTGTAGTTGCCATTTTTACCACAAAGGAGTATCCACACTTGTTGAAATCGGAAGTGGAATTGAAATTGTTGAAGCTGTATGCTCGCAAGCTAATATTCTTCATCCCAGGAGGAATGTCGACCTGGCAACACCCTATGCCCGTACAGTTTCCGCTTCTGCATGCTTTCAACGCTCTCTAAGCTGTCGCGTCTCGTCAAGCACCCCGTTGAAGATGTTGTACCGTTGCGAAAACTGTTGAGATAGCCGTAAGTGTCGCACCCTACGCTTACGAACTTGTTGTCTTCACTAGAAATTGTGAAAGCCGGTGATCTGAGACTGGGGCGGTTACCTTGCGATTCGTTTTTGCAAACCTTGGAGATGAACATGAGCATGTCTATTTTACCAGCGAGGCTTATGTTAATAATTTGGGCGTTACCTTGGCCGCGATATAAGGTTGAGTTTCTGCATGTAAGCTCCAATTCTTTCTCCTGAAAACAGTTATGACCGGTGACCGATGAATTGCCGATGCCAAATGGATACGGAATTGATGAAACACTTCCGCAGGAGTCCTGGCAGCCGGGCAGGGCTTGGCTGGCTGCTGCTAAAGCCATCAGTAACATCACGGTCAGTCTGGTCAGATGCTTTTGCGTCTCCTTAATTCTCATTTTTGTTATATGTGCTCAATACCACTTTCGATCCAATTTATACCTAAGAGAGGAATATAGATTGACCGGGCCAGCTCTTTCATAGAGTTACGGCTATAATAATTTCAAAATAAAAAATAAATAAATTTTTTGTCTTACACTATAAAATACATAACACTAATTAACCTAAATTAAAAATAAAAATTTAGGAAAGAATGAGTTTTTACATGGATTTTAAATACAAGTGGAGAAAATTTACGAAAATAATGCATTGGTTTGATATTACTGAAAGAAACCTATTTTAAGTTGTCTTTTATAAATATAAGTTCAACCTCATATTTGATTATCTAATTGAAGTCTTGTTTTCCCACAACGACTTTCATGTTGATGGTATACAAACACGACTTTGTTTAATTTAATTATCTGATTTTTAAAAAAAATTATAAATAAAGACATGACACGATTAAAATGAAGTTAGGGTTGAAGCTGAAGTTATGCAGGGAGGAAAACCTTCTATTATGGAACTTTAGCTAAAGTCATGCCAGGAAGTCTCGAGTTTAGTGTTGTTGGTATTTATGAGGGTAACACGACTTGCTTCATTATTGTTTGTATTTTTTTCTTTTAAATGATGAAGTTTGGAAGTGCATGTGTTTATATAAATGTTTTCTGATTAACTTTAACATATGAAAGTTAAATTGTTTATTTTATGTATTTATATATATATATTTTTTTTATTACTTTGTTGGAGATCTCACATCGATTAGAGATGAGGACAATTGATTATATATAAGTGGGTGCAAACCTCACCTCATGAGTCGGTTTTATGGGGTTGAGTTAGGCTTAAAGTTCACTTTGTAATATGGTATCAAAGCTATTTTTATAAAAAGTATGGGTTTCCTCCTGGCTACAAATTCACCAATTGGACATTCCAAACCAATAATATAATTACTTTTTTTTATCAGCAATGAATTAATAGAATAAAAATCAACAAAGCAAATCAAGATTAAGTGACACACCACTTAACTCAAGAATCTTAAACTATTTAAGTAGCCCCTACCCAAACAAAATTGGTTTTGCAAAAAACAGCAAACCAAAAACTTGATGGCTATCTAGCCACTAGAATTTTAACAATCTAAAAACTTGAAATCTAGCTAGCTCCCTACCCATTGCAGCAATACCAAACCTTGTGCACTACATTTTATTGTCAAAGTGAGGCACGACCTCTGCTGCTAGTCTACTTCCAAAAGCTACAAAAATCTTCGCACATCCTCATCTTTTAAGCACCAATAGCTGGTCAACTAACCACACAAAACGTGCAAGAAACTGCATAACGTTGACCAGCATTGACAATATTTGGACATGGGCTTATAGGTCAGATTTTTGCCTAGCAGAACATTCATCATATCTTTCAACCATAAACAAGCTTTGAATCGCCTTTGCCGTGACTTCAGTTGGATCTGCAAACAACTAACTACTAGCTCTCTAAGAGCATTAGTAGCACTAATCTCAGAAACATCACGACAACAAAACTAAAAAAGTTTACAGCTGTAATTTACGAGACTTCTTCCTATTAAAACAAACCCCTCCTTCTTCATCTTCTCTTCCGGATAGATTTCATACATTCTGTAGGATTTATGCACCAGCGGGTGTATGTAAATTCAGTTAGATTCTCTTTGCTGGTAAGCCACGTCCACGTCTTTAGTTGAGCCAAAGTGAAGATTTCAACCCTAAATCCCAAACCAATAATATGATTACTACTGACACTTTTTTTGAGTTTTTTCCTAAAGAATAGGATGTAAAGGGGATTCAACTTACATCACAGCAGTGCCAATTCCTGACCAACATTTTGCGTTAGCAAAACCTTGAGGATCCTATCCCTCACACTCAAATTAATCAAGTCGGCACCTTCTCTGCGGATGAAATCCCCAATACTAAGCAATCTTCAACAAGTAAGTTTCTCTCTTCACTGTCTGCTATAAAAGAATCTTGGATTATTGATTATGGTGTCACGGTCATGTTTACCACAATTTGAACGTTTTTACTACTTATACTACAATTAAACATGTCTTAATTAGTCTTAAAAAGGGCCAAACTAACAAAGTCCAATAACTTAAAAAAAAAACTAAATATGTTAACATACTTTGTGTTTATTTTATTGTTTTGATTATTTATGTATTTATAAAAAATAAGAGGTAAGTTAGGAATTGAAATTAAAATTAAAATTGATAATTAGTACTATTACAATAGGGAAATAATTTATTTATGAGAGATCGTGCCATAAGGTACTCTTCTTTTTTGTCGTCTACGTCTTCTTTGAGGGTTATGTTTGGTAGATGCGTGAGGAAGTGAAGTTGAATTTTTAGTATTGTCTTTGTCTTTGTCGTTTTGACCATAACCATCAAGTCCTTGTGAGAGCATTGTAAGCTAATAATAGTCCATGAATGATACAAGATTGTTGCAAATGGAGGTGTCCATGTGAAAGTTGCAAAGATAGTTGATAACTAGAAAAAAGATACAGTAGAGAAGGAAAAGTGTTGTATATGGATGGAACTCGTTAATAGAGAGAGTGAGAAGACATGTGGTGATGATAATCCATGTATTCAAACATTAGATGTTGTTAAAGATTGGACTAACCAAATGATTAATCATATACATTATTAGAAAATCATCAAATTAAAACAAAAATGATTAATTGATATATTGACTAAATTAGATACTATTTTAAAAATTAAAAAAATTGTTAATATTTAAATTAATTTATATTATTAATAAATAATTTTTAAATTAATATCTATTAATTACCAAGATAACTATTAATTATGTTAAAATTTTAGTAACTAATTACAACGTGAACAAATATTAGTTATAAAAACAATATGGAAGTGAAATGCAGCCTCACTTTATTAAGGTTTTATAAAGTTTAATGAATTCTTCACCATAGTTGTGGCAGAGCAAGTTTCTATTACTTTTTATTATTTTCAAATTTACACATGGCGTAAACGTGGATGAAGAATAAATAAAAGTGAGAAGAAACATAATAGCCAAAGAATGAAACCTGGTCCAAAGGTAAAAAATACAAAACTAATAAAACTTAAGTTGAATTAAAGAAATTGTAGACGTGAAAACATAAAAAAAAAACTTCATACATGCTTTAAAAGTACCCAAAGACTTGGCATTCATATGGTTTATCAGAATATATACTTTGACATGTCAACACATGACAGGTAAAACATCCCACACATGTTCATCTTTCCATGATAAATTCTTTTGTAAGATCATGTTAATTGGAAATTGACATGTTGATACACTGCATATATTATAACTCTATTTGATTAATTCTTTTTGACTTGTTCTGATCTTTGACAAAGGATATGTATCCATTTGGTTCATTTTTATAACTATTGTACCTTTAAAAAAAAAAAAAAAAACCTTTTAACATAAAATTGTCATGTAGATGGCTGAAAAAAAATATTGATGTATCCACTGGGTTACCAAATAATTAAATATTTCCATTATTATTGTTTTATATTATTGTATGACAACTTTTTATTATATATTAACAATTTAAATATGTTTAATTTTACATCTGTTAATTCTTGGCGGAGACTTAACCGCTTAGTCAATATTCGTCATTTTTCTTATCATGATATATGTTTTTGATGAAAACATAATAGTTAAAGTTGGATACATATTTTATTTTAATTGAAATTTTTTAAATTTCAGTTTTGTTTAAATTAATTTCCTCTAAGCAAATGAATATTCCTTAAGTTACATGTCTCTTCGAGAATTGATAGTTAGGAAGGAAAAAAATAATAATATAGAAACTCACTCATTTTTACAACTGTTAAAACATACCTTTTTATATCGATTTTACATCAAACATAAAAGAACTGTCTTAAAAAACACATTAAAGTATTACTTTATATGAAAAATAACATATAATTTTAGCAGTTATTTAATGTGTTACTTTTTATGATGATAAAAAATAAATCAATTATAGAAAGTGTTATTTTTTTTTGATATATTTATTTTGCCATATATAATAAGCTCAAGTAAATGTTTTCAAAATAAAATCTAGCATAATAATTATAAAATTTACTAACATTTAATATTCATATAAAATTGTTAACTAGTTATAACTATGTAAATACTTAAAAGAAATAATGTCAACTACTCTCAAACCTCTTGTAAGCCTTCCTCAGATGGATCACTAGTATATAACTAAATATTGAAGATGAAATTAACATTTAACATATTTAATATATTTAACATATTTGAGTTAGTTGTATATTATCTCCTTCCACGGACCCTTAATGTTGGTCAATATAGTTTTATGCATATGTTTCATCACATAATATCCAAACTATAGCTTCTCCATTAATGTGAGCACTATAAATTAAATATGAATATTATAATATAATAATTTATCCATTACAATTTACTAGTAGCAAGAAGAATGATTTATATTTGGTAAAATCAACTTGCAACCTTAAATGAAATTTTCAACAAACCAATTTCAGCCTAAATGTAATATTTTCTTGACAATAATGTGGTGAACAAATCATAAATGCTACAGAAAAAATGAAGTATACAAAAGGATAATCATACCTAGAGTTAAGTGGAAAATATCAACAAATATCTTGTGATCCCGAGCCTTGACAAACGAAGAACGGTCTTTTGCAGAAGAAAGCCGCAAATGGGCCTTATCAATTGAGCTACAAGAAAGCTTAAATGAGTGCAATGGCATTTAAAAGATGGCTTCTTCTTCCTGCACCCCTACATTTTTCTTCCCACACCCCACAATTTTCTAAACCCCAAATCTTTTATTTGAAAAAGGGCATTGTGATTATCGGAAATAGGGATTTGGGAGTGTGCTACGGATTCATCAATCCAGAACTGAATATTTTTTTCTGGATGAGGGGGTGTTCCAAAAGCAATTTTTGCATAAATTATTCATTTTTGGATTGCTGAATCTGGAAGCCTAATTCTGTTACGGATTGGTGGATTCGGAATTTTTTTTTTTTAATTATGGATTTCTAAATCCATAATGCATATTTCTGTTACTGATTGATGGATCCAGAATGCTTTTTTTGAATGATGAATTTTGGGACATGAAATGCATATTTTGAATTACGGATTGATGGATATGAAATTTTACTGGAAGTGCCAATCCGAAATTTTTCTGGATTCCATAATCCATAATGCAAAAAGATAAATACAGTTCAAGTGCATTTTAGGGTTTTTTAAAAATAACAGGAACAGTTTGGTCTTTGCATAATATTGTGGGGTGCAGGAAAAAATATGCAGGGGTGCAGGAAGCAACTGCCTTAAACGACATAACCATTTGAAATGAAAAAGAGAAAAAACTGAAAATTCTGAGAAAAATTATTAAAAATATTAGTTCTGTGAAGCTGATATACCTTGAATGCAGTTCCTTTGATATTTCACCACAAATTAAAGAAAGTAGTTACACTTTATTATTTGTTATTGTGAAAATTATATAAATATTTTTAAAATTATATTAAATCAAATAAACTATCTATTTACTTTGGTAGTTATTAATTTACATGAAAAAAAATCTAACTAACTGCGAATCTAAAATTGTATTTAAGAAGATAAATCTAATATCACTCAAAATTTGATTATATAACTATACTGGAGTTTAATAGACATGGATTTTTAGGGTAAGAATATTTATACTATTAATATAATTTTAAAAAATTAATAAAAGTCAATAAATTTATCATACATAAAGGTTTGTGATTGGATTACGATATATAGAAAAATTACACTTTCAACGCTGGTATTACTATTATCTTTCAACAAAACAAGTAAAATAAATAGAAAGTAAAATGTTGATATGAAAACCTTTTATAGAATTTTTTTAATATTCATGAAAAAATGTCCATTTTCCCACATCACTTCACAGTGAGAAATAACATTTTTAGTATGTACTTGGATTAATTTACTTTATTTACAAAATCTTATTCACACTTTTTTTTCTAGACAAAAATAATCCCAAAATTAATCAACCAAACATATAACTTTAAAAGGTAGGTAACAGATTCTCAATATAGAATTAGTCTTAATAGATACTAAATGACTAGATGCTCTACTAAGACAATCAACATTGATACTAGAAGACACCTATCTTAGATGTTCTTGGATATGCTTAGATGTTCTAGAAGTCTGAACAATATTTTAATGAAGTAATCCTAACAAAGATCAACTTTATACATCAAGTCAAATATTTCTCTTTATCATCTTAGGAATTTTATCTTTGACTGATAACCAATGGCCATGAAGAGTGTTAACTTTGTCAATACACTCTTATTTAAGATTGCAAAACACAAATGAGGATATTAATGTAAATCCACACAAAAATATCACACTCTCTGTCTTCACTTTCCTTTAACAAAAGTGTAAGTTTTCTATTTCTCAAAATTTATTTGTTCTTCACTACGCATAAATAGACTTGCATTTCAATTTCGTGTAACTACTAATACATTTGTAAGCAATTTTCGAATCAAAATTATGTTTCAACTTGTTTTCTCTTGCAGATAAAAGTAAATAAAAAAAGGAACAAAGATGTTAAAATGAGTAAAAAAAATGGACAAAAGTAATTTGGCAAAAAAGGTAGAAATATGTTACACAAAACATCAAACATAATTCATTTATAACCATGCTAACTACATGAAATAATGATTGTAGAAATATGTTTGTTTATTGAAATAAACTGAAGTGGAACTGCATGTTGTTCTGTCATGAGCGCTGATCATCTTCCATTACCAAAGTCAATTAATTCAAGTGCTCTCAAGCTATCATATCCAGTATTTTGTTGGGCACTACTACTATCACCATGTTCATGGGAGCTTTGTGCCTCATGAAGCAAGTATTGACCCTCCTCAAAGTTTTTGCCTGTATTGATCCAAGGGTGTTTCTCTATAAGCTTTATTCCCTCTAATTCCATTGCCACTTCCTTCATGCTAGGCCTTTCCTCCCCTGTAAGTCTCAGGCACCTAGCAGCAAGAATAGCAACCTCCATAAGCTCCTGCTTGTTTTCTTCATCCAAAATACCCACCTGAAGAACATCAAATAGACGATCCTCTTTCAAGCTACATAGAAAGTGAACCGTAAGACTTCGTTTCTCTTCTGCCCTGTCAAAACAGAACGGTTTCTCCCCTGTTAGTAGTTCTACAAGCACTACCCCAAAGCTATAGACATCACTCTTTTCTGTCAACTGACTTGATTGCATGTACTCTGGGTCTAAATACCCAAAGGTTCCTTGCACAATTGTGGCTATTTCAGTTTGGTCAAGAGGAACCAATCTAGAAGCTCCAAAGTCAGACACTTTGGCAGTGTAAGTTTCATCCAAGAGTATATTTGCAGTCTTCACATCTCTGTGGATGATGGGTATGGAAGCTGCCGAGTGTAGATATGACAAAGCTGCAGCTGTCTCTGTAGCTATCCTTAGACGCGTTTTCCAAGACACATTAACCACCTCTCCTTGGTTATGTAGATAATCAAAAAGGGTACCATTGTTAACAAATTCATAAACCAGTAAGGGAACTTCTATCTCTAGACAACATCCCAAGAGTTTGACCACATTTCTATGATTAATTTGTGAGAGTATAATAACCTCATTAATGAATTGCTCCACCTGACTCTGATCCACTATTTTGGACTTCTTGATAGCAACAACTTTGTTATTTGAGAGAAGTCCTTTGAAAACTGTACCATAACCTCCTTTACCGATGATTAAGCTCTCATCAAAATTGTTGGTGGCTTTCTTAAGTTGCTCTGCACTGAAAATTGTAGCGGACTGAGATGAGTCTTCCCTAGTGGAGAGTTGTTGTCTCAGAATGATGCCTCCATTCTGCTGAAAGAACTTCTCCTTTAATTTGAGGACTTTCCTTTTCTGGTACATCAAGTATAGCCAAGAAACTCCTATAAACAGAGCAATTAATCCTACACCTGCATCTGTTACCAAAAATATAAATATGAATAAAGTAATTATAAAATACAATAATGATATTTTAACAATCCAACTTTTTTTTATAAAATATAATAGTTTGATATACTTAAACACTAAAACATTTTTTTTTATAAAAACTACCATGTGTTATGCAACATTATAAAACTTGACATCTTAGCTAAACTCACACCTTAAATTTTAACAATCATTTGTCATCATATGAAAAAAGTATTATGAAAAAAAAAGAAAAAAAATTCCAAGCAAATATGGGGACTATGCCAAAGCTCATAAAATAAAATATAAGAAAAACGATACTTAAGTAATCTATATCTATTAATAAAGAATTCTAAGAAGAGATTACATGGAACCTTTTTATATCAATGGAATTGTTTTCTATGAATAAAACTTAAGTTAGCAAGCTTGTCGGCACAAACATTGTCTTTACAAAAAAATGTGAGAAATCCTAAATCTGATTTTCTCATAATAATCAAGGCATTTGTTTCACATATTACGGAGAATCAAAGAAACATTAGTCCTAGTAGTAAAAACGACAAAAATATAGGTAGAATCACATTCAAGCCAAAAACTAGAAAACTCATAATTTTAGTTGTTTCAATGACATGGATAAATTCATAAACTCAGGAAACCAAAATAATTATGAATATCAAGGAAAGTAGATAAACTACCAATGAACTCGTCATACTCTCACAAAAAATATCACCACAAGCAACAAGATCAAGAGAATCCCTAACAACATTATCAATATTAATTTTAACATAACCAAGAGAAGAAAACTCCCATATAACAGAAAAATGGTGAAAAACTTTGTCACTATGAGTATTAATATCACATAACTGAAGTCACACATATCATTCCTAATAGAGTTTAATAAAATAATTACTTTATTGTCTACTTTAATAATAAAATAATATATATTAATATTTTAAGTAAAAACAATTAAACTATTAAATATTGATTGTTAAATAAGTGTTTCTTTTGTAATTCATTTTTATATAATCACACAACTTATTTTATTAATTTTGTATTGAATAACCATTTTGTTAAGAGAACAGAATGATAACTATCTTTTAATATTAGAATATCTAATAAAAATATAAATTAAATTATTGAATAAAAAATGAACAAAATAAGTTATGGGAAAGTAATATTAAAAAATTAGATTGTGAAAATATCACCAAGGCTTGTGCAATTGAAATATTAGTGGCTTAAGGGAAGAAAAAGAAAACTGAAACGAAATTATAATTTGGTTACCAATGACGATCTTGATAAATGGATCAGCCTTCTGCTTTGGGTGGCATCCTCCGCCTTCTTTTGTCCCATTTCCGATTAGTCCGTCAGGACAGAAACATTCAAAAGAGCCAGAAGTTTCTATACAATGATCTTCACTATCGCAATTGTGTTTATTCCTTGTACACTCCGGAAAGTCTACAAAGGCCACATAAATGACCAGTTCAAAAGCACGCCGTAAGAAACTCCCTAATCCATTTTCTAGGAAAAAAATTGCTTAAACTAATGAGTACCTTTCGTTTGATTCTAATTATAATATAACTTATTATGTCATTCATGAAATCACTAAAGAGACTTATAAGTCAACCCGTCATGCTATATATATTTCAATGGCCAGCTGTTTGAGCACACTGAGGTGACGTGACCATCTTTATTGTATTAAAAATTAGCATATTCAAAATGAGTCATTTGGGTTGATTAGGATAGGTTGAGAAAAAATTGTAAGTTAATTTTAGTTCAGAAAACGTCTTAAATTTGTCTGAATGTAGAATCAATGTTATCATAATGAACTGATAAATGAATGAATTACCTTGGCAACCATGGAGAAGGTATGGGTTTCCCTCAAAGCCTGGATTACATTTGCATCGGTAACCATATTCATTGGGCGAGTTCTCACAGGAGCTATTAGCACTCTTGCATGCATAATCTGCTGTATGCATAGAAGCGTCGCACGTGTCGTTTCCTACACTCCAATCCATGACCATGGGTGCCATAGTGAAGTTGATGCCCTTCAAATGATCGACGGAGAAACTGTAGTTGCCATTTTTTACCACAAAGGAGTATCCACACTTGTTGAAATCGGAAGTGGAATTGAAATTGTTGAAGCTGTATGCTCGCAAGCTAATATTCTTCATCCCAGGAGGAATGTCGACCTGGCAACACCCTATGCCCGGACAGTTTCCGCTTCTCTGCATGCTTTCAACGCTCTCTAAGCTGTCGCATCTCGTCAAGCACCCCGTTGAAGATGTTGTACCGTTGCGAAAACTGTTGAGATAGCCGTAAGTGTCGCACCCTACGCTTACGAACTTGTTGTCTTCACTAGAAATTGTGAAAGCCGGTGATCTGAGACTGGGGCGGTTACCTTGCGATTCGTTTTTGCAAACCTTGGAGATGAACATGAGCATGTCTATTTTACCAGCGAGGCTTATGTTAATAATTTGGGCGTTACCTTGGCCGCGATATAAGGTTGAGTTTCTGCATGTAAGCTCCAATTCTTTCTCCTGAAAACAGTTATGACCGGTGACCGATGAATTGCCGATGCCAAATGGATACGGAATTGATGAAACACTTCCGCAGGAGTCCTGGCAGCCGGGCAGGGCTTGGCTGGCTGCTGCTAAAGCCATCAGTAACAGCACGGTCAGTCTGGTCAGATGCTTTTGCGTCTCCTTAACTCTCATTGTTGTGATATGTGCTCAATAACACTTTCGATCCAATTTATAGCTAAGAGACCGGGCAGCTCATCCATAGACTAAACTAATATCTCACTGCTGTATAATCATTTTAAAAGAAAAAATAAAATAAAATTTATCTTTATAAAAAACAAAAAACCAATTTATCCTAAATTAAAAATAAAAATTTAGGAAAGATTGAGCTTTTACACGGATTACGAATATAAGTGACAAAAAATTATGAAATTGGTGCATTTTGTATCCTCGATATCATTCAAAATGGTACGATGGTTAAAAAATATATAAAGACAATAACCGTTGTTATTATAGGGTGGTTATAAATAAATCAATTATAACGACGATTCTTCCACTATTGTTAATTAATTTTTTTTTAAATATTTTTAAAGATGGTTCCTGTTCTTATAAAAATAATTTTTTTTTAATGACAGTTTCTAGTGGAATCATAGTTTGTTTTTTTAAAAAAAGTTTTTTATTTTTTTATATACACTTCAAATTTGTATAAAATATTTAAAATCATAATTTAAATATGGAAAATACATATACAACAAATTATAACATTCTACAAATTTTTTTCTAATATATGAAAAAGTTATATCTCATTCTAATAATTTATCTATCCAATCATTTTGAGACTTTGGGTAAAACAAACAAAAATTCACTTCATAGCCAGAACAACATAAAACATTAAATTTAAGATCGTTTGCAAGCCATGATAATGTTTCAGATGTTGATGTTGTTGGTTAAACCATAACATGAAAATTTTGTTATGCTGAATTAACACCCATTTCTCTTATTGTCTTGGATTCTTATATTTGACAATGTCTTTGAGTATATCTAAGTAAGGTAACACCTCATCAGTGTTATTCAAGATATACAAGTGTGCTTGCAGAACCTTTTCTCTAGATTTGCTTATGACATGTAGACCTTTTGAAGATTTACTTATATATCTACAAGAGTGCCAACATTTTTCAGCAACTCCTATAAATTTGGCTTTTGACAAGTACTTAGAACAAGACTCAATAGATTCTTCTTAAATATATCTTTCAATAATGGAATCTTTCGAACGTCATTGATTATTCACATATCCCTTCAAAATCTTCATGTATCGTTCAACTGGATACATCCATCGCATATAAACTGACCCACACAATTTGATTTCTCTTACAAGATGAACAACCAAATGTACCATGATATCAAAAAAAGATGGAGGAAAAAACATTTCGAGTTGACACAAGATAACAATTATTTCTTCTTCAAGTTCATCCAACTTCTAAGAGTCAATATATTTACTACAGATGGAATTGAAAAATGAACATAGTCGAGTGATTGTATGACTAACACTTTTTGGTAAGATTCCACGAATAGTCATCGGTAGTAATTGTTGCATTAGAACGTGAAATTCATGAGACTTCAAGCCATGACAACAATTCACCATGTCACGTCCATGTTGTCTAATTTTTTAAAATTCCATCACACAAAAGATGTTCTCTAATTTTGGAAACACTCAATATCCTTCCATTCAAACAATTGACATAAGGACATCTTATTCTTACTCCATCATTACTACTAACGACATTATGTTGTGCAAACTTTAAGAATTCTTCGACCCCTTTTTCGTAAGCATCACTTATTCGTGGTGTATTAATCCAACTCTGATCCATAGAACTACTAAACTAAGAACCAGTGCGGACTTAAAACCAATGCGTTCAATATGTAAAAACAATATCTAATCATTGAAAACTAAATCAAAATTGTCGAAGAGTCTGACACCTCCGAACTCAGAATCAACACATTCAATATGTAAAAATATGTAATCATTAAAAATTAAATAAAAATTGTTGAACGTCAAACACTTTCGAACACAAAATCAGGATGTTCAGTATATTTAAAAAATATCTAACAATTATTAAATAATAAAATATATACAAAATAAAATTTAATATATTATTAAATAAAAAAAACACTAACCTAAAAATGTTGCAAAACAAAAGTGGTTGAGAAGTTGGCGTGTTTCAGCGGGAATGTTGACGCGGAGGCTTACGGGGCAACGACTGGGTGGAGAGATGGTGCAGGAAGTAAGGCAACTAGGTGGAAAAGTTGTGCACTAGTTGTGGAGCGGCGACGGTGACGCGACGACGACACGGTGACAGGGTGTGCGTGCGTGCAGTGACGAGGGCAAGAGTTGGCGAGGGTGAGCGGCGACGAGAGCGCAAGCGGCAGCGGCAAGCCCAAGCGGCGACGGCGACGAGCATGGTTACAGGGCCGACCGACAACGTTCGCGCATGCAATCAAGGGGACGTGCACACGGGCGGTCAAGGGGGAGTGCGGTGACGGTGGCGTGCGATCATGGGGTGAGCGACAATGGTGGCACACAGTGACGAGGCATGAATAGTGCGGTGGAGCAGTGCCTTTACTACGAGACAAATACGGTGGGAGACGGCGGCGCGACGAGCTGTGACGTATGTGGAGAAGAAAATAGTAGGGTTTGAATAGATAGGGGGTTTGATTGGAGAGCGAAAAGTGAGTGAGAGTGTATCGCGCAGTAAGGGAAAGTGAAGATTTAGGGGAAGATGAAGTGAGATACGTGCATCGAGTGTAGCTGAAGTTCCAATCCAGCTTATAACAACGATTCACTAGCTAGGAACCGTCTTTGTATCTCCAACAACACACTTATAATGATGGTTCACTAGGAATCGACTTTGTATCTCCTATAAACACACATATAACGACGGTTCAGGCAGGAACCATTGTTATAAGTAGTGCAAATTTGAAAAAAAAATACAACAATGCCATCGCCTCTCTTATTACGAATGTTCTTTCACAACCTTCTTAATAGGGTGTCGTATTTAACGTATTTTGTACTAGTGAAACGAATATATTTTAAATAAGGAAAATATATTTTTATACCAAAAAAGTAAAACACATATAGTTGACAACCATTATAATAATATAATAAAATTTTAAATTAAAAAATAAATTAAATATGATTAAAATGTTAATTTATTGGATTGTCAAGTGACTGATTATTATTGTGTGTGGTATCAAGATATCAACACCTTTAAATAATTATGTTTCTGGGTAAGTTATGTTTGTATGACAGATTTGTTGTGAATAAGTATCGTCTACACAACCACATCATCATATTTGATCCCTTAATTAGAGTTGTGTTTCCTCACAACGAATTTCGTGTTGGCGGCAAATCATGTGACACAAATAATATGAATTTGCTTAACGTAATATGATTTTTTTTTGGTAAATAAACTAAAGTCATCCGGACATGACATAATTTCGGTGTAGTAGGGCTTGAAGCTAAAGTTGTGCAGGGTGGAAACACCTTATGTGGTGGAACTTTGGCTAAAATCATGTAAGGGGTACAACTTCACTGTCCTAAGTGTTTATCAAAGGCAACTAGACTTGCTTCATTGTTGTTTGTTACTTTTTTTTCCTTTTGGATGAGGAAGTTTGGAAATGCATGTGTTCATTTAATTGTTTGTGCTTATGATTAACATGAAAATTAAATTGTTTTTCAGTTTTATGTTTTTTTTTGTTTGATTATTTTGTAGGAGAGTTGAAAAAAATTAATTTATATATTTTGTAGCATAATAAAATAAGAAGAACGCTAAGAATAGAAATTAAAATTAATTTTGAAAATGAACATTGGTGTATTAAGGAAAATAATTTATTTGTGAGAGGACGTATTACTAGGTGGTCTTCTTCTTTACCTTTTCAATCTTCTTTAAGAGTCATTTTTGATAGATGTGTGAGGAGGTGACACTGGATAATCATTATTTTCTTTGTATTTGTTGTTCTGACCATGATAATTGGGTCCTTATGAGGACATTGTGGGCTAATAACAGTACATGAATGATATGAGATTCTGTGCAGATAGAGGTGCTAATGTGAAAGATGCAAAGATATTTGATGGACTGACTAAATAATCGATCACGAAATTGTTGAACATGCGAAGAAGAACCAACATGCGGATAAGGAGGTTGGGGTTATGGTTGCTCAGTCTCTTGTGACACGTCGTTATATTGGAAAAATATACATAAAAATAAATTATTAAATATTTTAGGAAGTCAACTTACATCATCATATTGGTTGTGCAGGATATATGTAATGAATAGTATGATGAATGTACCCTTGCATGTTTGTTGTGGTCTCACGTAAATGGTCACTATTGTTGATCATTCCACATCGTTATCGATTTAATAGTAATCAAGGGAGTAACATCCTCCTTTATTTAAAGATTCCAAAAATATGAAATAAAAGGTCATTAATAGAGTTATAAATGTTGTCAACATCGGATATAAGTATGATTTTATGAAGAACCTATTTGAGTTGTAAATGGTCTAACATCTTCCTTATTAGACTCATTGTACTCGTAGGAGTGTTTTGCTTTTGCAAAGTTGCACATGACACCTTCCATAAACAAAATATGTTTATTTGGACAATAACAATCAAAATTGATTGTAACATTAAATTGCAACAATGTCTTCAAGCTAGAGAAAAACATGTCATCTTTTCTCAAGTCCAACACTACAAAAGCAATACGTAATCTCCGATATTATCTTGATTGAAGTAAAACTAATTAATTTATTGTAATTTTTTACTTTAACACAACATGATTTCCCTTTTTTTTTTCTCCTTTTATGCCTTTACACTATGCTTTAAGTTCATCACGTTCTAAGCTTCTCAAAATATACAAATAGGCTTCTAAATCTTTTTAAGATATTATACCACCAACTACAATAACTAATTAAAAAAAAGTTCACAAATTCATATTAAGATAAAAAATGATTTAAGAATGCGGCTATTTGAATAGCCGCATTCTTAAATCAAAGCGCATGATTTAAAAATGTGACTATTACAAATAGTCGCATTCATAAATGAAGTTAATTTAAAAAATGTCACCGCGTTTTGAATAACAACGACTTACTCTAAAATGCATTAAATAAATAGTCGTTGTTTATACATGTTGTGCTACTGAAAAAATTTGTGCATCTAAAGCATGACTTTTGGTATACAAAAATTATATTGAAGTTGTAAGTCGTGCCTACCCTACACGACTTCTATCCAAATATAAAATGTTTGCACGACTTCAACTTGAAGTTCAACTATCCTAAAATCGTGTCATGCCCCTAATAACTTCAATTTAAACAAAAATAAAATAAAATAACTCTAGAACATGCTAAACAAAGTTGAGTTTGTGCCACAGAACTTTGCCACCAACACATAAGTCCTTGTTGGCAAACACGACTTCAATTGGAGGTCAAATATGAGGTTATAAAATACGATTTTTTTACAACAAAGTTGTGTCATACAAGCATGACTTATCCATGTAATTTTTTAAAAATATGTCTATTTTAGTAATATAAACTAAGAATAGATTAGTTTCGTGAATTTTCCTATAAGTAAGATATAATCCGCACTTTACAATCAAGTTGGATTTGTATAGTTGTGTTAGACATAATTAAACTTATTAACTAAGATGATATCAGAGTCACTCAAAACATATCATAATCAAATTTTTTGAGATTATTTTGTAATTGTCATCGGATCTATCTATAAATATCTAATATTAGGTTTTAAATGTTAATTCTTCAACATATAAGAAGATGTAATGAAAATTTCAGGTCAATTAAAAATAAAAACACATTATAATATATAAATAGACTACAATACTCACCTTAAATATTACTTTTATAAAATTAAATTACACATAAACTCAATTACTAATATTATAATTTAAATTCCTAGACAACCGTAGACATATTCAAAGTACGCAAAGACTTGGCATCCATATGCAAAGACTTGGCATTCATGTGGTTTATATATATATATATATATATATATATATATATATATATATATATATCTTTTGAGTCTTTTTGTCAGCATAGATATTTTGACATGTCAACACATGAATAAGCATCACACACACATCTTTCCATGATAAATTCTTTTATCTGATTATGTTAATTAGAAACTGAGATGTTGATACATGACATAGATATTTAATTAATTATTTTTGTCTTGTTTTTATCACAAAAAGGATACAGAGGTATCCATGTGCTTCGGAAAATTGACATGTTGATGGCTGAAACAAATATTGATCTATCCATGGGTTACTAAATAATCAAATATTTCTATTATTATTGTTTTATATTGGCAACTTTTTATTATTAACAATTTAAACATGTTTAATTTTATGTCTGTTAACCCTTGACAAAGACTTACCCGCATAGTCAATATTCGTCATTTTTGTCATGATATATGTTTTGATGAAAACTTTGTAATTAAAGTTGGATACACATTTTATTTCAATTCAAATTTTTAAAAATTCATTTCTATTAAACTTAATATCTCTAACTTTACAGCAAGTAAATAGGTCCTTACCCAGTTACATGCCTTGTTCGAGAATTGATAGTTAGGATGAAAAAGAAAAAGAAAAACTTTTGTTTTATTATAATTGAATAATAAAATAACAATGATTAGAAGCATATATATATTTTTTCTTTATCATTTTTATACTTTAACATTTGGTGTAACTAATGTTTGGTTTTTAAAGGTTAAAGATTTTGTAATTGATTCATCTCTAGCCGCATTCGATCAGTCTTCTTTCTCATCTCTTTCATTTATTTTTCATGTATCTTAGTCTTCATTCATGCTTTGCTCTCTTTGGGGGAGGAGGATGATTGTCGTTGTGAAAATCCAAAATATTGTTTAATTCTAACCCCTTGTCCAGCTGCACGAACAAGACCACAGTGCTCAGGTCGTCCAAAAGGAATCATGCAAGAGACAAAAATCATATCAGTTTTTAATATAATTAATGCTTTAAAATAAATGAGAAAAGGCTAAAAAAATAACTTACAATAATTTCAATGATAACCCTGATTACTCAGAACTTGGTGCACCCGACTTTTTAATTCGGGTCCTCTTTCATTTTACATGGCGAAAAGGTGGTGATGGAGGAGAAGTGACCCCTGTTTCCACATTCTCAGACGATGTTCCCTGTCTAGATTGATCTTTTTCCACCATCAGTGATTGCTCAAGCTTTTGATACCCTTAACGAAATAGTACGTGCGGAGTAACATTCTTTAAAGCTATCTTTTGAGCTTTCTTCCGACGATCCTATCATAATTGAAATAAACAAAGTGAATTAAATAAGAAAAACTTATTAATGTTATAAAAATAAAAATAGTTAAGTAACTTCACTTACCGTCCAAGCTTCATTTTCACAGCTTTCTTTAAAAAGACACCATGTCTCTTCATCAATATGTTTGTACTTTAAACATGGATTTTCGTCTTTAAGGTCGCCAAAAATATATCTCAAAGTCAATCTTGACTTAAAGTGACGAAATTTGAGTCCGATATTGGATATAATCTTTGATCGAAGCGGTTCCACATAAGGAATTTCAAAATTTGCCTGCAAAATAACAGCACCAAATTAAAATTAATTAAAATCAATTGCCAAGGGTGGAACACCCTCGGACTCATTACAAACACGATAATTCTATTATAAACTAACAACTAATATAATATAAATTTTAAAAAATACAAATTATAATACATAATTTTTTTTCATAACATTAAAAAAAATTCAAAAAATACAAAACATCACCAACCTTGTGTGTGAAGGCAACGTTGCCAAGAGTGGCACGACAATAGCAACAGACAAGGTGGTTGACGCGAAAGTAGTGATGGAGCACACAAGAAACCAAAGAGGAACCTACAGAGGCAATGCAACAGTATCAATGAAGGCAATGAAACAATATGAACAATATCAATAACTTTGTATGAACGAAAATTTCATTGGTCAAGAAGAAAGAGAGCTCACAAACTTACCATGAAGGCACAGACGCTGCAAGAAGAGAGGAACGTGAAGCGCAAATGAGAGCACAATGCAAACGCATAACACTTCTGAAGAAAGAAAGAGTAGTGAATGGCACATTTCTGAAGTGAAAAGTTAGGGTAAAAATGATTTACGAGTGCGACTTTAACTATAGCCGCACTTGTAAATCAAAACACTTGATTTACAGGTGTGATTGTTACAAAGAGCCGCATTTGTAAATGAACATAATTTAAAAAATTCAACCGCATTTTTTACGAGTGCGTCTATTCGTAAAACCACACTTATTAAGGCGCCCTTGTTTTGCCTTTCTGCACTAGTGAATTTCTCTCTTGCTTTTGTCTCCACCACTGTTGTCACGCTGTTGCTATCGTTCTGAATCACTTTGCCTCCATTCTAGTTCTCTTATGTCATCGCTCTGCACCTCTTCCTCCACTACTACTGGCACCTTTTTGCACCTCCTCCACCGTCCTTTCTTCGTTGCGTTCTTTCTTCACTTTGCTTTTCCATAGATCTGCATTTTGTGTTGCCTTTTTTTTTCTTGATTTGCTAACTCTTTTTCAATCTCAAGATGCAGCCTATGGATATAGTTGGAAAAGCCAAGGAAGACGTTTTGCTTCCTAAAGGTATCTCGTTAGGCCTTTCTTTTCTCAGATTTGTGCTTTTAGATTTAAAGAAATTTTTGTATTTTGTTTGAAAAATTATCTTTTACTAGATTGTGTTGTTTGTCCGAAATGATGTGAAATGAAAATATGGATGTTGGATGCACTTCTTATTTTTGTTTTCATGTCTAGACATCTGGTTATTACAGTGTTTACTTGTGTATCACTAATGGTATGTATGAGCAAAAATAAATGTTGTTTTGTATTTTAATAAATGTATTAAAAAAACTCTAACATATTACACTGCTTGTAGCCTTAATTTGTGTAATATTCTATATATTACACCAGTTGTTTGACCCAAATAGTGTAATATGTCTATTCTGGAGCATACATTTTGAATTATTTAACTCAACTTTTTTATACATATTACACCAGTTTTTACAACCGGTGTAATGTGTGATTGACATTTTACTTCATTAAGATCTACATCGGTGGTGGAAGTAGTGTAATATGTCAGCTAGAACCGATGTAATATGTGTCTTCTACACTAGTGCTTACTAGGTATATTTCACAAAGTGAAGGATTTACAATGACTTAACACACATCCCAACTCACTAGAAACTCTATAATAAGCACATACAAATTGTGTAAGCACAATTTTACGGCCAGTATAATGAGCTCGCACTCCTAGCGTGGGGCGGACCAACCCGACCCGCATTTTGCTGGCCAAACGCATGGCAAGCCTATGCGAGGCGAGCCATGTCGCATTGCCACCCCTATGTCCAGCCAATTCGACCTGCATCCATGTCGAGTCAAGTATGGTTGGCCTATGACGAGCGAAGTCGATCCGGGTAGATGTTGAGCCGAGTCAGTCCGGACCCATGTCGAGCCTAGTCAACCCGGGCCCATGTTGACATGAGTGTACATGGCCCGTGTTGAGTCAGTGCGGGCCTATATAAAGGAAAATCAACTTGGGCCCATGTCGAGTCGAATCGATCGGGCCCATATCGAGACGAATCGATCAAGCCCATGTCGAGCCGAATTGATCGGGCCCATGTCGAACCGAGTTGGGTAAGTCCATGTTGAGCTGATACAGCCTAAGTCCTTGTTCAGTCAGGTGGGTCCAAGCCCATATTGAGCCAAATGGGCCTGAGCTGTGACCGAGTCGGCACCTGGCCCAGGTCAGTTGAGTCAACTTGAGCCATGTTAAGCCGAGTAGACCCAGACCCATGTCAAGCTGAGTCGGCCTGATACCAGGTTTAACTAAGTTGACCAAACCCCAAGTAGAGCCAAGTTTACTCGGACCCAGGTTTAGCCGAGTCGGCCTAGGTCCATATCGAGTCGAGTCATCCCAAACTCATATCAATTTGAATTGGGCCTGACCCATATCGAGTCGAGTTGGCTCGAGCCCATGTCGAGCTGAGTCGCCTAGTACCAAGTCGAGCGTAGTCGGCCCGAGTCCAAGTGCGTAGTCGACCCGAGTCTTGGTCGATCAGAGTCAGTCCGAGTCTAGGTCTAGCCAAATTAGTATAGGTATAGGTCCAAGTCGAGTCAGCCTAGGTCCAGGTCGAGTCAAGTCAGTCCATGTCCAAATCGAAATGAATTTAATCTAATTGACATAATGGATTTAATCTAGATTTAATCTACTTTAAAATAAATTTGATCTAGTTAAAATGGATATGGATTTTAAATCAAATCCATTTATTTGGATTTGGATTGAATGTAGATTGCATTTTGAAATATCTAATCCATAAACACTCTTATTAGACATTAGTATGAAAACTGACATCTCATAACTAACATTCCAGATTCAACAATTATCTATAACCACATGAACAAGAACATATTATTAAAAAAACAGTTAATAAATATAGGAGACTGGTACATAAAAAAAACAACACAAAATTAGCCAAATGAAACCTAGAAGTTTCAAATCTTCTATTGAGTTTACATTTGAAATATTTCGATGGTTTTCATTTTAAGATAGAATTTGCTGTTGTGTATTAGTATGCATTTTTAAAGGATTTCTATTTTTTTTAAATTGTTATTCTATCAAATTTATTTATTTCTATTAATATTTAATTTAATCATGAAATTATTTCTATTATGTTTCTTAATATTCTTTAAATATTTTTTAAAATCATCGAGTTAGTATTGAATATATTAGAAATACAAATTAGTGGTGATAAAATTTTGTTTGAATAAAAAATTATACAAAACTTTATAGGTGGAATTATAATATGCTAATAATATAAATAAATTAAGTTTAATTATTTTTTAGTGTTTTTAAAATTTTCCTTAATTTATTTAGTTAGAGATTAACGTTATGGCGTTATTATGATTATCGTCAACTCTTTTAACATAAATGGGAAATTGAAGAGGATTTTCCCTGTTACACATAATTAAACTTATTTTCACATTTAATTCTAACATATTACAAAATTAATAGTTGTTTTGAATTGAGCGCGAATTGATTTTGTACAGTAGGTAATCTCTTCTCAAAATGCAAGGGTTATTGAACTTAGTACTCATGGGAAGATTTTTTTAATATACTAAAATAACAAAGTATATATACACAGTTTTTCAGCCAATTTTTGTGTGTTTATTTAACTGATATTAATGTCGTTTGTGGTAATACGATAATTGCTGAAATTGTTCAGAAATAATAAAAAGTAGAATTGAATGAGTTTCTTTTCTTAATTACATCTTTAGTATTTAGTGTCAGAAACATATATTCTTTTGTCGTCATAAAAATATCTATAATATAATAATCCCATAAAAAAATTAGAAGGGTGTCATAGAGTGAGGGTACTTCTGAAGTTGCCCTTCTTTGACACGGTGCTTTTGGTTGGCAAAGAAAAGTATACCAAGCAATTGGTAAGTCAAGTCTTTGAGAAAGGCAACAAAATCATAGGTATGCAATCAGAATCAGTCATTGTTTTAAGAGGAAAGAGAGACCTTCCTTTTCACCAAAACCAATTGAAGGTTGTTCTTTATTCATAACATCAACTTCAACTTGAGTGGACATTGCTCTGGCATCAACTTCGTCTATTTTGAACCAATAAACATTTCCAAGCCACGCTCATGTTATAAAAAACAAATATAGAAAATGGACAAAGCTATCCATAGTAAAAGACAGACATAGAAAGTGATGGAGTACCATCAACCCACCACAACTTTGGACTAAAAAGATTTAAAAGATAGAACTTTGAGTACAACATCAATTTCTAAGAGTGTTTTTCATTTTTTTAGTCTTGTAAATTTGTGTGTGATTTGATAACTTTTGTGTAGGATTTAGTTGAGCTTGTACTTGGTTCATGTATTGAGCTTATTTTCATGGACCATGTTTTGGACCAATTTGAGTAGGATGTAAATAGGAAAAGAGAGTCTAGCTAAAGAGACCTTGCACAAATAAATGACTAAAGTGCAAATAGAAAGCATATGGAGTGGCAAGGAAGGCATGAAGGTCCACATGTCATATCCTCAATGGAGAGAATTTCCATCGACTAAGAAGGTCACTTGTCAACCTATAATTTGAGAGGATTTGCTCCAATGATAGAAAACTTATTGTCATCATGGGAATGAAGATGATTCTCTCCAATTAGAGGAAGACAATTGTGAAGCTAGGAGTGGAGATTTTTTAGGTTAAAACTTTCTTAATTTTGTCACCTCTCAGCACTATAAATACAAGTTTTAACCCTCTTGTAAAGGAACTTAAAATTGATAATGAAATGTTGGCCAAGTTTTGTGTCTTACTTAGAATAAGAGGTAATAATTTGTTCTTAAAGACAAATATCGAACTCATAAAGAACAATTATTTGAAATAATAATAATAACATTCACTAATTATAATAATATGTACAATAATTTGATTTGAAAAATATTGACATGTTTGATGAAAATTAAATAAAACCAAAGTAAATGATTTGGAATGTGGTAATGCTTATTAATCGTCTTTAGTTTCAATTAATATAAAAACATATAACATTTCACTTTGATAGATATTGATGCACATATAGAAATCTTTTATATCGATTTCTTCCATACAAAATTATTAAGATTGTCTCCTAAATATCTATTTCTCACATAATTTATAAGAAAATAAAAAAACAAAATTTATATAAAGAAAAAAAACTATTTTTTTAAAAATAAAAAAAATTAAATTAAAGAGAAAAAATAAAATAAAAACAAAACAATAACCGTATAAGAAATATATAAATAAAAAACTTACTTAAAATAAAAACTAAAAAAAAAATAAAAGAAAATGAAAAAACTAAAAAAATTTAACAAGATAAGAAAAATATTCAGAAAATAAAAACAAAGAAATACAAAAATAAAAATAAAAAATTACTTAAAATAAAAAATGAATAAATACTAAAAATAAAATAAAATAAATAAAAATAAAACTAAAACTAAAACAAAAAAATAACTCCGTAAACTATAAATAAAAACTAAAACTAAAATAAAATATAATATAATAAAACAAAAACAAAATAAAATAAAAAAGAAAAGCTAAATAAAATAAATACACAAAACAAAAATTTAAATAAAATAAATATACTAAACAAAAACTAAATAAAATAAATGCACTAAGAAAAAATATATAAAATAAAATAAAATAATAAATACACCAAAAAATGAAATAAAACAAATACACCAAACAACAAATAAATAAAATAAAATAATAAATACAGTAAAACTAAATAAAATAAAAATAAATACAAAAAAAAAATAAAAAAATACACTAAACAACGTAAAAAAATAAAATAAAAAACAAAATCTTTAAAAAAAATATTTCAAACTTTAAGGAAAACTCTTCCCCAAACAACGTTGCCTAAAAGTTGATGATTATTTTACAGTAAGTGTGTCAAAAGTAATAATTTGTTCATAAGAATAAATATTGAACCCACAAGAAACAATTACCTAAAATCCTAATAGTAACATTCACTAAATAAAAGAATATCTAGAATAATTTGATTTAAAAAATATCGACTTAAGTTTGCATGAAAATTAAATAAAAGCAAAGTAAATGATTTGGATGAGTCAATTGGAAAAATTGGGAATAAGGTTAATCCTTCATACTCGTTTATAGTTTCAATGAATGAAAACATATAACATTCCATCTTGATTAATGTTGATGCACATATAAAACTCATTCATATTGATTCCTCCCATACAAAATTATTAAGATTGTCTCTTAAATATCGATCTCACATATTTATAAAAACTTCTTATCATTACGAAAAGATGTTATAAAGCAATTAACATTTTAATCTAAGGATCTGAGGATCAAAATCATGATTAAAGATTCAAGCTTTGAGAATAAAATGATAATACCAATATAAATTAAGAACAAAATATTATAAATAATTATCACCTTAATACATAAGAGTTTGAACAAATTAATCTCAATCACAAAGGAAAGAATTAGTCACTGATGGTGTCCATTACAAGCATGAAAAGCAAGAAAAGAAGATCCATAGTGTTTCTCCTTGACGAATGCCTCCTTTAGGGTTTCCTTCCTTTAGTTCCCCTCTAGGTCACCTTTTTTCTTTGTTTTACGTCCTTATTTAACCTAATTGGGCTTAGGCTAAGTGACATCTATATTCATAATTTATTGATATGCTTCATCTCTCCTGAAATTCTTGAAAATTACACAAAAATGGGAATAAATTGTTCATATTCATCTCATAATCCAAAAATACATAAAAGGATTCAAATTCCTAAATTAGAGGTTGAAATATATCTCTATTATCAATTAAAGTCCATAAGTGCTTATCTTTTTGTATGAAATATTACTGAATTATGACACTTATCAATGATCATAATCATGCATCTAATGTGCAAGGAAGCAATAGGGAATAAGAGGAGGCTTTTGGGTGGCGAGAGGAGATTAGATTTTTAAGAGAGCAAAGGTTCGACCTTCCTCCCTTTTATGGAAGAGTTAACATAGATGAATTTTAGATTGGAAGATGAAGGTGGAGAAAATTTTTAATAGCCACCATGTAGAAGAATATAGAAAGGTATCCCTGACTACACTCAACTTTCAAGGACAAGCAATGTATTAATGGACTTCTTTAATGAAAGACACTCATGTTAACATTCAATACTAGAATGACCTAAAGAATTCTCTTAGGAGATGCCATGTTTCCTCTTACTATGAAAGGAGTTGATGTATCAAAGACTCTGACAGAGAGATCTAACTGTAGAGAAACATAGGTAGAAAATGGAATTACTTGTGTTGAGGGCTAGTGTGTAGGAAAAGCCCGAGGTTACCATTGCTAGATTTAAGAGTGGCCTAAACTCTTATATCCATGATAGGGTTGAAAATTTTCCTTTTAATTACTTAAAAAATTTCGATGACTTGGTTCAACTATGTGTTAGGGTAGAACAACAACTTAAGAATAGAGGCCTACCCCCTTCTTGTGCTCACTTTGGAAACGAATAAGAATTGAACTTGCATAGAAGACTTTCTTCTTGTGTTTTAAAAATGAGAGCATTCTTCTAATAGGTTCTTCACCAAGGAAACTTCCTTGGAAATGGGTACCTTTCAAGTTTTTAATTTTGAAGCTTGGGGAAATCTTTGAAATTTTTCTTAGTTTTCTGCTAATGCTTGGAGGTTGTTTACATTATGTTTTCCTTTCTTTTTCAGCCAATCTATTGGTCATACTGGTTTCCTATTTCTGATTCTAATTAGGTATGATTCTAGTATTGATCAATTTACACAGGGAAATTATCAAATCAAAATATCGAAAGACCAGACTGAGGGCAATGAATACTAAAAAAATTGTTTTACTGCACACCGAACGTCCTGACTTTTGTTGTTTATATCATTTTTTGTATTTTTTTGGATGTGCCTTTTTGACTCGATATCAACATCGTATCTGATGGAAGAGACCCCAGCACCCAAAAGAGCGTCTAGGACCAACCTTGCATGAAAGGCAACCAAGAGAGTTTCTAGGACCAACCTTGCATAGAGGGCACCCACAAGAAGTGTCTAGGCCACACAAGAAGCGTCTAGGCCACACAAGGAGCGTCTAAGAAAGTTGACATCCAAGAAGGGTGACGTCCAAGAAGGCCCAACAAAGTGTAGCTTAGTCTTATTTGTGGTGTAAATAGCATAGCCTTATGAACCTTTGTTTAAATTCTGCAAATTAGGATTAAGGAGGAGTTAACCTAGATTAGTTACGGTTTCTAGAAGCTCTCCACTAATCTAGGACGTCCATGTGCAAGTTAGGAGGCCATGTGCACCCATGTGCCATGTGCTCCATGTGCCTCCATGTGCTCCTTCATTTGCATCTCATTTAGATTACATTTCATTTGTATTTGGCTGTTCAAATTCCAGCCCTCTAAACACTATAAATTGAGGTGCTTGGCTCATGTATTTGCAAGATCGAATAGAGTAGTCCACAAGACTACTAATATTTCTACATTTGAAGTTGTATGTGAACATAGTCCTCTTTCTCTTTTTGAGTTGTTACCACTTCCTAAAGGAATTATGCCTAATGAAAAATTAACCACTATTGAAAATTTTACAAAGCATAAGAGGATTAGAGAACACATACAACCATCAAAAGAGAAATATTGTGAAAAGTTGCCAAAGACAAAAGAAAAACAAAAATGGAAACTTCATACAATTGCGTTTTCTCCAATTGCTCATATTAACTTCTTTGCTTTGTTTCAAGATTCCCATAGATGGAAATTTGATCCGGGAGGACAAACCTTGACAAAGCAAGAGGCTGCTATTCGAGATCAAATCTGTAGATCTGAGGATAGATCTTCTCAAGAAAGAGGAGATGATGGACATCATCCAGCCACACTCATCCCCCTAGTTGAAGAAAAAGCATTGGATTTGAGGACAAATCCTTTTCAAGAGGGAGGGGATGATGGAAGAGGCACCAACACCCAAAAAAGCGTCTAGGACCAACCTTGCATGAAAGGAAACTAAGAGAGTGTCTAGGACCAACCTTGCATAGAGGGCACCCGCAAGAAGCATCTAGGCCACACAAGAAGAGTCTAGGCCACACAAGGAGCGTCTAAGAGAGTTGACATTCAAGAAGGGTGACGTCCAAGAAGGCCGCCTAACAAAGTGTAGCTTAGTCTTATTTGTGGTGTAAATAGCATAGCCTTATGAACCTTTGTTTAAATTTTGCAAATTAGGATTAAGGAGGAGTTAACCTAGATTAGCTACGGTTTCTAGAAGCTCTCCACTAATCTAGGACGTCCATGTGCAAGTTAGGAGGCCATGTGCACCCATGTGCCATGTGCTCCATGTGCCTCCATGTGCTCCTTCATTTGCATCTCATTTAGATTACATTTCATTTGTATTTGGCTGTTCAAATTCCAGCCCTCTAAACACTATAAATTGAGGTGCTTGGCTCATGTATTTGCAAGATCGAATAGAGTATTGTTATGCTGTCAAATTTGTGCCATACACTACTCTTTGCTTAGCATCTAGGTTTTAATCTTCACTTCATCACCTTCAAAGGGGCTGGCCGAACCTCCCTAATTCTCACACTCTTCATGCACCTTCAAGGCACCCACACTTCCTAGGAAGACCTTGCTTCATCTCCTCCACAAGCTTCCGCAAGTTCATCACCAAAACGCAAAGAAGAGCTCAAAGGAATGCCATCATTATCCAAGTACTTATGTATAACTTTTCATAATTGTTTGATGTAAAATGAACTCAGAATAAAATTGAAAAAAATTAGGACAAAATTTCACAAATATGAAAAATTGAATAAACCTATGAATCCAAAGGAATTGAGAACAATACTACAAGACACAATGGAAATAGATGTATTAAGAGTGCTCTGTTGAACAAATAGCACAACAAGAACACAAAGAATAGAAAACAAAAAAAGGCTCAAAGTCTTATACTATTGTTTTATGACACAAACAAAATTTGCAAACACTTGGTGCGCATTCTTAGAGTCATTTGAACAAACACATATGTATATGGTTGAAAACTTGATGTGTATGAGAAGATTAATAAAAAATGAGACGTTACTATTGACATGCAAAGATTAAAAACACAAAACAACACCTATTTGCCCAATTTAACTAAATTAAACATGAATTAAAACCATTGAATCAACATAAACAAATCAAAACCTCAAGAAACCAAACTATTTTAGTAGGGTTATGCTGCAGACAACATCTATGAACAAAAGCAACAACAAAACATTAAAAAAACGAAACTAAATCATTTAAAAGGTTTGTAATGAAGATTAAATGGTAAAATGAACAAATCAAGTGAAAAACACATGATTAAAAAAAGAAAATTCAAGAACAACTCAAGAACAACAAGAACAATGAAGGATACGATGAATAAATGGTGCAACTTGAAAATAAATTGTAGAAACTCAAAATAAATGGTGGGAACTCAAGATTAAATGGTGGAAAATGAAGAACAATGAAGAACAACACAAAAATTACACAAGAACTCAACCATTTGTTTTAGATTTTTAGGCTTATTTGAACCGTGAGTTCCTTGCTCTGATACCACATGATACAATTGTGTTCTTGTGTTTTAGAGAAGGTTGATAAAGGCAGTGAAATTCTTTGATTAAGGTTACTTCAAATGGAAATGGAGGAGAAGATGAATAGGCGTGGTGTTTTAGGTGCGAGGTTCATGGAAGAGGTTAGACCAACTTCCTTGGATTTTCACTAGGTTTGAAAGCATCTACCAAGGAAAAAATTGGGGAGTTTGCTGGAAATTCAAAAACACATTTCATTTCATCCAAGTCTAAGATTTACAAGAGATGAGCCACTTATTTATAGGCTCAAGTGATCACAAAATTCTGCCTCTTGGATGCCTTCACCTTAGTTAAGTTAAACTTAACTATAGTGAAGGTAAAGCCAGTCCATGACCATGCATGCTCCTTAAGATGCTCTAGAAACCTTTGCTTAAATGTTAAGTGAAGATTTCTAGAGTGCCTTTGAGTTATTTTTAATCCATTCTAAAATCGCTCAGGAATACAAAGCCAAAAGAAAGACTTTTCTATTTTTTATAAATTTCTACAAACTAAGGTAGAGATTTCTTCTTTATATTTCTGAGTTTGATCTTCTGCTCTTAGTTGAGTGTATAATGGCTTGGAAGTGATGAGTCTAAGTGTTACAAGAGATGAGGCACTTATTTATAGGCTTAAGTGATCACAAAATTTTGCCTCTTATTTGCCTTTACCTTAGTTAAGTTAAACTTAACTATAGTGAAGGTAAAGCCAAGCCATGACCATGCATGCTCCTTAAGATGCTCTAGAAACCTTTGCTTGAATGTTAAGTGAAGGTTTCTATAGTGCCTTTGAGTTATTTTTAGTCTATTCTAAAAATGGCTCAAGAATACAAAGCCAAAAGAAAGACTTTTCTATTTTTTACAAATTTGTACAAACTAAGGTAGAGATTTCTTCTATATATTTCTGAGTTTGATCTTTTGCTCTTAGTTGAGTGTATGATGGCTTGGAAGTAAATATGGTCCTCCACCAATTTATGTAGAACAACCCCCTGTTTTTGAAAATGCTACATTGCCAAAACATGTTTTTTAACTAAACAAAACTTTAAATGGTCTTCAACAACCTTCTAAAGCTTGGTAAAGCTTGGTATGAGCATTTAAGTAATTTTTTGTTAGAAAATGATTTTGAAATAGGCAATGTAGAAAAAACTCTTTTTCGAAGAAATCATAATTTTTTTTTTATAATTGTTCAAATTTATGTAGATAATATAATTTTTGGTGCCATTAATGAATTGTTATGCAAGGAATTCTCTGAGTTAATGCAAATGGAATTTGAAATGAGTATGATGGGAGAACTAAGATTCTTCCTAGGTCTTCATATTGAAAAGGCATACAACAAAATCCTTATTCACCAGTCCAAGTATATCAAAGAGCTCTTAAAAAGATGATACCAAAGTCATGAGCACTCATATGCATCCAATAACAACTCTTAGCCTGAATAAAGACTCAAAACAAGTAGACATTACAACGTAAAAAATAGATGATTAGATCACTACTATATCTTACCGTGTCTAGACCAAATATTATGTTTAGCGTTTGTCTTTGTGCAAGATTTCAATTTGACCCTAGAGAAATACATTTCAGTGTAGTAAAAAGGATATTGAGATATTTTAAAGGTATTGCTAACCTTTGTCCTTACTATAATGCAAAAGAGAAATTCAAATTGCATGGCTACTATGAGGAGAGGTTGCCACTTCATAAGAGTTAAACTCGTTTCATGGTCCAGCAAAAAGAAAGGTACGATTGTGTTGTCCACAACAAAAGTTGAATACATATCAGCTACAAATTGTTGTACACAATTGTTGTGGATAAGAAATCATCTTGAGGATTATGATGTCTTTGAGACAAACATTCCTATTTTTTGTGATAATAGTGATGCAATTAGTCTTTTGAAAAATACTATTTTGCATTCTAGAGCCAAAGACATTGATCTACAATATTGTGTTTAAAAGGGAATTGTTGATCTGCAGTATATTCCCACTAAGGAACACTGACATATTTTCACAATTGAAGAGCAGTTTTCAAAATTAATAAACTTATTAAGCATGAGTTCTACAAAAGTACAATCCTTTGCATAAAAACATATCTTTTCTAAAATCATAGTTTAAAATCAAAATTACATATTTTTGGAAATTTCTGCGAGTCTCGTTAGGTACTATCTAGACCCACTTTGTCCTTATAGGTACAATTGGTGCCCACCATGGCGCCGAGATAGAGTTAAAGCAAGCAAATGGAATCAACAAGGTAGATGGAAAAATCAAGAACGCACTGTTATTTTGGAGGAGGAACCTAAGGGACACTCATTTACTAATCAAATCATGGAAGCACAACTTCCTCCTAATTGGAAAGATTTGAATGTTGACCGATATGATCTTAATCAGATATAAACCTGAGGTGAGGTAATAAGGAAATTGATTATTATTTTGTTGAGATTTTATTCTTAAAATAAAAAATATGTTGACCGATATGATCTTAATCAGATATAAACCTGAAGTGAGGTAATAAGAAAATTGATTATTATTTAAATTTGTTTAGATTTTATTCTTAAAATAAAAAATATAATTATTGTTATTTAAATCTATTATGATGATCATCATTTAAATTTGTTGAGATTTTATCCTGAAAAATAACAAATATAATTGTTGTTATTTAAATATGTTATGATTAGCATCATTTAAATTTGTTGAGATTTTATTATGAGAATAAAAAATATAAATGTTGTTATTTAAATCTGTTATGATTATCATCATTTAAATTTGTTGAGATATTATTCTCGTAAAAAAAGACGAATTGATGGAGATCAGGCAAAACTCTATAAATAGAGTGATGGCATTCTCATGGAGCTCTTCTTGGATGTTTGTGAAAAATGGTGCGGAAGCTATGTATGAAATGGGCAAGGTCCTCCTAGGAGTTGTGGTGACCTTGAAGGTGCATGAAGAGTATGGAAGAAGGGAGGTTCGGCTAGCCCACTTGGTAAAAGATTAGGTCCTAGAAACTAGGCAAAGGCAATGTATGACACTAAATTGGCAGCATAACATTACTCTCATTAATCTTGAAAATACAAGTGATGGGCTTCTCCTTTTATAGGCTAAGGACGCCGTAAATCCTAAGCTAAGAGAAGATAAAATGCTTCTCAAATGAAATGGAAATTCCTCCACATGGAGCACATGGGCACATGGCCGCCATGTGAGACAATGTTCTAGAATGTGCACAAAATCTAGGGTAAATCACATGTAAGACAAGTTTATGCTTTCTACCACTACACTAACTACTAAGCCACCCCTAATGAGCCTCCATGTAGCATGTATAAGTTCTTCTCCCTCCAATCCGTGGCTGGACCCATTTGTGCGTGAAGGTGCTTGGTCATGGACCTAGTGATAGGTCCTAGACGGTCTAGGCTTCCTCCTAGACGCTCCTCTTGTAGCCGCCCCTTATCTTGTGCTAGACGCTCTCCTCTTGAGTCTAGACGCTCCCCACATGGTTCTAGACGGTCTAGACTTGGAACTTGGCTTTCATAGTGTGGTGAGCTTGGCCCTCTTCCATCATCCCCTCCCTCTTGAAAAGGATTTGTCCTCAAATCCAATGCTTTTGCTTCCTAGGGGGATGGTTGTGGCTGGATGGTGTCCATAATCTCCTCCTTCTTGAGAAGATCTATCCTCAGATCTTCAGACAGGATCTCGGATAGCAGCCTCTTGCTTTGAGAACTATGATTGCCCTCCCGGGTCAAACGTGTACCTACGGAAGTCATCAAGTAAAGCAGAGGTGTTAGTTCGAACATTTTTTTCACTAAGTTGCCATTTTTGTTTTTCTTTTGTGTTTGGCAACTTCTCACAATATTTCTTTTTTAATTGTTGTATGTGTTCTCTAATCATCTTATGGATTTTAAAATTTCCAATTGTGGTTACTTTCTCCTTAGGCACAAATCCTATAGGAGATGGTAACAACTCAAAAGAAGAAAGATGATTTAGCCCACATACAACCTCAAAAGTAGAAATATAAGTAGTTTTGTGAACTACCTTATGGTGTGCATGCTCATCTCTAGAGTGGTGTTTGTCCTTTATGATTATTCTAGGCATAGTAGAAAGAGCTAGATTTTCAAATGTATTTTGACCATGCCTTTGAGGATGATAAGAATTTAAAATGTACAACTTAGTTGCAAGTTTTCCAAAGAGAATCCTCAAATCATGGTTTGTGAAATTTGGAGCTCTATCCAACACTATGCTTGAGGATAAACCATGAAGATGTAGCACTTCTCTAGAGAAGAGTTTATCCATGAAAATCAAATTAAAACCTTTTGTTGTCCTAGGAAGCTCTAAAATGAAATTTGTGTCTTCCCAAGGATCATTTACAAAAGGTGAAGGAGTATAGAGTTCTTGAGACGTTGCCTTAGTTGTAGTTTGAAAACAAGGATTGTGCCTAAAGTAATGTCTTTGAACCTCTTTTCTCATGGGGGACAAAAGTTTTCCTTTTAAAAGCTCTAGAGTTTTATCAACTCTTATTTGGCCCATGAGTTCTCCTTCATGAAGACTTTTCCTCTTATGTGTAAAGATAGTCTCGTTGTTACAACCATTGTTTATGAAAATTTGTACACTTTGCAATGGTTGTCGCAATAAGACATGACAAGTTTCTTCAGGCACTACTTCACATAAAAAATTGTGTTGGTAGATGCTTATAGATAACTTGACATTCACTTGGTGGTATCCTAGCACATATGAGAAATAATCTACTTTATCTTTATCTATGCAAGCTTCTTTTAAAGACTCTTCTTTTTTGCTCATGCTTGCAAGTGTTCCTTTACAAGAGGTAAGGCTAGGTTGTTCAACAAGAAACATGTTTTCAAGGGTATTTTCAATGTGCTTGCCTTGTTGAATGACCTTGTGGGAAGGAACACTATTCTCCCACGCCTTTTGTTTCCCAGAAGTTTTCTCTTTTTCTATTTTCTCTTCATCCCTTTTATGTTTCATTTGTATTTGGTCTTTTACCACTTGGGAATGTGGTAAAGGGCTAAGTACAAACTTTTTGTGCTCGTGGATGAAAGAAATCTCGTTAGTTAGACCACCATGCAAGGTTTTCTTATCAAATTGCCATGGCCTACCTAATAACATGTGGCAAGCTTCCATAGGTACTACATCACATAAAACTTTGTCTTTGTAGTTACCTATAGAAAACTTGATTTCCACTTGTTTGTCTACACGTAGTTCCCCATTCTCATTGATCCATTGTAAATTGTAAGGTTTTGGATGAGGAACTATTTGTAGATTTAGTTTCTCAATCAATCTAGTGCTACAGCAATTGCAGCATGATCCACCATCCACAATAAAAGAGCATATATTTCCTAAAACATTGCATCTAGTATGAAAGATGTTCTCTCGTTGTGTCTCGATGGATGCACTAGGTTGATTGTGGAGGATTCTTTGAATCATCAATAAGTCCCCCTCCAAAGGATTTATCCTCTCTCCTTCCCCCTTTTCTTGTGTACTAGGTTCATCCTCACCACTAGTGTACTCATCTTTTCCTTTTAAGAACAAAGCCCTTTGATTTGGACATTGTGCTTGCACATGTCCTCTTCCAAAACACTTAAAACACTTGGTGTCCCTAGCACGGATGGGTGGGGTGGAGGCATCTTTCACTAAAGGTTTGTTAGCTTCTTTGGGTTCGTCTCTATATGTGCTACCCTCCCTTTTAAAGTCTTTCTTGGGATAAAGGTTGGAGTAAGGACCCACCCTTTGACTTGAAGTTTTGCGCAAATTTTGTTGTTCAACTTTAATGCAAAGTTGAACCAAGTCATTCAAGTCTTGGTAGGGTAGAAGTTCTACTCTATCCCTTATCTCAAGGTTGAGCCCACTTAGAAACCTAGATATGGTGGTGGTTTCTTCCTCTCTAATGGATGCTCTCATCATGTAGAGCTCCATTTTCTATCTATACTCTTCCACACTCATGTTCTTTTGTCGGAGTCTTTGGAGCTTGTCCATTAACTCCCATATGGTAGTAGGAAGGTATGTGGCGGCGTCTTAGGGCTCCCCTAAGGTCATTCCAATATTCTATGGGAGGCTCCCTATGAAGACGTCGGTCTCTCTCTAAAGAGGTCCACCAATACATGGCATTGTTTTAAAAACTAAGGGTTGCTAAGGGTACCTTCCTCTCTTCACTCACCCTATGGCAAGCAAAGAGTTGCTCTACTTTCATCTCCCAATCTAGGTATACCTCTACATCTTCCTTACCATAGAAATGGGGTAGGTCTACCCTTACTTCCCTTGGGCTCTCTTCCTCTCTTCTCCTATTTCTCCTAGGGGGTGGTTGGTAGTAATCATGTATTCTAAGGCTTCCCTCCCCTCGAGACTCATCTTCTTTTGAATGAGAGGCATGAGTATGAGTTTTTTTATTTATTTTTGTGATTTCTCTTCTTGGGCTCTAGTCAACTTATTGATTTTAGTTTCATTCTCCAATTGTCTAAAAGAAATTAATTGCACAGCTTGTGAAACTTCTTTCAAAAGAGTTTTTATAGATTTTACTTCACTTTCAATAGACTTTGGAGAATGAGAAGAAGAAGACATGACTAAAGCTTTTTTGTATACAAGTATTTTACCTTGAGAAAATTTAGGAAAGTCAAAGAAGGTAGTTTTCCAGGTAAGGGAGGTGAGTCACAGTGGACTACTTAAATACCAAGCCTTTGCCTTAGCCAAAAATTATCCCTCAATGTCTTCACACAAAGTTTTCTCTTAGTAAACCACTTAGAACACAATTAAGTTGAGAAATCAGATTTTAATGCAAGAAAACAATGCAAGCTAACTAATTAACCAAGCAAGACAATTAACAAGGCTTAAAGAACGCAACACAAAGGAAAAGCGTAGCTAATTAAGCAAGGAATTGTAATTAAAAACAATTATCAATTGCTAAACTAAATAGTTCTACACTAGTCGGCCCTAGGTGAGACTTCTTGGACACTTAGAGCCCTTGAAGACACACTCACCATCTAATCACGTAATTAAAGAAGTAGTTAACACAAGTTAAGTTGCAAAGAGAATTAAGAAAACTCCCTTTGTTGATCTTTTTTTTTTTTTTTGCTATTGGCACTTCCTTGGTTGTCTTCTCTTGTTGGGTCCTCCAAGTGTTTGTGGTGTTTTTTAGAAGTATTTGTTTCTGCCTTTGCTTTTGTTCCTCTTAGAATTAGGGACTTAATTCTCCAATTCCAGCACCTATCAAGAAGACTAGACCTTATTCAAGTCAAATTTCCACTCAAATAAGCACCAATTGAGAATGAATTCCAACACCAAATTTAGAGGCCAAAGAATTAAAGCAAGAAACAATTTAATTGAAAAAAACAGTACCACCAAATGGAGTTAAATTGTGACAACTAGAAAGAGTTCCAAGAAATATTAGACAAGCAAATAAAGGTAGGCACACAAAATGGATCCTAAGAATAGCACTAGAATTGATTTCAAAATCAAAAAACAGCACCACTGAAAAATTGTTGCGGGCCAGAGAACGTGATTTTCCCCGATTTATGCTGAGCTGCCCTTTTAAGATTTGCCTCTGAAAATTTATATGCAAAATATTCAAGATCTTAACTAAAATCTGGCGTTGGTTTCACTCCAAACGCATGAACCATTTTGTTTTAATAAATTTTTCAAATTCAGTGTTCAGTTACGCCAACTGTAGCGCCCAGATTTGCACACTGTTTTTAAAATATTTATCATTTTTTTTCTATTGACTCTTTTGAGCTGATTCTTTTTTTGTCTTTTCTGTAACACCTCAATCTTGCACAATCCAGAGAATCAGAAATTTCCTATGTGGGAAAATAATTTTCTTAAACAAAACAGCCAGCACAGAGTTATGTAAAACAGGGGATTCTGTAAAAACTGGAAAAAACAGCAAGATACTAAAAGACAAACACAATGGAATTGATGAAAAGGAATTTGTGTAGATCTAAACACAAATATGAACTCAAGCTAAAAATAAAAGGCACCAAAGGATAAAAAACACAGCAGTTTCAAATCAAATATTTAGACCAAAATCAAGAAATAAATAAGCCAAACAAAGTACTACTTATGATTTGATGACATTTTGGAAAAATATGACTAGACAAAACACATATAGATTCAGAAATTAAAAGACTCAAAGAGCATAAAATGAACCAATTAAAATTGCAATAAGGACTCAAATACCTAAAATAAAACAGCAACACAAACTATATGGAATCCTACCAAAAATTGCACAAAGATTGCTCAAGAACAATTGAACAAGATGCACCAATTGGATTTTCCAAACAACACACCAATTCAAAGCAAAAATTAAAAAACAGCAAGACAATATGGAATATGAAGAACAACAAGGATTAAAGAAGAACTCAAAAAGAAAATGACCAAGTGATCCTGCCTGTTGACCGGAGCGCGGGAGAATGCCTCGTCAAAGGATCGACGTGCGCGCCGCGTCCCACCTCCGTTCCTCCTCTGGATCTATCTCAAGAACCTGCAAAGAAACGATACGGCGCCGCTGCGGCCGATCGCACTCCGACGCTCAAGTCAGTGACGGTATCACCAAATACTAAGAACTGGAACCGTGCAAATCTCTCTCACAAACAGCTCTGTCACTCGCAAGCGTAAAGTGTATGAACTGAACGTGCGTACCTTAGGAAATCTGTTAAGAACTCTTATATACCTGGTGATTTTCTCTCTCCTGGCAGTTACAGACTTGGACACGTGGCTCGTATCCAACCGTACACGTGCCATCATCTGGAGGCTCCCTGACTTGGCGCTGCTTCTACCTTCATTTTGGCTAAGTTACCTATGCATGGTACTGCCCAGTGCATAGCTAACCTAGGAGTGCGATCTCTACTGAAACTGGCGAGTTAGGACCTTCATACACCTTCCCTGTGGTCTCGCCGGCCGCCTTCATAATCTGCTTCTCCTTCGTCTTTCGGCGATGTGCTTATTCTGGCGATCTCCGATTGCCTGGTCGCCTGAGTCTACATCTGGCGACTTCATCTTCAACCTGGCGATCGCCTATTCTGGTAAGCTGGAAATCGGAACACGCCAACTTAACAATCGGCGACCACACGCGCTTCCCGACTTCCTTCCCATCTGCCAACCTGGCGCCTTGTCAACACGCCTACACTGTAGCAGGGTGCCACGTCATCGCACCCAACCACCAGGGCGGTACACAAGCCCCCCAGTCTTAAGCGAAGACTTGTCTAGCGAAAAGACTGAAAAAGCCTTCGTTAACACCGGTCTACGTGGCATGGATGCGGAATTCCAAGCGATAGTACTTTCTGCTGCTCTGACGCTCCAGCAAACCCCTCGCGCATCGTTCGACACGTGGCTTCATCAACGGCTCTCTTCATCTGCCGTTAGCGCTTCCAAACTTATTTCGAAAACCCTTAAACCCCTTACGCTCCTACTGTTCCATCACTTTCTTCACACTTGCATACGCTCTTATTTCCTTCTGCGAAACTCTCGACGTTCCTCGACGCTCCAGATCACCACCTCCCTTTAACATTCTCCCGATCATCGAAAGGTAACTACTTTCCTTCATCTGCTGGGTTTTCTTGCATTTTCACCGATTTGCATCATCCTGTAACTGTTTGGTGCATACGCTGTGGGCTGTTTTTCCATTTCTCCTTCTGCGTGACTTAGGGCTTTGCCGATTGTCGCAACGAACTCACATTCGTTCGTCTTTCACTCTCCTTTCATGATCGAGTCAGCCTTTGTAACCCTCCTGATTATTTTTTCTTCCTCCTTCGTTTGCAGTTGCTATCATGACTCGCACGAAGATCACCCCGAACCCCCCTCCATCAGCGCGAAACCCCCCTTCACAAGCACACGACTCAACGCAAGTTCGTGGTGCTCCCTCTTCGCAGGCTGTGAGGCCTGCGTCTTCTCAAACCGCTCTGGCCCAGGCGACTCCACCAAACGCTGGAGGAGCCCTCCTCCCACTGCCAGATTTCAAGACGTTATACTCATGGGCTAACTCAACCCTCTTAAAGGAAACGTCGTCGGTGAACACCGCGGGAGCGGTTCTGCGATTGACCAGTGGGGACGAGGCCCACCAATCATTCCACAAGGAGCACGATGAGAGAATGATGGTGCTGCCTTGCCCAGCCACTCTACCAGTGTGCGTCGATGATAAAGTGAGCGCCGACGGGCCCTTCTGCTTCGTCTACACCACTCTCTTCAAAAAGGTTAAACTCAGGTTCCCTCTCACTCGATTTGAGAGGGAACTCTTAACCGAGCTCAACATCGCTGCTGCCCAGCTTCACCCCAACAGCTGGGCGTTTGTCCGAGCTTTCGAGGTAACGTGCGCCCACCTGGGGTTACCCGCGTCAGTGGACGTGTTTCTATTCCTGTTTGAGGCCAAGCACTCAGGAGATCGCCTGTGGGTCAGCCTGAACGCCATTGCTGGGAGATCCATCTTCACCATCTTCCAGCAGTCGTACAAGGATTTGAAGGGGAAGTTCATCCAGGTTCGCGCAAATGACAAAGACCCTTCCCTTCTCGGCGGTTTCCCCTTGTACTGGGTGGACAAGGGGAAAAAGGAGTCCAAGAGCTGCTTCAGGAGGCCCAGAAGTCCTGATAGCATGGGAGCTTTGGATCGAGACCTTTGCCTATTCTGGAAGAGGGTGGCAGATGCCCACATAACATTCTTGACCCCCACCCTGATTTCCTTCGAGTTCTTTGAGGACCAGCTGGAATTCCAAATAGGTTAGGACGCTACATCTTTGTCTTGACATTGCTTCTGATATTGTTTCTGGGCGTCTTGTGCGACACACACAAGACTTTGGTTTTATCTTTTCTGCATAGGCCTGCTTTCGCTGTCTTATTGTCCTGTGTACTTACCCCTTTTCTCCTTTGAGCTAACTTAAGCACTTTCATTTCATGCAGACACCATGTTGGGTAAGAACATGCTCGCCGATTTAAAGGCGCTCGCCCGCAACCACGGGTTGGCGACCGGCTCCCAGACGGTTCCCAACTCGGCGGTCGAGAAGGCCATCATCCAGGGGCGATCACCGCCTAAGGCGCCCACCCAACGAAAGAAGCTGGTCCTTAAGAGGCCAAAGCGGAAAGCCCCCCAAGTTGTCCAAGAGGACGAGGAAGAGGACGACGAGGTCACAGAGGATGGCCTTGTCACGAAAAGGAAGAGGGTGGCACCATCTTCTCCACCTGCCCCGCCCCCTCTTCCAGCTTCAACACCACCGTCAACACCCGCTCCTCCTTCTTCACCACCAGCACCCCAAGCCCCTTCACCACCAGTCCAAGCAGTTCCATTGGCCACTGCGCCGCCTGCAGCTGAGGCCCCAGAGCCAAACTTCTTGGAGGACCCCCCAAGCGCCTCTACACCACATATATCAGCAGGAGGGGGCCCTCCTTCCAACACCTCAGCTGCAGGAATCGTTCCAATCGGGGATGAGGTCGCTCACACCTCTCCAATCCTAATCACCGAGTCCCCGATTGAGTCGCCACGCCAAGAAGCACCCACCGAAAACATTGCTAAGGAAGGTGGCGACGAAAACCCCCAACAAGCCCCTCTGGCGCCTCTCCAAGCTGCAAATCTTTCCCTCGAGGTCACGAGGATGTGGGAGCCTCTGACTGCTAAACTCAAAACCATTGCAGAGGACATCCCATCAATCATAACGAAAGCTGTGGAGAGCTCCACCAGGCGGCTGCAGGATGACATCTACAACCTCAAGACCGAGAACAGCACGATGAAAGTCGAGGTGGAGAAGGTGTCATTCAGCCTAACGCTCGCGGAAATGGAACATTCTCGAGTGGAGGATGCCCTAAACACCGAGCTTAGGCTTGCGCGCAAGGAAGCTGTCGACCTTCGCCGCAAAGTCCATGAACTTGCCCAAGAAAAAGTTGAACTTGAAAGCAGAATCGTGCCTCTACGTACCAAGGCGAGCGACCTGGAGGCTCAAATTCAAGCCAATGCCGATAAGGTACAGAAGCTGGAACAAAGGTCGATCGACCGCGAGAAGCTACTTGGGCAAGTAGAGAAAGCAAGAGACGACGCCATGGCTGATCTTTCCGAGGCAAACAAAGAGAAAGTGAAGATGGCTGCCGAGTTGGCTCAAGCCCAAACAGAATCCAAGAAGGTGGCTGACGACCTTCTTCAAGCTCAAGAGACCAACAAACAACTCCGAAAACAGGTCGAAGAGCTGGAGCAGCAAAACAAGGAGCTTAAGCAGCAGGTTGAAGGATTTCAAAAGCAAATTGAAGAACTTAGGCTAAGCTCCGCTCAGATTCTGGTTGCCGGGTTTGATGCCGCTCGAGAACAGTTCGCATGCCTATTCCCTGATCTCGACCTCAGCATGGTGTCATTAAACAATGAAGTAGTAGATGGAAAGGTCGTTCCCGCCGAAGGCTCAACCAATTCTACCCCATCTGCTTCTTTATGAATTCACTTGTATTTACTTTGTAAAAACCCTTGCACACGTATTTTGAACAGCTACTTATTTTAATAGCGAAACTTGGACATTTCTTCTGACTCCTTTTGAGCGCTTTACTTTCTTTGTATGTTTAACTCTGCTGCGTTTAACTTAGCGATTTTGCAAACATGACCTTTGGCGTAACCGCTTCGAGCCGATTCGAACTTAAGCAATAATCGCTTTAAACAACTTGTACTCCTGAGGCACTAACCTGATCGTAAGAAAAGTTCCAAGCAACGAACTGTGATTCAATCATCGGTTCAAACAACGTCCCACTTGACCCGCTTTATCAAACAAGTCTTTCAACCTTCTCGCCGTGTTTGAACTTTTCGCGATCACCTAGACCCCTTGGTAACACCAGCTTTCCTTAGCCTCAGGCTTTGGCAGTCATTTCTTTATCTGAGGCAGAAATGCCCTTTGGGACCTTCCCTTACCTCCCTGAACTTCAGAGCTAGAGACTGGCTGGCTAGGCGTTCTCTTCGAACCTACCTTAGCCACCTTTCAAGCTTCTTCCACCCTCTTCGCCATACCTGAACTCGTTCAAGACGAGAAGGATTTTATCTTGCCTATACTCGCACACAAGCGAGAAGGTCTTTTAACTCGCCTGAACTCGCTCATCGGCGAGAAGGACTTTTACCCGCCTGAACTCGCTCATCGGCGAGAAGGACTTTTACTCGCCTGAACTCGCTCAACGGCGAGAAGGACTTTACACGGCCTTAACTCGCTCGACGGCGAGAAGGACTTTGTCAGGTGCCTCAACTTGCCCAGGGCGTACATCTCCTCCCCCCTGGATGCACTGAGGACCTTTCTCGCCTGCGCCCGCACAACGGCGAGGAGGTCTTTAACTTGCCTCTACGTTGCCCCGGGAGTTACATCTTCTCGCTCCCAGAAACACGGAGGACTTTTTCTCTTTCTCGCCTGCACTCGCTCGACGGCGAGGAGGTCTTTAACTTGCCTCTACGTTGCCCCGGGAGTTACATCTTCTCGCTCCCAGAAACACGGAGGACTTTTTCTCTTTCTCGCCTGCACTCGCTCGACGGCGAGGAGGTCTTTAACTTGCCTCTACGTTGCCCCGGGAGTTACATCTTCTCGCTCCCAGAAACACGGAGGACTTTTTCTCTTTCTCGCCTGCACTCGCTCGACGGCGAGGGGGTCTTTAACTTGCCTCAAGACGCGCGAGGGCGTTGAGGTCTTCTATCTGGTGCCTCCGATCGCCGAAAAACGATGAGGACTTTAAAAACTTAACTGGTGCCTCTAATCGCCGAAAAACGATGAGGACTTTAAATCTTTAGAAAACACGCGACATATCTTTTCGTGCCTTAAATCATGTACGAATGACAAGGTCTTTCTTCGAAACTTTTGGAAATAACACATATGCAATCTGAAAACACCTTATACTTTCGAAAACTCTTCTTTTATTGGGTGGCCTCGTTAAAAACCCTCCTTAGGGAAAAAAGAGTGCCCCCTTAAAACTGTTTTAACAGAGTCATTGCAATGTAATATTTGTGTTTGTCTTTACTTACAAAGCTCTTAGCTATAGTACAACTTCAGGTGTGTGGCGTTCCAGGTACGAGGGATCGCCCCCCCTTCCAGCGTCTCCAAGCGATAGGCTCCGTTCCCGAGTGCCTCGGTTATTCTGAACGGTCCAGTCCACTTGGGTGATAGCTTATTCTCCATCTCGTACTGGTGGGCCTTTCTCATCACCAGATTGCCCTCTCTGAACTACCTTGGCATCACCTTTGAGTTGTACCTTCGCTCGACCCTCCTCTTCACCGCCTCAGCCTTCAGCCTTGCCTCCTCCCTGACTTCGTCCAGCAGATCCAGGTTCAGTCTTCTCTCTTCATTCGAGTCTTCCTCTACAAAGTTCTGGAATCTCGGCGAGCTCTCCTGAATCTCGACTGGAATCATGGCATCACACCCATAGACCAAACTAAACGGGGTCTCATGGGTTCCTGACTGCTCGGTGGTGTGGTACGCCCAAACTATTCGGGGTACCTCCTCAGCCCAACTTCCCTTGGCTTTCTCGAGCCTTCTCTTCAAACCTCTCAGCAACACCCGGTTAGCCGATTCCACCTGGCCATTAGTCTGAGGGTGCTCGACGGATGCAAACACTTGCTGAATTCCGACCCCTTCGCAAAGCTTCTTCAACAGGTGGCTCGCAAACTGAGTCCCATTATCTGATACCAGGCGCTTAGGCACTCCAAACCGGCACACAATATTCTTCCATACGAAGCCTTCGATCTTGTGCGCGGTGATCTGGGCCACTGGTTCTGCTTCAATCCACTTGGTGAAATACTCAATCGCAACCACCAAGTACTTCATCTGCCTGATCGCCAGTGGAAAAGGTCCCAGGATGTCGATTCCCCAAGTATGAAACGGCCAAGGGCTATAGATCGACTTCAACTCCTCGGGGGGTGCCTTGTGCCAATCGGCGTGCTGCTGGGATTGTTTGCAGCACTGGGCATACTTCTTGCAATCTTCTCTCATGGATGGCCAATAGTAGCCTGCACGGAGAGTCCTTGCGGCCAGAGCTCGACCCCCGACGTGACTTCCACATATTCCTTCGTGGAGCTCTGCCATAATCCTCGTGCACTTCTCGCCGTGTATACATTCCAGGAGTGGGTGAGTGAATCCAAACCTGTACAGATCGCCATCAATCAACGTATACTTGCTGGAATTTTTCTTTACCTTCCTAGCTTCTGTTGGATCTAGCGGGAGGAGGCCATCCGCCAGGCACCGCTTGTACTGTGTTATCCACGTGTCTGGCTCATGGGTGGCGCAGACCTGCATCACGTCCACCTTCTCTCCTCGACATGCTCTAATCCTTGGCGATCTCAGAGTTTCTTGCGTCAAAGACTTATGGCTTCTCGCTGCTCTCTCCGTCGACCTGCTTATCTGAAGGACCAGGTGATCTGCTACAAATGCCCTCGGCGTCTTCAAAGTTTCTTGAATCACTGTCCTCTGCCTACCCCCTTTGCCTGAGCTGGCGAGCTTAGCAAGCAAGTCAGCTCGGGCATTCTGTTCTCGGGGCACATGCACCACTTCAAAAGAGGCAAAGGAACTCTTCAATTCCTGCACATACGCCAAGTAAGCCGCCATTTGTGGATCTTTAGCCTGGAACTCGCCGGTTACTTGCCCTGTGACTAGCAGCGAGTCACTCTTAGCCATCAGCACTCTGGCTCCCATTTCCTTAGCCAGCAGAATCCCGGCGATCAGCGCCTCATACTCTGCTTGATTGTTGCTGGCTTTGAAGGCGAATCTCAACGATTGTTCGATCAGCACGCCGTTGGGTCCTTCTAATATGACCCCAGCACCGCTACCCTGCTGGTTTGACGATCCATCCACCGAGAGTACCCAACGGAAATCGTCTCCTTCAACCCGCGTCGCCCCTGAAGAGAGCTCGACTACAAAATCTGCAAAGATTTGCCCTTTGATCGGGCCTCGAGGCTCATACTTAATGTCAAACTCTGACAACTCCACTGCCCACTTCACCATTCTTCCTGCAACGTCAGGCTTCTTCAAGACCTTCTGGATGGGCAGGTCAGTCATCACCAGTATTGTGAAGCTGTGGAAGTAGTGGCGCAACCTCCTCGCCGAAAACACCACAGCCAATGCAGCCTTCTCCAGGGCCTGATATCTCGTTTCTGGGCCCTGCAACACTTTACTCACGAAATAGATAGGCTTCTGAGCCTGATCCTGGTCCTGGGCGAGCACCGCACTCACCGCCCTCTCAGTCACAGCGAAATACAATCTGAGAGGGGTTCCCGCCAGCGGTTTGCACAGAACCGGCGGGCTCGCCAAATATTCCTTCAGCTTGACGAAAGCTTCCTCGCACTCTTTCGTCCAAGCGAACTTGTTATTGCGCCGCAGACACTGGAAATAGGGATGCCCCTTTTCTGCGCTTGCTGACACGAAACGGGATAGTGCTGCCATCCGACCTGTCAGCTGCTGGACCTCTTTTACCGTAGCCGGGCTTCTCATCGCCAAGATGGCGGCACATTTGTCCGGATTGGCTTCTATTCCTCTTTCAGTCAAGAGAAAACCCAAAATTTTTCCAGCCTCCACGCCGAAAATGCATTTCTCCGGGTTGAGCTTCAACTTGAACTTGGCGATCGTCGTGAACAATTCCTCCAAGTCTGCAACGTGCTTGCTTTTCTCCTGCGAGGTCACGACCATGTCATCGACGTAAGCTTGCACGTTCCTTCCCAGCATTGGTGCAAGTACTCGGTCCATCAGCCTCTGGTATGTGGCCCCCGCATTCTTCAGCCCAAACGGCATCACCTTATAGCAGTAGCACGACCTCTCCGTCATGAAGGCTGTTTTTTCTTCATCCATGGGATGCATCTTGATCTGATTATAGCCCGAGAAGGCGTCCAGGAAACTCAGCAGCTTGCACCCTGCAGCACTATCAACCAGGGCATCAATGCTTGGTAAAGGATACGAATCCTTTGGGCAAGCCTTATTCAGGTCGGTGAAATCGACGCACATGCGCCATTTCCCGTTGCTCTTCTTTACCAGCACGACATTCGCCAACCACTCAGGGTACTGGACTTCCCTGATGTGGCCTGCCGCGAGGAGTTTCTGGGTCTCATCCTTGATCGCCTGCCTCCTCTCTTCATTAAATTTCCTCCTTCTTTGCCGCACCGGTCTCACCATGTTGTCCATCGCTAGATGATGGCACAAGAAGTCGGGATCGATCCCGGGCATGTCCGAAGGCGACCAGGCAAACGCGTCCAGATGCCGTTCAATCACCTTGGCGATCTGGTCCTGGAGATCGACCTCCAGAGATCTTCCGAGCTTGAAAACTTTCCCCCCGATCTCCTTCTCGAGCCACTGCTCGACGGGCTTGGGCCTTGATTCTCTGGCGATCACCGCCTTGGCGATTCCGAGTTCCCTTGCTTCCTCCGGGCGATTCCGCGCCTCTTCCTCCTCCAGGGCAGCATTCCTTTCCCCCAGCTCAGCATCTACCATCTCTACGTCCCTTCCGGCGGCCTCCTCCATTATCGGCGGCCTGGGCTTTACACCGGGCGGTGGGGTGGTTGTGACATAGCTCACTGATCTCTTATTTTTCAGGCTATTTTCATAGCACTTCTTCGCTTCCTTCTGATCAGACTTTATCGTGATTACCACCCCTTCCATGGACGGCAGCTTCACCTTCATGTGCCGAGTCGATGGAATTGCGCCTATCCTGTTAAGGGTGGGCCTTCCCAACATGATGTTATATGCTGAAGGGGCGTTTACGATGAGGTACTTGATTTTCTCCGTCCTCGACCCAGCCTCATCGGTAAACGTGGTTCTCAGCTCAATGTACCCCCTGACCTCCACCTGGTCGCCAGCGAACCCATACAAGCACCCTCCATAGGGCCTTAGCTGGTCAAGGGGCAACTCTAGCTGCGTGAAAGTCGGCCAGAACATCACGTCTGCCGAACTTCCTTGGTCCACCAGAACTCGGTGAACCTTCCTCCCCGCCGTGATCAACGAAATAACAATGGGATCGTTGTCGTGAGGCACAACGTCCCGAAGATCCTGCTTGGTGAACATAATGTCCACTTCGGGCGAGTGATCTTCAAACATGTCCACCGACATCACCGATCGCGCGTACTTTTTCCTCTGCGATGCGGTGCATCCACCACCTGAGAAACCCCCTGCAATGGTGTGGATCTCCCCATGGATAGGCATCTCGTGCTGCTGGGCTTCTCCCCCTGCCGGCTGGGAACTCGACGCTCCTCCGGTCCTTCTGTCCAGCAGATAGTCGTTTAGGAACCCGCTCTTAACCAGATCGTCGAGCTGGTACCCTAAAGACAAACACGAGTCCAGGTTGTGGCCAAAGCACTGGTGGAACTCGCACCAGACGTCCGGCTTCGACCCCAGCACCTTGTCGCCCACCTTCTCGGGCGCCTTCAATCTAGCAGATATGTTAGGAATAGCGATCAGGTCCGCTAGTCCCATGACGAATTTGTGCTTAGGCGGGCGATTGTATTCCCGGCGTGCTGGTTGTTGGCGTACTGGCGGTTGGCGCGCTTGGCTTCTTCCCTTGTTTCTCCTATCGTAAGGGTAGCGAGTCCTTTGCTCTTTTCTGGCCGCCGCTGCTGTTTCCAGCACCCTCTGTGGCTGGATCCTGGTCTGGGCGCGTGGCCTGACAGGAGCCACACTGCCTTTCTTCTCGGCGACCTCATTCTCGTCGGCGATGTGAGCCACCGCAAGTCGCCTGACTTCAGCAAACGTCGCTGGATGAGCCCTGATCAAGGCTTCGCAGAATGGCCCTGGCTGCACGCCCTTCTTGAAGGCATAAACCAGCATTTCTTCATCCTTGGCCGGCGATCTGACCATCTGTGCTCCGAAGCGATTGAGGTAGTCCCTGAGGGACTCCCCATGGTACTGCCTTATATCAAACAGATCATAGGACACTCTGGGCGGTGCCTTGTTCACAATATACTGCTCAACAAAGATTTTCGAGAATTGCTGAAAATTAGTTATGTGGCCATTAGGCAGGCTCACAAACCACTCCATCGCCGTTCCCTGGAGCGTGCTCACGAACATCTTACAATAGACAGCATCCGACCCCCCTGACAGCATCATCTGTGTATGGAACGTGGTCAGATGAGCCTCTGGGTCTTCCACGCCAGTAAAAACAGCTTTAACCGGGACCACGCTCGTGGGAATTGGCGTGTCGGTAATCGCCTGAATGAAAGGCATTGGGAAAACACGTGGCGGCGTCGACGGTGCCGCCTCTTCAGCGGAAGAACGAACCTGCTGCTCCTGAAGAGCTCGACGTAGCTCTTCAGCTACCTTGCTGAGCTCCTCGTTTCTGGCGCGAGAGGCGACCAGGTCTTCATGTATCCTTGCCTGCACGGCGCGCGAGGCTTCTACAGTGGCCTGCGATGAGCGCATCAATTCTGCCATCTGCGCCATGGTCATGGCGGCGTCGCCTTCAGCTGCGACGGGAGCCACGGGACTGGAACGATTGCTTCTCATCTTTCTCATCAACTTCAGCGAACCACAGAAATACAGCAGATAACGCTTCAACCACGAACGGACCAGCTACCAATCGGGGAAAACTCAAGAAACTGCGCAAGAACCCAAAAACACCGCAAACCTTCGCAGAAAACCACCAAAGAACTCGAACCTCCACCAGACAGATTGCGCGTAAGCAACAAAGACCTCACTCCACCGATTGAAAGACAAACAAACAGCACAAACACAAACTCACCGAACGAAACTCAAAGAAACTGCCAACGACGGTTGCACCAGCACGCAACCGCGCAGAAAACCTCGAAAAACTCCACGAACTCACGCTGCGGATGGGAGCACGTTTTACACGGCCCCACGGTGGGCGCCTGATGATCCTGCCTGTTGACCGGAGCGCGGGAGAATGCCTCGTCAAAGGATCGACGTGCGCGCCGCGTCCCACCTCCGTTCCTCCTCTGGATCTATCTCAAGAACCTGCAAAGAAACGATACGGCGCCGCTGCGGCCGATCGCACTCCGACGCTCAAGTCAGTGACGGTATCACCAAATACTAAGAACTGGAACCGTGCAAATCTCTCTCACAAACAGCTCTGTCACTCGCAAGCGTAAAGTGTATGAACTGAACGTGCGTACCTTAGGAAATCTGTTAAGAACTCTTATATACCTGGTGATTTTCTCTCTCCTGGCAGTTACAGACTTGGACACGTGGCTCGTATCCAACCGTACACGTGCCATCATCTGGAGGCTCCCTGACTTGGCGCTGCTTCTACCTTCATTTTGGCTAAGTTACCTATGCATGGTACTGCCCAGTGCATAGCTAACCTAGGAGTGCGATCTCTACTGAAACTGGCGAGTTAGGGCCTTCATACACCTTCCCTGTGGTCTCGCCGGCCGCCTTCATAATCTGCTTCTCCTTCGTCTTTCGGCGATGTGCTTATTCTGGCGATCTCCGATTGCCTGGTCGCCTGAGTCTACATCTGGCGACTTCATCTTCAACCTGGCGATCGCCTATTCTGGTAAGCTGGAAATCGGAACACGCCAACTTAACAATCGGCGACCACACGCGCTTCCCGACTTCTGATGTGATTCCAATAGCCACATAGAACAAGATTCTTGACACTTTGAGGAATCACCTTGAGCTGGAAAATGTAGAGGCACTTTCTTAGAAGTTGGATCATAGTTCTAAGATCAAGAACTCACCAAAACAAGTACCAAATCCCAAACTCATTTGGATGAACCAAATATTGTCAAATTGAATCAACAAAGGAGAAGGAAAAGAACAAACCGAACAGAATTGAACTTCAAAACAAAAGAACCGAACAGAATTTAAAAACTAAACAGAAAATAGGTGCTGGAAAATTAAAGGAACCGAAACAAAAACAACTCAAAACTCAAGGCAATAAGAACAAATTGAAGAAGAAGAAAGGAAGGAGAAGAGAATGCTCATGAAGATGGAGGAATGGTTGGATGATCACGCCACTAGAAGAATGGATGCTCCTAGATGAGTGTGGAAGCCGCCACTTGAGGAAACCATGGTCCTTCAAGATAAGACTAGAGAAGAAGCTCAAAGCTCTCCAAATGCTCACTCCAATTTTGAGTATAGTTTCTTTAGATAAAATTCAAATCTGAATTTTACAAAGGAAGCACCTCTATTTATAGCCTAAGGTGCTGAAAAATAGGTGGGAAATTTCAAATAAACTCATTTGAAATTCCCACCAAAAACAAGTCACATGGGAGGTGTGACCTTTTTCTACTATGACACCTCTCAAAAACTATACCTACACCACTCTCCTAAGTCACATGGACAATGTGACTTTATTTTACATTTTCACACACCTTTATTTAATAACCACACCTCCTAAAACTATACAAGAGTATTTCAAAGCTTGGCCTTGCCCCTCATGGGATGGACTTGGGCTCTTTGGGCTTTGGCCTTCTTGGGCTTGGGCTTGGGCCTCATCTTTATTTTATGTCTTCTTTTAATTTTGAGAAGACTAGAAGGAAGAACTTCAAATGTGAGGGTGGATGTCCTCTTCCTCCATTAATAAAAGCCTCCTTTATTTGATTCTCATCAACTTCCTTCCCATCTGCCAACCTGGCGCCTTGTCAACACGCCTACACTGTAGCAGGGTGCCACGTCATCGCACCCAACCACCAGGGCGGTACACCAAGTGATACTCATCTTTGAAGAACCTTTGCTCTAGATACCAAATGATGGCATTCTCATGGAGCTCTTCTTGGATGTTTGTGAAAAATGGTGCGGAAGCTATGTATGAAATGGGCAAGGTCCTCCTAGGAGTTGTGGGGACCTTGAAGGTGCATGAAGAGTATGGAAGAAGGGAGGTTCTGCCAGTCCACTTGGTAGATGGTGAAGAGAAGATTAGGTCCTAGAAACTAGGCAAAGGCAATGTATGGCACTAAATTGGCAGCATAACATTACTCTCATTAATCTTGAAAATACAAGTGATGGGCTTCTCCTTTTATAGGCTAAGGAGGTCGTAAATCCTAAGCTAAGAAAAGATGAAATGCTTCTCAAATGAAATGGAAATTCCTCCACATGGAGCACATGGAGCACATGGGCACAAAATACAAGTTTATGCTTTCTACCACTACACTAACTACTAAGCCACCCCTAATGGGCCTCCATGTAGAATGTATAAGTTCTTCTCCCTCCAATCCGTGGCTGGACCCATTTGTGCGTGAAGGTGCTTGGTCATGGACCTAGTGATAGGTCCTAGACGGTCTAGGCTTCCTCCTAGACCCTCCTCTTGTAGTCACCCCTTATCTTGTGCTAGACGCTCTTCTCTTGAGTCTAGACGCTCCCCACATGGTTCTAGACGGTCTAGACTTGGAACTTGGCTTTCATAGTGTGGTGAGCTTGGCCCTCTTCCATCATCGAGGATGAATCCCAAAAATAAGATAAGTATTATTCTATGCAATACATACTTCACTGACATATTTTATGCTTTTACCCACTGGATTATTGGAGTATTGACTACAAATGGAACCCCTCATCTCATTGTGACTACCAAACTAGTCAACTACTCAGTAATGGTAGCCGCTTAACTACTAGCAACCCTTATCAATCAACTATCAGATCAAGGCAACCACTTAACTATTAGTGACCCTTACCGACCAAACGACTACTAGGTAGTGGTAGTCGCTTAACTACTTACTGATCAACCGCTCAGTCATGTCAGTCGCTTAACTACTAGTGACCTTTACCGATTAAACGACTACTATTCAGTAATGGCAACCACTTAACTACTAGCAACCCTTACCGATCGAACAACTACTATTTGATATACGCTCAACATTCAAAATTATAAAGCAATTCAAAAGCCCGAGCAACGTTCAAAGGATCTTAGTCCTAACGATCATTTGACATACATTGTTAAAATTATAGAAGTATCAATAGAGGCATTCAAACAACTACTGAAAAGATAAAAAACATTAAGTGTTGAACCAAGTGGTTTTCAAGCTTTGAAGAGTCCAAACCCTTTGAAGGATGTTGAAGGCTTGGTTGTGCTTGCTGTTGCTGAGCTGTCTTAGTTAGGATCTGGGGTAGTTTGAGTTTTGTAATCCACTCTAGATTGAATCCAAAGCATAGGCATTCTGAATCTTTTAAAAGAAAAAGTGTTTTTCAAACTAAGTGAAAAACAACCGATTGTTTTGTCGAAACAACCGATTGTTTTATACTTAGATGTTTTGAGAAAAAATTGAAAACTGTTTTTTAAATGGTTAAGTTGTTAAAACAAAACAACCGATTGATTTGAGGAAACAACCGACTGTTTGTTTTGGTACCATAACAGAAAAACTGTTTTAGCTTTGACTGAGCTTTAAATGCTTTAATTGTTTACGCTCCAGTCTTTAAATGCTTTGACCAATCATTAAATGCAATAAACAAGTTTGTTAAGATTTGTAACAAACAATATCTTTGAATAAATTCAGAAAAACAGATTTGAGTAACAATCCTTTTGAATACAAGTTTTTGAGTTTTTCAAAGAGTTGAGATTGCTTAGAGATTGAGATTGATCAAAGAGTTTGAGATAGGATTTCTGCTTGTATTGATTTCAGATTTGCTTCTGTAACAAGTGTAATCCTTGTATTCTGTTGAACAAGTTTGTTTGTGTGTTTGCTGAGAAGTGTTGTGTGTTCTTGAGGGGATCAAGATCAGCATTCTTAGTGTTGGTGTGTTGGCCAAGAGAAGTGTGTGTCTTGAGGGGATCAAGGTCACTTTCTTGGTTGTGTTGTAAGTGATCTAGGTTTGATTGCTTAGTGGAATTCCTCAGTGGTTTTTGAGAAGACTGGATGTAGCTTTGGGTTTAGAGTGAACCAGTATAAACATCTGTGTGCATTCTCTCTATCCTTAAACTCTTTAAATTCAGTTTTGATACTTGCAAACTGGTATAAACAACTGATTGTTTATGCAAAACAACCGATTGTTTTTCTGGTGCTGTTGTTTTTGCTTATTGTTTTGGCAAACTGGATTCCTTATCTATTGTTTCTTGAGATATTTTCATTCTTATCTTAAAAGTTTGCGAAAACCCTCTTTAAACCATTCACCCCCCTCTAGTTTAAAGTCATCCATTCTAACATTAAGGTCCTTTGGTCGACAATTAAAGAAGGACAAAAAGTCACTTCATATCTCGAAACACCCAATGGTCACATCTAGACTGTTCTGAAGTAAACGTTCCTCGAGCCTAGAGGACAAGTGTATCGGTCGATACCAAACAAGCCATGTCACTTAGTCTTGGTGACCGACCGAAAACATTAATAAATATTAAAGGCACTTAAGAAATGACATAAATGACAATTATGGAAGGTCAACGAATTATGAATATGTCCTACCAAATCTAGGTGACATCCCCAATAAATCAGCTAACACTAATTTAGTGGAAGATATTGATTTATTAAAGATCTTCTCCAAATATACCAGTATACCAACATACCAATATACCAATATATTTCCCTATAAATTAGGGATCATGCTATAAATCAATTAGCAACTTATATTTGATTGATTCGTCCCATCATAACAAAGGCCCATGACTAAACACTATAAATAAACCCTTTACAGAGGTTTAAGGTACGTTTTAATCAGCTTTCACTATACACTTTTTATATAGAGTACTTATTTGATCGTCGAAGTACCTTTTTTAGGTCAACCCTGACCGAGCACCAACAATTAAAGGATGAGACTTGAAGAGAGGAGTGAAGAGGCAACTGACACATCAACAATTGTACAACCAACTCCTGGTATTATCTAGGCCCACTTTGTTCATACAGGTACAAAATGTTTCATGAGATTTGAAAAGTGCAGATAGCATCATAAAAAAAGTTTCCATATCCAGCGTCTAACACATTAAAGAAAAAAGATCAATGTGACATATTAAAAATATATTGAAGTTATGAAGATTATGTTAGAATATATGGCCTTAAACAAGAGGGGGGTGGATTGTTTATAAAAGGTTTTCGAAAACTTTGAAAGTATAATGAAAGCCAATGAAGAATCACAAAGAATGAAACTAAGGAAAGCAATGCACAAAGCTGTTTTAGTTTATTTCCAGAAAATAAACCAGTTGTTTTTGCGATTCAACCGGTTGTTTTTATCAACAGTTAATAAAAACAACTTAAAAAAGATATATGTGAGATCAGGGAAAGAGAGTCACACAAACAAATTTATACTGGTTCACTCTTAGACCAAGAGCTACATCTAGTCCCCAGAAACCACTGGGTAATCCACTATGCAATCAAAACCAGATTACAAACACCACACACAAAAGTAGTGACCTTGAACCCCTCAAGAAACACACTACCTTTGGAAAATCACAAAAAAAATATTGATCTTAAACCCCACAAGAACACACAACACTCTCTAGCAACACAAATACAGAAATACAATAATCAAGGAAGAAGGGAATAGAATATACCTGGGTATTACAAAGCTTTAAAGTTTAAAATTACATCCCAATCCTATTCCACACACTTAAGAATGATCCAAAGCTCTTTCAAATCTTGGAAAAACTGTTTTGATAAACTTTTTTTCTTATTCCAAGATTAGGAGCGTAAAACCACCTTTATATGGACCAACCAAGTGGTCAAAAACATTTAATAAAGGAGCCAAAGTAGTTATGATCATTTAAAACATATTAAAACCACTTAACAAAATTTTGTTAAGGTTTTCAGGAAAAACAATCGATTGATTTGTCGAAACAATCGGTTGAATTGACTTGACAACAAAGTCAAGCTTTTCAAAACCTTTTCAAAAACTACTAAGGTAAAACAACCTGTTGTTTTGAAATTTCAACCTATTGAAATTTCAATAGCTTTTTAGAAAACCCATCTTTTCAAAAGGTTAAAGATTCAAATGAACTTGGATCATCTTAAGGAGTGAATTAGCAAGTTTCAAACAACTAGACATCACACACACACACCCAACAACAAGGTCTTCAAGCTTTCCTCTTGAATTTGGAGACATCAAAACATCTTGTTCAACAGATTCAAATGCCAACAATCATATTCGTTGAAGATATAAAAAGTTTTTTAAGAGCCTTAAACGTGAAGAACATTTAGAGGAAAATTTTCTATATGAAATGTTTAACGACGATATGAAAAGTTGAAGAAACCATAAAGCTACAACATACATTTTTTGTTGTCTATATAAAGACATCAAGGGTGCAGAAAACACCAACCAAACGAAGGGAACATAAATGATATACAAAGTGTACAGAAAAAGTTTTTATTGTGTTTTGAATTGTGCTTAGAATTCAATATTTGCTAATTGAGAGAAACTTGTGACATTGGGTTGAGTGAAACCACTGTAAATCCTTCACCATTGTAAAGTATACCCAGTGACCTTTAATTGTTCTCTCTGAACGAGAGTTTTCTGATTATATTGAAAGGTCCTTGATCTCAGGAGCACCTTAAGAAATTTTACCAAGAATGGTTAGAGTACTTGGTGTACCTAAAGAGGTAGAGAATACTTGGTGAACATGTAAACGTTTAAGAATACTACATGAACCTAAAGAGCTTGAGATTACTTGCAACCTACGAAGGTTTAGAATAATGGTGAACTAAAGAGGTGTAGAATACATGATAGTGAAAGTGATACAACCCAAGTAGCTACGAAGATGACCAAGGAAGCAAAAGACAAAGCACATGGTGAACTGTCATCTCAACGACCAATTCATAACCCCACCAAGGATCACATGGACCTCACTAGAGGAGCTGAGCATAAACGATCACACCAACTATTCTTCCTTTTGGTCTTCTTATAAGATACAAATATGTTGTAAATAATTGGGCTCACTTTGGGGGTCCAAATAGCAAATATAGGTTAGAATAAGGTACCTTTAGCATAATAGGGGGTGTGGGTAGCATTTTATCTTGTTCTTAGCCCATTTGAAGGCATTTTGACCTAGTTTCTAGAAGGACAAGCCTAAGATGCGGGATTGACTTAGTCAAACCCTAAGGCTGCCAATTTTTCCCTTTTCCCATCCTACCCCTTTAGCTTGTTCTCCAAGGCTCCTTCACCTATAAATAGGAGACCTACATAGTGTATTTTAGAAGTTAAATGAAATAGAGAAAAGTTACTCAGCACATTTTGTGTGTGATGCTAGTGAGGCTTGTTCCTCTTAGTCTTTAGTCTTATCTTGTGAGAATTTGAGAGCTCTCAAGTGGTGGCTTCCAACACTTATCTTGGAGTCATTTCATCATCCAAGTGGCGTTCTCATAATCTCAAACTCCATTTCTCATAAGTTTCCTTTTCCTTCATCTTTTCCTTTCATTGTAATTCCATTCAATTCATAAATATGTTCTTCTTTTGGTTTCCTTTTGTCCATTCGGTTCTTGCATTTTGTTTTTGCTTTCCTTGTTAATTTTACACCTATAATTGTCATCAACTTCACATTATAATTGCCTTTTTCCTTTTCCCTTTGTGAAATGAACCTTCACATCTACTTGACCACTTGGTTAAGTTAATGTCCAGTGGGAATTTTCCTTAGGTTTTCACTCATAATTGCTAATCAATCTCAATCCTAAAACTAAAGTGTCACCTAAATGAACAATCCTAAAATCAACTCACATCAGAAAGGCTCTTGTGTTTGTTTTTTTATTACTATTTTACGACAAGTATATCGTGTCAGGAGTGATAATTGTCCCTAAGGACGAATATCAAACCCACAAGAAACAGTTGACTTCTGAAGTATAAAATTCACTAAATAGAAAACAATAAGTAAAATTTTGTAGGATGTTTGTTGTGTATGAGATTGCATAAATGTAAATAAAGCAAAGTAAAAAGTTGTTGATTTAATTTGATAATTGGGATTGGGGGTTCATCCTTCTCACTCTTTTGTATTTTGAAAAGCATGATAATATTCTATCTTTGATTGATATTGATGCCCATATAAAATTCATTTATATCGATTCCTCACATATAAAATTATTAAGACAATCTCCTAAATATCGATTCCTCACATATAAAATTATTAAGATAGACTCCTAAATATCGATTCCTCGCATATAAAATTATTAAGATAGTCTTCTAAATATCGATTCCTCACATATAAAATGATTAAGATAGTCTTCTAAATATCGATTCCTCACATATAAAATTATTATGATAGTCTCCTAAATATCGTTTCCTCACATATAAAATTATTAAGATAGTCTTCTAAATATCTGATGTAGGCCGAGCTTCTTGCTTGTGAAGTTGTGGATGAAGAGGCAGTAGAAGACTTGAATGAAGAGAGGAATTTTAATGGTGTGGTGTGGTGAAGGTTATAGTGTTTACTTTGAAGAGGAAGTTGTTGAGGCCAACCTTCCAAAGGCTCACAAGGCAAACTAGGCTTACAAGCAAGGGGAGACTAAGGCTTTTCCAAATCATTTTGACAACAAAGGCAAAGAGAGAGCTTTTCCAAATCATTTTAAAATCCACTAAATGTCAAACAACCTGTTGATTCGAAATTTCAACCTGTTGAAATTTCACTTCCTTTTAGAAAACCCATCTTTTCAAAATGTTAAAGATTCAAATGAACTTGGATCATCTTAAGAAGCGAATTAACAAGTTTCAAACAACTAGACACACACACACACACACAACAACAAGGTCTTCAAGCTTTCCACTTGGATTTGGAGACATTAAATCATCTTGTTCAACATTCTCAACTAAAGAGTTAGAGCAAGAGATAAGTGAGACTTATAAAAGAATTCTGAAACCATTTAGGTAGAAATTCATTACACATTCCAAATCTGAAATACTACAAGACAACCAAATTTATTTATAGTGTTAGGAGTCTCCTAAATATTATTAGATTTCTTTATGCAATCCTATCTTGCATTGCTATGAGTCTTTTGTTTTGTATTTCGGGGTGTAGAATTTAGTGGGATTGGGTGACTAAAATGAGTGATAGAAATTGTGAAGTATTGGTGTATGGAGAATGACAATGAAGCTTAACAGAGGTTAGGCCAACTCTTAAGAGGTTCGTTGCTAAAACACTTAGAAATAAAGCTAGCAAAGAGTGAGCTAAGAGACTAGTTGATGCTAAAATTTTGGTAGCAATTCAATAGTCTATTCAAAGCTATTTTACAAAGGGGCTAGCACTTGTATTTATAGTGCTATGGGCAGCCAATGTACAAACTTTAACCCTAAAAACTCTCCATTCATAGAAGGACAAGTGACTCTCCCTAATTTTTGCAAATCTTGTCAAATTAGAGGTTAACAAGTGTCCTTCTCTAATTGGAGAGAATTCTCTCCATTCCCATGAAGACAAATGTCTTTTTGGCATTGGTGGGAATCCTCTCCATTAAGGAGATGACATGTGGACCTCCATGCCTTCCTTGCTACTTCATGCTTTCTATTTACACTCTAGTAATTTATTTGTGCACCCTAGATGGTCTAGAGTTGCATTGGGTCCAAGGAGGCCCAATTGTAACTTTAGCTAGACTCTTTCTTTTCTATTTACCCCTACTCTAATTGGCCCAATACATAGCCCATGAAAATTGGCCTATATACAAGCTTGATAAGTATCTAATTTCAGTAATATTTAATATTAAAATATAGGCACTTATGAGTATTAATTGCTAATTTACATATAAAATAATCCCTAATTTATGAATTTATACCTTTTTACATTTTTCACGATCTTTAATTTATAAGAGCCTTTTATTCCTTCATTTGGTGTTAATTGTAGGTTTCTAGAGAAGAATTGAGATTTGGACTAGATAAGAATGATATATGCTAAAAGGATAAAGCTGGAAGGCCCAAAACGCACAAAAGAGAGAAAAAAAGTCCAACTCAATGTTAGAATATATGGCCTTAAACGAGAGGGGGGATGAATTGTTTAAGAAAGATTTTCGTAAAATTTTAAGCCTAGAATGAAAATACTTCAAGAAAACCTTGATTAAGAATTCAGTTTTTCAAAACATAAAGCAAAAGCACAATACTGGAAAAACAATCGGTTGTTTTACCGAAACAATCGGTTGTTTATACCAGTGTATCAATTGACAAAACTGAATTTAAAGAGATAAGGATAGAAAGATTGTACACAGTTGTTTATACTGATTCACTCCAAACCCAGAGCTACATCCAGTCTTCTCAGAAACCCTGAGGAAATCCACTAAGCAATCACCACTTGATCACGACCTTGAACACCTCAAGAAACACACTCTCCTTGGTCAACACACCAACACTAAGATTGCTGATCTTGAACCCCTAAAGAACACACAGCCAATCTCAGCATATCACATAAACGAATACTTGTTCAACAGAGTACAAGGATTACACTTGTTACAGAAGATAATCTAAAATCAATACAAGCAGAATCCTATTCCATACACTTTGATCAATCACAAACTCTTAGCAATCTCAGCTCTTTGAAAAACTCAAAACTCTTAGCAAAAACTTGTCAAAGATTCTTTATTTGCAAATGATCCTGCCTGTTGACCGGAACGCTGGAAACTGCCTCGTCAAAGGATCGACGTGTGCACCGCTTCGAACCTCCGTTCCTCTTCGAGATCCACCTCAAGAACCTGCAAAGAAACAGAGCGGCGTCGCTGCGGCCGATCGCACTCCAACGCCCAAGTCAGTGACGGTATCACCAAATACTAAGAGAACAAGAACCGTGCAAATCCTCTCTCACAGTAAGCTCTATAACTCGCAAGCGTAAAGAGTATAATCTGAACGTGCGTACCTCAGAAAGTTCGTTGAGAACCCTTATATACCTGGTCGTTTTCTCTCTCCTGGCAGTTACAGTCCTGGACACGTGGCTCGCATCCAGTCGTACACGTGCCATCATCTGGAGCCTCCTTGACTTGGCGCTGCTTCTACTCTCATTTTGGCTAAGTTACCTATGCATGGTACTGCCCAATGCATAGCTAACTTGGGAGTGCGATCTCTACTGGAACTGGCGAGTTAGGGGCCTTCATACACCTTCCCTGTGGTCTCGTCGGCCGCCTTCATAATCTGCTTCTCCTTCATCTTCGGCGATGTGCTTGCTCTGGCGATCTCCAATGACTAGGTCGTCTGAATCTACATTTGGCGACTTCATCTTTAACCTGGTGATCGCCGATTCTGGTAAGCTGGAGATCGGAACACGCCAATTTAACAACTGGCGACTACGCGAGCCCCCCGACTTCCTTCCCTTCTGCCAACCTGGCGCCTTGTCAACACGCCTATACTGTAGCAGGATGCCATGTCATCACTCCCGACTACCAGGGCGGTACACAAGCCCCCCAGTCTTAAGCGAAGACTTGTCTAGCGAAAAGACTGAAAGAGCCACGTCAACACCGATCTACGTGGCACTGACGCAGAATTCCAAGCGGTTGTACCTTCTGCTGCTCTGACGCTCCACCAAACCCCTCACTCATCGCTCGACACGTGGCTTCATCAACGGCTCTCTTCAGTTGCCGTTTGCACTTCCTAAACCCATTTCGAAAAAACCCTTAAACCCATTTCCACTCAACACTGTTCCATCACTTTCCCTCGCATTCACAAACGCTCTAACTTTCTTCTGGGAAAAACTCTCAGCGCTCTCCAGCATTCTGAATCACCATCAACCTTCATCGTCTTCCTGATCATCAAAAGGTACCTACTTTCCTTCTTTTGCTGGTTTTCCTTGCATTTTAACCGATTCGCATCATCCTGTAACTGCCTGGTGCATACGCTGTGGGTTGTTTTTCCATTTCTCCTTCTCCGTAACTTAGGGCTTTGCCAATCGTCGCAACGAACCTACATTCGTTCGTTTTTCACCTTCCTTCTATGATCGAGTCAGCCTCTGTAACCCCTGATCATTTTTCCTTTTCTTCTTCCTTTGCAGCTGCAATCATGACTCGCACAAAGATCACCCTGAATCCTCCTCCTTCATCACGAAACCCCCCTTCACAAGCACACGACCCATCACGAGCTCGTGGCGCTTCATCTTCGCAGGCTGAGAGGCCTGCGTCTTCCCGCCCTAACCTGGCCCAGGCGACTCCACCTATCGCCGGAGGAGCCCCTGTTCCCTTGCCAGACTTCAAAACCCTGTATCCTTGGGCCAACTCGACCCTTCTGAGGGAGACATCGTCGGTGAACACTGTTGGAGCAGTTTTGCGGCTGACGAAGGGGGATGAGCCTAACCAGACGTTTCATAAGGAGCACGATGAGAAAATGATAGTGCTACCTTGCCCCCCCGATCTGCCCGTTTGTGCCGATGACAAGGTTAGTGCCGACGGGCCCTTCTGCTTCGTCTACACGACCTTATTCAAGAAGGTGAAGCTCAAGTTCCCTTTCACCCGATTCGAGAGGGAACTCCTTACCGAGCTCAACATTGCCGCCGCCCAGCTTCACCCCAACAGCTGGGCGTTTGTTCGAACATTCCAAGTGATGTGCGACCACCTGGGGTTGCCCGCATCCGTGGACGTTTTCTTATTCCTCTTCGAAGCCAAGCACCCAGGAGATCGCCTGTGGGTTAGCTTGAATGCGATTGCTGGGAGGTCGATCTTTGCCATCTTTCAACAGTCCTACAAAGACTGGAAAGGGAGATTCGTTCAAGTGCGCACTAATGACAAGGACGCCTCCCTTCTCGACGGCTTCCCCTTGTACTGGGTGGATAAGGGGAAGAAAGAGTCCAAGAGCTGCTTCAGGAGACCCAGAAGTCCTGACAGCATGGGAGCGTTGGACAGAGATCTCTGTCTCTTCTGGAAAAGGGTCGCGGATGCCAACATTACTTTCCTTACCACCACCCTGATCTCCTTCGAATTCTACGAGGATCAACTCGAAATTCGAATAGGTTAGAGCATTTAAACTGTTGTTTTAGTACTGCTTCTGTTTAGCTGTTTCTGGGCGTCCTGTGCGTTATGCGCAAGACTTTGGTTTTATCTTTCCTGCACATATCATCTGCTTTGCTGTGTACTACCTTATGTACTTATTTTCTCCTTGAGTTAACCCATGCATTTTCGTTCCATGCAGATAACATGTTGGGCAGAGGCATGCTCGCTGAACTGAAGGCGCTCGCCCGAAACCACGGGTTGGCGACGGGCTCGCAAACAGTGCCCAACTCGGTGGTGGAGAAAGCCATCGTTCACGGACGATTGCCACCTAAGGAAACAGCTCCCTCCGAGGTCCAACCCGCCGCCCAACGCAAGAAATTGGTCCTCAAGAGACCTAAAAGGAAAGCCCCTCAAGTCATCCATGAGGAGGAAGACGAGGATGACGAGGTCACCGAGGATGGCCTCGTTACAAAGAGGAAGAGGGTGGCACCTTCTTCACTACCTGCTCCACCCCCTCTTCCAACCTCAACACCACCATCGACGCCTACTCCTCCTCCATCATCGCCACCCCCACAGGCTCCTGCCTCACCAGTCCAAGCGGTCCCACTGGCCACTGCGCCACCTGCAGCTGAGGCCCAAGAGCCAAACTTCATGGAGGACCCCCCAAGCGCCTCTACACCATATGTGTCGGCTGGAGGGGGTCCCCCTTCAAACGCCTCAGCTGCAGAAGTTGCTCCAATCGGGGATGAGGTTGCCCATACCTCTCCGATTCTGATCACCGAATCCCCGATTCCGTCGCCACGCCAAGAAGCGCCTACTGACGAACCTGCTAAGGAAGGTGGCGACGAGAACCAACAACAGGCTCCCCTGGTACCTCTCCAAGCAGCAAACCTCCCTTTGGAAGTCACAAGGATGTGGGAGCCTCTATCTGCTAAGCTGAAGACCATAGCAGAAGATATCCCGACGATCATAACCAGAGCTGTGGAGAGCTCAACCAGGAGGCTCCAAGACGACCTCTTCAACCTCAAAACCGAGAACAGCACCATCAGAGTCGAGGTGGAGAAGTTGTTCGCCAATCTGACACTCGCGGAGATTGAACACTCCCGAGTAGAAGACGCAATGAGCACCGAGCTCAGATTGGCGCGCAAGGAGGCCACTGATCTCCGCCATAAGGTGCATCAACTTGCTCAAGAAAAGGTCGAACTGGAGAGCAAGATCGTGCCTCTTCGCGTCAGGGTGGTTGACCTGGAGGCTCTCATGAAAGCTGATGCCGCCAAGGTGCAAAAATTGGAGCAGAGGTCAGTTGACCGAGAGAAATTCCTTGGTCAAGTGGAAAAGGCGAGGGACGACGCCATAGCTGATCTTGCCGAGGCCAACAAAGAGAAGGGAAAGGTGGCTGCTGAATTGGCCCAAGCACAAGCGGAATCCAAGAAGGTTACTGAAGACCTTCTCCAGGCTCAAGAGACCAACGAACAACTCAAAAAACAGGTTGAAGAGCTGGAGCAACAGAATAAAGAGTTGAAAGAGCAAACTGAAGACTTCAAGAAGCGGATTGAGGAACTTCAGAAGCAAATTGAAGAACTCAAGCTAAACTCGGCTCAAATTCTGGCTGCTGGATTCGAAGCTGCGCGGGAACAATTTGCTTGCCTATTCCCCAAACTCGGCTCAAATTGAAGTCGTTCCTGCTGAAGATTAATCAACTCTTCTTCATCCACTACCTTCGTGCTTTCCCTTGTATTATAACTTGTAATAAACTTTTATGTCCCCTCGTATATATGTTCTGAACTGTTATTCACTGCTATCTGTTAATGACAAAGGTTTACGTTTTTCCTTTTATAACTTCTTCACTCGCTTCAACTTTCCTTGCTTGTTTAATTTCAAAGAAATGACTTAGGAAAACTGTAGGTACAACCTTTGACTTAACTGCTTCGGATCACTTCAGCCCTAAGCAACAAACACTTAACAATTCGTAATCTTAAGGCAATTAACCTTATCGTAAGAATATCCCTCGAGCAATGAACTGTAACTCAGTTGCTGGCTTAAACACCGCTCCACTCGACCTGCTTCATCAAACAGGTCTTTTAACCTTCCCGCCGCTGTTCGAACTCTTCCTGATCGCGAAAGATTCTTGGTGATATCAGCTTCTTTCTAGCCTCATGCTTTGGCCATTGTTTCTTTATCTGGGGGTAGAAACGCCTTTTGGGATCCTTCTTTGCCTCCCTGAACTTCAGAACGAAAGACCGGGTGACTAGGCGTTCTCTTCGAACCTACCTTAGCCACCTTCCAAACTTCTTCCACCCTCTGCACCATACCGGAACTCGTTCGAGACGAGAAGGATTTTATCTTGCCTAAGCTCGCATGTAGGCGAGAAGGTCTTTGAACTCGCCTGAACTCGCTCATCGGCGAGAAGGTCTTTAACTCGCCTGAGCTCGCTCATCGGCGAGAAGGTCTTTAAACTCGCCTGAACTCGCTCATCGGCGAGAAGGTCTTTAACTTGCCTGAACTCGCTCATCGGCGAGAAGGTCTTTAACTCGCCTCTACATTGCCCCAGGGGTTACATCTTCTCGCCCCCAAAAACACGGAGGACTTTTTACTGGTGCCTCTACATTGCCCCAGGGGTTACATCTTCTCGCCCCCAGAAACACGGAGGACTTTTTACTCTTCCTCGCCTACACTCGCTCGACGACGAGGAGGTCTGTTTCTCGCCTCAGAACGCGCGAGGGCGTTGAGGTCTTTTAACTGGTGCCTCCGATCGCTGAAAAACGATGAGGACTTAAAAACTTTAACTGATGCCTCCAATCGCCGAAAAACGATGAGGACTTAAAAACTTTAACTGGTGCCTCCAATCGCCGAAAAACGATGAGGACTTAACAACTTTTACTGATGCCTCCAATCGCCGAAAAACGATGAGGACTTAAAACTTTAACTGGTGCCTCCAATCGCCGAAAAACGATGAGGACTTTAAAAACTTTAACTGGTGCCTCCAATCGCCGAAAAACGATGAGGACTTAACAACTTTTTAGAAAGCATGCGATATATCTTTACTTGCCTTAAATCACGTACAAGTGACAAGGTCTTTCTTCAAAACTTTTGGAAAATAGCACGCATGCAATCTGAAAACGCCTTATACCTCGAAAACTCTTCTTTTATTGGGTGGCCTCGTTAAAAACCCTCCTTAGGGAAAAAAGAGTGCCCCCTTCAAACTGTTTCATCAGAGACATTGTAATATGACTTTGTGTTTGTCTTTACTTACAAAGCTCTTAACTATAGTACAACTTCAGGTGTGTGGCGTTCTAGGTGCGAGGAATCGCCCCTCCTTCCAGTGTCTCTAAGCGGTAGGCGCCGTTCCCGAGCGCCTCGGTTATTCTGAACGGTCCATTCCATTTGGGTGACAGTTTATTCTCTATCTCGTACTGGTGGGCCTTCCTCATCACCAAGTCGCCTTCTCTAAACTGCCTTGGCATCACCTTCGAGTTGTATCTTCGTTCAATCCTTCTCTTCACGGCTTCAGCCTTCAACCTCGCCTCTTCCCTGACCTCATCCAGTAGATCCAGGTTCAGCCTTCTCTCTTCATTCGAGTCTTCCTCTACGAAGTTCTGGAATCTCGGCGAGCTCTCCTGGATCTCCACTGGAATCATGGCATCACACCCATAGACCAAGCTGAACGGGGTCTCATGGGTTCCTGACTGCTCGGTGGTGTGGTACGCCCAGACTATACGGGGCACCTCCTCAGCCCAACTTCCCTTGGCTTTCTCAAGCCTTCTCTTCAAACCTCTCAACAACACCCGATTAGCTGACTCCACCTGGCCATTTGTCTGAGGGTGCTCGACGGATGCAAACACTTGTTGAATTCCCACTCCTTCGCAAAGCTTCTTCAACAGGTGGCTTGCAAACTGCGTCCCATTATCCGACACCAAGCGTTTAGGCACTCCAAACCGGCACACGATGTTCTTCCACACGAAACCTTCGATCTTGTGTGCGGTGATCTGGGCCACTGGTTCTGCTTCAATCCACTTGGTGAAATACTCAATCGCCACCACCAAGTACTTCATCTGCCTGATCGCCAGTGGGAAAGGTCCCAGGATGTCGATTCCCCAAGTATGAAACGGCCAAGGGCTATAGATCGACTTCAACTCCTTAGGAGGTGCCTTGTGCCAATCGGCGTGCTGTTGGCATTGTTTGTAACACTGGGCATACTTCTTGCAATCTTCTCTCATCGATGGCCAGTAGTAGCCTGCACGGAGAGTCCTCGCGGCCAGAGCTCGACCCCCAACGTGGCTTCCGCATATACCCTCGTGGAGCTCTGCCATGATCCTCGTGCACTTCTCGCCGTGTACGCATTCCAGGAGTGGGTGAGTGAACCCAAACCTGTACAGATCGCCATCAATCAATGTGTACTTGCTGGAATTTTTCTTTACCTTCCTAGCTTCTGTCGGATCCAGTGGGAGGAGGCCATCTGCCAGGCACCGCTTGTACTGGGTTATCCAGGTGTCTGGCTCATGGATGGCACATACCTGCGCCATATTCACCTTCTCTCCTCGACATGCTCTAATTCTCGGCGATCTCAGAGTTTCTTCCGTCAAGGACTTATGGCTTCTCGCTGCTTTCTTCGTCGATTTGCTTATCTGAACGACCAGGTGATCTACTACAAATGCCCTTAGCGTCTTCAGAGTTTCTTGAATCACCGTCCTCTGCCTACCCCCTTTGCCTGAGCTGGCAAGCTTAGCAAGCAAGTCAGCTCGGGCATTCTGCTCTCTGGGCACATGTACTACTTCAAAGGAGGCAAAGGAACTCTTCAATTCCTGCACATACGCCAAGTAAGCCGCCATTTGTGGATCTTTAGCCTGGAACTCGCCTGTTACTTGCCCCGTGACCAGCAGCGAGTCACTCTTAGCCATCAGCACCCTAGCTTCCATCTCCTTGGCCAGCAAAATTCCGGCGATCAGCGCCTCATACTCTGCTTGATTGTTACTGGCTTTGAAGGCAAATCTCAAAGATTGTTCGATCAGCACGCCGTTGGGTCCTTCCAAAATGACTCCAGCACCGCTACCCTGCTGGTTCGACGATCCATCCACCGAGAGTACCCAACGGAAATCGTCTCCTTCAACTCGCGTCGCCTCTGATGAGAGCTCAACCACGAAATCTGCAAAGATTTGCCCCTTGATCGGGCCTCGGGGCTCATATTTAATATCAAACTCTGACAACTCTACGGCCCACTTCACCATCCTTCCCGCAACGTCAGGTTTCTTCAAGACCTTCTGGATGGGCAGGTCAGTCATCACCAGTATTGTGAAGCTATGGAAGTAGTGGCGCAACCTCCTCGCCGAAAATACCACAGCCAGTGCAGCCTTCTCCAGGGCCTGATATCTCGTTTCTGGGCCCTGCAACACCTTGCTCACAAAATAAATAGGCTTCTGAGCCTGATCTTGATCCTGGGCGAGCACCGCACTCACCGCCCTCTCAGTTACAGCAAAATACAACCTGAGAGGGATTCCCACCAGCGGTTTGCACAGAACCGGCGGGCTCGCCAGATACTCCTTCAGTTTGACGAAAGCTTCCTCGCACTCTTTCGTCCAAACGAACTTATTATTGCGCCGCAGACACTGAAAATAGGGATGCCCCTTTTCTCCACTAGCTGACACGAAGCGAGATAGGGCTGCCATCCGACCTGTTAGCTGCTGGACTTCTTTCACCGTAGCTGGGCTCCTCATCGCCAAGATGGCGGCACACTTGTCTGGGTTGGCTTCTATTCCTCTTTCAGTCAAGAGGAAACCCAAAAACTTTCCAGCCTCCACGCCGAAAATACATTTCTCCGGATTCAGCTTCAATCTGAACTTGGCGATCGTCGTGAACAACTCTTCCAAGTCTGCAACGTGCCTGCTTTTTTCCGACGAGGTCACGACCATGTCATCGACGTAAGCTTGCACGTTCCTTCCCAGCATTGGTGCAAGTACTCGATCCATCAGCCTCTGGTACGTGGCCCCCGCGTTCTTCAGCCCAAACGGCATCACCTTATAGCAGTAGCACGATCTCTCCGTCATGAAGGCTGTCTTCTCTTCGTCCATGGGATGCATCTTGATCTGATTGTATCCCGAGAAGGCATCCAGGAAACTCAGCAACTTGCACCCTGCAGCACTATCGACCAGGGCATCAATGCTTGGTAAAGGATATGAATCCTTTGGGCAAGCTTTGTTCAGGTCGGTGAAATCGACGCACATGCTCCATTTCCCGTTACTCTTCTTCACCAGCACGACATTTGCCAGCCATTCAGGGTACTGGACTTCCCTGATGTGGCCTGCAGCGAGGAGTTTTTGTGTTTCGTCCTTGATCGCCTGCCTCCTCTCCTCGTTGAACTTTCTTCTTCTTTGTCGCACTGGTCTCACCGAGTTGTCCATCGCCAGATGATGGCACAAGAAGTCGGGATCAATCCCGGGCATGTCCGAAGCGGACCATGCAAACGCGTCCAGATGTCGCTCAATCACCTTGGCGATCTGGTCCTGGAGCTCGACCTCCAGAGATCTTCCCAGCTTGAAGATCTTTCCTCCGATCTCCTTTTCGAGCCACTGCTCGACAGGTTTTGGCCTGGATTCTTGGGCGATCACCGCCCTGGCGATTCCCTGTTCTCTCGCTTCCTCAGGACGACTCCGCGCCTCTTCCTCCTCCAGACCAGCATTCCTCTCGCCCAGCTCAGCGTCCACCATCTCCACATCTCTTCCGGCGGCCTCCTCTGTTACCGTCGATCTGGGCTTCACACCGGAAGTCGGCCAAAACATCACGTCTGCCGAGCTTCCTTGGTCCACCAGAACTCTGTGGACCTTCCTTCCCGCCGTAACCAACGAAATGACTATGGGATCGTTGTCATGAGGCACAACGTCCCGAAGATCCTGCTTGGTGAACGTAATGTCCACTTCCGGCGAGTGATCTTCAAACATATCCACTGTCATCACCGATCGCGCGTACTTCTTCCTCTGCGATGCGGTGCATCCACCACCTGAGAAGCCCCCTGCAATGGTGTGGATCTCCCCGTGGATAGGCATCTCGTGTTGCTGGGCTTCTCCACCTGCTGGCTGGGAACTCGACGCTCCCCCCGTCCTCCTGTCCAGCAGATAGTCATTTAGGAACCCGCTCTTAACCAGATCGTCGAGCTGATATCCCAAAGACAAACACGAGTCCAAAGTGTGGCCAAAGCCTTGGTGAAACTCACACCAGGCATCTGGCTTTGACCCCAGCACCTTGTCGCCCACCTTCTCAGGCACTTTCAACCTAGCAGATATGTTAGGAATGGCGATCAGATCCGCCAGTCCCATGACAAACTTGTGCTTAGGCGGGCGATTGTATTCCCGGCGTGCTGGTTGCTGGCGTGCTTGGCTCCTTCCCTTGTTCCTCCTATCGTAAGGATGGCGAGTCCTCTGGTCCTTCTTGGCCGCCGCCGCTGTTTCCAGCACCCTTTGCGGCTGGATTCTGGTCTGGGCGCGTGGCCTAGCGGGAGCCATGCTCCCTCTCTTCTCAGCGACCTCACTTTCATTGGCGATGTGAGCCACCGCAAGTCGCCTGACTTCAGCAAATGTCGCGGGGTGAGCCTTGATCAAGGCCTCGCAGAATGGTCCTGGCAGCACGCCCTTCTTGAAGGCATAGACCAGCATTTCTTCATCCTTGGCCGGCGATCTGACCATCTGCGCCCCAAAGCGATTCAGGTAGTCTCTGAGGGACTCTCCCTGGTACTGTCTTATATCGAACAGATCATAAGACACCCTAGGCGGTGCCTTATTCACGATGTACTGCTCGACAAAAATCTTCGAGAACTGTTGAAAATTGGTTATGTGGCCGTTAGGCAGGCTCACAAACCACTTCATCGCCGTCCCCTGGAGCGTACTCACGAACATCTTGCAGTAGACGGCGTCTGACCCTCCCGAAAGCATCATCTGCGTATGGAACGTGGTTAGATGAGCCTCTGGATCCTTCACGCCGGTAAAGACAGCCTTAACCGGAACCACGCTCGTGGGAATGGGCGTGTCAGTAATCGCCTGAACAAAAGGCATAGGGAAAATACGAGGTGGCAATGACGGCGCCACCTCTTCAGCAGAAGAACGCCCTTGCTGCTCCTGAAGAACTTGACGCAGCTCCTCAGTCACCTTGCTGAGCTCCTCGTTCCTGGCGCGAGAGGCGACCAGGTCCTCATGCATTCTCGCCTGCTCTACGCGTCAGGCTTCCACAGTTGCCTGCAACGAACGCATCATCTCTGCCATCTGCGCCATGGTCATGGCAGCGGCGCCTTCGGCAGCGATGGGCGCAACTGGACTTGAGCGATTGCTTCTCATTTTTCTCATGAAACTCAGCGAATCACAGAATGCAGCGAACGACACCTCAACCACGATCGATTCAGCGATCAGTCGGAGAAAACTGTGCGAAACTGCGCAAGAAAACTTAAGAACACCGTAAACCTCCAAAGAAAACCACAACTTCACCAGAATCCAGCGCTTCCCCACGGACAACCGAACGAGCGAAAGAACTTCGAACTCCACCGAACAAATTACACGCAACAGCAGTAAAACCTCACTTCACCGATCGAAAACCCAAACAAACGGTATAAAACGCGAACTCACCGAACGAAACTCAAGCAAACAGCGAGCGATGGCTGCACCAGCACACAACCACACAGAAAACTTCGAAAACCTCCAAGAACTCACGCTGTGGATGGGAGCAAGTTTTACACGGCCCCACGGTGGGCGCCTGATGATCCTGCCTGTTGACCGGAATGCTAGAAACTGCCTCGTCAAAGGATCGACGTGTGCACCGCTTCGAACCTCCGTTCCTCTTCGAGATCCACCTCAAGAACCTGCAAAGAAACAGAGCGGCGCCGCTGCGGCCAATCGCACTCCAACGCCCAAGTCAGTGACGGTATCACCAAATACTAAGAGAACAAGAACCGTGCAAATCCTCTCTCACAGTAAGCTCTATAACTCGCAAGCGTAAAGAGTATAATCTGAACGTGCGTACCTTAGAAAGTTCGTTGAGAACCCTTATATACCTGGTCGTTTTCTCTCTCCTGCCAGTTACAGTCCTGGACACGTGGCTCGCATCCAGTCGTACACGTGCCATCATCTGGAGCCTCCTTGACTTGGCGTTGCTTCTACTCTCATTTTGGCTAAGTTACCTATGCATGGTACTGCCCAGTGCATAGCTAACTTGGGAGTGCGATCTCTACTGGAACTGGCGAGTTAGGGGCCTTCATACACCTTCCCAGTGGTCTCGCCGGCCGCCTTCATAATCTGCTTCTCCTTCATCTTCGGCGATGTGCTTGCTCTGGCGATCTCCAATGACTAGGTCGTCTGAATCTACATCTGGCGACTTCATCTTTAACCTGGTGATCGCCGATTCTGGTAAGCTGGAGATCGGAACACGCCAATTTAACAACTGGCGACTACGCGAGCCCCCCGACTTCCTTCCCTTCTGCCAACCTGGCGCCTTGTCAACACGCCTATACTGTAGCAGGATGCCACGTCATCACTCCCGACTACCAGGGCGGTACAGCAAATATGTTTTTCTGAATATATTCATTGATGTAGTTTGTTATCAAATCTTAACAAACTCTTAAATTGCATTAAAAGATTGGTCAAAGCATTTAATGACTGGAGCGTAAGCAGTTAAATCATTTAAAGCTCAGTCAAACAGAAAACAGTTTTTCTGTTATGGTCCCAAAACAAACAATCGGTTGTTTCCTCGAATCAATCGGTTGTTTTGGTACTTAACAGTTCAACCATTTTAAAAACAGTTTTCAATCTTTTTCTCAAAATACCTAAGTACAAACAATCGGTTGTTTCGAAAAAAACAATCGATTGTTTTAACTTAGTTTGAAAACATTTTACTTTCACAAAGATTGAGAATGCTAATGATTTAGATTTAATCAAAGGGTGGATTACAACATATAAACTACCCCATAACTAAGCTAAACCAGCACAGCAACATCAAGCACAGCAGAGGCTTCAATATCCTTCAAAGGATTTGGATTCTTCAAAGCTTGAACACCAATTGGTTCAACAATCTCCCCCTATTTGATGAAGACAAATCCTTGGTACTTGTGTTCAAGCTGATTAAATCTGAAGCAGTTCCTGCAAAAATAGCATTTATACTATCCAAAGCTTCTTACAACAGCAAGTTAGTTTATTACTCATTGAAAACATAAAACATGATAAACAATCGGTTGTTTCTATCAGCAGCAGCAGGAAACACTTTCATATCAGATATTTTTAACTATTTATACAATATCAGATAAAGATATACAAGAACTAATTAATTCTCCCCCTATTTGTCTTCACAAATAGACTTTAGCATGTATCAAAAACAGATTTAGGAGAGATTATTAGGATCAAGGATACCTAACTCATTTCTTAAGAAGAAAAACCTCTCTTTTGGTGAAGGCTTTGTGAAGATGTCAGCTAACTGCAGTTTGGTCTCCACAAACTTCACTTCACAGTTCCCATTTTGTACATGATCCCTAATGAAATGATGCCTTATCTCAATATGTTTGGTCCTTGGGTGTTGAATCTGATTTTTGGTAAGATTGATGGCATTTGTGTTATCACACATCAAAGGAACCTTGCTGATTTGTAAACCAAAATCTGCAAGTTGTTGCTTGAGCCACAGAATCTGTGCACAGCAGCTACCAGCAACTATATATTCAGCCTCAGCAGTAGAAAGAGCAACACATGTTTGCTTCTTGCTATGCCATGAGATTAGGATTGAGCCAAGAAGGTGGCAAGTGCCACTTGTGCTCTTTCTATCTAGCTTGCAACCTGCAAAGTCAGAATCTGAATAACCAATTAAATGTATTGGGGAGTGAGAAGGATACCATAATCCTACAGATGATGTTCCTTTGAGATATTTCAGAATTCTTTTTGCAGCTTTGAAGTGTGACTCTTTAAGATTTGCTTGATATCTTGCACATAGGCACACCGCAAACATGATGTCCGACCTACTAGCTATTAGATAAAGCAAAGATCCAATCAAACCTCTGTATTTTGTTTGATCTACACTCTTTCCAGCAGCATCAGCATCCATGTAGCAGCTTGATGGCATTGGAGTGCTTGCTTCTTTGCAACTCTCCATTTCAAATTTCTTGAGAATTTCTTTGCAATACTTTGATTGACTTAAGAAGATCCCATCCTTTGTTTGCTTAACCTGTAATCCAAGAAAGAAAGATAGTTCTCCCATCATAGACATTTCAAACTCACCTTTCATTGCAGCCACAACTTCTTCACACAATCTATCTTGTGTAGCACCAAAAATGATATCATCAACATAGACTTGCACAAGAATAATTTCTGCATTTGACTTCTTGATGAAGAGAGTCTTGTCTACCATTCCTCTTTCATAACCATGAGATAGCAGAAAGTTGCTAAGCCTCTCATACCACTGCCTTGGAGCTTGTTTCAGTCCATACAAAGCTTTCTTCAACTTGAAGACATGGTTGGGATACTTATGATCTTCAAAGTCTGGTGGTTGATCTACATAGACTTCCTCATTGATGTAGCCATTCAGGAAGGCACTCTTGACATCCATTTGGAAGAGTTTAAAACCACTCATACACGCAAAAGCCAGCAGCAGCCTCACAGCCTCCAATCTAGCAACAGGAGTAAAGGTTTCACCGTAATCTATGCCCTCTTCTTGATTGTAGCCTTTGGCAACTAGCCTTGCTTTGTTCCTCGTGATCACACCATCCTCATCTAGCTTGTTCCTGAAAACCCATTTCGAACCAATAATATTCATTTCATTAGTTTTAAGGACAAGAAACCATACCTCATTCCTTGCAAACTGATTCAGCTCTTCATGCATAGCTTCAACCCAGTTCTCATCCTTGAGAGCTTCCTCAATTGACTTTGGTTCAATTTGAGAGACAAAAGTTGTGTGCCTGCAGAAGTTTGAGATGGAGCTACGTGTGGAGACATCTTCCTTTATCTGTCCTATGATATTATCCATTGACAGATCTCTAGGAATCCTCCACTCCTTGGGCAGCTCACCATGTTGTAGAATTTCAATCGGTTGTTTCTGCGAATCAACCGGTTGTTTTTCTGCACAGATTTCCAGCTTCTCCAAACTGATATTCTGTTCATCTTCTTCAGCACTGGTCTTTGGATTTGATTGATTCTGTGATCTACCTCATCAAAGACAACGTGAACTGGTTCTTCTATAGTCATCAACCTCTTGTTGTATACTCTATATGCATGACTTGTGAGTGAATAACCAATGAAGACTCCAAGGTCCGCTTTCTGATCAAACTTTCCCAAGCTTTCCTTTCCATTGTTGAGAACGAAACAGCTGTAGCCAAAGACTTTGAGGTGACTGATGTTGGGCTTCCTTCCATTGAAAAGTTCATATGGAGTTTTCTTCAAAATGGGCCATATAAGCACCCTATTCATCACATAACAAGAGGTGCTCACTGCATCTGCCCAAAAATACTTAGGAAGTGATGATTCACTAAGCATTGTCCTTGCAATCTCTTCAAGAGACCTGTTCTTCCTCTCAACAACTCCATTTTGCTGTGGTGTTCTTGGAGCAGGGAAATTGTGCAGAATTCCGAACTTCTCACAGAATTTGCTAAACTTCTCATTCTGAAGTTCTCCTCCATGATCACTCCTTATAGAACCTATGTTGTTGTTCTTTGTGTTTTGTAGTCTTCTTGATAGTTTTTTGAATGCAGCAAAGGCATCACTTTTTGATTCCAAGAAAAGAGTCCAAGTGTACTGTACCGATCAGGTAATCGGAAGTGATGACGTGGCAGCAAGCGATAACATAGGCATGTTGAGCGGAACACCTGGCTGACAGGAGGGAAGCACATCGGGAAGACTGTGTAGTCGCCAATTGTTGACTTGGCGTTCTCCGATCTCTAGCATGTATGACCGGCGGTCTCCAGGCTCATGTCATAGTCGCCGTATGTGAGTTCTAGGCGATCAAGTGGTTAGAAGACCGCCTAAAGGGGCACATCGCCGAAAGGTCAGGAAAGCTTACTAAAAGGTTTCCAAGGGGTACTAGCATGGGAGTTGAGGGATATGCTTGTCACACAGCAGTGAAGGATGAGGTCATCAGATAACCATTCCCTAGCCAGAGGTCGGGGCAAGGGAACAGTTTCCCAGAACATGCATGATGTGCAAGTGAAGCAGATTGTGATAGCGGCAGGTGAGACCACAGAGAAGGTGTGCATGGTGACACTGTACTCGCCACTTAAGGGGTCGCGCTCCAAGGAAGCTGTGCACCAAGTTATTCCTTGCATGGGTAACTTAGTCGAATAGCTTGAAGAGTAGAAGTGACGCTCAAGTGGAGAGGGATCCAGATGGTGACACGTGTACAGTTAGATGTGAACCACGTGTCCGGAGGTGTAACCGTCAGGAAAGAGAAACGCTAAGGTATATAAGGAACTCTTAACAGACTTTTGAGGTACGTTTTTCTGGAACACTTGAGTACGCTTTCAGAATACCTGAGATTCACTGCGCACGGTTCCTTGAGTTTAGATATTCTCTCTGCGTTTTTGGTGATTCCGTCACTGACTTGAGCGTCGGAGCGCGATCGGCCGCAGCGGCGCCACTTTGTTTTCTTCAGGTTCTTGTGAGGAATTGAGACGTGAAGGACGAAGGCTAACGTGGTGCGAAGCTGATCGAGAGGAGAATCCTTTGACGTGGCAAGACTCTTACACTCAGGTCAACCGACAGGATCATCAGGCGCCCACCGTGGGGTACGTTTTTCTGGAACACTTGAGTACGCTTTCAGAATACCTGAGATTCATTGCGCACGGTTTCTTGAGTTTAGATATTCTCTTTGGGTTTTTGGTGATTTCGTCACTGACTTGATCATCGGAATGCGATCGGCCGCAACAGAGCCACTTTGTTTTCTTCAGGTTCTTGCGAGGAATTGAGACGTGAAGGACGAAGGCTAACGTGGTGCGAAGCTGATCGAGAGGAGAATCCTTTGACGTGGCAAGATTCTTACACTCAGATCAACCGGCAGGATCATGTACCTAGAAAAATCATCAACAATAACAAGAGCATAATAATTTCCACCAAGACTCATTGTTCTTGAGGGTCCAAAGAGATCCATGTGAAGAAGTTCAAGAGGTCTCAAAGAAGAAACAACATTTTTAATTTTGAAGGAACTTTTCACTTGTTTCCCTTTTTGGCATGCTTCACAAATGTGATCCCTCTCAAACTTGAGTTTTGGCAGCCCAATCACAAGATCCTTTGAAATTAGCTTGTTCAAATGATTCATGTGAATATGAGCAATTCTTCTATGCCAAAGCCAAGATTCATCTTGCTTGGATAGAAGACATCCAATTGAGCATGGTGAAGAGTTATCTAGAAGATACACATTATTAACTCTCTTACCTACCAACATTACCTCTTTAGTGTTGGGTAGATAGATTTCACATGTGTTTGACTTGAACATCACTTGATAACCTTTGTCACAAAGTTGGCTAATGCTCAGCAGATTATGCTTGAGGCCTTCAACAAAAAGCACATCATAGATTACCAAGATGTTCTCATCTCCTATGGATCCTCTCCCAAGAATTCTTCCTTTGTTGTTATCTCCATAGGTGACATGACCCTCTTGCTTAAAGGAGATACTCAGGAACTTTGATTTGTCCCCTGTCATATGCTTGGAGCATCCACTATCCAAGTACCATAGTTGTTTTCTCTCCTCCAAGATTTCCTACAAAAGAGATTTTCAAGTACAAAGATTTGGTCCCCTTATGAATGTGGGTCCATCTGGTTTATGCTTATCAATTAAAGCTTTATTTCCCTTAGGAATCCACTTCATAAGCCCTTTAGGAACAACATGTTTTCTGATTTTACAGAACCTCACAGAATGGCCTATATTCATGCAATAGAAGCATGTAACAATCGGTTGTTTCGATGGTTCAATCGATTGTTTTTCTGGCATTTTCGAAAATGATTTTGAAAATCTATCTTGTTTGTTTTGTGGATTAAAACCTAATCCAGATTTTCCAAAAACACAGTTTTGAGATGCTAGAACATTCTCAAAGTTGGATTGGCCTTTAGAAAGCTTATCCACTGTTTTAACAAGATAGTGGACCTTCTTTTCAAGATTTTCACAATTTTCACAAACTAGAGTATCACACTTGCAAGAAGAGTTGTTGTAAATGATTTCCAGATTTTCAAAATCTGTTTTTGATTTTTTAAATCCTCTTCCAGTGTCTTTACTCTGTTTTCAAGCCAGTTGTTCTTTTCTTTTAACCGATTGTTCAAGAGAGCCAATCGGTTGGCTTCTTCATGCGTTTCTTGAAAGGCTTGAAGCAATTGACCATAATTTTCCGAGTTTGAAGAGTTTGATGAACTTACACTACTTGAGTCATTCTCCCTTCTGGCCATGAAGCAAAGATTGAGGCTTTTCTTATTTTGCCTTCTTTTCCTTCTTGCTTGACTCTTTGTCATTGCTTTCTTTGGTTCATGAGCAGCCTTGAGTGTCTCCCACATTTCCTTAACAGTTTTGCACTTTGAAATCCTGAAAAATTCATTAGTATCTAGTGCAGAAGCTATAATGTTTTGAGCAGACCGATCAAGCTGGGCCATCTTACATTCATCATTTGTCCATTTGGACAAAGGCTTTGCAATGAAAGAATTATCCTTTTTGAACTTTGGAATGTAAGGACCATTCTCAATTGAATCCCAAATTCTTTTATCAATAGATTCAATAAAGATTTTCATTCTTGCTTTCCAAAACTTATAATTCAATCCACAGAATAAAGGTGGTTTGTAGATTGAAGCACCTTCCTCAAAAGATAGTTTTCCAGCCATAGAAAAAGGATTTTTGATCAACTTGAATAACTTTCAAGAACCAAGCTCTTGATGCCAATTGTTAGAATATATGGCCTTAAACGAGAGGGGGGGTGAATTGTTTAAGAAAGATTTTCGTAAACTTTTAAGCCTAGAATGAAAATACTTCAAGAAAACCTTGATTAAGAATTCAGTTTTTCAAAACATAAAGCAAAAGCACAATACTGAAAAAACAATTGGTTGTTTTACCGAAACAATCGGTTGTTTATACCAGTGTATCAATTGACAAAACTGAATTTAAAGAGATAGGGATAGAAAGATTGTACATAGTTGTTTATACTGGTTCACTCCAAACCCAGAGCTACATCCAGTCTTCTTAGAAACCCTGAGGAAATCCACTAAGCAATCGCCACTTGATCACTTACACAACAACCAAGAGAATGACCTTGAACACCTCAAGAAACACGCTCTCCTTGGTCAACACACCAACACTAAGATTGTTGATCTTGAACCCCTCAAGAACACACAGGCAATCTTAGCAAAACACAGAAACAAATACTTGTTCAACAGAGTACAAGGATTACACTTGTAACAGAAGATAATCTGAAATTAATACAAGCAGAATCATATTCCATACACTTTGATCAATCACAAACTCTTAGCAATCTCAGCTCTTTGAAAAACTCAAAACTCTTAGCAAAAACTTGTCAAAGATTCTTTATTTGCAAATCTGTTTTTCTGAATATATTCAAAGATGTAGTTTGTTATCAAATCTTAACAAACTCTTAAATTGCATTAAAAGATTGGTCAAAGCATTTAATGACTGGAGCGTAAGCAGTTAAATCATTTAAAGCTCAGTCAAACAGAAAACAGTTTTTCTGTTATGGTCCCAAAACAAACAATCGGTTGTTTCCTCGAATCAATCGGTTGTTTTGGTACTTAACAGTTCAATCATTTTAAAAATAGTTTTCAATCTTTTTCTCAAAACACCTAAGTACAAACAATCGGTTGTTTCGACAAAACAATCGGTTCTTTTAACTTAGTTTGAAAACATTTTACTTTCACAAAGATTGAGAATGCTAATGCTTTAGATTTAATCAAAGGGTGGATTACAACATATAAACTACCCCAGAACTAAGCTAAACCAGCACAATAACATCAAGCACAGCAGAGGCTTCAACATCCTTTAAAGGATTTGGATTCTTCAAAGCTTGAACACCACTTGGTTCAACACTCAACAGCGAGAATGTGTCCGATTAATTGGGATCTTTTTATATTTTTATCATTAAACCCATAAGAGCAACACAAGAAGTCACCTAACCTTAGCGAATTAGGTTAAATAGGGGGTTAGAGGCACAACCCTAGTGTGCCAGATTGAGAGGAAAACACCATTGAATGATTTGTAACCAATTGGGAGAATGGAAGGTGCTAGAAATATGTGTGGCTAATTCCACCCTTTGGGATTGGGAGTAATATGTTCAAACTCTTATGTATTGAGGTGACATTTAAATATTTAATATTGTGTTCTTGATTGATTATTGGTATTGTTGTTTTACTTCTAAATCCTTGTGACAGTTTGAGAATCTTAAATCTGACCGAGAGGTATTTTTAGGGTTCTGACCTAAACAACAATACTTAACATATTTGAGTGTTAGAAATATACTTGAAATGTCATTAACGTTTGAGTGTGGTTCTAAGTTGTTTTTATAAATATGCAAGAAATTGATATTTAGGAAACATTCTTAAGAATTTTATATGCGAGAAATCAATATAAATGAATTTTCCACGGGTATCAATTTCAATAAAAGAACTTAATGTTACCATGCTAATCAAAATACATAAAAGTGAGAAAAGATGAAACCTAATTCCTATTTTTCCAATTGAAGCAATTACTCTTTCATTTGTTTTGTTGTTAATTCTTGCCATTATAACAATTTTAAACCAACTTTTTATTGTTTTGTTTTATATTTAGAGAGTATTGTACTTGAAAATTCAATTGTTTCTTGTGGGATCGATATCCTTTCTTAGTAGCACCAAATATGATATCATCAACATAAATTTGAACCAAAATGATAGCAGATTTGGACTTTTTAATGAAAAGAGTAAAAGAAAATTGCTAAGTGATACAAACCAAGTAGCTACGAAGATGACCAAGGAAACAAAAGACAAGACACATGGTGAGCAGTCATCTCAGCGAACAATTCAAGACCTCACTAAGGATCTCATGAACCTCACCAAATGAGATGGGCATAAACCGAAACACCAACTGTTCTTCCTTCTGGTTACTTAAAAGATAGAATATGTTGTAAATAATTTGGGCTACTTTAGGGGTCCAAATAGCAAAGATAGGCTAGAATAAGGTACCTTTAGAATAATAGGGGGTGTATTTAGCATTTTAGCTTGTTCCCAACCCTTTAGGAAGGGATTTTGACCTAGTTTCTAGAAGGACAAGCCTAGAGCACGGGTTTGACTTAGTCAAACCCTAAGGCTGCCCCCTTTTTTAGTGTTTCCCATCCTACCCTTCATGCTTGTTCTCCAAGGCTTTTTCACCTATAAATTGTATGTCTACCTCATTGTATTTTACAATTTGAATTTGAATGAAGTAAAAAAACTCTGCACAAATTGTGTGAGCTCTTAGTGAGGCTTATGTCCTCTTAGGTTTTGAGGACTTATCTTGAGTGATTTGGGAAGCTCTCAAGTGGCGGCCAACACACTCATCTTGGAGCACATCACACTCCAATGGCGTGACATTACTCACCCAGCATCATAAGTTTTCTCATTCCATTTTCCTTCCATTTCTCCATTCCATTTTATGTGTTTGTCTCTTTAGTTTCCATTCTTTGTTGCTCTTGGGTTTCGCTCATAATCATGAGTATGGTGCATCATTTGGGAGGCCTTGACCACCATTAATGTTAACCTTGTGCCCATTTTCAATTCCGCAATTGCATCTCATCCTCGTGTCCAGTGAAGTGAACCTTCACATTTACTTAACCACTTGGTTAAGTTCGTGTCCAGTGGGAATCTTCCTTAGGTCCTCACCATTAATTGTTAAAATCCTAATCTTAAGTAAAAGTGTCACCATAAATGAAAACATCTAAAATCAACTCGCATCACTAAGCCTCTCATACAAGGAATTTTTCAACTTGTATAGATGATTAGGATGTTGTCCACAGAAAAATCTCTAAGAATTCTCCATTCTTTGGGCAGATCATCCAGTTGCAGAATTTCAACAGGTTGTTTCGTATAATCAACTGGTTGTTTTTCTGAACAGGATTCCAGCTTCTGCAGAATGGTGTTCTGATCATCTTCTTATGTACTGCGAACATTTTCAAATAGACAACCAATGGGTATTTCTAGATTTATGTTTGACAATGTAGGAACCTCAGCCTTTGCATCCCAAGAAAAGTATCCATTAAGGGATTCAACCAAGAAAACATTATTCTTGACAATATGTTGGCACTTCTCTCAGGACAAATCATATCTCTTCTCGGGAGTCCATCATATGCATCTTCAATGGGGGTACAACCTGGATAAGGATCCAAAGTAGGAAGATATGCAACAAAAAGTATTCCAAACAAAACCTGAGCAACCACAATGCATGTGCCAAGATGTCTCTTGACTTTCAAAGAACCTTGCAAGACATATATAATTGAAAGTGCATCCACAGAGATTGACTTTGCTCTCGATGTTTTTTCCTTTAGCATTTATTCTTCAAACCCAAAAGTGATTCTTGGCTGCCAAGGATACCTACAAGAAAAGGTTAAGATGCAAGATTTGGTCCCCTTATAAATTTGGGTCCAATGATGTTAGTAGGAACCTTAGGAACCCATTTAAAAAAACCCCTAGGAACAGAAAATTTCCTAACTCTGCAGAATCTAACAGTGTGGCCCTTTTTCATTCAGTAAAAGCATGAAACAACTAGTTGTTTCGAATTTTCAATCGATTATTTTTCAAAGAAGCTTGAAAAGGTTTTGAAATAGCATTTTTCTTTCTCTATGGATTAAAACCCAATCCAACTTTTGCAAAAATAGAATTTTGAGATGCAAGAACAATCTCAAGTTTTGATTTACCTTTTAAAAGCTTATCCACAGTTTTCACAGGATAGTGAACCTTCTTTTCAAGAGATGCACAATTTTCACAAAAACTTTAGTCACATTTGCGAGAAGAGCTTTTGTAAATCAGTTCCAGATTTTCAAAATCATTTTCGAATTATCCAACTCTTCTTCCAATGCTTTGACTCTATTTTCCATCCAATTATTCAAGCCTTTCAATTGCTTGTTTAAAAGGGCCAGCCTATTAGCTTTTTCATGAGTTTCTTTAAATGCTTCAAGAAACTAACTGTAATTTTCAAAATTGATTGAGGTGTTGGAACTTACACTACTTGTGACAAATTCTCCCTTTGCCATTAGGCATAGATTTGCCTTTTCATCTCCATTTGATGATGAGCTTGAGGAAAAAACATCATTGTCTTGCCAAGCAATGTAGGCTCTTTTAAATTTGCCCTTCTTCTCAAATTTCTTGCTTGACCCTTTCTCTTTGCTTTCTTTGTTGGGGCAATCAGCAAAGAAGGTATATTTGTTAGCATTAAAATCATTGAGTTTCTTGTTGTTATACCTGTTGGAGGATTGATTATTGTTGTTGTTTTTCTTCAAGAATTTGTTGGATTTTCTAGTCAACAAACTAAGAGTATCTCCATCACTGTCCTCACTTGATTCTTGACAGTTTTTGTGATAGCAGCCTTCAAAGCAATGTTTCTCACATGCTTCTCTTCATGCTCTTGATCATTCCGCCTATTCATCTCCAATTCATGTTCTCTAAGCTTTCCAAATAGTGAAAATGTTGTCAAGGATGTTAAATCTTAAGATGGTTGTGACTTTGGGCTGCTAAGATCTATCTAAACACTTGAGGATTTTGATATTAAGTTCCTCCCTTTCAAAGGATTTTCCTAAGCTGATAAGATGGTTGACAATATGAGTGAACCTCTTTTGAACATCAACAATGGTCTCCCCTTTTTGCATTCTGAACATCTCATACTCATGAATAAGAGCATGCTTTCTTGCTCTCTTCACATAATTGGTTCCTTCATGAGTAACTTCAAGAATATCCCACATTTCGTTAGCTGGAGTACATTGTGATACCCTGAAAAAGTCATAAGAATTTAGAGTAGATGTTATGATATTTTTAGCAATGCAATCAAAGTTAGCCTTTTTGCTTTTAGACCCAGTCATTGGGACCAAGGTTTTTCAACAAAAACATTATCTTTTTCAACTTTTGGAATAAAAGCACCATTTTCAATTGCATTCCAAATTCCTCTATCTATTGATTCCACAAAGATCTTCATTCTTACCTTCCAAAACTGGTAATTCAAACCACAAAATAGTTGTGGTCTGTTAATAGATGCACCCTCCCCAAAGGGTAATTTTTTAGCCATAAAAAAGATTTTAGGATCAAAAGTTTGAATGACTTTCAAGAACCTAACTCTTGATGCCAATTATAAAAATGTTAGGCCTTAAACAAGAGGAGGGTGAACTATTTATGAAATATTTTTGAAAGTTTTGAAGGTAGATTGAAAGCTAATGAGAAATCAATGAAGGATAAATCAGTTCGCCCAAAAACAAATGTTTTTAATATGATTCCAGAAAATCAACTAGTTGTTTTTGCGAAACAAATAGTTATTTTTATCAGCAGTTACTAAAAACCAAAGCAGAACAAATTTAAATGAGATAAGGGATAGAAAGATCAACACAAAAAGTTTTATACTGGTTCACTCTTTACCAAGAGCTACATCCAGTCCTCAGAAACCTCTAAAAATTCCACTAAGCAATCAAACACTTAGATTAAACAACACACACCAAAGTGGTGATCTTGAACCCTTCAAGAACACACACCACCTTTGGCAAACAACACCACATATCACAAAACAACCTCTGGATCTGCACAACAACAATTCTTATAGAAATACAATAGTCAAGAGAGAAAAGGAACGATAACACATGGTTCAATCACAGTTTGAGAATGAAAAGTTCAAAGTAATCCTATTCCACTCTTAGAAAGAATCCAAAGCTTGAAGCAATCTTGGAAAAACTTATTTGAAAGAGATAATCTGAATCACTTACAACCAAGATCGTAAAACAAATTATTTAAACTCCACATAGTTGTTAAAAACATTTAATGCAAGAGCCAAATCAGTTTTAAAACAGTTAAAACAAATTAAACCACTTTAGAATTATGTTAAGGATTTTCAAAAATCAACCGATTGAAAACACAAACAATCGGTTGAATTAGCTTGATAGCAAGGTCAACCAATTTCTAGCTTTTTCAAATTCTTTTCAAATACACTAAGTTTAAAACAACCGATTGAAATGACAATTCAACAGGTTGATTTTCCACATTCTTTAGAAAACATATATTTTTCAAAAAGAACTTTAATCAAGAAACCTTGGATCATAACTATGAGTGGATTAACAAATTCAAACTACACAAAACACACAGAAGCAGCAACAGAGTCTTCAAGCAATCCACTTGGATTTGGAGACATCAAAGCCTATGTTGAACAAGATAGGGGTCTGCTTATGAGATTGATACAGGGGTCAGTGAACCTCGATCACCACCTTCCCGACACCAAAAGTGGAAGATGCCCCAATTAAAAAGTTGGGCTATAGTTCTAAGCAATCACAGATAATCTGAGAAAAAATGGTTCCTTGGTTGAGAAAAACTCTCAAGGTTGTCAAGATATCCTGGTTCGAAACCAATCCCCAAATAATATTTCAAAAGCAAACTACAACAACATCCAGGATTCAAACCCAAGTCTTTCCAGTGACCAGGGAAGCATTGACCACTAAACCAGACAAGTTCTTTGGTCATATTATCATTTTTATTATACTTATACATATTAATATAATTTATACATATTAATATAATTATTATTAATAATAATAAAATAAATTATATTCATATTATTAATATTATATTTATATTATTCATATTATTCATATTATTAATATTTATGAATATTATAATTAATATTATTAGTATTAATATTCATATTATTAATATTATATTCATATTATCAATATTATATTCATATTATTAATTTTGATATAAATATACATTTAGATATTTATTGTGTGTGTATAGTAGTTTTATTTGACTTGAATAATATTACTTTTATCCGGATATAGATAGATAGAGAGAAAAAGGAAGAAATTATATAATATTAATATAACTTTAATACTATAAATATATATATATTGATCCTGCCTGTTGACCAGGACGCAAGAGCCTTGCCTCGTCAAATCTGGATCGACTTTGCGCCATGTTAGCTTCCGTCCTTCGCCTTGATTCACCTCAAGAACCTGTAAAAGACAGAACGGCGCCGCTGCGGCCGATCACGCTCCGACGCCCAAGTCAGCGACTGAACCACCAAAATACTAAGAGAAAACTAAGAACTTCAAGAGCCGTGCAAAATTCTCTCTCTGCGTACTCAAGTTCTCGCAAGCGTAAAAGAAGTATTCTAAAACGCGCGTACCTCAGAAGTTCATTAGAATCTCTTATATACCTGTGCACTTTCTCTCTCCTGACAGTTACACATCTGGACACGTGGCTCGCATCCAGCTGTATACGTGTCACCATCTGGAGCATCCTTGACTTGGGCGTCACCTCTTACTCTTCAGGCTTTCGGCTAAGTTACTTATGCAGGAAGCAACTCAGCGCATAACTGCCTTGGAGCGTGATCTCTTCTGCGTGGCGAGCACGGGTGTCTTCATACACACCTTCCCTGTGGTCTCGCCGGCCGTCATCATGATCTACTTCACTGGCTTCATCGTGCATGCTCAGGTAAGCTGTTCCTCGACCTCAACCTTTGGCTAGCTAGGGAATGACTATCTGACGACTTCATCCTCTGCCTCGAAAGCCTGGAACAAGCTTCCCTGATCCTTCGGCGATGTCCTCCTTTCGGCGATCTCCGGTCACTTGGTCGTTTGGGTTCGCATCCGGTGACTTCATCACAAACCTGGCGACCGCCGGTTTAGGTATGCTAGAGATCGGAGCACGCCAACTTAATGACTGACGACTACACGAGCCCCCCGACTTCCTTCCCTTCTGCCAGCCAGGTGCCCCGTTCAACACGCCTATATAATAACTTGCTGCCACGTCATCACTTCCGACCACCTGGGCGGTACATATATATATTAATATAAAATTATTTGATATCTTATTTTCAAATATAAGTTATTATAGGTAGTTGTGAAGTTTTTGTTAGATGGCTATATAGGTGTTTGTATCTTACACTTCTTTTCTGATTTGAGATTCTTGTATAAGGATTGAAATATCCTTAAAATGTTTCCTTTAATTTTTTTTATTCTTTGGCGCCATGAAGTGGGAATTAAAATCCGTATGTAAACAAGTGTGGCTATTACGTTATGCAATGGATGGTTAACATTGTAATATTTAAATTATTCTTTATAATTCTTTAAAATATATGTACCTTAATATTAATTAATGTGAACCTTATTTTGTAATGTAGTTCTTTACGGATGAGAACTCACTCCCTTTGCCCGCCATAGATTATGTGAGACATGTTAGGCCACATATTTCCTTAATTTCTATAGGATAACTAATCAATAGTATAGTTACTAGATAGATAGATAGATAGATAGGAATATGTATTAGTGTTTGTAATACATTTTTATCAATATATATAGTTTGATTATCTGAAATTATGTATTTGGTTAGCTGGGTTTTAATTGAACAAGTTAATTTAGATCGTAAAACACATTAAACAGAATGAACTAAAAAAATCCCAAAATACACGGCAGTTATGACCATAACCGCCGTTTATACCTTTCGGGGAAGGTCTAAAACAAAGGTTATGGTAATAACCTCTGTTTTAGACCCCATCTTTGCTGAGCCCAGGGAGGGTATAAAATGGCAATTATTACCATAACCGTCATTTTATTCCTCTTGCGTGTATTGTATTTGGCAATGCACGAAAGAATAAAAAACAACGATCGTCATTTATATATGTTATTTACATGGCGGTCAGATAGCTGTCATCTATATCTGAAGAGAATAGACTACATGTTAAAATATAACAGTACAAGAGCTGTTGTGTTAATACTAAATAATTATCGTTTTTTACCTTTTCTCCAAGACTATGCTTAGTAAGAACCACCAAAAAATCTCGCTGCAGTCGGAGGACAGCGATAACAACCCTGGTTTGTTCTCACGCCATAATCGCAATGAATAGGAAGACACTGTTCAAGTTTACATTTGAGGTAAATCTTTATATTTACGTTGAGTATTGTCTAAAGTCAAGCATATATATAGAGTTTTACGTCAGACTTATAACATCCAATGTAAAAATGTTCAAAGTAATTACAAAAATAACACTTATTTTTTTACGTTGAATTCTTGGAAATCCAACATAAACGAGAGACGTACAATTGGCACATTTTCAATGGTGTTTCTTCGGTATTTTCGTCTTTGCGTTGCCTACTCAAATTTATGGTATCATCACCCTATGTAAGGAACTTTTATACAATGTAAAAATCATTTCACCAGTGGTTATTTTTCCAACACTTTCACAGATTACGCAGAAAGCAAAATATACTCCTATGTCATGGACATTCACCATTAAAATGTTTTGTTCCATCCTCCCTAAATTAACATGGTAATCGAATAATGTCATCATCTCATTATTCAGAAATAGAAAAAATTCACTAGTTATGGTCCCACACAAGTTTTCTTAAGAACACACATTGCAATGGTTCACTATACGTACACCCTCTAACCACTATCACGCATCAATTCATAATACACACACATGAACAGTGTTTGAAATTAGACAACTCTCAAGAGAGAGAAAAAATATTTTCTGGAATTGAATTCTTGAACTCACACCCGTCTGTACATTCACTGACAGAAATCCATGAACAGGTTTAGCCGACGACATAACTGAACAAAATTCATCTGTTCATGAATGACACAGGAATTGACCAAAACCTCCGAACTATTGATATCTTAGACTTACATATATATCCGTTTGCTTAGAAAGCATAAAGTGGAAAAGCTAATACGCTAACTATAATACAAATCTTTCTCCCAACATTTTCCTACAATTTCGATTACCTGGGACAAAGCCAACATGCTCCAAATAGTATAGGGTCACTTATCTTTTTGAATGAAACTATGCAAAATGCAAAGTGGTCCATGGAAATATTAAATGCATGGTTCTTTTAAATGGGTGAGGTACTAGTCCCCACCCCTTCAAAAATGTCCCTCGTCCAATCCCTAATCTCTCAACCCCAATGCATATGGTTGTTTGTCTATGGTTATATATCATCCATCTGATCCATGACATATACCAACCAATTAGTGTGTCTTGTCCTTAGCAATTTCCTCATCTTCACCTCTCTTTGGCTGTTTCTTGCACACACTTTGTCTTTTCCTCCCTCCAATTTCTAGTACGGGTGTTTGGAATGAGGTGAAAATGAGGTAAAAAATTAGCATTTATTTAAGGAAGGCTTGAGAATGAAACATCATCCTCTCGATTTATTTATGAAATCTCAAGTACGTAGACGGATGACAAAAGAGTGGAGTGGTTGTTTTCACATGGATGTAAAAAGGTATGTGTGTACATTTGTTTTCAGCTTATCATTTATAGTGTTTGTCTTCTGTCTTTCAAGAAAAATCCACCCTTCTCGTTTTTCTTTGGTCTTTGTTTGCTACTCACGTTCTCTTAGAATTATTATATATATTTCGTTGAGAAAGGACGAATACGGGTTCATAAATCATTAGTTATTATGTAATCAATGAGTTCAACAAGAGATATTAATGTATATAATCGAAGTTTGAATTCTTCTACCTTAATTGTTGCATGGTGGAAAATAATCCTTAACTAGACCTTATTATAACCTTTCTTCCATTAGATACTATTAAATTATGTTAATCTAAAAAATCTTTATTTTATTTTAAATATAGTTATTTATATTGTAGCTAATATTTTTACAAAACATATATTTATTATTTAATCTATTTACCAATGAGATACTCAAATTTTATATTATATCTCAATCAGTTATTATTAACGATATTTATTTCACAATAATAAAGAGATAAAATATAACAACACAATTTTCTTTAGTAGTACCCTAAACATATTATTCAGATATAATAATACAATATACAATACAATATAATCAAATATAGATATACAAATTGCACAAGTACAAATTAGCTATTTAAACATGGTGAAAATAAGAATAGTCTATTTAAACATGGTGACATTTTCTAAATTATTGTCACAAGTACAAATTAGCTCAATGAGGATGGTTAAAAAGATCATATAAAGACGATTTTTGAATCGTCGTTATTGTAAGTGTTCTTATAACACTACAAGAAAATCATGAAATAAAAACCAATTTTTAGATACCAAAATAATTAATTGCAATAGTAACTAAATTAGAGACCATTTTAGAAACTAAAACAAAAATTGGTTTCTAAATTAGTTTCTATTATTGTTAAATAGTTTCTAAATTGGTATCTAATTAACAATCAATGTTTTAGAGACCAAATTTAGACACTAAATAATTGGTAATTAAAACCTTGGTTGCTAATTAGATACCAATTTAGAAACTATTTAACAATAATAGAAACTAATTTAGAAATCAATTTTTGTTTTAGTTTCTAAAATGGTCTCTAATTTAGTTACTATTACAACTAATATTATTTTGGTTTCTAAAAATTGGTTTTTATTTCATGATTTTCTTGTAGTGTAAACCCACATTAACGACACGTGCAAAGACTAACATTGTACCAAGTAAATAAAAAATAAAAAAAAGCACTTATAACGACGGTTCTAAGTTGAAATCGTCGTTATAAGTGCTTATGAAGGGTTTTTAAAGACAGCTTCAGTGGAAACCGTCGTTATAAGTGTATTTTTTTAAAAGAAAATGTTTTTTTTATTATATACTCCTTTTAATCCTGCATAAAATATCAAATTTCTAGAACAATCATGCACCTAATATCATAATTTAAATGTGAAAGTGTACAAAAAGTTCTATAATTATATGAAAAAGTTTTATATCATTCTAAAGTGTTATATATGGTTACCTTAAGGTGTATCCAAGTGAATTTTTTTGCATTTGCACTTGCACTTTTCCTCCCACTCAAGATGTTATATCCATAATAAGTACTGCAATAAGATTTTATGTTAAAACACACACATAACATTATGTAATGTAATGTATGAGTAATAAAATTGTGAATGTAATATAATCATAATCATAATGGTTTGATAAATCTCTAAATTACACTAGGAAACATCATGAAATATTTCAAAATTTTCTGACAAGTGTAAGTATGAGAACTAAAACCTCAAAATAGCTTAAAAATATCTAAATAATACTTAGAAATAAAAAAAATAATAGTAAATGATGGTTTTTTGGAATTTTGGTGGACCCCAATCCCCATCTTTTATTGATCACCTGATTTGTTACTTCATTTCGAGTAACTTTCATTTTTTACGTGTCTCCATCCGACTTCTCTATCAAAAGTTATGACCGTTTGAAGTTTTTTCGCACTAATTTTTTGCAACATACAAATCTATCACTCTTCTATCTAAGGACTCCTCCACCAAATATACACTAAATGAATTTTGTACAAAAAAAATTGGATCAAAAATCACTTTCTACTTATAAACATTTTTCGCAAATATTGAAGGTAGAAAGAAAACCAATGAAGAATCAAAGCTAAAAGAATCAAGATACAAAACTATTTTAGTTGTTTTTCAGAAAATCAATTGGTTGTTTATGCGATTTAACCGATTGTTTTTATCTGCAATTGATAAAAAAACAAGTTAAAACATATTTAAGTGAGATCAGGGAAAGAGAAAATCACACAATCAGATTTATACTGGTTCACTCTTAAACCAAAAGCTACATCCAGTTCCAAAAACCACTGGGTGTTTCACTATGCAATCAACCACAAAATTACAAATCACACACACACACTAAAGAAGTGATCTTGAACCCCTCAAGAAAACACACTTCCTTTAACACTCACAACACACCACAGATCAGAGCACCCTCTGACTTTGCGCAACAACAGTTCTTTAATAGAAATACAAACCAAAGAGAGAAAATGAATGATCACACCTGATACAGATTGAATTCAAAAAAATTACACAACAGTCATATTCCACTCTTAGACAAGTCAAATTAAAGCTTGATGTAAATCTTGGAGAAAAACTGATTTCAAAAGATTAATCTGATATTTGCCTACTAAGAGTGTAAAACAAACTATTTAAACTCCAAAAAGGCAGTTAAAACATTTGATGAAGAAGCCAAACAATTTCTATTAAGAATTTTCAAAAAATAATCAATTGAAATGTCGAAACAACTGATTGAATTGGCTTGACAACAAAGTCAACCAATTTCAAGTTTTGTCAAAACCTATTTCAAAAACACTAAGTTTAAAGCAACCAATTGAAACGATAAAACAAATGGTTATTTTTCCACTTCTTTGTAAAACACTCTTTTTCAAAAGGATTTTATTTAAATCAACTTTGGATCCTAATTAAGAGTGGATTTACAAATTCAAACTACCCAAAACCCACACACACAAGCAACAACAAGCCTTCAAGCAATCTTCACAGGTTTGGAGACATCAAAGCTCTTCTTCAACAATTAATTCCTCTTTATTTTGTCTCTTGTCTTTAGTAGAGCCTCTAAGAAACCACAATTTAGTACACCACAAGTAGTAGCTTTTGAACTCTTCCACAATCACCAACCACGGTTGTAATTGTAAGAGACCAATAAAGAAAAGCTATATCGTGAAATTTCTAAACGCAAATGGAATTTTTCATGAGACAAACAATAAAGAATATCGAAAAAATTGACAAATAAGGCAAAGCATAAAGGCAAGTATAACAAAATGAACCTAGAAACATAAAATGGATGAAGAAAACAAAATTCAAGAGAGACTCTAGCAGGGACTATTCCAAGTGTTGTGTTAATTTTTCATTTTGGTATCAAAATTATATGCTAAGTCACCAACTCACTTTTTGATCAAACCCAAAAAAAAATTGAGGTAAAACGGGTACGTAATCAAAGAGAAAAAAATCAGAGAATACAATGAAAAGGCACAGTCTAGATCACTGATATGTAAGACTCAAGTCAATGCTGGCAATAACAATTGAAAAATTTATAGCAATTTTTGTATAGAGAATTTGAGTACCAAATTTTAACCACAAGTATGTCACATAATAAGTAAGGTCCAGACAAAATTTCATCACAAAACAAGATCAAAGTAAATTGCAATAATATCAAACCCGAGAGCTATACAAATCAATGAAACACTTTTTGTGAACACTGAACTTCCAGACTTTTATGGTTTAATTTTTTTTTCTTTTGTATTTTATGAACAAATAGTAACGAAGAGACTCAACAGGATCATAAAATTGAAAAGGCACAAAACTTATGCTACTGTTTCAACTATAACACTTTCACAAACACATAGTGTGCATTCTAAGAAGCATATAAATAAACACTTAATGAATTAGGCTGAAAATTGAAATCTTTGAACAAATAAAGGAAAACATGACGTAACACATTACATGCAAATATTCAAAAATAAAATTAAGACCTATGTGCACACTTTGACCGGTTAAAACACTGGATTTAAACAACAAATTAAAATTGAAAAAACAAGAACAACAATGAACACGACTACAAAAAAAATCAGTATTATCTACGGATTTTTACCAACGGATCTGAGTTCGTAGGTAAATTCAGCATTACTTACGGATATTACCTACGAACAACATTACCTACGGATATTACCCACAGATTCTGAATCCGTAGGTAAATTCAGCATTACCTACCAACTATTACCCACGAAATCTGAATCCGTAAGTAAATTCAACATTACCTACCAACTATTACCTACGGATCTTATTACCTACCAATTTTTATCTACGGATCTCTATTACCTACCAACTATTATCATAATAATTATATATATAATATTAAAAATATTAATATAATATGAAAAATCATAATTCATATTCATAAATAATAATAATCATAACTAATTTATACATATTATTAATATTAATATAATAACTTAAATAATATTAAAAATATAGTATTATATTAAAAATATAAATAATATTAATAACAATAATATTAATGATATTAGTAATATAAAAAAATTAATAATATCAGTAATAATAACATTAATAATATAACTACTATTAATAAAAATATATATAAAATTAACATTATTTATAATATTAATAATATTAACACTATTTATAATATTTATTAATATTAATAAATATTTATTAATATTAATAAATATTTATAATATTAATAAATATTTAATAATATTAATAAATATTTATAATATTAATCATATTAATAATATTTAATAATATTAATAATAATTAATAATATTAATAATATTTAATAATATTTAATAATATTAATAATATTTAATAATATTTAATAATATTTAATAATATTAATAATATTTAATAATATTAATAATATTTAATAATATTAATAATATTTAATAATATTAATAATACTTAATAATATTAATAATATTTAATAATATTAATAATACTTAATAATATTAATAATATTAATCATACTTAATAATATTAATAATATTAATAATACTTAATAATATTAATAATATTTAATAATATTAATAATATTTAATAATAATATTAATAATATTTCATAATATTATTAACATTATTAATATTAATAATATTTAATAATATTTAATAATATTAATAATATTTCATAATATTATTAACATTATTAATATTAATAATATTTAATAATATTTAATAATATTAATAATATTCATAATATTAATAATATTTAATAATATTAATAATATTTAATACTATTAATAATATTAATAATATTAAATAATATTAATAATATTTAATATTATTAATAATATTTATTAATATTAACAATATTTAACAATATTAATAATATTAATAATATTTAATAATATTAATAATATTTAATAATATTTAATAATATTTAATAATATTAATAATATTTAATAATATTAATAATATTTAATATTATTAATAATATTTAATAATATTAATAATATTTAACAATATTAATAATACTTAAAAATATTAATATATTAATAATACATAATAATATTAATAATATTAATAATACTTAATAATATTAATAATACTTAATAATATTAATAATACTTAATAATATTAATAATATTAATAATTAATAATATTAATAATATTTAATAATATTAATAATATTTAATAATATTAATAATATTAATAATTAATAATATTTAATAATATTAATAATATTTAATAATATTAATAATATTTAATAATAATATTAATAATATTTCATAATATTATTAACATTATTAATATTAATAATATTTAATAATATTAATAATATTAATAATATTATTAATATTATTAAATATTATTAATATTAATATTAATAATATTAATAATAATATTAATAATATTTAATAATATTAATAATAATATTAATAATATTTAATAATATTAATAATAATATTAATAATATTAATAATAATATTAATAATATTAATAATAATAATAATATTAATAATATTAATAATATTAATAATATTAATAATATTTATAATCTTAATAATAATATTATAATATTTAATAATATTAATAATATTTAATAATACTAATAATAATATTAATAATAATATTAATAATAATATTTAATAATATTAATAATAATATTTAATAATATTATTAATATTATTAATATTAATAATATTTATTAATATTAATAATATTTAGTAAAATTAATAATATTAATAATATTAATAATATTTAATAATATTAACAATATTTAATAATATTAATAATATTTAATATTATTAATAATATTTAATATTATTAATAATATTTAATAATATTTAATAATATTAACAATATTTAACAATATTAATAATATTTAACAATATTAATAATATTTAACAATATTAATAATATTTAAGAATATTAATAATATTTAATAATATTTAATAATATTAATAATATTTAATATTATTAATAATATTTAATATTATTAATAATATTTAATATTATTAATAATATTAATAATATTTAATATTATAATTATTAATAATATTAATAATATTAATAATATTTAATATTATTAATAATATTAATAATATTTAATATTATTAATAATATTAATAATATTAATAATATTTAATAATATTAGTAATATTTAATAATATTAGTAATATTTAATAATATTTATAATATTTAATAATATTTAATAATATTTAATAATATTAATAATATTTAATAATATTTAATAATATTAATAATATTTAATAATATTAATAATATTTAATAATATTAATAATATTTAATAATATTAATAATATTTAATAATATTAATAATAGTTAATAATATGAATAATATTTAATAATATGAATAATATTATAATATTTAATAATATCAATAATATTATAATATTTAATAATATTTATAGTATTTAATAATATCAATAATATTAATAATATTAATAATATTAATAATATTTAATAATATTAATAATATTAATAATATTTAATAATATTATTAATATTTAATAATATTTAATAATATTATTAATATTTAACAATGTTAATAATATTAATAATATTTAACAATATTAATAATATTAATAATAATGAAGATATTAAATATATGAAGAATGTTATTAATTTTTATTTTATTAATTATATTAAGATTGATAATCACACTCATAAATATAATAATAATCATAACATGACAACAAAACTTGACTACTGTAATGGTTAAAGCTTTTATAAACATTTCTCTAGGGACTTTGCTTCGAGTCCCACATGCTGCAGTCAACAAAACATAACAAGGAAGAACAACACAAAGAGTGCTAGAAAAAAAAAACGGATTGAGAGACTTAACTGGAACATCGTAAGCAACAACAATGGTTCTTTTGCTCTACTACCACATAATGCAAGTTGATTCTTGCATGTTCATCCAGCAAGCTCTGTGAGTGAATGAGATATGGTTTTGCAGCGGAATGTGCGAGTAAGAGAATGCACTAATTGGTTTCGTGGTTTGATAAAGGATTTGTGGAGGTGCTCTAGATTTCAAGGAGAGGTTAGGTAAACTCCTTTAAGTTCTCTAAGCTTAGGTTCTCTTGGAACTCTTGATTGGGAATTTGAGAGAAAGAATTCTAAAAAATTAGAAGCTTCATTCAATATATCCAAATCTAAATTACAAGAGCCCTAAGTGCCTATTTATAAGCTAAAAGGAGGAGCAGTAGTGTGTTGCAAGGGTTACAAACCCTAACTTGCATGGCAAGTTGAGGTTAGGGTTAGGAAACCCTAGGTAGGTCACGTGTGACTTCTAGGAACCCTGGCTTAAGTTCTTAAGTTACAGTTTTTGGAAGGTGATCATAGCTTGTATCCATTCTATTCTACAAATGGCCTAGGGCATAGAAATACAAGGCCTAAAATGAATCCTATTCTATTTTTACAAATTTATACAGGTTTTATACAGGATAAAAGCTAAGATATATGTTGTGAGTTTTAAAGTTATCTATTTTTTTTTATCAGCAATGAATAAATAAAATTAAAGAAGATACTTCAGAGGTATCCCAACCCATATACAGTAACCACAAGTGGACTTCCTATATCATCCACAAAAGAAACTCTCCTTTATGGTTGGAGCAGAACAACCATAAAGTGAGAAAAACATACCCAAAAATATAACCAACAAGTTACCTCAAAGCAACATTCAACTTTACCGAAACGCCCAGAACCGAGGCCACCTATATTCACCTCGCCACGCGACAAGTTACCCATGTAGGGAATAACTCGCCATGTAGCTTACTCTGGTGAGCACTAAGTGCCATGAGGAGCACAATCTCTGCAAAATCGCCTGCCGCCAATGCTACTCGCCATGTATGCTCTGACCTAAGGAAACCCCGCTCTCAACGAGGATCCACTCGGGAAATCCCCTCGTCGACGGGCGAGTTGTTCCCTTCATCTCATTGCTCATGTTGAGGTTTAACAGACATCTTTATTGAACCAACACATATGGACTTACTCACCTAAATCTCCAACAGCTTCAAATAAGCTTTCTGGAGAACCCGACGATGTGTCTACCTCGGCGATTTCCAGTTATCTGATCTTCTGTTCTTCGGATACGGCAATGATGCACAACTTCAGCGACCACCGACTACGCACGCATGGAGATCGCCGCTTCATCGACCGGCGATCATGTTGACCTTTGCATAACTTCAGCGACCACCGACTACACACATATGGAGAACGCCGCTTCATCGACCGGCGATCATGTTGACCTTTGCATAACTTTGACGACCACCGACTACACACGCATGGAGAATGCCGCTTCCTCGACCGGCGATCATATTGGCATTTGCATAACTTCGGCGACCATCGACTAGGCACGCATGGAGAACGCCGCTTCAATCGACCGGCGATCATGTTGGCTTTTGCAACTTCACGCATGTAGAACGCCGCTTCATCGATCGGCGATCATGTTGGCCTTTGTATAACTTCGGCGAGCACCGACTACGCACGCATGAAGAGCGCCGCTTCATCGACCGACGATCATGTTGGCCTTTGCATACCTACTGATATGACTTTACCACTATAATGTCTCATTCCATCCCAACAAAAGTTATCTCTTCCGTTTGCAGACCTTACTTATAACTATTAATGCATATCAAAGGGTTTAGAATCCAGTCTACAAAGGAGTAATTGAAAGAATGCACCTTATGCTTCATCCAAAGCCAAGATTTGAGTTGAGCCCTTTGTAGAATCTCTTCTGCGTCAACTACACCTTGCTAGAAGACAATTAAATTTCTTTGATCCCAGATGCCTCTTATAATATTAACCCAGACTCCTTTCCAAACCAGGTTTTGCTTAGAACTAGCTTGGTTCAAAACAAAACTTTCGAAGTGCACCTTTATATCATTGTGTTGGACAGAAGATATTCCTATCCATCTGAAGCACAAGGTCCAAATACGTTGTGCATGTTTACACTCTAGGAACAGGTGTTGGCATGTCTCGTCATCTACCTGACAAAGGGGGCATAGCATTGTACTTATCAGAACCCCTCTTCTATTCAAACTTTGCCTTGTTGGGATTCTGCCCAGCAATACTCTCCAGGCAGTTGTCGTTGCATTCGGGAATGCCTTTGCCTTCCAAAGATGTTTAAACACCTCCTGTTGAGAGTCTATGTCTGGCTTTACCAGACATTCATAAGCAGATTTCACAGTGTACGTCCCCGACTCCTCCTTCCCCCATACCTGAACATCCATGTTGTTCTTCTTCAAAACAACCCTGGATAACACCGAGGTGAGCCCTGCCTCCATCAAAGATTCCCATTCAAACCTGGTTCTCCTCCACCTAAGACACCATCTCCACTCTGATTCCACCCAATCACCAACCTCTCCCACTGTATGCCCCTGGTTTAAAGACAGAGAGAACAATCTTGGGAATAGAGTTTTGAGATCTGAGTTTCCTACCCAAACATCTTCCCAAAATTTTGCTTTATCTCCACCTCCTAGTTCCCACCTTATTTCTTCTTGGAACCATCCTCCTCTTCCTCCCTCTCCACACACCTTTGCAAGGTCTCTCCACCACCAGACTGGAGCCTGATTGGTGTATTGAGATTATCGGACATTAATCCATATTTTGAGTTCAAAAGTTCCTTCCATCTACCACTCTCTTGTGATAAGCACCTCCATCTCCATTTGGCTAGAAGTGCACGGTTGAACATATGTATGTCTCTAATTCCGAGTCCTCCCTCCTCTCTAGGTCTACATACATTCTTCTATCCTACCCACGCAATTGGCTTATTCTCTTTCCCCCATCCCCACAAGAATCTCCGTTGAATACTAATGATGCTTTTACACACTGTTTCCGGTGCTCTGTAGAGTGATTGATAGTATAAGGGAATGGCCGATATGACTGAGTTAATAAGACATATTCTCCCTGCCATGGATAAGAATCTCCCTTTCCACACGCTGAGTCTTGCTTTTAGCTTTGTTATGACCGACTCCCAGAAAAGTTTCTTCCTTGGGTTTCCTCCTACTTCAAGACCCAGATACATAAAAGGTACCACCATTTGAGTGAAGTTCAAGGTCTTAGAGTAGACTACCACTTCATTACTTAATACATTGATACCTGCTAGTTTTGACTTGTGGAAGTTTATTTTCAGACCTGACGCTAGCTCGAACCCCCTCAAGATAGCCTTCAGGGTTACCACATTACTAAAGGTGCTTTCACACAGAAAAAGAGTATCATCTGCATACTGGAGAATGCACACCTCTAGCTCATTCTTGCCTATCTTGAGGCCTGTTAGAAGTTTGTTCTGCATAACTTGTCTCACTAGCCCAGACAGTCCTTTTGCAACTACTAGGAAAAGGAAAGGTGCAAGGGGGTCACCTTGTCTCAACCCCCTTGAAGGCTTAAATTCCTCCGTCGGACACCCATTGACTAGCACTGATACTGTGGCGGATTCCAAGCAACCTCGGATCCACACGATCCACTTATTGTTGAAATCCATCCTATGAAGAATATCATAGAGAAAGTCCCACCTTACCGAGTCATATGCTTTCTCAAAGTCCAGTTTTAGACATAACCCACTTCTCCCCTTCCTCTTTAGTTCCTCTATCACTTCATTAGCCATAAGCACGCTATCTAGAATCCCTCCGCCCTTTAAGAAAGCGGATTGGCTTTCGTCAATAACACAGGGCAACACCTTCTTCAATCTTCCTGCCAGTACCTTCGAGATGATTTTGTATATGGCTCCTACCAGTGAGATGGGTCGATACTGTTCAAGCTTTATAGGGTCTCTAACTTTCGGGACAAGAGCAATGAAGGATGCATTACACCCCTTTGGGAGACTCTCAGTCTCATGGAATAAAGACAGCGCTCCCACAATATCATCTTTTATAGTCTCCCAACTGTGCTTAAGAAAATTGAAATTGAATCCATCTGGTCCTGGGCTCTTTGAGCCTTCACATTGCCACACATCATCCCTAATCTCTTCCTCAGTGAAATTGGCAAGAAGGCTGTCATTTTCAGACACATTAATAGTCTTAAAATCAACTCCGTCCAGTCTTACCCCAAGGTCCTTTGTTGCTTTGAACCTTGCCTCGAAAAGGTTCTTCGCCTCTAGACGCACTGTACTTGGCTCCTCACACCATTGATCCCCCACTGTAACACCCTTCACTTCATTCCTGATTCTTCGCCACCTCACAGATGAGTGAAAGTACCTAGTACAGGAGTCCCCAAACTTGAACCAGTTTGCTCTAGCCTTTTGACAGATAAGGGACTCCATCTTAATTTCATTCTCTTTTAGTCTACTTGTCAACTCCATCCTTTTTCGCCTCTCAAAATCCACTAAGCCCCCTTCGCAATCGAAGCAGTCGAGTGCCTCTATTTCCTGCAGAATCTTCCTCTTGGCAGTATCAAGGTTACCAAACACGTCCTTATTCCAAGATTTGAGATCAGACTTAAGAAGCTTCAACTTTTCCTTTAGCCTTACTATCTCGTTCCTTGGACTAAGTAGGACTGCCACTTATCCTTTACCATCTTGTTAAAGCCCCTTTCCATGTTCCAAGCATCAATTGTTCTAAAAGGTTTAGGGCCCCAATCCTTCTCCACTGACTTTACTACAATCGCACAATGATCTGACACTTCCCTCCTTAAGACATACTGTTTACTCATAGGCCATAATCGAAGCCACTCTTCAGAGACAAGCACTCTGTCAATTCTACTCTTTGCTGAGCCATCATGTTTGAACCACGTGAATTTCTTTCCTACAATAGGCAACTCCATCAGTAAGTTAGAGTCAATGAAGGAATTGAAGCCATTCCTCTCACTTACTTGCCCACCCCTTTCCTTGACCCCTTTTCTTTCACTTCTAATTCTGACAGCATTAAAGTCTCCACACATACACCAAATACGATCACGAGACACCGACTTGGCGTTGGAGAGATCATCCCACAAGGTCTTCTTACCACTCAAAGAGCATGGAGAGTATATATTGGCCACAACACACCTAGATGAAGATTTTATATGTTGTCCAATAATAATAATAAAACCTTTCCCCATCACATGACTCTCATAAGTAAAGGATTCAGTATTCCACAAAGACAAAAGACTACCACTTCCATTATCTCCTTTATTGTGAACCCAACCAACTTTGTTGTCCCCCCACAGGTTGTAACATCTAGCATCCGAGAGTTCACTTGTTTTCGTTTTTTGCAGACAAACAAATTCTGCTTCCTCACACCCTATTATGCTCCTCAAGTACCTAGCTTTTGTTCCTCCCCCCAAGCCTCTTATATTTAGATTGACAATTAACATGGGAGACCCTTCTTTTTACCCGCCTCTGCACTTTTCATAATCTCTAAGTCTCTCTCTTCCAAGCAAATATATTCTTTAACTACCTCCTGCTCATCCCCACGGCATATAGTCCCTGCTTTTCTACTAATCTCCCATAGCTTACACGGTGTCACTGCTAATTCAGAGTTCCTCCACCGCTCATTACAATTAACAATATCCCCATCTGATATAGAGGTTGTCGATGTGCCTTGTATAATGGGGGAAATAATTCCGGATTGTGGCAATCGTGAACTCAGCCTTACTGATCTCCTCGGTTGTGTAGAGGATACCCCCAATTCCGCTAGGACTTTGGGTTTTCCACCTCGCGTTAGCGTTTTCGGTGCACTGTCCCCTGCCATTCCTTCGTCTTCTGCATGAGGTAAGTCATCACAGCTTGTGCAGGGAACCTCTTCTTCTGATAAACCTTCATGTCCTTCAATTTGTTTTTGTCTCCGACTGTGTTGCTGCCCTTCATTCTTCCCGAGCTTCTTCGTTGTGGTTGACACTCTCGCAGAATCTGGAGAGGCGGGTGGGTTTGACTCAGTTTCAGCGTTCTCCTCCGAACCACATGACAACTCACCGTTTTCTTCATGGGTTTTTCCTTCCTCTAAAACCAATTCGGGACCCTTCTGATTTGGCCCAGACCCGAGTCCAACTTCAGCCGTTAACTCCTGCCCATCCTCCAATTGGGCCTCTATCTTCCCTTTTTGGCCCAACTTCACTTTGGATTCCACATGGCACAAACTACCTTTTACGTCTTTCTATTTTTCCTCTATACCTGCGTAAGTAGTATGGCTATTAAGAGTAACCCTATCTACTTTGTCAGATTGGTTGACAAAACCAGATTCTACAAATATATTCTGACCCTGCTTTCCTTCCTTTGTGTATAACTTTTCACCTTTCCTCTGACACGCTCCAGTTTCTGAGGATGAAGCCCCAAAGTAGACTTTTGGCGTCTGTACCATCCATTCCCCACTTAACTCCTCTCTTCCTCCCATCGGCTTTCCACGTGACCGAATTTCCTCCCCTTCCCGTTGATTGTTCTCCTCCTCGCCACTATTGTCGGAGAAGGAGGATTCTTCCACATAGGTTTCAGAGGAAGAAATATTGTCTGTAGAATCATTATTAAAGAAGTGACCTTTGCAATAATCAGCAGCGGTGTATGGAAGATCCTCTTCAAGAAGGATACACAACTTATGTTCATTAATCCTCATCTTTTTTACCAATCTTACATACCGATGAGTCTCAATACGAACTTGTAATCGAGCAAATTCTAAGTTTTCCCACGTCAACGTAGATTTGTCTATTGACATCAAATTTGCCGCTTCACCAATCACTCTTCCAAAGCATTCTTCGTTCCAAAGGGATATCAGAAGACCATAACACTTCACCCATACTACTTTGTGACTTGCTACCGCCATTTTCGTCCAAGGCTTTATGCTAACAAAAAGGCTATCGAACCAACCTCTGTTCATCTTTATTAACTCCTCCATATTCACCCCTTCTGTTGGTGTTAGAAGTGCTAGGTTGTCCCCCATGTACCTCAATCTTATCATGTTCATGCCCCCTTTTACGAATTCTTCACTCTGCTTGTCGAAGTCCAACCCTTCATCATATTGACCTACTACACTCTTTATCATCCATGGCAGGGACTGCTGAAGAATTTTGGACTCTTGCTGAGTAGAGTCTTCACTCTTCCTTTCCCGTCTTGTATGACCTTTAACTACATCTGCGTAGGTATTATTCCCCTTCTTTTCCATCCAGACTTCCTTACCTTTCTTGAGAGCATTTCCCACATCTTCCTCCACCTTGTTCTTCCCACGTTCCAACATCCTGGCCTTGTTCACACTCCCAGCCTCCTTTCTCTCCATTCTGTTTGGTTCCACAAGATGGTGACGGTACTTTGGGATATTCACATATAACTTCCTATTCCCTATGTACACTTGGTCAAGTTCCCACTCCAGATTTCCGGCATTTCTAACTTCAAAAAATCTCACAAACCCAAATCTTCTACCCCACTTGTTTAGCCGGCGTGAAATGAAGACTTCTTTCACTCGTGCCCACTTTTGGAAGATTTTGAACATGTCCATCTCACCATAGTCATTTGGAAAGTTGGAGAAGAAGAATGTTGTATAATCCAAGGAACTCTGATGTGTTTTACGAGCAAAACCACGCCCCTGAGGGGTGTATGGATCCCTATGTTCCCTCCGCATTCCGCGTTTTAAAGTGATCTATGCTCTTAGTTGTATGTGTAGTGACTCGGGGAGTGAAGATGGTCCTTCGTCACCTACAATGCAATAACAATTAAAGTAGGGAAACAATTAAAATAGTAAATGAAAAGTTAATGGAAGTGAAAAGTAAACTAGACCGTCTTAATTAGAAATGCAAGCCAATTGACACCTTTTAGACTAAGCAAATTACTTATTACAATTGTTCAATGGAATTGCCTAAGAAGCATTTTTTAAAAACTTAAATAATGTTTCGTGGTGTACCGGTATGGGCGGGGCCGAGACCCACCAGGCTGCCCGAGACCGAGTCTACCTGACCGAGACCAGGGGAACCTGGCTGAGACTTGATAGATTTGGCCGAGATGACGAGGCTGGTGACCCACTTGACCGAGGCCTTAGAAGACTTGGCCGAGACCTTAGAAGACTTGACCGAAACAGCCGAGACCAGAGAAATTTCATCGATGGCCGACCCATACCAGGAGCACTTGGCCGACGGCTGAACCCTGTTACGATTAACGCTCAAACTAAGATCAATAAAGCTAATCCATGATTAAGAATTAGGTAATGCAATCCTAAGCGGTATCCACTCCGATAAACGGGCCCAAAAAGGTAGGCCCATTAGTATAATATAAATAGCACGCATCCCAAGGAGTAAGGTATGTCATTTATTATTGTTCACCTACCTGAGAGCTGACCACCCGCTTTACTGACTTGAGCGTCGGAGTGCCTTCGTAGGTACCCCCACCATCCGGTGTTCACCCGAGACCGAGTGCCGAAGGAGAAGTAGGAGGACGAGAAGAATCCCAGCTCATCACCTGGTAACCTGACCGACCGAAGGAAGGAGAAGAAGACTTCAATAGTTCTCTAGGTCCCATCTCCCTAGTAGGAACAATTGACGCCCATCGTGGGGCCGAGGGAAACTAGCTGAAGGAAAAAAGTAGATGGTCTCAACCAGAAGCATGGAGAGAATGATCGAAGCCGACCAGACGATGTTGCTGCTGTCTCTCCAGAGAGAGATGGCCGAGATGAGAAGGAAGACTGAGGAGGTTGCACAAAGAAACGAGCAGGAGCTGCAAGTTCTCCGTAGGGAGAACGAAGAAATGAAAAAGAAGTTGGGAGAGGGAGGACCCTCTGTCATACCGACGAACGTTGTCGGCAAGTCCTACACCTCTCCCCCCAACCCAGATGTGGGCGAGGGGACGAGAGGCCGACCCCCTCCCCGAGAGACCGAGATGGGCGACGAGTCATGCCTAATCAGGTCCACCCGGACGACCCTGACGGCCGACCCGAATCGCTGACATCCCTTCACCAACACCATCATCGAAGTCCCACTGCCTGAGAAGTGGAAGGGTTTCAACCGAGACCGATATGACAGGTCGACCCACCCGGACGAGCATATGGACGCCTACGCCACCCATATGAGTCTCTACACCTCGGATGACGCCGTGTTATGCCGAGTGTTTCCCACATCCTTAAAGGGAGCATCCCTTAGTTGGTTCACCGAGCTCTCACCCAACTCCATCGATAGCTTTGCCACGCTCGTAGCAAAGTTCGAAACCCAGTTTACGACCAGTCGGCCGCACCACCTAACCTCCATCGCCCTGGTAGGCATCCGTGAGGAGAAGGGAGAGTCGCTGAGAACCTTTGTTGACAGGTTTAGTAAGGTGGCAATGAGCATTCGAAATCTGAGCCCGGACGTTGCCATGCACCACATGCTGACGACCCTGCGTCCGGGGCCCTTTGTCGACAACTTGTGCATGCAGCCAGCTGACAACCTAGACGATCTGAGAAAGAGAGTTGCTAAGTACATGCAGTTGGAAGAGCTAAGAGAATTCCGCAACCAGGCCCATGCCGAGGCCGGCGGGGAGAAAAACAAGGAAGAAAAGGACCGCCAGGGGCAGCCGAGTCAAAGAAATGACCGACGCCGAGACAATCGAGACTGGCCAATTCGGTTCTCAAGATACACACCCTTGACGACCGAGAGAGGGAGGATTCTGGACGAGGCCCTCAACGCTGAGATCATGCATGCCGCGCTAAGGCCGAGATCATGCATGCCGTGCTGAAAAAGAATATCGACATGTTCGCATGGACGTCGGCCGACATGCCGGGGGTGAGCCCGAATGTCATCACCCATCGATTGTCAATATTCAAGGAGAAAACGCTTACTCTAGCTATAACCAGATAAGCATGCACCCTAGAGACAAGGAGAAAACGACCTTCATGACGGCCGACGCCAACTACTATTACGAGGTCATGTCGTTCGGCCTCAAAAACGAAGGGACGACCTACCAGCGCCTCATGGACAAAATCTTCAAAGGCCTAATCGGTCAGGTGGTAGAGGTATACGTGGACGACATAGTCGTGAAGTTCGACTCGTTCGAGCAATACCTGAAGGATATGGACGAGGTCTTCAGAGCCCTCAAGGGAGTCAACATGAACCTCAACCCCAAGAAGTGTACTTTCGGGGTTAAGGGGGCAAGTTCCTAGGCTTCATGCTCACCCACCGGGGGATAGAGGCCAAACCCGACAAATGCCAGGTCATACTCAACATGAGAAGTCCGAACAGCGTCAAGGAGGTACAACAACTCCTAGGACGGCTGACTGCCCTCTCCAGGTTCGTCCCCCGCTTGACCGAGAGGACGAGGCCGATGGTCCAACTGCTCCGAAAGGGCAAAAAATTCGCCTGGGACGACAGATGCGAGGAAATCTTCAAACAATTCAAGGAATTCCTGACATTCCCGGCCGTCATCCAAAAGCCGAGACCCGACCACCCGATCCTGGTATATCTGGCAGTCTCAGAGGAAGCAGTCAGCGCTGCCCTGGTGCAAGAGACCGAGGGCGAGGAACAACCGGTGTACTTCGTAAGCCGAACCCTCCACTCGGTCGAGACCAGGTACCAGATGATAGAGAAGGTGGCTCTCGCCCTAGTCCTCACAAACGGAAGCGCCTCTACTTTCAAAATCACTCCATAATTGTAAGAACCGACTACCCTATTTTTAAAATTTTGTCTAAGCCGGACCTTGCAGGGAGGATGATAGGTTGGTCAGTCGAACTCTCAGAGTTTGACATACGCTACAAACCGAGGGGCGCCATCAAGTCTCAGTGCTTGACCGACTTCTCCGCCGAACTGACACCACTACCCACCCTCTCGGTCGGGTGGACGCTCTATGTGGACGACTCCTCAAATAAAACAACCTGTGGAGCGGGAGTCGTCCTGGAGAGGCCGGGCGCCTGGAGCAAGCTCTCCAATTCGGATTCCGGGCGACCAATAACCAGGCCGAATACGAGGCCTTGCTCACTGGACTGAACCTAGCTTACGACATGGGAGCACACGAAGTTACATGCAAAAGGGACTCCTAGGTGATGGTCAGCCAGGTCAATGGCGAGTTCAAAGTTAAAGAGCCTTTGTTGTAGTGGTACTACCACGCGGCTAAAAACAGCATCATCCGCTTCAGCAAAGCACCCTTGGAACATATACCGAGGGATGACAATAAAAGGGCCGACATCCTCTTCAAAGAAGAGCCACCAGAGGTCAGTCATACAAATATGGCTGAGACACCCCAGTGTGACGGAGGCCGAGGCCGAGTGCCTGGCTATAGAAGAGGCCGAGTGCCTGGCTATAGAAGAGGCCGAGGTCGACAACTGAATGACACTCGTCATCCAGTACCTAACAGACGGTACATGCAAGTCCGACCAAGAAAAGGCGATGAAGCAACAATGCGCCCGGTACACCATGATCAACGAAGACTTGTACCGGAAAGGTTACTCAACCCCCTGCTAAAATGCACCACCAACAAACGGGCCGAGTACATTCTGACCGAGATCCACGAGGGGATCTGCGGAAATCACGCTGGGGCGAGGATGATGGCTGCCAAGGTTCTGTGGGCCAGCTACGATTGGCTGACCATACAGGGCGACTGTGCCGAATATGTGAAAAAATGCGCCAAGTGCCAGGAGTTCGGCCCTCTCCACCATACAAGGTCGGAGAGCTGCACAGTATCATCTCCCCATGGTCGTTCGCCATTTGGGGGATGGACATTATTGGTCCCTTCTCCTCGGGAAAGGGGCAGACCAAGTTCCTCTTGGTGGGAGTCGACTACTTCACCTAATGAATCGAGATCGAACCCCTTGCCTCCATCTCAGCAAAAAATGTACAAAACTTCGTATGGAGGAGAATTGTCTGCCGGTTCGGCGTCCCGCACACAATAATAACTGATAATGGCCGACAGTTCATAAACCGAGGCCTACAGTCCTTTTATGACGACTTGGGCATCAAGTCTATCACGACCTCGGTAGAACACCCACAAACCGATGGGCAGGCCGAGGCCGCCAACAAAGTCATACTCAACGAGCTGAAAAAGCGGGTGGGCAAGGCAAAAGGCCGATGGATCGAGGAGCTGATCGAGGTACTTTGGTGCACCCCTCAGACTACCACGCAGGAGACACCCTATAGTCTGACATACGGGACCAAGGCCATGATCCCGGTTGAGGTGGTCGAGCCCACCACACGACGACAGATGTTCGACCTCACCCTAAACGTGGAAAGCTTAGCGGTCAACCTCGACTTGGTAAGTGAGTTCCGTGAAAAAAGCAAGATTCGGGAGGCCGCCTACAAAATCCGGGCGTTCAGACACAAAGGTCCGGCCGAGGAGCTTCCAAAAGGGCGACCTCATGTGGAGAATGCGTAGTGATGAGAGAAAAAATGAAGGGAAATTCTCGTCCAACTAGGAGGGGCCTTTCTGGGTCCGAGAAGTCGCAAAGGGGGGAGCTTACCATTTAGAATGGCTTTCAGGTAAAATTGTACCGAGGATGTGGAATGCCACGCACCTCAAGTTCTACTACAGCTAAAATTAATAAAGTCACGCACTCTTTCCTCACCCAACCAGGGAGGTTTTAACGAGACGTTTTCATCAAAGTACTAGCACTGCTCTCCTGCAATTTCTCGGCTTGGTCTGGATGAAGCCTTAACCGGCATACCCTGCCGAGACCGACCCCCAGGTTTGGTCTGGATGAAGCCTTAACCGACATACCCTGCCGAGACCGACCCCAGGTTTGGTCTGGATGAAGCCTTAACCGGCATACCCTGCCAACACCTCAATCAACACATACCAAATGGTCGATCGCCCAACTCAACTTGCTCGATTTAACAATTGCCCAGCTTAACTCGCTCGATTTAACAATCACAATTAAATGGCCGACCTCCCATTTTTACTTGCTCGATTAAAATCACATTTAAATTGTCGATCGCCCATTTTTACTTGTTCGATTAAAATCATAATGGTCGATCGCCCATTTTTACTTGTCCGATTAAAATCATAATGGTCGGCCGCCCATTTTTACTTGTTCGATTAGAATCACAATTAAATGCTCGACCGCCCATTTGTATTTGTTCGACTAGCACCGTAGTTGATGGCCGATCGGACAAACCAGATAACAACCGACAAGATTAACTTGCACGAATTAATAAAAAGAAACAAGGCAATATATTAAGATTGCAAAAGGAGGAAGCCACACCCCGACCTCAGAGGAAACAAAATAAAAAAAAGAAAAGGCGACAGCCCGGGCATGAGCTAACCTAGTCTTAAACTTCGATACATTCACCCTCCTCAGCCTCGGTCGGCCCGGCCTCTTGTGCCGCCAAAGCACCCATCTCGGAGCTTGGAACCAACCGATCCTGGTAAACCTCATGATCCATGTTAAATTCACCAGTGGTAGGCGTCCCCCCATAAAGAACATGGGCTTGGCACACGGCTCGGTCGAAGCATTGCTTAAGCAACTCCTCCGAATCCTCGTAGTTTTGGTCGAGCTCAGTCTCGACCTGCTCCTTTGCAACAAGGAGGGCAGCCAACTCAGCAGCCGAGGACGAGAGTTTCTCCTCGGGCGTCTTCTTCACCTCGGCAACTTCAGCTGCCGCCCTCAGAGCCTCCTCCTTAGCCGAGGCCAAAAGCCACCCCGCCTCAGCAGCACCTTTCTCGGCGAGCTCCCTTTTAGCGGCCTCTCAGGCAACGTTGGCCGAGAGGTCATCGTTGGCAGCCAAGGACCGCTTCAAGTTCTCGCAAGCCTCAGACAGCTCCTGCTCCAACCGAGAAATGTCCTCAGCGTGCCAGTCACGACCTTCGATCCCATGCTCAACAAGAACAATGGACAGGCACATGAGCTCCAGGCCGTTCTTCAACAGGTCCATGGGGGCGACCGATTGGATCGACTCCCGAGTCTCCTCGGGAAGAGCCACGTGAACTCTACGCGTGAACTTGTGACTCCCCCCTAGAAGATCTAGGGCCGAGGATGAAGGCCGGTGGCCGCCAGCTGGAAGCCCGGAAGCTTGCTCCGCGCGCCGGGGGGAAAGAGAGCTCGCCTCGATCATCTCACGACAAGGAGGCGGCGTCGGCAGAGAGCCGGGAGAACGAGTGGTGGTGGCAATGTTACCAACATCCCTCGTCCTCTTCTTGGATTTGCGGGAAGGGTCGGCCGAGTCCCTCTCGGCACTAGGGGCGGCGGGGCGTTCGCTGGAAGAACGTCGATGCTTCGACGTCCCTTTCGGTCATCCGCCCTCTTTCGATACTCGTCAAGGACGCTGGCGCCGACCGGTTTCTCTTGAACCATCGTAGCTGCAAACCCAAAAAAACAAGTTAGAAGACGAAAATAAAAATACTGACTGATACAACAACGGACGAGCCCATACCCCCTAATGGCCGCCCAACGCGCCGTCTCGGTATATGCACAGATCAACGATCGACAAGGAAGTTTCCTCGGGAGTGCGTCGAAGAAGGAGAGAATCTCCACCTCCTCCTCACTCTCCATCGGCCTCGGCCACAACTTAAAATCTGTGGGTTTGGAGGTCCAATATAAAGGGAACCGAGACTGACCGGCTCAGTCAAAGAAAAAGGTCGTCGCCTCGGGCCGAATGACGACCTTGACGAATCTTTCCTTAAACCTCTTGTATGAGACCGCAAAAGGGTCGAACAAGACGTGCCCTGGCCGACCGGCCAAGGAGAGCCAAAAGGCAAGGCGACCGGGGTGAGAGCCATAGTAACAAAGAAAAGAAGAGGGGGTGGGGCGAAGCTGCATGGCATCACACATACGGCGAAACGCCTGAAGGGACGCCCACGTATTTGGATGCACCTGGGTGGGAGCCACGTTGAGCGCCAGAAGGACGCCCATTGTGAACTTAGCGAAAGGGAGGGACACATGAAGGTCAGAAAAAAAGCAGGTATACATGTAAAAAAAGGGAGGGTCGACACCAGGCCGCCCCATGCACACCCTCTCAGTTGACCCGCAGGGCAAGATCCTAAAGTAGTCGGGATCTCTAGAATCCTCGGAGTCCTCGCCCGCCTTCAACACCGGGTACTTGGGCAAAAACTTTGCCTCTGATACCTCGGTATCATAGGTGGACGAGAACTCAACCACCTTGTGATCCACCCAGCTAAGATCCACTAGCGGAATGGTCGTCAGGGGAGAGTCCGACCTGTCAACAACGTTAACCGAGGGAAATTCCAACCGGTCGACAACGTTAACCGGAGGAGAGTCTGACCGGCCAACAACGTCAACTGGGGGAGAGTCCGACCGGTCAACGACATTAACCAGATCGTCCCCCCTAACCACCTCTACCATGGGTGGCGCCTCAGCCACCCCGACCGATAAGGAATCAGTAGTAGATGAAGAAGAAGAGGAAGAAGAGGAAGAAAACCCAAGGGTAGGAGAGGGGCGACCGAGAGAGGGGGAAGAATGGCCGGACGAAGAGGTCGTGGGTCGGGATACGGTCTACATCACTAACCTTGTGAAGATTGGACGAGGCCGAACCTAGGAAAAGAGGGCGAGAAGTCACTCGGATCTCAAAGCTTGGGGCAGAAGAACTCTTGGCTCTCAGACAGGCTCACAAATGAAAACAAAGCGTCACAGCACTGTGGAGACCCCTATTTATAATTAATGCCAATCATGTCACGTCGCCTAGGGTCACGTCACGCCGCCTAGGTCACGTCATACCTCAAGAAATGGAACAACCGCACGGTCAAAGGAGACCAACCGACACCCATCATTAAAAACTCATCGGGCACATCTAACATATCCGCCCTCGAGCCTGGGGGGCAAGTGTACCGATATGGGCGAGGCCGAGACCCACCTGGCTGCCCGAGACCGAGTCTACCTGACCGAGACCAGGGGAACCTGGCTGAGACTTGAAAGATTTGGCCGAGATGACGAGGCCGGTGACCCACTTGGTCGAGGCCTTAGAAGACTTGGCCGAGACCTTAGAAGACTTGGCCGAGACAGCCGAGACCAAGGAAATTTGGCCGATGGCCGACCCATACTAGGAGAACTTGGCCGACGGCCGACCCCTGTTACCATTAACGCTCAAACCAAGATCTGTAAAGCTAATCCATCATTAAGAATTAGGTAATGCAATCCTAAGCGGTATCCACTCCGATAAACGGGTCCAACAAGGTAGGCCCATTAGAATAATATAAATAGCACGCATCCCAAGGAGTAAGGTATGTCATTTATTATTGTTCACCTATCTGAGAACTGACCACCCGCTTTACTGACTTGAGCGTCGGAGTGCCTTCGCATGTACCCCCACCATCCGATGTTCACCCGAGACCGAGTGCCGAAGGAGAAGCAGGAGGACGAGAAGAATCCCAGCTCATCACCCAGTAACCTGACCGACCGAAGGAAGGAGAAGAAGACTTCAATAGTTCTCTAGGTCCCATCTCCCTAGTAGGAACACGTGGTATGTAACCAATACAACTTTTGGGTCAGTTCTTGAAATTTTGATGTGAACTCTTCGCGTGCTTGCTTCAAATCGATTCAGCTCCTCGTTGGACTCTCGTTGTCCCTTGATAACACTCTAAAAATCCAAATAGGCCTAAAGAAATGCAGATGAAAGTTGGCTCTAAATCTTCCAAACATTTCCCCTCAAGACTTTCAAGTAAGAAAAATTCGGAAAAGTTGATTTGATTGTTTAATTCAAAATTCAGATCACTACAATAGTTTACATAAAAAAAAAAAACTAACTCAAAAGAAAGAAAATGGACGAATAATTGTCAACTATGTGTTGGTCAACAAACTGATGAAAAAAGCATGGAAGCAAAGTGAATTTGTGTCTGCTAGCAAAAGGGACGCAAATTGTGTGGGCCAAGCCGACATAAGATGGACGCGAATATCAAGGACTCCATAATGCGTTGGCCAATTCCAAAAAAAAAATTAAAATAATAAAATACGTAGTTGCACATAATTAAATAAGGCCTAGCCAATGCATAATTAAAATAAATAAATAAACAAAAGCTAGATTTTCCTATCTGCACCACGTAGTTGAAATAAAAGATATAAAATAATGTAAAATGTAGATGTAGAATTTTATAATTAAATATCCAACTATTAATCTAGATTAGAAAAGTATTAAAAGGTTTATTTTGTTAAAGATAGATGTAGACTCTACTCGACTTCCATTAAGAAGTGTTTGAAGAAGACATCTTATTTGAAGATTTATGAAGAATGTAGTTCATGGTTCTTAAGTAAGTTATAAATTGTTCAAATAAGCCTTTTGCACTGTGAATTTACCTTATATCTTATAGTCATAGTAATAAAACTCAAGCACAAGGGTTTCTTAAAAAGTCTTCAAAAATATACTTCATGTTTTTAAAAAAATTGTACCTTGAGCTGAAGAAATGCAGTTGAAAGTGTGCTCTAAATCTTCCAATTATAATTGCACCTTTCTCCTAAAGATTTCCAACTAAGAAAAATCATGAAAAGTTTATTCGAATTGATATACTCAAAATTTAGATCACTATAAGAAAAATAACAGTTTATGTCGAAAGAAAACTAACTTAAAATAAAGAAAATGGACGAATAACTTTCAATTATGCGTTGGTAAACAAACCAAGGAAAAAGCATGACAGCAAAGTGAATTTGTGTCGGCTAGTAGGATGGACCCACACAAACAAAATAATTAAATTAATAAATACATAGTTGAACTTAATTAAATAAGGCCTACTCGATGCATGATTAAAAAAAAAATAAACAAAAGCTAGATTTTCCTTTCTGCATCACGTAGCTGAAATGAAAGATATAAAATAATGTAAAAAGTAGATGCAGAATTTTAAAATTAAAAATCCCATTTGTAATCTAAATTATAAAAGTTAGTATTAAAAGGTTAATTTTGGTCGAGATAGATGGAGACTCTACTTAACTTGCATAAAGAAGTGTTTGATGAAGAAATCTCATTTGAAGGTTTATGATTAATGTAGCTCATTGTTCTTAAATAGGTTAAAAATTGTTTAAATAAGCCTTTTGCACTATGACTCTACTTTATATATTCATAGCTATAAGAATTAATGACTTAAACAAGAGGGGAGTGAATCATTTATCAAAGATTTTCGTAAATATTGATTAGGAATAAAGCTTTAACACAATTCTCCCATGTAACCATCACTAGGACCAACCTCATGAGTCTCAGCAGCAGGTTCCTCTTGAGTTGTTGTAGCTTCAGGTTCATCACCATCATTGGTTCCACTTGGACCAGCTTGGTCACCATCTTTGCTAACCCATCTTCCACCAATTTTAGTAAATCCCATTTTGCTTAGGGATTCACTGTTAATCTCACTTGAGGGCTTGATAATTTCATCCAGCTCCTCTTCAAAATAGTGTAGAAATTTAGAGATTAAAATTGCATAAGGATAGTGGAAGTCACTTAACCTTATGGATTTTTGCATATGATCCTTGATGGTGTGGATCCAATTGATCTTCACTTTATTCATAATGCAGTAGATCAACAACAGGTCTTCCTTAGAGAGAGTGGAGTGATTGCTCCACCATGGTGTGATGATCCATGACACAATGAGGGCTATGAGCCTTTCATCAAGTTTTAGCCCTCCAACTGAAAAATTTCTTACTTTGGAGAGGGGATTCTTGAGACAATTCTTGTAGAATTGCATCTTGTTGAATTCTTCAACTACCCCTAGATTGCCTTTGTTGATTCTTGCACCAGAGAACTTCAATCCAGTCACAGCAGTCCACACATCCTTGGTGATAACCATGCCTACACCCTTCACATGAGAGACAAGTGAGTCACCATTGAATTGAAGGTTAGTATAAAATACCTTCACCAAGTCTGGATAAATGTTTCTAGTGAGCTCAAGAAATCTCTTCAATCTTTGCTCCTTGAGGAGGTTTCTCACATCAATCAAATTTTGTTGCTTTATCCAAGTGAAGGAGACAAGCTTGGGTGTGTTGACAATTTTCCTACTTGTTTCATGTATGTATTTGTTGATGAGTTCAGATTCTCCTGAGAACCATCATTTCAGCTTCCCACCACTCCTTACAGCTCTTATTTTCATCCTTTTAGCAGATGGAAGAGTTGCAGCTGTTGAATCCAGTGTGTTCAAGCTTTGAAGAATCCAAATCCTTTGAAGTTTGATGGAAGGCTGGATGTGCTTGGTGGTTCTAAGGTGTTTTAGAATAGGATCTGGGGTAGATTATCTGTGTAAATCCACTCTTGATTGAATCAAAAGCTTAAGCATTCTCAAACCTTTTTAATTGAAAGTGTTTTTCAAACTAAGTGAAAAACAACCGATTGTTTTATACTTAGGTGTTTTGAGAAAGGTTGAAAACTGTTTTTGATGGTTGACTTGCTGTGAAACCAAAACAACCGATTAATTCGAGCATTCAACCGATTGTTAGTTTTGGGACCATAACAGAAAATTGTTTTGTGCTTTGACTGAGCAATAAATAGTTTTAAATCATAAATGATTTTATAATTGAATACGCTCCAGTTTTAAATGCTTTGACCAGTCTTTGAAAGCAATAAATAGTTTGTTCATATTATGTAACAAACAAGAACTAAGATTTAATCAAAGAAAAGCAGATTTGAGTTTTTCACTGATTTTACATTTGAAGAGTTGAAGATTGCTTTGAGATTGCTTTGATCAAGAGAGTGTGATATAGGATTTTCATCTTGTATTGATTTCAGATCTTTCTGTAACAAGTGTAATCCTTTTGTACCTTCTGTAAACTCTGTGTGTGAAACTGAGAAGTGTTGTGTGCTCTTGAGGTTGTCAAGATCAGCATTCTTGGTGGTGTTTGTGCTGAGCCAAAGGAAGTGTGTGTCTTGAGGGGATCAAGGTCACTTCCTTGGTGGTGTTGTAAGTAATCTAGGGTTGATTGCTTAGTGGATTCCCCAGTGGTTTCTGGGAAGACTGGATGTAGCTCTTGGTTTAAGAGTGACCAGTATAAACCTGTGTGTGCATTCTCTCTATCCCTTGAACTCTTTAATTTCAGTTTATATTTGTGAACTGGTATAAACAACCGATTGTTTCTACGAAACAATCGATTGTTTTTCTGGTGCTGTGCTAAATTGCTTTGTGTTTTTGGCAAACTGAATTCTTAATCAAGTTTTCTCGAAGTAATTTCATTCTAGACTTAAAAATTTGTGAAAACCCTCTTTAAACCATTCACCCCCCCCCCCCCCCTCCCCTCCCTCTAGTTTAAAGCCATAAATTCTAGCAGCAACCATTACTCAAATAAAAGAAGAACATGGCACACTACAGAGAAAACATAAAGTAGAGGAAAAAAGAAGAACACCAAATTGTTTGTGTGAAAACAACAGCTAATTGCATCACATATATACCCATAACCTTTGGTCAAAGTTGGCATTATGTGGGTTGTTTTCGAAATAGAAAAAAGAATCAAATATGAACCATAAAGCAGTTTGTGTCACTCAAAACAGAAAGTACAAAAAATCACATGTTGATTTGACCAAACTTTAAAAGCAGTTTTAATTTCCAAGATTTAGAGGAATCTGATTCATAAAGAGTAGTTATTGCAGAGATATTTTGTTTTCAAAGATGTAATTAAGACATTGTTGACCACAAACATCAATGGGTTTGAACAAAATTACAAATCAGAGATTCAAATCAAGATTTATCAAGTTCTTTATGTGAAATTCAAAATTATAAAAAAGTAGAAAAGAACAAAAGAATGTTATACTACCTGTCTTCTTGTAGTTGGATCTCCAAGTTTTTGGAATGCTCCAAATTCTACTTGAGCATCTAAATCTGGGTCGATACCAGCAAAAACATCTCTGAACAAAGTTCTAGCACCATGCCAAATGTGCCCGAAAAAGAATAGCAGAGCAAATGAAGCATGCCCGAAGAGATGGACAATAAAAAAAAATTGACCCATAACATCTATGTCAGCCTTTTTTTTCTTTTTTATGAATAGGTTTAAAATATCTTGCTTTTTAGATGATCCCTCTAGAAGAGCAATATTCTAACAATCTATGTTTTTTTTCTAGTTACTTCGTTCTCTATTTCTATTTCAGAAAATCTTTAGGAAAGGAATAAACTCAGAAATTAAAAGCAGATTTGCTCAATGCTGACAGAGTGAAAACAATCGGTTGTTTTGAAGAAACAATCGGTTGAATTTCTGCAATGATGAAAAAAATTGAGAAAATCAGATTTTTAACAGCCATGCTATATACAAACATCCAGGTTTATAAGGCACACAAATTTGTATAAAACACAGAAGGAATACAAGCTAATCATAATCCAAGTATAGGCATAGAGAAAAATTCAGAATTGGATTTAGAAACTAATGTTGAACAATGAGAAGAACAAATAATTATCCTTCAGATTTAAGGTACACAAATGTAAGCAGTACATAGAATCAGGACAAGGCTTTGACTTGCAAATAAATCTTCTTGAGATCCTGATTTTTCCGACCCTTCAAGTAGAGTAAAAAATCAGCAAAACAAAACTTGTTAAATCGTAAGATTTGATCCCTTAAAGAACTTGGGACCCTTTGTGTTAGACTTATCTTTGGAACCATAAAAACATTTTGGAATCCATTTAAAGATTCCTTTAGGAACAATAGACTTTCGAAACTTGCAGAACCTAATTGAATGACCTTTCTTCATGCAATAGAAGCATGTAACAACCGGTTGAATCGACCTTTTAACCGATTATTTTTCTGATACAGATGAAAAAGCTTTTGAAATTCCATTTCCTTTGGTTTGTGAACAAAAACCTAAACCAGCTTTTCCAAAAACACAATTTTGAGATGCAAGAACATCTTCAAAGTTGGATTTTCAGTTGCAAGTTTATCCATGGTTTTCAAAAGATAATGAATCTTTCTTTCAAGATTTTCACAAAACTTTGAGTCACAACTGCAAATTGAGTTCTTGTAAATCAAATCAAGGTTTTCAAAATCTTCCTTTGTTTTTTCCAACTCTTCTTCTAGTGACTTCACTCTATTTTCAAGCCAGTTGTTTAGACCTTTCAACCGGTTGTGAGAAAGAGCCAATTGGTTAGCTTCTTCATGAGTTTCATTAAAAGCTTCAAGCAATTGATAATAATTGTTACCTTTGATTGAAGAAGATGAACACATGCTACTAGATACAGATGCTTTAAGGCACAAGTTTGCTTCTTCATTATCAGAAGAGCTAGAGGAAGATACCTCATTGTCATCCCATGCAACATATGCCTTCTTGGCTTTTCCCCTATTCTCATTTTTGAAATCTTTTCTATCTTTGCTTTCATTGTTGGGGCATTCTTCTTTGATATGACCCTGTTCACCACAACCATAACAAGTGTACTTGTTAAGATTATAATCATAAAGCTTTTTAGAGTTGTACTTTTTTAAAGCTTGGATTTTCTTCTTTAAGAACTTGCTGAACTTTCTTGACAACAGAGTCATGGTGTCTTCATCACTCTCACTTGAGTCTTGTTGCTGTTTATGATTGTAAGCTTTGAATGCAATGCCTTTGTTGTTTTTTTCCTCACTCTCTTGGACAACCAACTTATTCATCTCAAGCTCATGCTCTCTTAGCTTACCAAACAAGGAAGCAGTTGTCATCGATGTCAAATCCTTTTATTCTGAAATGGCAGTGACCTTTTGCTGCCATGTTTATCAAGACACTTCAAGATCTTGATGTTTAGCTCCTCTTTATCAAAAGAATTACCAAGGCTCATCAAATGATTTACTATGTGAGAGAACCTTTTTTGGAAATCACATATGGTCTCCCCTTTCTGCATTCTAAAGAGCTCATACTCTTGAACAAGAGCATGCTTTCTGGCCCTCTTGACATCATTTGTCCCTTCATGTGTGACTTCAAGAATGTCCCACATTTCCTTTGCTAAACTACATTGTGATACCCTGAAAAATTCATCATAACTCAAAGCAGAGGTTATTATATTTTTAGCAATCCAGTCAAACTTTGCTTTCTTGCTTTTAGCCTCAGTCAATTCAGATTAAGGTTTATCAATTAAAATCCCATCTCTTTTAACTTGAGGTATAAAAGGATCATTTTCATATTTTCCCCAAATACCCTTATCAGTGGAATGCATAAACATCTTAATCCTTACCTTCCAAAACTGGTAATTTACACCACAAAATAGTGGCGGTTTATTTATGGAAGCACCTTCCCCAAAAGGAAACTTGTCAACAATGAAAAACAGTTTTATGAAAACCAAAACTTGAATATTTTTGAAGAACCTAGCTCTTGATGTCAATTGTAAGAATTAATGGCTTAAACAAGAGGGGGAGTGAATTGTTTATCAAAGATTTTCGTAAAGATTGAATAGGAATGAAGATTTAACACAATTCACAGATAAAGCAATCAAGGAAAGAAATCAAACAATGATTAAAAAACTGTTTACAGAATTTCAATCAGTTGAAAATACGTTTTAACCGGTTGTTTATAGCAACAACAAAAGCAAAATTAAAACAAACAGTTATAAGGAGTGAGAGAGAGAGAGAGAGAGAAAGAGAGAGAGAGAGATTTACTCAACCAATTTTATACTGGTTCACTCAACCTTGACCTACATCCAGTTCCTAGAACAATCACTGGGTTCCACTAGTAATCACTCACAGAACCATTCACCCTCTTTGCAAACACACACCTCTAGCCAGAACAACCTCTGACTTTACAGGATTTCACACACACTTACAAGTTTATGAAAGATCAAATACTAGAATCATGAAAGGAACATAATACACCTGGGTTTGCAGGAATCAAAAAGCTCCTATGATCAGACCTTGAACCAGTGCACAACTAAACAACAATCTTGCAAAACTTTTTGAAAAACTTCTTTCAAATCAATCTCAATCTCACTATGTTTGATATAAAACTTGTTTATTTTGTTTTGAAAGAAAGGCTATATTTATAACACACAAAACTAGCCGTTCTAGGCAACATTTATTGCCAAAACAGTTTTGATTCACATCCAAAACAGATTAACAGGTTTTTAAAAAGCTGTTATGAAATGTCACAATCAACCGCTTGAAAAGTCGTTTTAATCGGTTGAATTGGTTAGGCAGTTACATAACCAAGTCAAAAACAGTTTTAAAACCTTCAAACAAGTCAAGTGACAAACAACTGATTATTTCGATAATTCAACCGGTTATTTTTCTCTTTGCTTAGAAAAACACTTTTCTTTATCAAAACAAATTGAGCAAACTTTGTGCAAGGGACTAGGAAAGATCTTACAAAGATTCTAAACACCCTAGACTAAACTCAAATCAAAGAGCAACACAACTTCAAGCTACATCATGGATTTGAAACATCAAAACTCCAATGTTCAACAATAGCCATAGTAATAAAGTTGAAGCAAAAAGGTCTCTTAAAAAGTATTAAAAAATCTACTTCATGTGTTTTCAAAAAATTGTACCTTGCACTAAAGAAATGCAGTTGGAAGTTGGCTCTAAATCATCCAATGATAATTGCACCTTTCTCCTCAAGACTTCCAAGTAAAAAGAATCAAGAAAAGTTTATTCGAATTGTTGTACTAAAAATTCATATCACTACAAGAAAAACAACAGTTTATGTCGAAAAAAACTTTTTCAAAATAAAGAAAATGGTCGAATAACTGTCAATTATGCGTTGGTCAACAAATCAACAAAAAAAGCATGGAAGTAAAGTGAATTTTCATTGGCCAGTAAGATGGACGCAATTTGTCTGAGACAAGTCGACATAAGATAGACACGAATATCGGGGACACCATAATGCATTGGCCAAGCCCACACAAAAAAAATAATTAAATTAATTAAATACATAGTTACACTTAATTAATTAAGGCCTAGTCGATGCATAATTAAAATAAATAAATAAACAAAAGCTAGATTTTTCTATCTGTGCCACGTAGTTGAAACAAAAGATATAAAATAATGTAAAATGTAAATGCAAAATTTTAAAATTAAAAGTCAGTTAGTAATCTAGATTATAAAAGTTAGTATTAAAAGGTTTATTTTGTTGAAGATAGATGCAGACTCTACTCAACTTGCATAAAGAAGTGTTTGAAGAACACATCTCAGTTGAAGGTTTATGAAGAATGTAGTTCATGGTTCTTAAATAGGTTAAAAAAAATTTAAATAATCCTTTTGCAGTGTGAGTCTACCTTATATGTCATAGCCATAGTAATAAAGCTAAAGCTTAAGGGTCTCTTAGAAAGTCTTAAAATATCTACTTCATGGTTTTCAAAAAATTGTACCTTGAGCTAAAGAAATGCAGTTGAAAGTTGGCTCTAAATCTTCCAATGATAATTGCACCTTTCTCCTCAAGACTTCCAAGTAAAAAGAATCATGAAAAGTTGATTCTAATTGTTGTACTCAAAATTGATATCACTACAAGAAAACACAACAGTTTACGTCGAAAAAATCTAACTCAAAATAAACAAAATGGACGAATAACTATCAACTATGCGTTGGTCAACATACTAACAAAAAAAGCACTGAAGCAAAGTGAATATGTGTCGGCCAACAAGAGGGACGCAAATTCTGTGGGCCAAGCCGACATAAGGTAGACAAGAATATCACGGACTCCATAATGCGTTGGCTAAGTCCAGACAAACAAAATAATTAAATTAATTAAATACATAGTTGCACATAATTAAATAAGGCCTAGTAGATGCGTAATTAAAATAAATAAATAAATAACTATATTTTCCTATCTACACCACGTAGTTGAAATAAAAGATATAAAATAATGTAAAATTTAGATGGAGAATTTTAAAATAAAAAATCCAACTATTAGTGTAGATTATAAAAGTTAGTATTAAAAGGTTTATTTTGTTGAAGATCCTCAACTTGCATAAAGAAGTGTTTGATGAAGACATCTCATTTGAAGGTTTATAAGAATGTAGTTCATGTTTCTTAAATAGGTTAAAAATTGTTTAAATAAGCCTTTTGCCCTGTGAGTCTACCTTATATGTCATAGCCATAGTAATAAAGCTCAAGCATAAGGGTCTCTTAGAAAGTCTTAAAAAATCTATTTCATGTTTTTCAAAAAATTGTACCTTGAGCTAAAGAAATGTAGTTGAAAGTTGACTCTAAATCTTCCAATGAAAATTGCACCTTTCTCCTCAAGACTTCCAAGTAAGAAAAAAAAAAGTTGATTCGAATTGTTGTACTCATAATTCAGATCACTATAAGAAAAACAACAGTTTACGTCAAAATAAAGAAAACGAACGAATAATTGTCAACTGTGTTATCAACAAACCGAGGAAAAAAGCATGGAAGCAAAGTGAATTTGTGTCGACCAGCAAGAGGGATGCAAATTGCATGGACCAAGCTGACCCAAGATAGATGTAAATAACAGGGACACCATAATGCATTGGCCAAGCCCACATAAATAAAATAATTAAATTAAAAATATGTAGTTGCACATAAGGCAATGGTGAGTGAATGAAAGAAACTTACACAATGAAAATAGCTCAAAGATGAAGATAAAAAACAAAGAGAGCATGAAGCAAAGAAGAAAGACTAAGCGCGAGAAGAAAAAGAAAATACAAAAGCGTAAGTCGCATGCTAAAAATTAGGGTAATAAAATGAGTGTAAAACATAGGCTTTGAGTTAAATCAGCCATTTTGGACCAAAGCGCTTGGTCAAAGACAACGGCTACAACTCATAGTCGTCTTTGTACAGTATATGCTTTGGTCTGGGACAAGGACTACCACTCATAGATCAACCAGTTGTTTTTGCGATTCAACCGGTTGTTTTTATCAGCAGTTAATAAAAACAACTTAAAACAGATATATGTAAGATAAAAGAAAGAGAGAATCACACAAATAGATGTATACTGGTTCACTCTTACACCAAAAGCTACATCCAGTCCCCAGAAACCACTGGGTAATCCACTATGCAATGAAAACCAGATTACAAACACAACACACCAAAGTAGTGACCTTGAACCCCTCAAGAAACACCCTACCTTTGGCAAACCACACCAAGAGTGTTGATCTTGAACACCTCAAGAACACACCACATTCATTGGCAACACAAATACAAAAATACAGAAGATTGAGAAAGGATTACACCTGATCAAAACACAACTAAAAAGTATACAATTGCAATCCTATTCTACTCTCACTTGAAAATCCAAAGCTTGATTTGAATCTTGAAAACTTGAGATCAAATTTGCCAAACTGAATTCTCAAAACTGTTTCTTACCTTCCAGAAGCGTATAAAAAACTATATATACTTCCAAAGGTTGGTTAAAAACATTTAAAGCAGAAGCGTATTCAGTTAGAAATCATTTAGGACAGATTCATCAATCAAAACTTAATGCTGTTAGGATTTTCAAAGACACAATCGGTTGAAATCATGAAACAACTGATTAATTTGGTTTGACAGCAAAGTCAACCAAGTCAAACAACTTTCAACCTTTTTCAAAAACCTATAAGAGCAAAACAACCGGTTGATTTGACAAAACAACAGGTTGTTTTTGAACTGGTTAGAAAAACATCCATTTCCAAAATGGTTTTAATTCACATCAGTTTTAGATTCAACAAGGGAGTGGATTACACTTTAATCTACCCAGATCCCACCCACCCACCCACACACAACAACAACTCCAGCCTTTCACCAAACACCTTGGATTTGAATTCTTCAAAGCTCTTGATTACTTTTGATCAACACCACAACCCCCTTTGTAGACTCGCTTTAATTTCGAAAATGCCATCATGTTTTGATGGACAGCGTTTGATAGTAAAAACATTGTGAATGTATTGTCGTAAATGAGTCTTTTTGCACTAGTGCCATCATGACATGTGACATTTTTATTTTAGCTTTCTAAAGATCCTCTCCATTCACATGGTGACATGTGGCAATCCTTACTTCAAGAATACTCCCAAGTAAGGAAAGGACACATGGCACCAATGACTTAAAGAGTCAAAGAATATGACACCTATGAGAGGAAGACATGTGTCACATGTAGCCCATAAGGAGGTGTCATGTTGTGAGGAGGCCATGTGGACATATACCTCGAGCTTAAGTAGTAAAACTTAAGGCCCAAAATCCTAGACTAATTTGTTCAAAATACAAGGTTAAAAAATTCTTATTCTACTTAAGTCCAAAATTAAGGCCAAAATAAAATTTTAACTACTTTATACAATTTTTACAAGTACATGTCTTATATTCTTGACACTCCAAATTCTCTAGAGTGATCTCTCTAATTAAACTTGAACTCAAAAGACTGTTTGGAGGCCCAAATAGGCTCAAATAACCCAAAACTCCTAGTAAACTTTGGATCAACTCTCTAGTCTTGTGACCTCTTTATTCTTGACTACAATTTTCTCGGATGGACCCCCATCTGTCCCTGTCTCCTGAAAAGGATTTGTCCTTAGATTCGTGCATGAAGCTCATTGACTGCAACTTTTGTTTGATGTCATTTATTTTCCTCTAAGATCAAACACCATCCACTAGAAACAACAAAGGAGTAAAACAAATTATATTTTGTTCTCGTGTGAAGGTAGGGTCCCAAAGAACTATTTAGAGGATTCGCCTTCTTCCCTCCTGTCAGTCGATTGTATTTTTCTTCGACTTCCTCCCTTGTTCCTTCCTAGCCTTGGCTCTTGGTCTCCTGGTGATTCCTGAATGGAGGGGGGGTGGGGGGGCACCGACGCTCAAGTCAGCAAAAGAATTCGACATTTGGTTGTCAGTGTACTATAGATAATGACGTATCTGATTCTTTGAATATGCGCTATTTATATTACCTATGGTGGGCTTTCCTTATTGGGCCAGTTTAAGGGGTTGGGTCGTGTTTAGTGCTGAATTACCTAGTTCCTAATCATGGATTAACTTTGTTGACCTTGATTGAGCGTAATTGGACTTGAGCTATCGACCAACTTGACGGATGTAGTTAAGGGGTCAGCCCAGAGATGGGGTTCGAGACGTTATATTAGTCGTGCGGCCCTCACCGATACATATTTTTTTAGAAAAAATAATAATAAAATATTACAAGAAACTATTTATTAATAATAAAAAGTACTTAAATACCAATAATTATTTTAATATCTAAATTTATATCTAATTAATATAGTAACTACTAATTTTTTGTCTCAAAAATTAGTCTTTATTTAATAATATATTTTTTTAGTAGTGAAATTCTAATTCAAAATATACTTAATTCATTTTGTCCCTTCTATGTAATGAATCAATAGACAGTAATTTCCTCACACATTAGCCACGCTAATCTTTTTCAACAATGTAAAGGATTAGTTGCAAAAAATAATGTAATAATGTGATCCTGAAAGAGTGTTCGTCCCAAAATGGGTTGTAAAGAAGTCTCGCAACAGCTACCTAATTGGACCAAAAACAACACTGGATAAAATAAAGGCGCGTGAACCCATGCATACCCCTACATCGTACAATTTGTAAGCATTTGCAATTTGTTTTCTATTTTGAATTTCTTTAAACTCAGTTCCACTTACGTCCGAGTTGGTAATAACTAACTAAACTTGAGGTTGAATTTTTCTTATGAATTCGATTTTTGAGGGAAACAACTTTTTACTAGAATTTACTCAAACATCATGTGGAAGTGAAATCTAGGATATTTCTTGATGGAAAAAGAACCGGATTCTACTCCAAATGTTTTCTCGTTTGTTTTTAGTGATTTAGTGGCACTGTTCCATGTCTCAACTCTACAAATACATGCCACTCCTTGGCCTTTGTGTTCTAACTCCCCCAAGTCCCTCTCTTGTTATTTCCTCGTGTAGCCTCTTTCCTTACTTACCTAAACCTACAAGTTCTCATTATGAATTCAGGTTTCTGTATGGTGTCATCCCTGAACCACCAAGAAGTTCAAAGCCGTTTCTTCGACCCCTCTTGGCTAAAAATGCAGCCCCACGTTCCCATGAGCTTCGTTTGGCCTAAGGAGTGTGTAGTGGACGCGAACGAGGAGTTCCAAGCCCCAATGGTGGACCTTGGGGGGTTCTTCAGAGGTGATGAAGAGGCCACGAACGTTGCCGTTAAGCTCATACGCAAGGCATGCTCCACCCACGGATTCTTCCAAGTTATCAACCACGGGGTTGATCCTCTTCTCATTGGTGAAGCGTATGAACAAATGGATGCTTTTTTTAAGCTCCCAATTAACAGAAAAGTTAGTATTCATAAGACTCCGGGTTCTGTCTGGGGCTATTCTGGTGCACATGCTGATCGATTCTCCTCCAAATTGCCCTGGAAAGAAACCCTTTCTTTCCCCTTCCATGATAACAACACCTTAGACCCCGTTGTCACTAGCTTCTTTAACTCCACCTTAGGACAAGACTTTGAACAAGCAGGGTAAGACAGTTCTTGGTTGAATACATCTGTTCATTTTTCATTGATGCTAGTTAGTCACTTTTAATGGATTTTGTTAACTTAATCAAGTTTTTGCATTTCCCATAATTTAAATCCTAAATGTTTATTAAGAGAACATGAGTCCAGGACCATAAGAAGAATGAGTTGCACGTTTATGATTGTTTTTAAATGCACCTACATGTTACGAAATTATTAGTCTTAAGTTTATTATCTTTTAACCAACTGTTATATGTATATTTCTGTATATATATATAAGAAAAATGTTAGTTAGTATTAAATGGTTTTCATATATATGAAGGCCAGCATGGTGCATATACACCCAATTAGCACTGCATATATTCTTCTTTTCTTATTACGTCTTGTCAACATATATTTGTGCGTCATTTCAGAGAAGACTCACGTTTCATTCTCAAATATGGATAGAAACAAGCTGATTTGCATAGCTTCTGAATCCACTTTTCTCTCTTTTGGGGCACACATGAAGATCTTGAATGATTTGAATCTCCAATTAGTTTTTTGTCAAAACTTGTTTTATATACTTTCTACTTAAATTTTAAAAAGGGTATTGATCCCGAGTTGCTATTCGTGCTGAACAGGAGTGTTGTACTGAAAAGACATCTACCAAAAATGTATTTTTTTCTCAAAATTAGAAGAAAATCATAAATAAAAATTAATTTTAGAGATAAAAAATAACTAATTGCTATAGTGACTAATTAGAGACCATTTTATAAACTAAAAAAACTTTTGGTTTCTAAATTAGTTTCTATTATTGTTAAATAGTTTCTAAATTAGTATCTAATTAGCTATCAAGGTTTTTCCTACCAAATTTAGAATCTAAATAAATGGTAGTCAAAACCTTGGTAGGTAATTAAATATCAATTTAGAAACTATTTAACAATAATAGAAACTAATTTAGAAATAAAAATGTTTTTCAATCTTTAAAATGATTTCTAATTTAGTCACTAACAACTAATTATTATTTTTTTTTAAATTGATTTCTATTTTCTTTTAGTGTAAGATGTATTTTACAAACAAAATATCCCAATGAATAGTTTTTGGTTTTTGATATTCTCTAGAAGTTGTAAATTTCATGGACATATATAGTACTAGCCATAGGTATAATAATTGAAGTAAGTATAGGAAGTAGTAATTTGTTGTGCATTGGGCAGAGTGGTATTCCAGAAGTACTGTGAATCCATGAAGGAGTTGGGGATGAAGCTGTTGGAGCTATTGGCGATTAGCTTGGGAGTGGATAGGTTGCATTATAAGGAGTTGTTTGAAGATGGTTGTTCTGTGATGAGATGCAACTTCTACCCTTCATGTCAGCAGCCAAGTCTTGCACTAGGAACAGGACCACACTGTGACCCAACATCTCTCACCATTCTTCACCAAGACCAAGTTGGAGGGCTGGATGTGTTTGCAGACAACACGTGGCAGACGGTTCCGCCTCGTCCTCGTGCTCTTGTAGTTAACATTGGTGATACTTTCACGGTGCGTTACATATGCATAATACTTACAAATCTTCTTCTGTTTGCATATATCTTACTTTTGTGACTTTGTGGCTATCAATTACTGTCCACCATGGCCTCATTATCTGTTGCAACATGACAAATCCGTCAATTAAAAGCGCAGATATACTTTGGTTTGGTGTATCAAGATTGGTTCTCTCTGCAGCATGTCTGACACGATAACTCTTTATACTGAACTTGCATGAATGCATCACATCTGTATCAAAATATTAACTGACGTAATTTTGCATCCATAAAAAATGGTGTTTCAGTACCTGCACCGCCAAACTTTTGGTCCTTTACAAGTTTTTTGTTTTTATAAAACTTACAAGTATTATTATTATGAATTTTGCATCTCACTTTTGGTTTTGGTTGGTTTTGGTGACACCTTAAACTTCAACAATTATTTATCATCACACAATAACAAAATATGAGGGACACACCAAATCCATGTAGAGGAGAAACAAAATAAATATTCAACAAAAAAACTTGACCAAACAAAACATTAGGAGTTGAAACCTATCACAAAAAAAAAACTTCTAAACTAATAATAGATGACATAACATTGTATAACTTGAATTTAACTTATTCTCAATGCCAATTTTAACAAGTCTGTCTGCATAATGATATTTTGAAGTCCATAGTGTTACAAGTTTTCATGCATTTTCTCCAATTTTCTCTAAGATTAGGGGACAGGCAAAGGAGAAGAAGCAACTTGACAAAACTTTATGAATATGTTGTTTAACTTTATTATTTAACTTTCAAGAAGGAAATTTTTTATTTTTCTTGATATTAAATGTTTCTTTTTGGTTTTGTAGTTACTTAAGGAATAAATATTAGTCCCTACTTGATACAAAAGATCTCTTCAGTAGATTTAGTAATATGATATACAAACCTCATATTGGTATATATTTGATGCAAATCTTCTTGTTTATTCTTTTGGTGGTGAGGATTTTTTTTCTTTGTTATCAGTACATAACTGGTGCAAGGAACAGTTGCACATGCTGTTATCCTTTTATCCGAGTTTTTGGCCACCAGTCTTCATACCTCACTGGTATAGAAATCATGCAATTTTCCCCTAAACAAGGGATAGACTTATTTCTTCTTTACATTTTCCTTACTATTTTCAAACTATTGATTAAGACAAAGATGGTTTGTAACACGGTTAAAAGACTTTCTCTTCACAACGTCTAGACCAAGGAATAAAGGCAGTGAGTGCCAAAACTCTTTTACCACATGATGAACACAAGTTGAGGTCAGCATTAGAAAGCAATAGGAAACGTTCAAGAGTAGAGACTAAAAAAGTTGCAGTTGCATGTATGGAAGGGAAAGCCTTAAAATGACAAATTAGGGGGTTGCAAGTCACGACATGCAAGAACATATACGAATAATCTTGAACACATGCTTGTATTCCATAAATGGAAGAGAGTAGGGAGTTTTAGATGATATAAGAATGGGAAAATGTTACTTTTTGATTACTGCACAATGGAAACTCACTAATTTACAACTTTGACATGGTATGTGTTATTTTCTAAAGATTATTTCCGATATCAACAGCGATAAGAATGTGGTTAGAGAAGGAATCATGTGCATGGATGTTAACTTATTTGTTGGTTGTTCAGGCATTATCAAATGGGAGATACAAGAGTTGCCTGCATAGGGCAGTGGTTAACAAGTACAAAGAGAGGAGGTCCTTGGCATTCTTTCTGTGCCCGAAAGAGGACAAAGTGGTGAGAGCCCCAGAGGATATTGTGCGTAGGGATGGGACAAAACAGTATCCAGATTTCACATGGTCGAATTTGCTTGAATTCACACAAAAGTACTACAGATCCGACGAAGCTACACTGCAGAACTTCACCAAGTGGTTGCTATCTTCCAAACAACAAACTCTTTAAGTTAACCAACAAATAGATTCTGTTCTGCAACTTTGCTTTTACTAGAGGCTCAGACTCACTACTGCATTAAATTGCTCTCCCTGTACTTTTCCTACAGTCCAAAACCTTCATTTTTTATGTAACTTAATTCCACTACGTACGGCATGTTTCAATTTATTGCTTATGTATCTATGCAACTAAGCCTTCAGTTACTCATCATTTTTACCCTAATTAATCGCATGGAATAATTAGGTGGAAGGATACTCTACAAAATGGTTAAATGCATGCATTATAGTACCATTCAAATACGACAACTTTTGTTTTGTCTCAATCTTTGTAGCAAGTTGTTCAACATAATATCTTTATGAGGAAAGTATTAAATAAAAAATTTAAACGTTTATTGTTTAAAAGTTATAAAAACAAACACAAACTTTTTATTATGTAGTTGAAAAAGTAAAGATAGATCTTGTAAAAGCTTTAAACTGTTCCGTCAAAGAAAACATACTCTGATATCCTAAACTTTGCCTCCGGATGTTTTACATTTTGTAATTATGCAGAAATTATAACACGTTCATTGTAATACTTCATATTTATTATTTTTTTATTAAAAAAATCCTAAAATTTGCCAAGCATATAAAAAGACTACTTTTTTTCCTTTCCTTCAAAAATGCGTTTTGTGACAAATTACCGACGAATTAGCTATAAAAGCAAGGTAAATGGTGGGAATTTAGGTACACGTAATTATTTTGCATCGTTTTTAATCGTGAGATGCATTTGGAGTCTAATTAATCTTTATTTTTCTGGATAGTTAATCTTGGAATAAAGTGATATATGCTTGCGTTTCATAACTTATATTGAAACAAGTGATACATGTTAAAAATATTACAATTCAAATAAATTAACTTAATTGAACATTACAAGCACTAATGCAGAAAGACAAAACAAGGGCGACATGTTAAGTGTGGTTTTACGAACAGACGCACTCGTAAAAAATGCGGTGACATTTTTTAAATTAATTTCATTTACAAATGCGGTTATTTGTAACAGTCGCACTCGTAAATCATTTTTACCCTAACTTCACTTCAGAAGCGCATCGCTCACTACTCTTTCTTTCTCCATAAGTGTTTTGCGTTTGCACTGTGCTCTCATTTGCGCTTCACGTTCCTCTCTTCTTGAAGTGTTCTTGCCTTCGTGGTAAGTTTGTGAGCTCCCTTTCTTCTTCACCAATGTGTTTTTCGTTCATACAACGTTATTGGTACTGTTCATATTGTTGCATTGCCTTCATTGATACTGTTGCATTGCCTTCGTAGGTTACTCTCTTCTTGCTTGTGTGCTCCATCGCTGCTTTCACGTCCACCACCTCGTTTGTTGTCGTCGCCGTGTCCGCTGCCGCCGCTGTGCCACCTTGGCAACGTTGCCTTCACACACAAGGTTGGTTGTATTTTTTTAATTTATTTTTAATTTTATGAATTTTTTTATGTATTATAATTATTATTTTTTAAAATTTATATTATTTAGTGTTTATTTTAATTTTAATTTATATTATGTTAGTTGTTTGTTTAGAATATAATTATCGTGTTTGTATTGAGTCTGAGGGTGTTCCACCCTTGGCAATTGATACGTGTTGGTATTGAGTCTGGGGGTGTTCAACCCTCGGCAAACGTGTTAGGTAGAACACTGATTAAAAATCACCTGCATGACTATATCAGAATAAAATGGATCGAAATTGGATTAATTCTCTTCGCATAAGTGATGAGTACGAAAGAGGAGTAGAAGAATTTATACAATTTGCACAACTTAACGCAATTAATAGTGGTCATGATGGAGCAAAGATCAGGTGTTCATGCGTTAACCGTTTAAATGGAAAGATACTGGATGTTAAGATAATGAGGGAACACCTTCTATGTGATGGGTTTCTTTGATCCTATAAAACTTGGACATGGCATGGTGAATTGAGAAATTTACCACGTGTTTTCGTAACTGAAGAATATGTGGGGTCCACCATGGATGATGCAGTACATGATGACGTAGATGATGATCGATTGAAGGACATGATTCATGATGTGGGAGTTGAGTCTTTTGTAGAAGCGCATGGATATGGAAGTATGTCAAGTGATGCAGAGACTCCATTGTATCCTGGATCAACTAACTTCACATGGTTGTCGGTGGTGTTAAGATTGATGAATTTGAAGGCAATAAATGGATGGACCTCCAATGAAGGTTATGTGGTATCTTCTCATCATTCCAATGATAAAGCGTTTGTTTGCAAATCCAAATTATGCTAAGAATCTTAGATGGCATGCAGATGAGATGAAATGTGATGGCATGTACCGACATCCAACTGATTCTATTCAGTGGAAGAAATTTGATGATGAGTTTCCAGAGTTTGGTAAAGAATTAAGAAATATCTGACTTGGTTTAGCTACAAACGGAATGAATTCGTTTGGTAATATGAGTACAAATCACAGTTCATGGCCTGTTTTACTGATTATTTAAAACTTACCTCTTGGATTGTGCATGAAGCGAAAATACATGATGTTGTCTATGATTATATCCGGTCCGAAACAGCCAGGGAATGACATAGATGTTTATCTAAGTCTCCTAATTGAAGATTTGAAGTTAATGTGGGACAAGGGTGTTGAAGTATTTGACGAATTTGCTAATGAAACTTTCAAGCTTCATGCCATGTTATTTTGCACCATCAATGACTTTCCGGCATATGGTAACTTATCAGGTTATAGTGTTATGGGTCATAAAGCATGTCCAATATGCGAAGAAGACACTGCTTCTCAACAATTGAAACATGGAAGGAAGACAGTATATCTTCGACATCGGAGGTTTCTCAGAAGTCATCATCCTTACCGGAGGTTGAAAAAAGCCTTTAATGGACACCAAGAGACTAGTGGTCCACCAACTCCATTAACTGGTGTTGAGGTTTATGAAAAGGTAAATAACATAGACCACACCTTCGGTAAGTAAAAAAAAAGTCATCTGTGACACACATTTGGAAGAAGAAATCAATCTTCTTTGATCTTTCGTACTGGTCGAGGTTAGAAGTCAAGCATTGTATAAATGTAATGCATGATGAGAAAAATGTGTGTGATAGCTTAATTGGTACACTTCTTAACATTAACGGGAAGACGAAGGATGGTCTAAATGCTCGTTTAGATTAGATTGTGATGAACATACGAGGCGAGTTGGCACCTATAGAAATGGGTAAGCGTACATATTTGCCCCCATCCTGTTACACCATGTCAAAAGATGAAAAAATTAGTTTTTGTCAATGTCTAAAGGGTGTGAAAGTGCCACAAGGACATTCCTTAAATGTGAAGAGCCTAGTGTCAATTCAAGATTTGAAGTTAATTGAGTTGAAGTCTCATGATTGCCACATCTTGATGCAATAGTTCTTGCCTGTACCTATTCGTGGGATCTTACCAAAAAATGTTAGACATACCATAACCTGTCTGTGCTTATTCTTCTCTTCCATCTGTTGTAAAGTCATTGATCCATCAAAAATATATGAACTTCAAAATGAAATTGTTGTTATCTTGTGTGAATTCGTGATGTTTTTTCCTACATCTTTTTTTGACACCATGGTTCATCTAGTGGTGAATTTGGTAAGAGAGGTTAGATTGTGTGGACCAGTGTACTTAAGATGGATGTATCCGGTTGAGCGGTATATGACCCCTCTCCACATCAGGCTTAGTCTTGTTGGGATTTTATCCAGCAAAACCCTTCAAGCGGTGATCACCACATTGGGCATAACTTTAACTTTCCAAAGAATCTTAAAACACTCAGGGGTATGCTTAGTCATGTGGTTGGACAGGCAACCATAAGTCGATTTCACATAAAAGACCCATGCTTGGTCACCTCCCCACACATGTACATCCTCTGTTTCCCTAATTAAGTTGATCCTTGAGATACATGTTGTCAGTTCATCTACTTGATTAGACTCCCATACAAACAGATCACGTCTTCACCTCAACCTCCATTGCCATTCTGATTCTAGCCATTTGCCTACTTCTCCCACCTTTTTCTTTTGATCCAAAGATATAGAAAACAGTCTCGGGATCATAGATTTAAGGTTTACACGGCCACCCCAGGCATCTTCCCAAAATATGGTTTTGTCCCTTACTCCCAATGTCCACCCTATTTCTGGAACCACCTTGTGTCAGCTCCCTCTCCACAGACTTTGGATAAATCTCTCCATCACCATGATTGTTCTTTCACACATAGTTGATTCTGACCTGATTCCAAACCATATTTGAAGACCAGTATCTTTTTCCACTTTCCTCTTTCTTCAGACAACAACCGCCATTTCTAGCTAGGAGGGCCATATTGAACTTTCTAATGTCTTTAATTGCCAACCCTCCCTCCTCCTTAGGGTAGCACAATTTCTCCCAACTAACCCTTGATATAGGTTTAGTTGCCTTCCCCAACCTCAAAGGAACCTTCTTTGGATGTTGATGATGCTTTTACACACCGCCTCCGGGATCTTAAAGAATGACATGTAGAACAAAGGAAATACATTAAAAACTGACTTAATAAGGAAAATCCTACCTACCATTGAAAGAAATCTCCCCCACCATGCACTTAGCCTTTTGCTAATTTTGTGCAATATTGGCTCCAAAAATTGTCTCTTTCTAGGATTACCACCTACTTCCAACCCCACGTACTTGAAGGGTACCTTCCTTTGAGTATAATTTAGGGCTTTGGCATAACAGGCGAGAAAGTTCCTTTCGACATTTAAACCTGCCAACTTAGATTTTTGAAAGTTGATTTTTAACTCGGACGCTAGCTCGTAGCACCTCAGGATATCTTTTATAGAAACCACATTGACAAAGTTAGCATCGCAAAGGAAGAGAGTATCATCAACAAATTGTAGGACGCAAGTCTCTATTTGTAGCCTTCCTACCTTCACGCAAGTCTCTCTTTCTTTTTTTACAATTTTTATTGTGTTTTTCTTAATCACCAAACAATAAATAAATATAAATATAAAAGGAACACAAACGGGTGTTTCAACCCTTATACATGAAAGAATCTGAACAACATTTCTAAGCACCCTACGATAAAAGAAAACATGTCAAAACATAGCAAAACAATCTCCTACCTTCACGAAATACTGCCATGCAAAACAAAAAGACGCTAAACGACTTCACATCAAAGGAGAATTGTGCTTCTCAAACAAAGAAACCAAAAACCAAAGCATGAACATAAAACAGAACGCACACCTATCAGGCGACTGTGCAAAAAGAACAGAAGATCAACCTCTCAATTTACACAAAGACCAGCCTCTCATTGTGTGTAACTTTAAGATATGATTGTGTAATGAAATACTATTTTTTTTCAATTTGTAATGCTATTTTTTTGTTAATTTGAACTTCATAAAAAATTAAAAAGTAGCACGATAAATACTAAAAATAATACATGAGTTAATTAAATTTTTAAAATTTAAAATAGATAATAATGGGTGTAAGAAAATTAAGAATAAGAAGAAAATACGTTAAAATCCAAAGGATAGTAATTGAAAACAAATTAAATAACTTATGAACTACAAGCCAAAAATTAGTTGAAGTAACTTGTAGTTTATAAACTAAAAATTCTTAAAATACATTATTTTGTTACATCTTACTAAATATATTTGTATTTGATTTATAAACTTGTAACATAAACTAATAACAAACTCATTAACCTTACTAAGTACACATGATTCTTAGACAAAAATTATTGTAACCGTTAAAAAAATAAAAAAAATTACGAGCATATTACAACCAAAATAATTGGAGAGCAGTTTTTTTATGTGTAAGTCCAAAAACGAATTACTGTTATGCTACACTATACTAAGGTACTGATAACGTTTCTTTAATGTTTCTTCCCCGAAGTTAAATGTGTTCTTAGGTTAAATATAACTGAAAACGTTAATATGTAAATTAATGAAAGGTTTCGTTTTTTAGATGTTAATTACTTATTAACACAAGTTTTATTTCTTCATTAAATAACTAAGAGCAAGCGATACATATTTAAAAAGCTATATTCTTCAACTATAAATATCACTTCACATAAACTATTTTAATACCATCATCAAAGTGTGTTAAGTTACCATCATAAAAATTTTCTTTGATGTTCAAAACAATGGCCTCATTCACCAACAACTTTTCTCTAATATTGTTGTTTTTTATGATGAGTTCGGCTTTGATGTTTCACACTGGGTTTTTTAACGTTGCTTCGGCACCATCAAATGCACCTGGTCCCGTGTCATCATAGGAAGATTATTTGACTAATTGTGCATCAAATTTAGACACATTTTGTGGTAAAGACGTATACTTTGCAATATTTTTTGGTAATACAACGGTTAATGAAGATTGTTGTGACGAACTTGTAAGTGGTGTTGGAAAAGTATGTCACGATGATATGACAAAATATGTTTTAACTAAGTTAAACTTCAAAAACAATTATGTTCAAATCTTAGAAAGGAGTCAGAAGATTTGGAATGATTGTGTTGCTATTGAATAATAAAAGTCTATACAATTCATAAAGTAATCTCGTCTCATAAAAATACAAATTAATTTGATGCTATGATTTTATGACTTATTTTCTTGAAATTAAATAACAATTCAATGTTTTCATTGATATTAAAGACTTTTGCTTCTTCCATTATATAATGTTAAAGTTCCTTTACAACTTAGTTCCCATCTCTTATTGGGAAATATTATTTTAGTGATCGATAATTCTTTACTATTATTATTATTATGTAACGTGAAATCTTCCTTCATTCAACTCACATACTATATAAATTAACTCTCAAAACACCTCTATTTTAATGGTATTCATCTTTATGAAGGTAATTATGGAAGTGAAGTTCCATGAATATAAAATTATTTGATACGCAAGATTCACTACTCCAGACAAAAAATTAGTGTTAATAACTTGATCTACAAATAAACTCCAATCCTCTGCTTGCATAATTTTATACTGAAAGTTTTTATTTGAAACAGCAAACTATAATAGCATGTATGCTTGACTTATATTAAAATTGGATGATGATATATGTTACATGACAAGCTTATATAAGTTTTAACAAAATATTTTAAACTAGACAAAAATTTGAATAAACGTAATGAAGTTAACACTTAATTTCGTACGGAAAATAACAAACAAAAATAAATTAAGCAAATAAAAGTGGAAAAAATATTAAAAATAAATTTGCCATTATATCAACAATTTGTTAGTATTCATTACTGTTGGGAATTAATTGATAATTGGAATTGAAACTGAAATCTCTTATTAGAAAAATTGTACTGATACAATACAAGCAATACTATTTATAGCTGTCAAAAACAGAATGAATTAAAATATTCTTATAACAGAAATATCTAGCTTTAAGTTTTGGATATCCAACTTGAAGCATCTTCAGCATGATTTGTAGTGGCCATTAATAACACTTGATCTAAATCAGAATCTTCATATTCTTGAACTAGATGTGCTTCACCTTTCTTGAAAATTTGTCCAGTGTTGCTACTATTATCAGCTCCCCAACATTCAGCTGCAAAATGACCATACTTTCCACAATTATAACACTGCATTTTTCTTTTATCATGGAATTTCTTGGATCCATGATCTGGATTGCCTCTACTAGCAGCCAATTTCTGCTTTTGCACACTATTTTGACTCTAGTTTTGATTACTTGAAGCAAGCCAGTCACTTGATTGACTAGCTCTTCCTCTTCCTTTCTTTTTCCAGCCACTTCTTCCTCTGCCTCTGCCAGCAGTTTGAGCCTGAAAAACTTGCTCTACTACCTTTTCTTTACCTTTTCTTGAAAGTAATCGTTGCACGTGTGCTTCAAGAGAATTCTAGAGTTCTTCTATTGTCATTTCATCAAGATCCTTGGATTCTTCAATTTCCACGACAATGTGATCAAAAGCAGGAGTCAAAGTTCTAAGAATCTTCTCAACCACCTTTGAATCAGGCAACTGCTCATCATAGCCTCGCATGGAATTGGCAATTGCTTGGATTTTACCAAAGTAATCACACACTGATTCTTGATCAGTCATGGACAATAATTCAAATTTTCTTCTGAGTGATTGAAGCCTCACCTTCTTAACCCTACCAGTATTTCCATAGGTCTGTTCCAGTATGTCCCAAATATGCTTGCCAGATTCAGCTTTTGAGATTTTCTGGAAAATGACAGCTGAGACACACTGATGCAGTAACATTCGTGCCTTGCAATCAGTCTTTTTATTTTCTTTTGAATGCTTCTCAAACTTTTTCTTTTGCTCCTCTGTTTCAAGCTTGGTTGAATCTTGAAACCCAATCTTGACAGCTTCTTCTAATTCTTGAAAACCAAGAATGGCTTCCATCTTCACAATCCAATCATCTTAATCTTTCCCATCAAACACCAGAAGACTCCCTAGAACCACACCAAATGCAGCCATCACAGCTATCACCTACAGCAGTCAACCTCCAATTCTTGGCTTGCAAAACTGCAGATCCTCCTCTGCTCAAAGTTCTAGCAGCTGTCTTACCCTCACTGTCAGGAAACCACACAAGTCCCCTCCCTATGCTCTTGATACCAATCTATTGGGAATTAATTGATAATTGGAATTGCAACTGAAATCTCTTATTAGAAAAATTGTACTGATACAATACAAGCAATGCTATTTATAGCTGTAAAAAACAAAATGAATTAAAACATTCTGATAACAAAAATATCTAGCTTTAAGTTTTGGATAGTTAGAGTTAACAACCTAACTCTTTTATTTAGCTTATTCCAACAATTACTTGTTGCACCCAACATCAAGACTGAAGACCAAACAGTGAGATGTAAGGTTAGATACTTAGAGTCTTAACAATTGCTTATTTGATAGTGTTGTTAGGAACTGTAATAGGTTGTTTTGGATGAAAAATGAACATTCTGAAGCGTTTAGAGTTTGGAACATTGGAAAGGAGTTGTGGTTCTCTTTTACGGGAGATGATGATGTTGCAATTGGTCATCTACAAGCTATGGAGATTAGAGACAAAACAACTATTAGGAGGGCAAGCACAAGCAGGGTGGAGAACAGTTTGTCTAATGATGAAGATAATTAGTATGAATATAAGGGGAGTGGGGGAAAACATTAAAAAGAAATATTTGCGTGAGTTGATTCGGAAAGAACAAACGAGTGTGGTGTGTTTACAGGAGAAAAAATGTAAGGAGCTGGGGTAGGAAGAGATCTTTAAAATGTGAGGTACAAATGAAGTTAAATGGGTTGAGAATGGAAAGGACAATAGAGAGGGAAGGGTGATTACGATGTGAAGGAGAAACTGTTTCCTCCTAAGAAAAAGCACTAACGAGAATAATTACAGCATAATTGAAGGGGAATGAAGGATAGGAGAGGCTATACAGATTATTATTGTTAACATGTATAACTTTGGTTCTCTTTCAGAGAAGAGTGTTGTTTGGGAGGAGGTACGAGAGAGGAGAAGGGCGTAAAATACAAAGGTTTGGTGTGTGGTTGGGGACTTTAATTCTATTAGGAGCTCAGAAGAGAGGAAGAGTGTCAGGAATGATGCTGATTACAGAAGGGATAGGATGATATTATTGATTTTATTGAAAAATTAGAGTTGGTCGATATTCCGATGGTGGAAGAAAGTACACGTGCTATAAACCAAATGGCTTGATTAAGAGTAGAATAAATCAAATCCTATTGTCAAGGGAATAGTTGGATAAATGGCCAGATAGTAAGTATCATATTTTAGACAGATCAATGTCTAATCATTGTGCCTTGGTGTTAAACACGGATTGGGCACTGAAATCGTTTAGGAGTTTGGACATTTGGAATAAAGATAACAGGTTCAAGGATTTTGTTCATGATAAATGGGGAAGTTATGAGGTGAAAGGAGTGGGGTCTTTGTTTTTAAAGAGAAACTGGAGATATCAAAATCTAACTTAAAAATTTGGAATGGAGAGGTTTCCAACAACGTTTTTCAGCAAGGGAGGAGATTTAGAAGAGATTACAGGAGCAAGATGCAAAGGATGATGAAAACGAGTTGTACGAGGTTGGCAATGAGGAGAGAAAGTGGTTATTAGCATAACAGAGATGAAACAATCACAGCCAGGAAGCCCTTTTACAACAAAAGGTTCATCTTAGCTGGTTGAAGTAGGGGGACTTGAATACAAAATACTTCCATTCGATAATTAAATGGAGAAGCATAAGGAATGACTTCAGTGGACTAAGAGACAAGGGCCAGTGGTATGACGAGCAGGGTGCAGTGAAGGAAAAGGTAAGAGATTTCTTTAAAGAAAGGTTTAGTGGAGAAACTTGCCAACGCGTTAGGTTAGATAATGCAGAGTTCAACAGGATCACAGAAGAAGACAATGCTTCTTTTGTATGAAGGATAACCAAAGAGGAAATAAAGCATGCAATAGGGAGTTGTGAGAGTGATAAAAGTCTGAGCCCTGATGGCTTCAACTTCATATTTATTTAGTTTTACGGGGAAGAGATTAAGGTTGACATCATAAGAGTTGTTCACAATTTTGAGGAAGACAAAAGATGGCCAAAGGGAATGAGTTTAGACCTATTTCTCTAGTTGGATGTTTGTATAAAATTATGTCGAAGATCTTGTCTCTGAGGTCGAAGAAAGATTACACAAGGTCATATATGTGAGGCAGTCTGTGATTTTGAAGGACATGGGGTTAATGGATGGTGTTTTAGTAGCAAACGAAGTCTTGGAGGAAGTGAAAAGGAAGAAGAGTAGTTGCGTTTTCTTTAAGGTTGATTATGAAAAGTGTATGACTCAGCTATTTGGGATTTTATCTACTATATGCTAGAAATGTTAGGTTTTTGTGGGAGGTGGATTGGATGGAAAAGAGCATGTCTTGAGTCTTCATCGATGTCTGTGTTAGTAAATAGGAGCCCTGATGACTTTTTATGGCAAGTGCATCGCGTTATTAGAAATAATAATGTGTCCCTAAGGACGGATATCGAAGCCATAAGGAACAATTGAATAATCAAGTAAAATATTCACTAAATATAAAACAGAATAATAAAAGTGTGTTGACAATTGCTATGATGACAATGATTAATAAGAAAACAAGTCAAAGAATTTGTTGCTTCAATTGGAATAATAGGGATTGGGTTTCATCTTTCTCACTTGGTAATATTGTATCCTTTGATTGATATTGATGCGCGTATAAAAATCATTTATATCAATTCCTCGCATATAAAATTATTAAGATACTTCCTAAATATCGATTCCTCGCATATTTATAAAAACAACTTATTATTAAGATCAGACGTTGATAGCAATTAACACTTCAAATCTATTCTTAGCATTCGAATATGCTAGGCATTATCATTTGGGTTAGAAACTTATAAGTACTTTCCAATCAAATCTAAATTTCAAGATAAACATTACTAACAAAATGATAATACCAATCATTAATCTAGGACAAAATATTATGTTTAGATATCACCTCAATACATAAGAGTTTGAATAGATTACTCCCAATCCCAAAGGATAGAATTAGCCACTCATGATGACTATTACACTCAAGGATAGCATGGAAAGAAGATTTAGGATGTTTCTCCTTGACAACTGCCTCCTCTAATGTTTTTCACACCTCCTATTCACCCAATTGGGATACAAGTCACTCAATGGTGTTCTCCTCTCAATATTGCACACAAAAATTGTGCCTCCAACCCCCTATCTAACCTAGTTTAATTGGGCTTAAGTGGATTCTCGCTCAAGCGAGAATGGGCTTGCTTGAGCGAGAAAAACATCGTCTAACCCAACTTCACTTGTGTTATCTCGCTTGAGCGAGCTCCCTTGGTGGTGAGATGTCTCTTTTGTGCATTTGGGCAGCTTTGGTGAGTGTTGATGCATTCCAACTTTCTCTTTTTAGCTTTGTATATTTTCCTTTTGCCCAATTATCTCCATTCTCTTGTAGAAACCTGAAATTAACACAAATTTGGGAATAAAATGTTGTTATTCAATTTTAAATCACAAAATATGTAAAAATGTATAAATTCATAAATTAGGGGTTATTTTATACTTATTTTAGCAATTAACACTCATAAGTGTCTATATTTTACTATGAAATATTACTAAAATTTAGCACTTATCAAGCCCCACTCAAGAATTCAAGCTAAAGAAGAGGTTGAGACAAGGAGATCCTCTAGCACTGTTTATTTTCCTTATTGTGGCGGAAGGTTTAGCTGGGTTCGTAAGGAAGGCGATAGAGAAAGATTTATTACAAAGTGTGGAGATCGGAGGCAGAAGCACAAAGGTCAATATGCTCCCGTACGCGAATGATATATACGTTTTTTTTCTGCAAAGCGAAAGAACAAAGCGTGTTCGTTATCAAGGTTATTCTAAATTCCTTTGAATTAGCATTAGGTTTAAAGGTTACTTTTCATAAGAGTAGTGTCAGAGGGGTGAGAAGTAGTTATCTTTTGCTACAACAATTTGTGGCTATTTTGAAAGGGTGGTGAGTGAGGAATAGATTAGGGAGATGGAAAGACAAGTTTATCTCTATGGTATGACGATTTTGCTTGATTAAATATGTGTTATCCGCTCTTCCCATTTTTTACATTTCTCTGTATACAATGTCGACTACGAAAGAATTAGTGAAGCTACAGGGGAACTTTTTGTGGGGATGAGGCTCAGATAACAGGAAAATTGTGTGGGCTTCGTGGAAAAAAGGTTTATGAGCCAAAGGAAGAAGGAGGGTTAGGAATGGTAGCCATAAGACGGTTTGATACTGCTTTGTTAGGAAAGTGGATTTGGTGGTTAGGGTATGAGAAGAAGGGTTTGTCGAAAGAAGTATTGGATTCTAAGTATGGAGGATGGAGGGATCTTCGGGTTCAAAGGAATTGCATATCAAAATCTCTTTGGTGGAGGGACTTGAAGGAAGTTTTGTCTCTTGAGGGTTGGAAAGACAAGTTTGAGGATAATTTTAAATGGGAGGTTGGGAACGGGAGGGAGATAAGGTTATGGAAGGACAAATGGGCGGGAAATACAACTATCAAGGACAACTTTCCGAGGTTGTTCTCCATTTGTTCTAATAAGGAATCTTCCCTTTGGCAAGCATGGGAGAGGACAAAAAATCTATAGTGGTCTTGGAAGTTGGAATGGAGAAGGAACTTGTTTGAATGGAAAAAGAATCAGGAACAACAGTTGATGCATCTTTTGGGAGAGTAGAGGATAATGGTGGATAAGGAGGATTTTTGGGTTTGGAAAGATGGTGAGACAACAATTACACGGTCAAATCTGCATACAAAATTCTTAAACAAGATGCTCAAGCGAAAGAGAAGGATATGTTCGTGGGTTTTTGGAGGATAAAGGAACAACCATCATCTCATCTCACAACATGGAGGATTTTGGAAGAAAAATGGTGACTAAAGTGAATTTGGTGAGAAGGGGGTATGATTAGTAATATTTGTAGTATGTGTGGGGAGGAAGAGGAAACTACGTCTCATCTTTTTTGTACGTGTAGAGTTGCTTGGCTTGTGTGGTTTAAGTGCTTCGAGTGGACGGGGTTGGCATCGACAAATTATTGGGAGTCAAAACAACATTTTTTAAATTTCAAGATGGGTGGTGTCAATGAAAGGGTTAATCAGACCTGGGGTTGCGTGTGGATAACAGTTGTAGGAGAATTGTGGGAACATAGGAATAAGAGGATTTTCAATAGCGGAAGGATATATCATAATGAAATTTTCACTTTAGCGCAGTTGAAGGCTTGTTCTTAGGTAAAGTCTAAAACATGCGGGATATGTTTTTCCTATTCTGATTGGTGTATTGAGTCTCTAGTTTGCATGAAATCTGTAAAAAACTATAAGAAAGTCTAGTTGATGAGTAGAGGGGTTTTAATGGTTCAATTGTAATAGTTTATCTTATTGTTGCTTGGGTAAGGAGGTTGGAGGGAATGAGACTTAGGCTAATTTTTTGTATAAGGATTGAGGTATTCCTGAAATACTTCTTAGTTATTCATTATTTTTTGCTGATAAAAAAAAAAAGTTTACCACTTAGCCACCATCACTAAAAGCCTTTGTTTGCCACCATTTTTCTGGATAAGTTCCTCTTTATCTTGCTTATTATTTTTCCTGTTACAATATTTGATTTTCTACTCACTAAATCACTTGGATTCTATTCTATGCATGGTTTTTTTATCATCTTTTCATTTCTTTAGCAAGTGTGAAATCGAGGTCCTCCAGGAATAGTGTCCTCCATATGCTTTATTATTCATCATTCATATTTGTCACGTAGCAGACAATAACAATTCTATAAAGTCATTCCTCCTTTATTCATTTAGTGGTTTTATTATTATATCATGTGAAATTGATTCTATTGTCTTTTTTTCTTAATCTTTATGTGTAATTTTGTTATAAAAAAGGATCAATAATAAAATAAGATAAAATCATATAAAAAAACTCTATATAATGACTAAAGCCTCTACAGCATGCAACAACTAATTTCTTCAGAATATGTATTCTGCAAAATTACTCTCCTAAAATTAAGACTTAGTTACCATATATTTCAGCAAGATCAGCTCTTCCAGATTAATAAGCAAAGTACTTGTACTCAACCCTAAGAGAGGTTGGTTTTCTTCTTGACAAATGTAACTTTGGAGATTTGTGTCTTGCTTGGCCTTCAAAATATTTTTTGATCTACATCATTGTTGTAAACTCCCAAATTGTGATGCAGTTAAAGACAAATAACTTTCAGCCCATATACTAGTGTCCATATACTAGTGTCATTGTTATATTTTCTTGTCTTTTTTTTATGAGCAATGAATAAATTAAATTAAGAGGGATACTTCAGGTATTCCAACCTGTTTACAAAAATCAGTCCTCCATATGGTTTAGAACAAGATAACCATTAGATGGCTTATCTACATCATTACACACTCCAAAGAAGATTACCCTACACTACAACAACAGTTTGGCAGCACTTGCATCCAATTTGCTGCACACACCTGAGAGTAGAGCATGGACTGAACTATAGCCACAAAGGATAACATTCAAAGGGTGCACCAGCATCACAGAGAGCTTAACAAAATGTAACAACAATCAAACCAAGAACCTATGATGCATCACTTAACAACACCATGATGCACCATCAATCCTCCATCACCCAGCCCTTACCGTGGCACACTTCTCTCCATCTTTGCCATCACCTTGAAAGCTAGCATTGTGCTATCTTGTGAAACTCAAATCAAGCATTAGACCCTCCAGCATCAGTCCACATAACAACCACTACCTCTGCAGAATAAGTCATACCAAAAAGAGCCACTTGCACCCTATCTCAGCAAACTGTAACCAACATGTACCAAACGTTTCCCCTTAATAATTCCCAATGAGGCAGAATTATTTTAGATGTTGTCAGTTAAAGCCTTACACGTCTTTGCAAGGGCAACTATATGAAGTGGTAAATGATCAAACTGTCCCAGTGTAGTGTCCACGAATTCTGGAGGTCCTGGTGCAAGTGCAAACCACATCCTGCCTTACCATAGTCTTCCCCTGCATCCAGCACCTTACCCACTTCGTCCAACAAGAGCACCAGAGGCATAACAGATTTAGAACACTCCTTCCTGAACATGGAATAGACTCCACCATCGACTACAGGCCAACTCTTCACCATTCAGTCAACACAGAATTCACCCCTAGCTTATCTCTAAGCAATATTAGACCAAGAGCTGATCCAATTTTCCTTACAAAAGGCATAAACAAAAACCAGCAACCAAACTTTTAGTTGCTCCAAACTTGTAGATGATCCTGCATAAAACCAGCAATCACCCAATTCCAACAGATAAAGTCAGCAACCATCGGCTATAGCTTCACTCTAACTACCTTAATAACACAACAACCAAACTTATAATTGTTCCAAACTTGTATAAGATCCTGCATAAAACCAGCTAGCACCGAAACACCAACAGAAGAAACCAGCAACCACCTATTAAAGCTTCACTCTAACTGCCTAATATTTCACTAGGCCAGTTAAGTTTCCACTTGTTTTCACCTTTCAACAACTATTTTGGATTCACCAAGGGGAATATTAATAAAGAGAACACCCATATCACTTGATATAGATCATTACTTTGTTCTTTGCAGCCCTAGAAAAACTCCCCTGGATCTGCGCCTTGTGACTGTTAAGCTAAATTCAGTAACACTACTCCACTTTGCTTCAGACACAACCAAATATTGATCTCCATCTCAAACGGTGCAGAGTTGTTAGCAGAACAGATAACACAGTTTAAGTCAGATGGTCCAAACCTCCCCATAGCAGCACCATACCACCACACCAGAGAACTAGAGAATCATAACAGATGCAGGGGACATCAGCTACACATTGCACCTAAATCACAGCCTGCATCGTTGAGAAGTTTAACAAACATATGGTTCAAGAAGGTTTTCCATCAGGCCTCTCCTTTATCAGCTCCAACCATCTCCCTTAAAAGTATCAATAACATGTTATCCAATGTTATTTCTCCCAGCAGCAGCAACAATACGCAACATCAGAGCACAAAGGTTCTGTCACCAGGCATTTATACCTTGCTGCAGCTGCCTAAGATCCCAACAAGCATTAGAATTACTTCCTTCCCTTCATTAACTTTATGGCCAAAAGTAGTCCAGTGCCCCTCCCAAGATCCAGGATTTTTACTCTCCCTCTCTGTTCACTCTTGGCAACCTGATCTCGGTTCCCTCACCTCGTTATTCAGGTTCTCTAATCAAACCACAACCTCTCCATATACAGGTTCGCACTCAGCTACCTTATGCTATATATACAAGTGGTCGGATTAAGCATCCAATCCGCAAAAGAGTAATTGAGGGAGGACTCCCTATACTTCATCCACAACCACGACTTAAGTTGCGCCATCTACAAAATCTCTTCAGCATCAACTACTCCTTGCTTGAACAAAATAGAATTTCTCTGATCCCAAATACACCTTACAATAGCATCCCACACACCTTTCAGGACCAGATTTTGCTTACTGCTGGCTTGTGCTATATGAAAACTCACAAAATGGTCTCTTATGTCATTGTGTTGGACAAACAAGAATCCTAACCATTTGAGGCATAAAGACCAAACCTGTTAAGCATATTTGCACTATATAAATAGGTGATGACATGATTCCTCCTTATCTTGACAGAGCACACACACTATTGAGTTCATCTGAACTCCTTTTCTACTTAGACTCACCCTTGTTGGGATTCTATTTAAGAATGGCCTCCAAGCTGTCATCAACATATTGGGAAATGCTTTAGCTTTCCAAAGGTACTCAAAGGCATAATGGTGCGTAGCTCCGGGTCGCTTTGCTAGGTGATTATATGCTATGTTGACGGAATACTTATCCAGTTCCTCCTCCCCCCACACTCGAATATCACTTATGTTTTTATTTACATTAGCCCTCAATATGTAGTCCAACAAGTTTTCTTCCAACTCGGTTTCCCACTCAAATCTATCTCGTCTCCATTCTAACCTCCACCTCCAGTATGTGCCTTCCCACTCCCCTACATCTTCAACCTTTTGCACTTGATTTACCGACAAGGAGAACAGTCTATGGAACAAAGATTTGAGGCTTGAGTCCCCAATCCGCACGTCCTCCCAGAATCTAACCTTATCTCCCCTACCTAGTTTCCACCGTACTTCTTCTTGAAACCACCCATCACCACCTCCCTCCATACACATCTTGACTATGTCTCTCCACCACCACGATTGATACTTCACTGGTAGATGGAGGCCTTCTAGCTCCACTCCATACTTTGATTCCAGCACATCCTTCCACTTCCCTCTCTCTTGAGACATAAACCGCCATCTCCATTTGGCCAAGATAGCAAAGTTGAACTTTCTGATGTCTTTGAGCCCCAAACCACCTTCCTCTTTCGGTTTACATAAGTTTTCCCAGCTCACCCATGATATTGGTATTTTCTCCTTACCCCATCCCCACAGGAATCTCCTTTGAATACTTATGATACTTTTGTAAACTGACTCCGACGCTTTGAAAACTGATAGATAAAAGAGAGGAATTGCAGTGAAAACTGACTTAATTACACATATCTTTCCTGCCATTGATAAGAACCGTCCCTTCCACACACTTAGCCTTGTCTTTAGTTTGTTTACCACAGGTTCCCAGAATGACTTCTTCCTTGAATTTCCTCCCACTTCTAGACCCAGGTATTTGAAAGGTGTTCCCATCTGGTTACAATTCAAACCCTTAGAGTAGCATAGAAGATTGTTACTCTGAACATTAATACCCGCTAGCTTTGATTTGTGAAAGTTAATCTTTAGACCTGAAGCTAGTTCAAAGCCCCTTAAGATGGACTTCATTGTGACCATTTTGCTCCATGACTCCTCATAAAAGAAAAGAGTGTCATCCGCAAACTGAAGAAAAGATACCTCTACCTCCTTGCTTCCTACCTTAATCCCAGATAGGAGGTTAGCTTTTACTGATTGTCGTACAAGGCCTGCAAGGCCTTCTGCGAATAGAAATATGGTGCATTGTCTTTCTTTGCTCTTTTGAACATGCATTATTCCTCTTGTTCTGCATCTTTTCTTTGCACCAATCCTATACCCCCTTTTTCCTGACCAAAATAGAGTAATGGCTAGCAGTATGTGGTTGCTGCCAATATTCTAATTCAACAAACAACACTACCTCTATATCAACATCCCATTATTTAGAATTGTGACAGATTATGTACTTGTTGGCTTTGATTAAATAATTCTAACAAGGGGCCTTTATAAAGAAAAGGAACAAAAAGTAATTTAATATTAGAACCTATAGAGACCCTACTATGTGGCTGAAGAACTTGGCAGGATGTAATTATGTCTGCTGTTATTGGAGGTTGAGATAGGCAGCAATAGCCATCAAGCTCAGGGTGTGGAGGTTGCTGCAAGTCTCTCTTAAAGTTAGTAGTCAAGCTGGTGGGAGGATTTAGTGGTGTTATGGTGGGTGTGTAACTGCTAGCAGCCCAGCACAATAATAGTAGTAGAATGGGGGCTGGTGTAGGTTGTTTTATGAACTAGCCTTATTCCTTCCTGTTTTGGGGTGCCTCTTGGAAGTCCTAAAACATGGTTTGGGTTGTGTAAAGGGTTGGGATACCCCTCTTGTATCCCCTTAATTTAATTTAATTCTTTGTTGATAAAAAAAAATAGAGACACTACTATGAGTATTTGAACTAGATTCATATCTAAAATAGTTTTATATTTTAGACCATTTGTAAACATATTTTCGCGCACAAGCACAAGTTTGGGTAGGAGAAAACAAATTTTTTTTAATTCAGGTTTGTAATCCATACCCACCCTATTTTTTTTTTACTAAAGATTTCATCCTCATCACATATTACAGTTCTAAAATTAAATTTATTTATGTGATTCCAAATTTTTAACATCACTGCAACTGACATAGATTTCCATTGTTTATTGTTTAATCTTGGACAGATTAAGTGGTAAAACTTTCTAAAGACAGAGTTATGCATAATTTCTATCCCTGAAACAATTCCAAACTTTAGTAGCTATATTACATTCAAAAAAATAAATGTTGAGTATTCTTTGCCTGAAGTGATAATGGATTTGTGTTCATTACCACTCCTTTTTTTTTGCAGAGCTTAGTGTGAATTCTATTCAATCCTACTGTCCATAAAAGTTCTTTTCAATTTGGGAAAACACATGTTTTCCACATTACACTTAAAAATTTCTCATTATCACTTGCACTGCTATTGTGCAGAATTCCGTATGCAGACTTAATTTATTTTTCTGATTTTTCCCCTTTCCACTACCACCTATCTTTTCTATTTCTATGTGGCTTAATATTTTTTAAATTTATTTTTATTCCACATCCAATTATTTTTATTCCAAATTCCACCCTGGGCTACACTTACTTCAGTTTCGTTTCGAATTCATAAATAACCATGGCTACTTTTCAACCATTGTTATCCTATCATTCCACGTATCAGTCCAGAACCTGATTTCCTCACTTTTTTCTAAGCATCAATTTATATTGTTTTCAAACTAGTTTTGACCATAAGTATCACTACACACATTCTAGAGATCCATCTACTAAGTGTAGATTCTGAAGGTGAAGGATTTATAATGCAATGTTCACTCCCTAAACAATAAGTGCTCTAAACATCAGATATAAAATATTATCTAAGGAAGACTATACACATTTAGAATATAAATTCTCTTTGTAAGCTTTGTTTCGCATAAAATGTTGTGTCTTCTTCAACTTCAAGGCCTGAGTGTATGAAATATATCATCCGGAAGGTATTGATTCAATTCCATTTTATGTTTACACCTACACTTAGAAGGCAGTAAATAGGGGTTACATAATAAAAAAACAAAGACATCATATAGTAAAAATGGTTTGCATATAGTAAAAGTTTGCATATATCAAAAACAGGGGTACAACTAGAATGAACAGGGGTACATATAGTAAATAAAGTTTCCATATCTTTCAAAATGGGTACATTTAGGCAAAACACGGCTGCGTATATAGAAATATGGGTACAAAAAGTAAAACAGTTTGCATATATAAAAAGCGGGTAGAGGAAGAAAAACAGTTTGCATATATGACTAACAAGGGTGCAAATAGTAAAAATAATTTGCATATATGTGAAACAGGGATATATATAGTAAAACAATGTGCATATATAACCAATAGTAAGAACAATGTACAAACATAATAAAAAAGGGTACAGATAGAAAAACCTGATTGCATATCAAAACAAGGGTGCATGTATTAGAAACAGGGGTTCATATAGTAGTTTATATTTTGTAATATTTATTTTACTCATTAATTTATATTATGCATTACAATTTATGAAAAAAAACACCAATTTTAATATATTTGAATTCATATTTCTTATCATGTTTTACAGTAAAAAAAAAGTTAATTATTTAAATTCAATTCATTACGTCATTATATAAAGTATGTCACACAAAAATAGAACCAAAAAAAAAACTAAAACCTAGAAAATATTAATTTTCAAATTATTAATTTTGAAGCAAATAGTAAAAAATAAATGGCCTTGTTTGAAATATTCATTCTTGTCAAACTTCCCCTTCTTAATTAATTATGTATGCATCCTTCTTATGTGTTTCATCTCATCACCCATTTACAATATCAATGTTTTCTAATAAAAAACACTAAAATCTCAATCTTTTTAAGTCCTTATGAAAATATTTTTCATTTTTCATGAAGTTTATTTTATGGGAAACAACACTGATTTTAGAAAGAAAAACCAAACAAATTATACACAACAGTCATAAAATAATTAAATATGTACCTATACAAAAAACGAAAATATGTGGTTAGTATTCAAAATCAGGGTATGCAATTGAAATCACTTACTGAACCGTCATGAGAGGTTGTGTCCGAGTGTTGAAGAGAGGTAACTATGCAAGATAGAGAACTTAGTAAAGAGAAGATATTTTAGGTTGAAGAGAGGTAAATATGAAAGGAATTTGTTTAGCATTTGTAGGAACACAATGTTCACAAATACTATCTCAATATAATGTGGTGGTTGTATATAATAAACTACCAAAGCAAATTTGTACCCAGCTATAACACCACAAGTTGTACCAAAGTTTCACTACCATTCACGTGTGAGAATCTTTGCATCAAGCCTCTCATCTAAGGCTACCAAATTTTTTCCTAGTTCATGCAGTTGATTCATTGCCTTGAATTAGTGTTGAAGAATGAGTAAATACAACAATTGAATCCAATTCCATGGAAACAAACACATAGGTTCAACTTCACGTGAACATTGAGATATAGAAATTAGGGAAGAAACATTCTAAGGATTAGAGAAGTCGTGTGTAAGCATCACAACTTTTGTGTTATGAAATCGTGTGACCACCTCACGAATTTAGTCTAGCCAAGTGGTGTGAATACCTAATCACTTCATTGTTATGAATTCGTTGATCAGTTCACGACTTTGCCTTTATAATGTTTAATTGGTTTTAAATACGTTTAAGGTTTTATAAAATTTATGTTACGAGAATGTAATTTGTGGGAGTTCTTGTATTTTGATGACCTTAAAATGTATTTCCAAAGTTACAAAATTGAAATACAAGTTGTTGTAATTTGAAATTTGAATAAAATTAAAGTTTGTTATTGTATTATTTATATTAAATATTATGTTTAGGAACCTTACACCTTAATCCTGCATGAATGAGATCCATAGTTATGGTCAATGGTTGTCATCAATTTATTGAATGAATTTTCAATTCAAGACATTTCTGCTAATATGTTAGTCACATACTAATCTGTTACTCATACCTAATTGTATCAACAATTGTACTCAATCAACTAATACTACTCATTGCTCAACTTTTAAATGTTATATTACAAAACACAAATTGCATTCTCACCACACGTCTGAAGGAGTTCAAGATCATCCATTTTTTTTTTGAGTTCATACAAGAGTCATTGACATAGTTCAACACCAAATCGCATAGGTAAATTTGTTTTCAGGTATGAAGTTATGATATAAGCTAACCATATATGTCATTGTCATAACAATTTGGTCAGGACAAATCCTAGTTTAATTGCAAAGATAAAAAAGTCATTATGATAATTCTATTACATACAAAAAGTATGTATTAAAAAAAAACACTATTGCAATAGAATTCGAGGATTGGGATGACTCATAATCACCTACCCAAATGGCAGCATGTTGTACAAAACTCTTATGTGAACAATTGTTGCAATTGTATAAGAAGAAAGAAAAGAATATGGTTCTTTCAACTGTTGCATGTATATGACACACCCCAACCTAATCCATGCCTCATCAGTGACAGAGGATCTTTTTAAGATTGGTTGGGAAGCGAATGGGCTGTAACCAGTGTTTTGCCTTCACCACATTACATTGAATGATTTATAATTTGATTTATGAACTTGTACTAGGTTATGAAATGAAACAACTCACTCTTCAGGCCATGTTATCCCGTATGAGAGCTAAATTCCAGCATTCCACTTCATGGATAAATCATATAGCACTAAAAAAGTGGACTTGGACTTATGATGGCGGGAAAATATACGAGCATTAGGCAATTATTCTTGTCGCATGCATGAATTCAATTTTGAAGGGAGAATGATCCTTTTTTTTTATCAGCAATGAATAAAATAATTAAGGGACACTTCAGGGGGTGTCCCAACCCTTATACAAAAACATCTACAAAGATACCAAGCAGAAAGATAAATACAAGCACAGAGGCCTAGATCTTTGTCACTTGCTTTTTCAAAACCAAAGAGACTAAACTTAGTCTCACAGAAAGCATATTACAGCAGGTTGTTTTATATGAAAAGACAAAGCTTTAAACCCAAGAAAACCAATCAACATAGGCAAAAGTGCTTCAGATCTGCATAATTTTCAGGTTATGCAGCATAGAAAGCTATTGCCTGCCATGACACTTGTTTCTCCAACAACTCCATTAACCTTCATCAATGACCCACCGAGCCTACAATTGGTATAATCTTCAAATCCCTAACCCAACCAGGGCAACAAGAACCAACAAATTCCATGAATCATACTTCAGCACTTCCAGACTTGTTCCCTAGCAAAATTGAGTCGTGTTGTTGTTTTTAGTTGGTTCTTATTAGAAGCGCCTTCCCTTTATCACAGTAGCAATATTTGTTTTGACTAGAGTTAGCAATTGGAATGCAACCAAAGCTTATTCTTACTAAGGCATTTTTCTGGCCCCTATCTTCTTATACAGTTCCTACATCTCCAGGTTTCTTCCAAGAGACAACCAAATGGCTCTATAATTTTACATATATGCTCTCTCAATTTAGAGCTGAAACCGAGTTAGTCCAATAACTTCCTTATCAATTTGTATTGTTGTTAAAATGACGTTTGAAAGAAACAAATTAATGATTTATTGAACAAGGGACAAAGGTCATGTGTTCCAAAAAAAAAATTTAATCATTTACATAATAAATTCAACCAATTACATCATCTTAATGAAAAAACAAGGTAATAAGTCAAACAGGTGGGCACAAAAAGATTTCGACAATTGTTATTCTCTAAGTCAAAACATCTGAGTATGGCAATTGTACTTATTCCAAGAAGCGATAAAGACAAGACAATTATGCATTCTGTAGTTATTTTTATTAAGCGTTAACAAAAATGGTTTTCATAAATAAAAATATAGAAAAATAGTTAAATTTTGTATAATTTGGATTTTATAAATAGCAGTATAGAATGATTCCGTAACGAGCATTAAACTGTTAATAACAAGGAAAATGATAGGTTGACAACTTTTGGAGTTGTATACAACCTTTGATGTGATAGGTTTAGAAATAAATATATATAGTAAAGGGTAAATTTGTAATTAAATGATATAAAAAAGTATTAAAATAATAGTATTGGAAGTTGTAATGTGGTTGTATAAAAAATTGGGGTTGTCCATATATCATTGCCCTAATAACAATGACTATGTTGCAATTTATTTTCAACTACAATGACGTTTTTCGGAAGAAGGAGAAATTGGTTCAATGGGTTGTAGTGTAGGGTTATAGGGAAACCCGAAAGCAAAAGAAGTTAAGATAGAATTTGTTAAAACTAAAGTTAAAAGTTTAATGCGTCAAAATTTGTCGAAATAAATAATCTGTTAGATATTTTGTTTTTTTTTTTGTAACTGCACTTAACTGCAATTTTTATTTGTTTTTTCTATTTTAATTGTTGAATAAATATTTCTAAGTAACTGTTCTTAAACTTTAGGTAAAAACATTTAAGAGTTAGTTCCTGCAAGCATTATAAATGTAATTGTTAGCAAAGATAATGGATATCTTGCTCTATTTTATTTCACTTAATATATTTTTCTATTTCAGTATTTTATTCCTTTTATTTTGTTGTCTACCTTTTATTCATCAACACCAACAATTGGTACCAGAGTTTTCTTCTTGAGGGATCTGTGAGGACACTAGAGTGCATCAATGGAAAGCGAGTCAAGTTTTCCAGTAATGGCACCACCAGTCTTCATGAAAAAAACTATCTGATGTGGGCAGTTTGTATGGAGACCTACCTAGAAGCATTGGATCTATGGGAAGCTATAGAAGAAGACTATAAAAAAATTCAGCCCCTTCCAGCAAACCCTATTGAGGCCCGAATGAAATCACAAAAGGAGAAGAAGACAAAAAAAATCAAAGGCAAAAGCATGCCTATTTGCATGAGTATCTTCCTGAAAGGCAAATTAAGAGTATGTAAGTGTTGAACCTCATTAGAGAAAGGGTTCTAGACATTGCAAACAGAGTAAGATTGCTTTTGTTTGATAAAGACTCCCACATTGTTGAAAAAATGTTGGTCACTGTTCCTGAAAGATTTGAGACTACCATAACTACCTTGGAAAACATCAAGGATCTGTCCAGAATAACCTTGGCAGAGTTATTAAATTCTTTACAAGCACAAAAGCAAAGAAGGGCTATGAGGGAATCCGTTACTGTTGAGGAAGCTTTACCAGCCAAACATGAAGGTGGTTGGAGAAACAAAGGTAGCAAGAACAAGCAGAACCAACAAAAAAATGGAGAAGTTTTTGCACAAAATAACAACAAGATCCAAAGAGAAAGTTCCAAGAGAAATTATCCCCCTTGTAAGCATTGCAACAAGTTGGGTCATCCACCGTTTAAGTGTCGTTTAAGTGCTGGAGAAGACCTGATGCTAAGTGCAGCAAGTGCAATCAACTTGGGCATGAAGCAGTCATTTGTAGAAACCAAAGTGAGCAACAAGATGTAGATGCTCAAATTGTAAATGAGGAGGAGGATGAACTTTTTGTTACAACTTGTTTCTCCAGGAATATAAGTGCTTCTTGGCTAATTGGTAGTGGATGCACAAATCGTACAACTTATAAGAACTTTTCAAGGGGTTGAAGCCTTCAAAAATTTCAAAGGTCAAGATAGGCCATGGGGGTCACATTCCAGTAAAAGGAATAGGAACCATTGTTGCAGCAACACATTCAGGTACTGAAACCATTACTGATGTGTTATATGTACTTAACATAAACCAAAAAGAATTTAAGGTGTTTTTTTTAAGATAATTATTGTTTGATAAAGGATGTAACAAGACAAGATTTGTTCAAGGTAAAAATGAGAGGCAAAAGTTTTTCAATAGATCTATTTCCAAAAGAAGAGACAATATTTTCACTTAATATATTTTTATATTTTAATATTTTATTCCTTTTATTTTGCTCTCTACCTTTTTATTCCTCAAAACCAACATAATCAAAATGGTTCTAATTGATTAAAAGTTACTCTAACTTTCCTTATGCAAAGTTATCAGGAACCAAATAACACAAGCATATGGTATTTATGGTTTCAAGGCAATATATTCCTTTTTTCAAATCCATTGCTCTACAAGAATTACAGCTAATAATTTCTATCTGCCAAGTAAATCAAGCGACACTGTGTTATGAAAAAAATGAAGATTTACAAGGAATATTATTGAGGGAAACATAACTAACAGATGATCATCAAGGATGTTAGATGAAAGAAATGCAGCATATATGTGCCGTAGAATGTTTGGAAATAGATTTTGCAAGAGGAATTGTTACTAATAAATTTATCCTGTCCAACGAAGAGTTGTTAATCCAACATCTTTACAAGGGTCTGCACTGTCATCAGACCAAGATCAATGAATCTAAAACTGTGATATTGTTTTGTAAGCAGCACGTGAGACGAATCCTGAAAACAGATGTGCTAAACAATGATGCTTTCTTCAACTCCTCAGCACTGAAATGTACAGTTAGAGAGAGATTGCTAACTACAGTTTGAGTCAACATTAGACCTTTCCATCTGATGTAGGAAGACCATCACTTTCCGCGGTCGAGGAAGAAGAAGGGGTGACAGAATTTGTGCCTTTGGAGGGAGAAGAGGAAGGAGAAGGTAGCTTCTTTGGCAACATCTGTTCCCAGTATTCCTTTGGTAATCTTGATCCTTCTGAGAGAATAACAAAAGCAAGAAGAGTCAAAAGCAAGCACTGGTGCCTCCAAGACCCTTTCATGATTGTGTGCAGTGTTACTCTTACTGAGAAATGCAATGAGCCCTCCCCTTTGGCTCTGAAAATAGCAGCTTTAGAGATCTGGTAGCAGACATGTTCAGTAATGTAGGGAGCTCGCCAACTTGTTTGTTTGGGAAAGGGTGTGTGAATGGCAGACAGGTAGGTTTTTGATAATCCAAAGTGGTTAAGCAGGCCATGCTGTTGATCTCATTGTCCAATACAATAATAGAATCCTACTGTGCATGTGTGTGGAATATGAACAAATGTAAAATATTCACTTCTCTTTACGAGTTGGATACTAATATTTAATTCATTATGCTTCTTTTACCACATATTTGTTGTTGTCAGAGTCGTTCGAAGTTTAACTGGCACTTGTTGCATGTGTACAAGAGTTTTTCACTAACTTTGTATTTATTCATTATGTATAGGGATTTGTTTTCCATTGATAGATGATCATATCTGCTTCTGGATCTCAAAATTAATTTTAAACCTTATTTTGTGTTTAGTGAATAATTTGTTATATAGCACAGGAATAATAGAGGCTTTATGAAACCAAAACTGCGGTTGTTACCATGAAAATTTCTTGTAGGACATTAAATTATAGATACAATAATGAACAATGATGCAGTGATGCTGGGTTACTTTAAAAACACATATTTGTTATTAATTAAAGTTTCATCATGGAATAGGTTAGCTAGGCCAAAGTCTGTGTCTAGTATTATTATTTACAAAATTCAATCATGCAAACATGAGGGGAATGATCTTTCTTCTGCAGCTTCTTATAGCTCAAAAGCTAAAAGTCTCAAGTTCACTAAGAAAAGCATTTGATTGAGTCCACCAAAAGTCCACCCAAATGTAAAGCATCTTTATATTTTGTATCTTGTTTACCCAACAAAGGAGTGAATTAAGTATAAGAAAGATACTGAGACATCCATGGTGTCAGTTAAAAGTGGATATTCTTTAAGATTTCAGTGCAAGGTACCCCTTGATCTGTTTGAAGGGTGCATGTATATCAGGGATATACATTTCATGAACAAAACTATCCCACTAAAACTATATATATGATACTAATTTCTATTATAGAAAAAAAATTATTAAATAAAAATAATTTTAAAGATAAAAAATATTTAATTATTATATTAATTAGATATTATTTTATAGATTAAAAAGTTATTAATATTTAATATATTTTCTACTAATAATATAATTTTATACACTATTTTTTAAATTGGTATATATTAGGTAGTTTTAATTATTTATTATTTTATATTCTAAAATTAATGGTTAAAATCTTACCAATTAAAAACTTGATTTATCAATTTTTATTAATAATTAAAATTATTTTAAATATTAATAATTATTTAGTTTATAAAATAATATCTAATTTAATCAATATATTAATTATTTATTTTTTATTTTTAAAATTAATTTTTATTTAATAATTTTATGGTCATGATGAAGTGCATGTCTTGAAATTCATTTCAAAATAGAAAAATTTGAAAATGAAAACTTGACCTTCATAAATGATTGTTAAATTTGATGGAAACAAGGAAAATAGTTTGAATATTATTCAAGTACTATTTTTAAACCTTGCAAAGTTTATGAAGCGAATGTAACAACTTTGTTGTATAGAAAACGATGATTGAAAGATTGTCGGGTTAAAGCCTCAGTAATAATTAGTTGCGCAGTTGGAAGGGTCACATTCTTTCTCAAACTGTTTTTTTGTCTCCCGCACAACCACCGTCACTTATTAAGTCTCTCTTACATTTTAAACTCTTAGCAATGGATTTGGACTTGAGTACGAGCTCACATTTTAAATTTAGTCTTCTTCCTTTTGGAATGAGATCAATAAAAATCTCCTCCGTAACCAAAGTTTTAAATTGCAGTTGCTTTCAAATAGTAGATATTGTGAAAAATTAAAGAAAGAAAGCAATTTTGTGAAACTTCTAAATTAAATTTTAATATTATTATTACAAAGTGGAGTTTAAGTCTAATTCAACTCCATTTAAAGTCCATTTCGTAATATGATATCAAAGTCATTTAAAACTCTATTCTAGCGAATGTTTGTCGGACTTATCAGGTCACCCACTATCGGACCGTTATCGGACCACTCATAATATGTTATCTCACGCACGAGCTATCATGTTCGGCGTGAGGGGTGTGTGTTGAAGATCTCACATCAACTAAAGATTAGAGTATTTCATTGTATATAAGTAAGTGCAAACCTCATCACATGAGTCGGTTTTATGGGGTTGAGTTAGGTTTAAAGTTCACTTATAATATTGTATCAGAGTCATTTAAAATTTATCATATCGAGTGGTTGTTGGACCTATCGAACCACCAGTAATAATTATCGTAGTTGGGGACCATAATTTCAAATTAGTAGATAGTTTATGCACCAAAAATCTCGTATTGTTTAGTAAGAATTACAAAGTTTATAAACTTTTACAATAATATTCTAAAATGTTATACAAACAATGACTTTTATCATAAGATAGAAGTGAAATAAATAAAGATTTTTACATAGATAGAAATTAAACTCATTTAAAATCTCTTTGTGTTTGAATCTGTGACATATATAGCTGTCTCGCGACACCAACAATATTATCTCAGAGGAAGATACATTCTACCTTCATATCATATTTCCATATCCACTGACAGACACCTTGTTGTGAAGGTGTATAGACATTGTTGGGCACAATATTACATTCGAGGACCACAGAAGCAAAAGAAAAGAAGAAAATCCATCACATCATCGAAACAAAGGTTGGAATCCTAAGTTTTCTGAGACAGGAAAGCCTTATATTCAGTGACAGGAACATAAGCAAAGTTTTGAACATGTATTGCATGGTAGATAAACCAACATCAAAATATATCCAATAGCTAGAGTACCAACAATGGAAAACCTTTTAATTTCTAATGAGCTTCGTGTCGGGAGAAAAGTGAATCTGCTCTCAGTACCAGCCATCACTTTACACCACTTCAATAACCTGTCCAAGGGGATATACACTTTCTTCTGTTGGAGCAGAATCGGGGATGGTATTTTCTCTTGGCCAACTCAATACTATTCTACATATAAATTTCTTCAAAATGCCTATGAAATAGAATTAACATCTATTTAAGTTAAAATTTAGTTTTGGAGAAATTAATGTAAATAAGACTTCTATAAATCAATTTCATAAGTTAATTTAAATTATTTTATAATACTACAAGAAATAAGAAAAATAGTGTAGGTCTTTGACAGACCCAAACAGAAAAAAATCCACGCAAAATTGTTTTTAGTGTAGGTTCAACGTCAAATATAAAATGGAAGCTAATACTTTTGATGCTAACACTATAACGTGTGATTGAGTGGTTGACATAATTTGAGTGAGCTAAATCAACGCAAAAATGAAGCAACTTGAGTGGGCTAAAACTACACAATGTGGAAGCAATTTGTATGGGCTAAAATTAGACAATGTGAAAGCATTTTGAATGGGTTAAACCTACGCAACGTGAACGCATTTTGGCTAAACCTACACAATGTGGACACATGTTACATTCTTCTGCTAACATTAGGACAGCCACAACGTTTTTTAAATTAATTTAGTGTGGGTGTAGTCTTCACTTTTTGGACACTAATTAAATTAAATTAAACTCATGAATGGGTTTAGCGGACACAAATTTGAAATAATTTAAAATATTAGTGTGGGTTAGGCCCATGCAAATTGTTAAATAAAAAAATATATTTAAAAGTCAAATTTGAAATTTTAAAAAAGAATTAATACCATATTAAATTTGAATCTAAATCCAATTTATAAGAATGTAATATCTATAATTGATTGTAATAAAGAAATAAATCTATAAACAACACTAAAATTAAAAAAAAAAAAACAAAAAAAACACAAATTTCCACACATATTGAAATTGAATTATAACATGTGGTCACTAATTGAAATCCAAATCAGAATGAATTAAGCATGATAACACGAAATGTCCTATAATTAAAATCCAAAGCATAACAAAAAAACATATTTGAAAGTTGCATAACACCTGATGTTTATCAAAAAAATTCAAAATAACAAAATGTAATGTATAAGTGTTCATAAAGATAATATGAAGAAAAAAAATTTAAACATAGATGCATAGATGATGAACTTAAGGCATTGATCGATCATCATTGTTCAGCATAGTACGGGTGGACTTGACTCGTGCCAGTTGATGAGTCAGGTTGTTGTTTCATCGTGGCTAATTTTTGCTCTAACATCTGTATTCTATCCATCAACATAGCTACATTTTGATTTGTTTGATTACCTATTTGATTTGCTTCCATGACCTTTCAACGGAGGTGTTCATTCTCTGTTATGTAGTCAATGGAATAAGGTAATATTTTAGGTTGAGTCATTGATGACACGCCATGCCAAATGTTAGCAGACAAGTCTGTAGTGCCATAACATCAACCTCTACTTTTACCTCCAACAACATCCTTCCAGCATTGAAGCTTTGTTGAGAATGCTTTAAATCTATTATACTTATTTTGATTTTAATTGTGAAGATCTAAAAGCAAGTTTCTTTGAGTCTTTTTTTTAAGTACTTTTCTTGTTTGTCTTCTCAAAGTTTTGTCATTATCTTATTTCCAATTCGGTTTAACTTTCTTGCTTTTAAGCTTTTCTTGCTTGTCCTTCAAACTTTCTTAAGTTTTGTTGTGGGAATCTTTGATGAGAAATTGTAAGAGCTTTGTCATCTTACACTTAAAGTGCTTGCTACCAAGTGTAGACCTTTGTGTTTAGAGAGAAAATATTTCTTAAGTGCATTACTTATTTCCCTCCTTTCTACACAACCGAGTGATACAAGTGAGGAGAGGATATGATTGTTAATCTTTTTCACTAATTGATTGTTTCCTTTTTGTGCAAATTATGGATCATTTGTCTTCATGAGAATCTTCAAAGCCACAATCTCCTCAAAAAGATTTTCTTTTGGGAGAACTTGCAGAAACCAAGAGGACTTTGGCTCAAAAGTAAGAGGAGATGAGGCAATTGGTGGAAAGCTTACAAAGACTAGAAGTGGCTCAAGAGAGACAACCTAGAGGAAGGAGATGGGAACAAATAAGAGACTTTAGAAGCTACACACACTATGAGAGCCAAAAAGAAGACCAAGAGTGGAGAGTGCATCACTTTGAAGAAAGGCGCCATCAACACCCAACATCAAATTTCCCTTCTCTTAAATTGCCTAGTTTTAATGGGGAACGTGACCCCAATGTGTATTTAGAATGGGAAGCTAAAGTAGAACAAATTTTCAATGTGTATGAGGTCCAAGAGGACTAAAAGGTTAAGTTAGCTTCCCTAGAATTTTTTAGATTATGCCATGTAGTAGTGGCATCAAACTGTAAGGGAAATTGGTTTGAACAAGAGGCTAACCGCGGTTTCTTGGCATGATTTAAAGGAATACATGCACGCACGGTTTATTCCTCCTCATTATAGGAAGGAACTCTTGTTGAAGCTCCAACGGCTTCAACATGGACCTAGGAGTGTAGATGAATATTACAAAGAATTAGAAACTACTTTGACCAATATTGACATGCATGATAGTGCAAAGTCAAAGATAGCTAGGTTTGTGAGTGGTTTAAAGAGAGAAATCCAAGATATTGTAGAATTATATGAGTACTCTTCCTTGGAAAAATTGGTTCACCTAGCCATCAAGGTAGAACACAACTTTTGAAGAAAACCAATTTCAAAAATACTCATAATGATGACTTATACAAATCTTCATGGAAGGATAAAAACAAAATTTCTACAAAAACCTTTTCTTCCAATTTTTTCAAAAGAAACCACTTCTAACCATAGAGTTTCTAAACCTTCCAGCTCTACCCCTAAGTCACCCACCAAAACCTCAAACACAAAATGTTTTAAATGTCTAGGTTTTGGGCACATAGTTGCAAATTGTCCATCCAAAAGAACCATGATGGTAGGTTATGGTAAGTGACCATAGTTCCCAAGCCTCAAGGTCTAGTTCCCCTACCTCTTTAAGAAGCCAAAGTGAGGATGAATATGATTTGCCTTGTGAAGGTGATTTGTTAGTAGTAAGGCACATGCTTGGACACATTCAAAAGCCTTTTGATCAGAGTCAAAGGAAAAATATTTTTAATACAAGGTGCCTTATTAATAACAAATTATGTTCCTCAATTGTACATAGGGGTAGTTACACCAATGTGGCAAGTACAAGAGTGGTGGAAAAACTTAGATTACCCACCATCTTTCATGCAAAGCCCTACAAGATCCAATGGCTTAGTGAAGAGGGAGAAATAATTGTTAATAAACAAGTCCTCATAGCCTTCTAAATTGGAAATATAAAGATGAGGTCTTGTGTGATGTTGTGCCAATGGAAGCCACCCACATTCTATTAGGAAGGCTATGGCAATTTGATAGAAAAATTTTACATGATAGCCTTACTAATAAAATTTCTTTTACCTTCCAAGGGCATAAAATCATATTAAAATCTCTCTCTTTAAAGGAAGTAAATGAAGACCAAATAAAATGAAAAACAAAAGAGAAAGTGAAAAAGATAAAGAAAGAAAAGATAAACCAAGTCACAATATCTCACCTTAGAATGCAAAAACAATCATGTTGACCCGTGCTAGAACACAAACTACACCTCCAAGGTGTTCTTCTTCCTTGTCTTTTTCATTACCTAATAAATCTAAATACTTGACATATTGGACAAAGAAGTTTTGGGATGCAATTAAAACCTTCTAAAGGTTCTCGTATTCTAAGAGGATTATCTTCAAAAAGTCATTTCATCCCCAAACATTTTTTCCAAAAATGGCTTGTATCTAGAAATTACTCATATGAACTCCCAAAGTTTCATGAACATAAGTTTACTTCACATACCCCACCTTGCAAATATATGTGAACAAACTAACTATGTTATTTGTAGGAATTCTAAATTCGAGGTCGAATTCTCTCCAACTTGGGGGGCATGATACAATCCAGGTAGCCAAGAAGATGACCAAGGACTCAAGAGACAATTCACACTGTGAGCAGTCATCTTAACATCAAGTCATGGCCCTACCAAATATCAAACAGACTTTACTAGAAGAAGAACTTGGCATAAACCAGAACATCAATTGTTTTTTCTTATGTTCTTCTTAAAAGACAACAACAAGTTTGTAAATAATTTAGGCTCACTTTTGGGGTCCAAATAGAAAAATAGGCTAAAGTAGGTTCACATAGCATAAAAAGGAATGTACTTAGCGAAATGGGCTTGTACCAAGCTCACTTTTTCAAGACAAGACACCTAGAATTAGGGTTTTTAACCTACCTTCTAGAAGTTATGCCTAAAGGTGCAGTTTTTGTAGAACATGGAAGCTTTGATGATCCAAATCTATGATGAAGAGTTGATGCTTTGCTGCTTTTAGTTGGAGCTTAGTTCTAGGGTGTTTAGAATTCTTGTAAAGATCGTTCTTGTCCTATGCACAAAGCTAGATAAATCTGTTTTAAAAGAGAAAAATGTTTTCCTAACCAAAGAGAAAAACAACCGGTTAAATTCACGATATAATCGGTTGTTTTACACTTAGCTTGATTGAAGGTTTTCAAAATTGTTTTTGACTTGGGTGACTAACTATCATAACCAATTCAACCGGTTAAAACGACATTTCAACCGGTTGATTGTCACATTTCCTAATAGCTTTTCAAAAACTTGTTAAATCTATTTTCAATTGAATTAAAACTAGTTTGGCTCATGATTGACTGCCTAGAACAACTAGTTTTAAGAGCTATAAATATGGTTTCTCTTTAAATTCAAAAACATATAGAAAGTAAGATTGAAATCGTTTTTTTAGAAGAGATTCAAATCAAAGTTTTGCAAGATTGCTAAGTAGTTGTGCATTGGTTCAAGATCTGATCTTAGGAGCTCTGTGATTCCTGAATTACCAGGTGTAATCTGTTCTTTTCTGATTCTTGTAATTGTTCTTTTCTAAACTTGTAAAAGGTGTGTAAACCTGTAATGTCAGATGGTGTTCTGACTAAGGTTGTGTGAAAGGCAAAGAGGGTGAGTGCTCTTGTGGTTTCAAGATCAGCTCTTTGTGGCTTTGAGTGTGTGTAATATATGATTGATTACTAGTGAAAACCCAGTGGTTGTTCTGGGGAGTAGATGTAGCTCAAGGTTGAGTGAACCAGTATAAATTGGCTGTGTAATCTCTCTCTCTCTCTCTCTCTCTCACTCATTATAATTTTTTTGATTTGAATTTGTATTGTTGTTGCCATAAACAACCGGTTAAAACGAAGTTTCAACCGATTGATATTCTGCAAACAGTTTCAATTACCTTGTTTGATTGGCTTCTTTAATTACTTCTTCTGTGATTGTTGTTAAAACTTCATTCTTATCCAATCTTTTCGAAAATATTTTGACAGAAAATTCACCCCCCCCCCCCTCTTATTTAGGACATTAGTTCTAACAATGGTTGGTCAATAATAATCCATAGATCGTATTGGATTGTATGCATATAGTAGGGTGGTCAAAGAAGTGGCAAATATGTTATGTTATGGAGTTGACCAAAAATTCAATCGTGATGGAAACATGTTAAATGCGGAAGAACTTGTTGAGATGATGATTGACCAAGCATGGTTATGTTAACCATGTATTGATAAACCTTTAGTCGTGTCAGGTTTTGAAAATAAAATTATGTTCCACCTTGTATGGTATAGGGTCAACCTTAGGTCAGTTTAGAGATAACATGACATGCGAGAATCATTGTATGTATTCTTTCTTTCACAAATTAAAAAGGATAAGGGGTAATTTGAATTGGAATGTAAAATTATTTGAAAAATAAAGAAAAGTGAAGACTGGATCGTTTGTAGCTATCGTCTAATGGACCATCTAGTGACACTTGAAAACGTAAAAACTAAAATGTAAATAGCAATATATTAAAAACATGAAAGTAAATTGCATTGTAAACTAAAGAAAAGGAAATGAAAAAAAAAATTATTACAATTATTAGACTGTCTAGTCTGAATTGTTTGCTAGACTGTCTAACTATTGTTATGCAAAAAAATGGTTGTGTGAAAAGTAAAATGAATTTTGTAAAAATATCTATGTACATCTATTGAACGGTCTAGTCAACAATCGCTTATTATATCATCTAATGGTTTTACATAGAGAAAGCGATAAAGAAGCGAACGAGATCGTTAAAAATAAATTGCAAAAAAGTAAATGACAAAAACTTAAATTGTGAGAATTGTAAATGACTGAAATATGAAATATAAAGTTCAGGGAAAAAATTGCAATGAATGTAAATGGCAAGAAAAGTAAAGTGCAAATAATTAAAGCGCATAAATGTAAAACAAAGCATTATGGGAATGCAAATTGCAATTGAATTAAACTGAAATCGAAATGAACAAAACTTGTACCACACACCACTTTTCTCCTCTCTAGCTTGTAAATAAGCACCAATGGTCATTGTAATTCAGATTTGGAAAATATTGAATGAAGCTTCTACTAATCAGATTTCATTCTCTCTAAAATTCCTAATCTTTTCTTTGTTAAGGTTCCAAGAGAGCCTAGTCTAAGAGAACTTCAAGGAGTTGGCCAAACCTTTCCTTAAAAATATAGAGCATCTCCACAAATCTTTCATCCAATCACAAATCCAATTGGTTTAATCTCTTTTTCCTTTCTTTTTATTGCATAACCTCACTTCAATCACTCACAATCTTGGTTGAATTTTTATGCAAGAGTCAACTTGCATCATGTGGTAATCAGAGCAAAAGGATCCTCACTCACGATTCCAATTATTGCAATCCTAACACCTCTCAAGCTACATTAGGAGCATAGTATCTTGTAAGATATATGTGCATTTCATTTAGGAAATGTTAGAATTTGAGTTTTATTTAGGCTAAAGTACATGATAAACTATCTAAAACTATAAATAATCTTCTGTTTGTAATCACTTTTGAATTCTATGAGAATTGATATAGCTTTACCAATCTCATTCTCTCTTTAAAAGGTCACAAAAGAAGAACACCCCCCCTTCAGTTTCTTCCACAAGAAAACTTCCTTGTGGTTTGGAAGTCTAGCTTCTCTTAGAAGATTTCGAAGAAAAAAAAAATCCTCCAAGTTTATCTCATTTATGTTACAGTTCGTCCTCCCTCCTCCATGGATTTTCATACCTCTCATCTCCTCATACAAGGAACTTCATCATTTAGTATCAAGATTTTTCCTCTTCAAGAGAAAATTTCTAGTTCTTGAATTTCCTTGTCACATTTATTCCTTACTTGTTATCAAGTATTCTTTAGTTGTGTTCTTATTTTTGTGCTATTTTAATTGGTTCAATACATTTGTTCGTCCTTAAACCAATTTTGATAAAACCACCTTCTCCACTAAACAACAAAAAACAAAGAAAATCCTTAAAACTTCACAAGTATCTTAAGAGCCTCGGTTTACTCTCTTCCAAGGAAAGTTCCCTGGTGAAAACTAAGAGAATATTACTCTCATGTGTGACCTTAAGAACAAGAAGACAATCAATTTAGCAAAGTTAATTCTCATTCAATCAAAGTGTTATACATGGACCAAGTGGTCTTATTTATGGATGTGTAGCCCCTTGGCACTTTATGACACACAAAATATGGAAAAAAGTTAGAAATGTCACACACGAGTCCCTAAAGCTAAAGCCTCATTTTGGCCTATATTAGGCTTATTCTATTTAATGTGGGACTTCATGCTTCATGTGTCTCTTCTCCTTTGGCATGGATGAAATTGACCATGTTCCCTAGGGTTTTTTTGTTGACTTTTCAAGCCTATATTGAGGCCCAACTAAGGCCCAAAAGAGACCCACTTATGTCTCTACAAAATCCGAAAAGAAATACAAGAGAAAATACACCTATACAAATTGTACAAGACTAAGAAGAAAATCCTAATGTTTCTACTCTTCAAACATAGAGTTCTCTTCCTTGATATTTCATATTCTTTTATCCCTTTAACAAATGATTTTGTAGCTGGATGGTATCTATCAAATTCTTATGTTGTTTTAGGATTCTATACATAAATGTGTTAAATTTTTATTGCTTTTATTGTTAGGTTTTCAGTAAAGAGTCTAGGATTAGTTATGTTTGATTTTTTAAATCTTCAATGTTTTATCTATAGCCATGTTTAGTTCTTTTATATATTCAACATTTCTTTAGTTGTTCTATAATTGTTGTTCATATTTTCCTTAAGGTTGTGTTTGTTTCCTACGAGTGATTGTTGCGAGCGAAGAATATTGAAGATTTCACAAATTTCAATGAATAAAAAATTACTTAAAAACAGAAAACGAGGCAAAAAAATTTGAACAACTTTTCTTTTTATACATGCAAAGATTAGCGAAGATTTGCAAAGAAACTCAGTCATATATAATAAAATATATATTTATAAGATTATGAATGTATATTTTATTATATATATATATATATATATATATATACACGTTTATAGTTTTATATTATTAATATTTATATTATAATAAAATAAATATAATTAACTGTATAATATAACATAAAAAATTATTATTATTATTATTATTAAGATAATATAAAATATTAATAAATATATAAAATAAATAATTATAATAAATAATTATATAATAACTAAATAATTATATCTATCAACTCAAAATATATATTATATTAAATATATATTTTATAATTATTAAAAATTTACATAATACCATTAAAAAGTTAAAATTATTGTTAATTTTATTTGTATAAATATTTAATAATATTAATAATAAAAATAAATATAGTTATAGTTATTTATATAATAATAATATTATTATTATTAATTATAAAAAATAAATATATAAATTCATATATTATTAAAAGTAAGAGTAAATTTATAATCTTACATTTTTATACATTTTAAAAAAATTAAAAATTTTCACACAACCATCACATCATTCACAAAATTTAATAAACTTTCTTCGCAAATCTACTCTTACATACCCCAATCCAAACAACCTCACTTTCTTCTCAAATCACTCCAAATCCACTCCCTCAAATCTCCTCCTCAATCCAAACACACCCTAAATGTGTTTGAGTTCATTTTTTTTTATCAACAATAAAGATTGAATAACAGGAACCACTTAAGGAGTGGTTCAACCCTTATACATACCTAAAAAAAGAGACAATTTTTCTGGTCTCCCAAACCAACAAATAGAGAGAGACAAACAGATCTACCACTAAAAAACCCACCCGTATAGCCCGTACAATTTCAAAAACTAACCCGTACAAAGTCAAAACTAACCCGTACAAAATCAAATCTAACCCATACAAACCCAAACAGACTCAAAACCAAACACAATACAATCTCTTTACACCCACAACAAGGGGCAAAAAGAACAACAGAAGCTTAGAACAACAAACAACCCAACCGAAGGAGTAACTCTTATAAAAGCTCACTTTATTGAAAACATACAAACTCTAGGATCAATGCACCAGAGTAAGTAAAATTAGCATAAATATTTTTAGAAGTTACACAAGACCAAGCCTTTAATTGTGCCAAAGTGAACACTTCCGAAGGATTGATCACCCCCTCCTTAGAATATATGTTTATTCCTGTGCTTCTATAATTCACTAACTACAGATATCCAAACACAATTCCAGACTACATTAACCTGGACAGGAGCATTTAGCAAATTAAAATGCAAGAAGTGAGTTGTTGGGACAACATGGTCAACCGACGCAATCCCTAACCATGTATAACACTGATTCCAGACTAACCAGGCAATCCTGCAATAAAAAAACATGTGTTTTGTCGACTCCATAGCCATCCTGCAAAAACTACATAAAATGGTATCCACCAAAACCCCACGCCTCTCCAAGTTAGCTGTTGTGGCAATCGAATTAATCAACACCCTCCAAGCGATAATTTGTGCTGAGGGCAAAGCAGTAGTCTTCCAGAGGAAGACAAACACACTTTTTCCCTCCACAGGGCCTCTTAAAAGAGCATAGGTAGATTTTACCGAGAAACCACTATCCTTACCAGCCTTCCAAACTCGACTATCTATAGAATTCATGATAGGAGTCTTTCCATGCACTTCTTGTAACAGTTGGACTTCCTGGTATATTTCCCGATCAAACAGACCTCACCTCCAAATTAACTTCCACTTCCATCTATCATTAACCCACTCCCCACAAGACTGTAAACTACCTTCTTTATTACCACACAAAGAGAACAATCTTGGGAATTTACTTTTCAAAGCTTCATTGCCCACCCAAACATCTTTCCAAAACAAAATATTCTTCCCGTCTCCCACTCTCCACTCGCAACAATTCTCAAAGGATTTACCCCAATCCTCCATCCCCCAAACCCCCTTCAAGTCTCTCCACCTACTGGAATCCTTAGCATTACTCCTTTATTCTTGCAAATTTCTCCAGCCTCCGTATTTAGATTCAAGAATTTCTTTCCACAGACCATCCTCTCCAGACGCCAAATCCACTTTCCCAACAGTGCCGCATTGAAAAACCTTAAATTCAAAATTCCAAGACCACCAGCTTCTCTAGGCTCGCACACCTTTCTCCATGAGACCCACGCTACTTTCCTTCCTTCATCTCCCCATCCCCACAAAAACCTTCTCTGTACCTTTTCAAACTCCTTTAACACAGCAACAGGCAGTTTGTACATGGATAAATAAAACAACAGAATGGCAGAAAGCACCGACTTAATAAGACACACTCTTCCTGCCAACGAGAGAAATCTGCCTTTCCATCTACCCAACCTGCTCTTAACTCTTTCTAATACACCATCCCAAAACGAGACTCGCTTGTGACTCTCCCCCACGAGCAACCCCCACCCCTCCAATTCTACTTTTTGAGAAATTAACCTTCAAACCAGAGGCTAATTCAAAACAGTGCAGAATAACCTTCAAATTGCAGACCGATTTAAAATTCGCTTCACATAAAAACAGAGTATCATCCGCATACTGAAGCATGTTTACCTTTACCTTTTTAACCCTAACCTCCAGACTTTCCACTAAATTCTTCTCTACAGCTTTCCTTACAACACCTGCCAACCCTTCCCCCACAATAAGAAACAGGAAAGGCGCAAGAGGGTCGCCTTGACGTAAACCCCTCTTCGGGAAGAATTCTGAGGTAGGACTCCCATTTACAAGCACTGACACAGAGGAAGATTCCAAGCAGGATTTAATCAATCTTATCCATCTTTCGCAGAAGCCTAACCTTCCAAGCATGTAATAAAGAAACTCCCAGCTTACAGAATCATAGGCCTTTTCGTAATCGACTTTAAAGTAAACACACCTCTGTTTCCTCCGCTTCACCTCCTCTAAAACCTCATTTGCCACAAGGACACTATCCAATAAACCCCTTCCTTCCAGGAAAGCAGACTTCCTGGGATCAATTAGCTTACTCATCACCTTCTTCAACCGAAGAGACAACACCTTTGAAACAATTTTGTATAGACAACCTACCAAAGAAATAGGTTTGAAATCGCTTAGCTGTTGCGGATTATCTATCTTAGGAACCAAACAAATGAAAGATGCATTTGACCCCCTAGGCCAATTTCCTCTATCTGCAAACTCATTCACTGCCTTCATAACATCCTCTTTTAAAATCTCCCAACAGAACTTTAAAAAGCCAAAGTTAAAGCCATCAGGACCGGGTTTTTCGAGCTTTCACAGCTCCAAACTGCAAACTTAACTTCTTCTTCAAAAAAGGCTTCGACCAGCATTCTATTCTCCTCCCCAGAAACTGAACTGAAAGCAGCATTATCCAATCTGACAGAAACCCCTTCAACTCTATCAAACCATGATTTGAAAAAATTCCTAACCTTATCCTTCACAACCTCTTTATTGTCACACCAAAGACCATCCACGAACACTCCATTTAAGCCATTTCTCGCCCTCCTCCTCTTAATAACTGAATGAAAAAAGCCTGTATTAAGATTCCCATGTTGCAACCACTGATGTCGAGCTTTCTGCTTCAATATAGCTTCTTGCTTAAAGAGGAACTGACTATATTTTGCCAGTGTCACCCGTCTATCCTCCCTTCCTTGCTCATCTAAATCACTTGCATCATCTCTTGCATCCAACTCTTGTACTTTCTTAAGCATTTTTTTCCCTTCAAGTTTCACATAGCCAAACACCTCCTTATTCCAAATTCTTAAACCAACTTTCAACTTTTTCAGTTTTTCTTTAAAGATAAACATGCTTCCCCCTTGCAACTCGTAACTATGCCACTTGCTCCTCACAAAATCTTTAAACCTGCTATCCTCCTGCCACACATCCAAACTCCTAAACGGTTTCGGACCCCAATCCACTTTCGAGTCCTTTAACACTAAGGTGCAATGATCTGAAACAATTCTACTTAAAATGAATTGTTTACATTCCGGCCACACATCCAACCATTCCCTAGACACCAAGACCTTGTCAATTCTACTTTTGACAGACCCATTCGGCTTGTACCAAGTAAACTTTCTTCCTACCATAGGTACATAAAAGTCATTAAACCCTCTGATCTCTCTAGAATAGTCAGACGCCGAAAACAAACTCCTTCTTTCATCCTGTCTTCTAACAGAATTAAAGTCTCCAATAACACACCACACTTTGTTATTTTGAAGTCGTCCGAACTCACTAATCTCCTCCAGAGAACCTTCTTTTCCCTCAAATGGCTTGGACTATAGACATTAACTATGACAACCTGAGCCCCTCCACCGCCCTTCCATTCTCCTTCAACAGCAATAAAATTGTTTCCTCTAACAGAGTTGACCAAATGAAACTGGCTATTTCTCCACATAGTTATGATCCCTCCTGCGTTATTACTAGCACCAACCTCAATCCACTCAATATCATTAGAACCCCACAACATGTAACCCAACTCCTTACTAATCTCGAGGCATTTAGTCTCTTGTAAACAAATCATGTCCGCCTGTTCCTTGCTGATCAAATCTTTAATATGTTTTCGTTTAATACTCACTCCTAACCCCCTTATGTTCATACTAACAATCTTCATCATTTGAAACACTTCTCTCCTTCCTACCAACCTTCTGTTCGCCACCATCACGATTTTCCAATGACATTAACTTGTTGATAACAATTTCCTCATCACCATTAAAGAAGAACCCAAGTTCCTTTCCTATGCTCCACATTCTAAAAACTTCAAATTTTTCATTTTTCAACCAATTAAGCTTGGAATCATATTTAGCAATACTATCGGCGCTTCGACTGAGACCAAATGGCGCACGGAATTGTGCACCTGTTCCTCTAAATCTGACTATAGAGGCACGGTTGAATTCTCCGCTTACTAGACTTCCATCCATCTAACGATTTGCACCGCTGTTTGACGAACCACGAACCAAAACCGTGTTCTCACCTCCGCTTACGGGCCTCTTACTGTCTGCCACCACGTTGCCTGCTTCTTCTTCCCTCCCATACGCACTTCCTACACCTTCACTTCCTCCATCGCCTCCACTCCGCCCCATGTCGCCACCTCCATCTCCAACGGTGGCTCCAAGCTTCGAGGGCAACATGAGCAGAGAATTGCCTCCCGCCGCCGCGCACAGGTCGACGTACAGGACCCCGTTATTGGAGAACGCCGCTCCCCTAACGGACGGCGAGAACCCTCCGCTCAGGCGAGCGGCCAGCCACCGGAGTCACCGCAAGCTGCTGCTGTTCTCGTCGATTCCGCACCCGCAACCTCCCCTGCGTCGACGCACAGGGCATCTGCCGCCGTCGCCGCTGACGGCGCACTCCCAACCCTACTCACAAGTCTTTCTTGGGCCAAGATGGGTCCAACACAGATTAGGTCATCTGACCATTCCTTCTCCTGAGCAATTAATGTGCCATTAAGACCAAGATGCTTTTCTGCACAACCACCTGATTGGGTCCCACTCACTTTAATACTCTCCTCTAGCTTTTTAGAAAAAACTGTTGGGTTTCCAAAGCTGGAAAAATTACCCATGTTGGACAAATTTACCCCACAGTTAGAATTGCAATTAGAATTGCAATCTACTCCACCTAACGTATCTAAAAAATTTCCGCAGTAAATATTTTTCCATGCGTCACCATCACCACCTAACATGCTTCCCTTCACCTTCGCAGGTAACTGAATTGTTTCCTCTTCTCCTTCCTTTGAAACAAACCCTTCACCTAGCTCCGATTCCAATGAGTTGACTGAACTACCTTCTCCGCATTCTTCCAGACTTGCTTCGGACTCCTCCTCGCGAACCATTCCCCATTGGTGATCAAGAAGTCGTTGCATAGCTAACGAAACTTCACTCTCTTCTTCAAAGGAAACGTTGCAAAACGTACCATTGATCTGCACTTGCTTTACCATCCTTGTGTCACTTCCTACTGGGATTCTGACGCGCAACCGAGCAAACTCTACTACCTCCCTAGTTACCGTGACATTGTCAACCTCTACTAACGCACCAACGAGAGACCCAACAGATTCGAAACACTGGTTACTCCAAAGTGCCAACGGAATACCTCTGCAACGGACCCAAACGAATTTTTTGCCAACTGCAAAGCTATCATCCCAAGGAACGATAGACTTAAAAATTCCGTCTAATAAATCTTTGTTTCCAGCAACTATCTCCTCTAACAATCCCGCTTCATCACAGGATAACAGCACAAACTTCTTCCCTAAGGACCTCAGCTTCACAGAATTAATTCCACTAAAAAAGAAACTTTCCTTAATGGACATAACGTTTTTTAACTCAATGAGTCTCCCTACGAAACATTCCTCCAGCCACTTGGTAGACTCCACTGCAACTTGAAAACAAACCACACTATTATCCATGGCCTTCTTAGAAGCAGACTCGTCGCCGTCCCTGACCACCTGAGCAAAAGTTCGTGGTGGATTCTTCTGCCTCCAAGTCATCCTAGCCTGTTCATTCTTCCTTTCACCACCCAACTCTGGTTTATGTGTTTCCTTCCTACTAAACTTAGGTAGATTTACCCGCAGCTTCCACAAACCTATCCAAATAGCATCTAGCATCCTCTCTAAGACGTGTGCATCCATCACCCCTTGAAATCTCACAAACCCGAACCGTCGATTTCCAGCGTCTAGCCTTCTTGAGATAAAGACGTCAACAACCCTTTCCCACCTCTGGAAAATCTTCCACATGTCCCTCTCCGCATACTTGTGAGGAAAATTTGTGAAGAAAAACTTCACTTCCGCCATGCTACTAGTTCTTTGGAGAATTCTTAAAGATTTAGGATTCTACATCTGTTTACAAAAACATATGCATTTTCTATTGATGATTTTTCTTGAATCTAGTTGTTTAGAACAAGATAAACACATTTTCCTATTGGACTTTGAAATTAAATTAATAAACAATTAAGTTGCTTCTAGAATTGCAAGATAAATTACAAGGCACAACCTGCAAAGAAAATAAAAGGAAAACAAATCAAATAAGAAAATTAAGTAAAAGTCGAGACTAGTTTATGAAAAATGGCAAAGACGTATAAGCAACTAAAACAATCTAATGTTACTTTTTTGCAAGTTTTCACACTTGGATTAAATTGGTGTCCAGTAACAAGCTTCTTAGAGTTTAATCTTGTTTGATTTCAAATTATATTTGCAATTTGGGTTGAGTTTTTGTTCTTAGATTCAACTTGCATTTATTTTGCTTTGTTACTTAATTCTAGAATTGTTCCTTAGAAATTTCCTTTTAAGTACTAGCTTTTAAAATTAAATTTAATTATAGATTGTCTTTTCTTTTCAAATCTTTAAAGTATTGTCATATTTATTGTTCAAGTTAACCAATTCTAGTTGAGTTTTTATTGATTATTATTTCTTCAAATTCTTGATTGGAATTGTGTTTTTTAACCATTATTTATTTGAGAATCACCAAAATCACAAGGTTTCATATTGCGTATTATATTACGTATTGTGGAAGCCTAAGTCAAACAACTCCTTTGGTGGCCTTAAACAATAAGAGAAATATAATTTCTCATGATGAGGATTGTAATTAAGGAAGAAGAGAGAACATCCATAACTAGTTTTCATAGTGGTCTAAACCTAGAGATTAAGAACAAAGTTGAGCTCTTAGCTTATAGAGACCTTAATGAATGAGTTCAACTATGTGAGAAGGTGGAACAACAAATAAAGAGAAAATATACCTTTACCAAGGATTACCACCTCACAACTTTAAAAAAAACTTTAAGAGGAGGGCTACCCTCCAAATCTATACCTAGGTTTGAATGCAAAGTAAAAGAAAAATATGAACAAAAGAACCTTTAAAGAAACTAGGACAAAAAACAACAAATGTTTTAAATGTCTTGGAAGGGGATATTATGCTTCCAAACATGCTAATAAAAAGGTGATGATTTTAAAACGACCCAAGACATTTATAGAAGTCTTGATTAATCTACATTTTTACCTAATGAAAAAGTTCTAAAATTTGAAGAAAGCTTGTTAATGATGAGAAAGCTTCTCGAAATAAATCAGATGAAGTAAAAAAACATAAAGAAAAAACATACTCAACAGAAGATATTAAGTTTTTTAAAACACTTGTTCTCTCATATTGGATAATACCTTTTGTTGTAATTATTATAGTTCAAAATCCGAGAAAAAGTTTGCATTAACTTCTAAACTTCGTCTAAAACCTTATAAATTCTAAAAAATTAAGTAAAATATTAGTATAATAGTTAATCAAATTTAGAAGCCTATTCTTAACTTGTATTGCAATTGTTTTATTAAAGGTTTTAAATTGTAGTCCATTCCCAACTTCATAGTGTTTGTTGATATTGAGAAAATTATAAACAAATGTAGCTTATATGATAATTTAATTGAATCACTTAAGAAAATCACTAAATAAAAATTAATTTTTAAAAAAAAATAATAATGTTATTATATTGACTAAATTAGATACTATTTTAAAGACTAAAAAAATTATTGGCAAAGTAGTTTCTAAATTTATGAATTAGTCTTTAAATTGATATATAATTAGCTAATAAGGTTTTAGCTATTAACTAGTTTAGATTCTAAAATTGGTAATTAAAACTTTGGTAACTAATTAAATACCAATTGGTTAATTAGATATCAATTTAAAAACTAGTTTATAAATTTAAAAACTATTTTAAATACCAATAATTTTTTTAGTTTCTAAAATAGTATCTAATTTAATTAATATAATAACTAATTATTTTTTATCTCTAAAATTAGTTTCTATTTAATGATTTTTTAAGTAGTGTATTGTGATCGGTTAGAATATAGCACAAAAACTTAGATTTATTATGGCTAAAATAAAGTGGCTAACCATTTAGTATAACTACTTTTCTTCGTAATTAGTCTATTTTGAATTAAATTGTACTGAAGAAAATCTGTATAACTTGATTGACCTTTCAACTAGTAGTTCATGAAGATTTTAAAATTGCAACCGTTATCTAAGTCTTGCAGAATTAGTTTTAAGTCAATTACAAAGGAGACATTTGTATTGCTAGTTTGAAATCTATTTAACGTCGATAACTTTGGTAGTTAAAAACAATTTATGTAGCAAGAAATTTAAACATCGCTAACATCTATGGAATATGCTAACTTCAGAATAATGTAACTTATTATTTGAACCATGATAGTTAGAATCAATTCAAATAAAACTTAACATTGTCGATCGGATCATGACTCCGTTTTTTTTGTGAATTGTGAATTAATAGTTGGATTCTCGATTCGGTTTCGTTATTTTCGATTCAATCACATTTTGAAAATAAGATGAAAGATCGTGTTTCGTTTAATTTTTTCCAAAAATCTCAAAAAACTTAAAAAAAAACGAAGACAATCAATTTGCCTATAATCATTATATTATGTTTTGTAATTGTGTGGATGAAACATTTTAACTCTTTGATTTTATAAATTGAACATTTATTCATCTTACTTATTTTTATTTAAAAATATATTATATTTGATATATTATGTATCTTACTATTTATAATAAGATTTGATTCACTATTTATCTCATCTCGATTCTATAACCATGATTTCAACCCCATCGCTGAATTATTCATAGACCATGATCAAATACGGTGCTTAGCCTTTGCAGAAAAGTTTACCATAGCGTAATCAAAAGAAAAATTGAATAAGTCTCGTGAATCTAATATTATTGAAAACATGAGCAAACAATCAATATGAACAATATTCATGAATATATGCATCAATGTACTGATTAAACCGGATACAAAAACGGGAAGATCATACTAAAAAATTACCGAAGACCGCTAAAATGGGTCATTAGAGTGATCAGAAGCAAAACCTGATTCATAGCATTTATAAGTTGCTCCAATGAAAATACAAACAAAAACTTAAAATGGCCTACTGCTGGGTTTAGAAGGTGATGAGGTTTTGGATTTTGCAAAGTCAAGTAGATCCTTAAAAAGGACCTCTTCTGGCTTCTCTTGTTTGATTGGAGTAGACGAATTCAGAGATAGATTCTGGGTTTGTACCAACAAGTTGTCATTTGAGGAACTGGACCCAAAACTTGGATGAGACACACCTTGTTGCTCAGAAAACTGTTGTCTCGGATAAAACATTGAAGGGGGTTGTGGAAGGAAGCCAGGAGATTGTGTTTCCTGAGGAGTTGGAGTAAGGATTTCTGAGGATTTATTGATGACAGATGTTTCATCAGACACAGGCTGCTTGCTTAAACTTGGTGATGAGGTACTTGGGGAACAAGGCGGAGATGAAGACAGTGTTCTAGTGGTTGAGGCAGGATTATTGGAACTGGAATGAAAGGGTTCAACATAAGATGTTGGCTCAGAGAGTTCATGGGATTCTTCTATTTTGTACACATCACCACTGAGATAATCAATCATACCAGCATCAGAGGACACTGGTTTCTTTGGTGCAGGTGGTGGGGGAAGAATTCGGTTTATTCTCACTGCTTCTACCTTCTCATTGACTTGTTTCCGTCTCTGTGTATTAGTATCTCGTGATGACCTGCACTCAAGGTAATATAAAATGAATCATGCTTTAGACATGTAACCAACATGCTCTCATATAAGAGACATAATCCACTACGACAAAATAACTTCCAAAGAGTTCAATGTAAATACTGCAATTTCACCTATGGGCTAGTTGGGCAAAATCATCCTCTGACTCGTCGTCCTCTTCATTCTTTACATTTACAGGTGGCAGACTTGATGTTTCTACTCCTCTTGTGCCTGTAACAGGAGTTGCTTTTACAATGTTCTCATGTTGATTAAGAACTTGTTGAAGACTGTCATTCAGTGCCAACCCCTGACATAAAAGTTGCTCATCCCTAAAAATAACTAAACATTTAAGTTATTCTCGTTAATTACTCTGACAAAAAATGGAATTGGTCTTCTCAAACAATATTCTTACACAGTCTCATTCACAAGAAGCATGACACGCTTTTGGTAAGAACGACACTGGTCAACAAGGTCAACAATCACCTCCTGCTTCACAACCTGCATATTTTGTCCAGAATTTTAAAAAAGCAATTAATATTCATTACTTGCTATTTCTACTTTGTGCTAGACAATAAGTTAAACTGAGAAATAAAAATAAATAAATTTTTAAAGATAATGAAACTTAAATTTGATAAATATTCATTAAATCAACTCATGACTTATCCAAATAAAAAAACATTACAACAAATTATTTCAAAAATGAATAGCAGTACTAAAAAGTTTATTAAAAATTAATTATTATAAAAAAATCTAAAATTACAATTAAACAATAATAATAATACCTTTTTGAGGAAACACAAATTTCATTTATATAATATAACTTATGTAGTTATATCCTTCTATTTATCATTTTACATTTACCAACTAGTTTACAAAATACTTTTAATTCAATAAGCTAGCTTATCAGTTTGGAACTTATAACTTCGGAACTTAGCTAATAGCCAACTTATCAACTACCAGTCAGCTTAAAAGTTAGTTTTGCCCAACAACCCTAAATAACAACTTCAAAATTTCAAAAATATATTTTTCATAAACAATAATAACAGAATAGAGATAACGTAGCTAGTCAGATAGTAGACAAAGGACAACAATATAAAAAGTTATACCACCTCGGGACTTTTAGGATCCAAGGCATTAAGAATTTCACTCAATACATCTGCTAGTCCTTGAGCATTCTGAATCTCTGGCAAACTGATAACAAGAAAGTTCAGGGGATAAACACCAATACAACTTAAGACGGTGAATCTCCATGCAGTTAGATGCTACTCTACATTTATTATAAAATAAAATAATTTCCTCCTAGGTCCCTTGTGAGACATGCGCAGAAGTTGCCAATGGAAGAACTTCATGAGTGTGGAGGCAATGAAAATTTCATTATTAGGCAAAAATAATCCAAAAGTAGGTTTGTTCAGATTTATGAGAAATTTCGTTTTTTTTATTAATTTTAAAACCATGACCATAAACAGCAGGAAAGGAGTGAAAGATGATAAAATGACATTGAAAAATATTCTGTAATTGATAACAATTTGATATGCTAGGATGTGATATAAAATACAAAGAACTAACCTCAATTTATAGTACAGTAATACTAGATTGCTAATCCTAATTAAATATTAAAATAAATTATGAAATATAAGAAAAAATGGAAACAACTCAAATGAACCTCTAAAGTATGCTAGAGTATTTAATTTTCTAATTCTAAGTAAGATACAATATTGTGATCCATTTTCTAGATATTCTAAAACTTTACATAAAATTGGGTTTATAAGGTGGAGAAACCAACTTTGTTAATCTCATACACAATGTGCAATGACTAAACTTATTAGCCACGAAAAACAAAGGGTTTCTTTTATCAGCAAGAAACCTTAAACCCTAAAACAAATAAAGGTTACTACAGTGAGAAAAAGATGCAGTTAAAGAGTACCTAAGGCCAGATGCTTCAGACTGAATAGCAGCAGCAGCATATTCTTCTGCAGCAATATGAGCAACTGACTGGGTTTGTGGAGGAGTGAAGAAAGGAACACTATTCTCTTCTCGTGGGGGAAATTCAACACCAGCAGACTGCCGGTTATTGAGGAAGTGCATAGCAAATACAAAATATCAATGTTTTACTAAGAAAATTCAACATTACAACAACTTAGTATAAATATTCTGGGAAGGGCACGAGGAAACACTGATGACAAGTGAAAAATCAACTGACACATGTGCTGCAGAGATACAGAAAAAGTTGTTGAATGAATGAAAAAACTCTCAAAAGCATGTTCCAGACAAGTGTAAAAAATTAACAACAGTCCAAATGAAACATTGTCATTCAGCACAATACGAATGTACATCATAGAAAATTAAAAATGTCAATATGTATCAGTTTACAATAGTAATGCCACTTGAAAAACATAGAATAACACTATAAATGTCTAAATTTACAAGAGTAATCACCTTTAATTCATTATATGCTGCATGGTATTGGGGATACCTTCCATTTGGTCCACCAAAAGCTTCTTGCCATGTATCAATCAAAGTCAATATCTTTTCCCTCACACTTAAATCAGGCTGTACAATATTAAAACTTGATGAGAAAGTTTTCCCTTTCAAACATACCGTTGCAGAAATTATAGTAAATTATAAAAGAAATATGTAAAGAATAGTTCGCACTTGACACATCCAAGTCAAGCTGTAAACTAAGTTGGTCAGAGTACAAAAACTCATTGAAGTCTGTTGTGGGGTACATTATAGGTAAGTAACCCCTGCAAGCACTCATTGAGCCTAGGCCTTACCGTGACTCTAGGATGGGACTGTGACCCTGACCCTAAAAATTTTCTCTTAAAAATAACAATAATAGAAATCTTCAGTATCAAAAGTCCAAAGATACCTTCTTCTTCACTATTTTAACCATGTCACGTAAGATATCCCGCTCAATGATCTGTTGAAATACACTGTCACCACAATTTTTACTAAGGGTTTCCAGTGCCTACATAAAATATTTGAATACAAAATATCCATGTCAGGTAATCATAGTTTTTTATGTTATCATCATTTGGAAGCAATTTAATTATATTATCTTTCATGCAGACAGAATGACATGTTTGAGGACTTTTACTTCCATTTGCAAAAATTTAGTAAAATAGAATATAACATAATTCATTATATCAAAGTGAATGAAATGCTTAATAACTTTGAAGAATTAAAGTACTGACAAAAAAGGAAAGTTGTAATTTGAAAAAATACTGACAAAAAGAGCCAGAAGTTGAATTTTGGGATTTTTACTGCTCAATTGCTTCTTAAGTATCTTTATTGCATCCTTTGCTTGCCTGCAAATTCAATCAGTTCATCAACAAAGATGAGGGTTGAAGCAATTTAATACTTGAGATCAAAAGAAAAAAAAGTAATATAAACTCAAAATAGCCTTATTCGGCTTTCAGTTCTCCTATTTCAATGAAGGTATAGATTTCAAATATGTTATAATCATAGAAATAAGGAACCAATCCTATATAATCAAAGTCATCAAGATTATATATATATATATATACACACACACACACATATATATAAATAAAGCACCCTATTGTCTTAGAAATACACAGTTTCAACTTAATGTTTCCCTCTTCCCTAAAAATTTAACATAGTATTAGAGCCTTTGTCAAAACTGTTAGATTGGTAGACCCACTCTCTTGAAAGGATTTCTTTCTCTTTTTATGAGAACTCTTCCAAGTTCACATTCACTATTTTGGAGCTGCCTAACCTTTGTCAAGGTCACCTCCTCCCTACACTCGAACAATCTAATACAAGTCTAGAAGTTCTAGACCATCTCTTTGTGGACAAGTTTTGATGATTTTTGATAAATGTAACTAAATATATGGGTCTTGGCCCATCTCTTTGTATCTTCTTTGTATTTGAGACATTTGTAAATATACATGCTCCTCTGTTGTAGTAGACACACAGGGAGATTATTTTTGTCTCTCACCATATATCTCAACATGGTATCAGAGCCCTTCAGAGCCTAGCTTAGCAGGGTGTTTAGCCTCGTGTCACCCATTATTGCATTCTCCATTGTCCCACATTTGAGATTTCCATTCCTTGATGTGGATGGGTGTGCTGAAGAGCTCATATCGACTAGATATAAGGCCAAATTATAGTATATAAGTGGGTGAAAACCTCACCTTACAAGCCAATTTTGTGAGATTGAGTTAGACTTAAATCAATTTTCTTAAGATGGTAGTTGAACCTAAACTAGATTTATGCCTTTCAAAAGGACCCACTGTTCATTGGTGTAAAATTCTTTTCGGAAATCGAGTTATATTTTGATTTATGGCCTCCTTCGCCACCTCCTTATTGTTGTCTCTACCACTGTTGTCATCATCACCATTGTTGTTGTCATTTAAACCAGAGAGACCATTGTCCGAAGTGCCTCTACCAAACAATCACCACGTCGCCGATCCTGAATCCATCGAAGCAACAACATGCCTTGCTTAGCGTTGTGTCTAGCCTCCTTTCTGGCCTCGATCACAAAACATCGATCTTGTCACATTGTCCTCTTTCCCGATATGGTCTTGCTTCTAATCGGTGATCAGTTGACATTTCTCACTTTATTTGGGGACGTTCTCACTTTTTAAAGTTGTTTTCTCTCTCCTAGTGGTGCTTGGTCTAATTCTTCCAGTTTTACTAAGTACGTCAATGTACCCTTGTCCATTAACAAGCTAGACAAAACCAATTATGACACTTAGGCATCTGATTTGAAGCTTTAGCTTAAAGCTTTGGCTTAATAGCCAAAATTATGTTAATCATCTTACCCAACAGCAACCTCCATTGATGAAAAAGATCACCCTCACTGGTCTCAGGTTGATGCTCAATTCTACATCATTCTAAATTTGACCATCAATCCTTCCCTCAGACAAATATTTCATGCCCATGAGACATGTTTTGGAGTTTGGGAACAAGCTCAACTACTGTACACAAATGACACTCAACATCTCTATGGCGTTTGTCAAAATTTGTTTAATGTTGTCGCTCCCAAATCTCTTGATGATTCCATGGTTGAATATTTTGGCAAAGTTCATGCTCTCTTACATGATTTTAATGAACTATTGCCTCCCATATCCACTCTTGCTCAAAAATTAGAACAATGCCAAACTTTCTTTATGTTGATGGCTTTATATGGACTTCCCAAAGAGTATTCGGTTGTTCGGGATCAGATTTTTGGATCCCTAAATGTGATCTCTTTGACCTTTACTTGGTCCACCCTTTTCCATGTGCCATGCAAGTCATCTACTAAAATACCTTCTATCTCTCAACCCCTCTTTAGCATTGGTATCTCAGCGTGATGAGCTCAAATGGTCTTGGAAACCTGGCAAGAGTCATCCTAAATGTAATCATTGCCACAAACTAGGCTATATGATTGATCGATGTTATGTAGTGCATGGTTGTCTTGCTCAATCTACTGTTGTTGCCCAAACTGCTCCATCTCTATCCCTTGTTATAGGCCCCCTGATTCACCTATCTTCCATGACTTTAAGAAATGGTATGAAAAACAACCTCAGACATCTGGTTCCATTACTTTTGTTGCACACACAAGCCCTTTGTTTTGGTCTCACTCAATCCACTTATCTCGGCCCTTGGGTGCTTGACTTTGTGGCCACTTATCACATCTCTAGTAATAAGTCTTTTTTCTCTTCCCTTTCCACTTCTTATTTTGTACTATCTGTCACCATGACTAATTGTTCTCAAGCTCCATCTCATGGTGTTTGTACTATTCATCTTTTCCCTTCCCCTTCCATTGACAATGTTCTTTATGTCTCTAGATCTCAATTTAATTTACTATCCATTAGTTGTCTCACTCATTCCTTTGATTGTGTCATTCTTTTAATAAAGACTCCATTTTCTTTCAAGACCGGTGTTCAAGACTGATGATTGGCACCAAATGTGAATCTCATGGCCTTTACCATCTTTGGACCTCTGGTCATGTTAGCTCGGTGGTGGATTTTTCTTCTCTCAGCCATGCTCAGTTGGATCATCCTAGCCTCGCCAAACTGCAAAAAGTCCCAAGTTTGTCTAGGTTGTCTACCTTGTCTTGTAAATTGTGTCATTTAGGCAAACATAGTTATAGTCCTTTTCCGAAGAGTGTCTCCAATAAAGCTTTGTCTGTTTTGCTTTGGTTCACTCACATTTGAGGATGAGTCATGTTAAGTCCAATTTAGGATTTCAATATTGTGTAACTTTTATTAATGACTATTCTCGGTGTACTTGGTTATTCGTAATGAAAAATTGTTGAGTTGTTTGCTATTTTCCAATCCTTTTACAGTGAAATTAAAAATCAATTTGGTATTTCCATTCGCACTTTTGGTAGTGACAATGCTCGTGAGTATCCTTTTCATTCCTTTCAAACTATTATGGTTTCACATTGTATTCTTCATCAAACCACATGCATATAGATCCCAAAAAACTAGAGTTATCGAATGCAAGAATAGACATCTTACTAAAACAACTCAAACCCTTTTAGTTTGTGACCAAGTTCCTCAACAATTTTGGGGTGATATTGTTCTCACTGTGTCCTATCTCATCAATCGCGTGTCATCCTCAATTTTAGATAACCCATACCTCCTCGAGTATTCAAGTCTACATGCTTTGTCCATATCCATACTCCAGACCTTGATAAGTTATTTGCTCAATCTCACAAATGTGTCTTTTTAGGTTTTTCTCAATCTAAAAGAGCATATACGTGTTTGTTACCTTCCCTTTCATCACTATTGTTACCTTCTTTGAGTCTTCTCTCTAATTTACGTCTACTTCTCTCCTCTCTAATAGTCCAACTAGCACGGTCACCACCCCTCTTGCCTTTGATACCACAGTTGTGTATGATGTACCACTTGATCCATCATCTTTGCCTCCTCTTTGAGTGTACCATTGCATTGCCAAAAACATCTACACCGTCCAGTTACGCCATTTACAAACTTTCCCTTGGTGGCACCTCCTTCGTCCCCTCTGGCCCCATCACTTAAGTCTGATCTTCCCATTGCTCTTCATAAAGGTACATGTTGCACTCGTAATCCTTTACCTCATTATATTGCTATAAGCTATCATCGATTGTCTCCATCCCTTTTTACTTGTCTTTCTTCTATTTCTTCTCTATCAATTCCTAAAACTATAAGTGATGCTTTTGCCCACCTTGGTTGGAAACAAACTATTATTGTTGAACTGTGTGTTCTTCAGAATAGTGGAACTTGGGATATTGTTCCTTTGCCTTCTGGAAAAGTTGTTGTTGGTTGTAAGTAGATCTTTGCTATCAAAGTTGGTCCTAATGGCACTATTGATTGACTCAAATCTTGCTTGGTAGCCAAAGGTTATACTTACATATTCATATTGGACTATGGTGACACATTCTCTCCCATTGCCATGATGGCTTTTGTGCAATTATTCCTTCTAATGGTTGCTCTTTGTCATTGGCCCCTTTATCAATTAACAACAACATTCAAAGAAGAGAAAGCTCCACAAGAGGTTATTGGCAAAGCAACTTAAGATCAAGGTATGACAACTCTAATGTGAAACGCTACAATTATGAGAAGTTGTCCTTACACTTCCAAATGTAGAGCACCTAGAAACAATAGTATTGAAGAGAATGCAATTATATTGAAGAAATAAGTAAAGAAGGTGACACCTTACTTATGGCTTGCATGAATAATGAAAGAATTGAAGATAATAGTTGGTACCTAGACACTAGGACAAGCAATCACATGTTATGAAATTCGGACACACCTCTTAAATGGTGTGTCCCTATGTCCGACACATAACAGACACTGACACACCTACGACACATATCGATGAAGTGTCAAATTCAAAAGACATTTTTTAGGTCTTTGACCATTCTAACACAGTTCCAACACAAATTTTAGAAGGATACAATGATTTTCTAAATATAAGTTTCTAATATGATTATAGAAATAAGGAACAAATCCTATATATAATCAAGAATATTTAGAATATATTATTATATATGTATTATTGGGAATGTTTTTATTTAATCTCCTATCATATCTTCATATAATGTGAATTTTTTTTAAAGTTGTTATTTGTCTTTAAATGAATTTCAACTAAAGTGTCTTTTTCAATGATGATGATCAAGAAGGAGATGAAATATCTTAAATGAACTATATTTTCTTTTCACTTTTGGATTTTTTTCTATTTGACTAACATTGTTCATAGATGATTTTGAACACATAAATCTTGATTGTCAATTTATATAATTCATAATGATTTAATTTATATAGATTTGTGTCCCTATGCCCTACATTTTGGAGATTACATGTGTCAAAGTGTATGTATCATGTCCGATATCGATGTCAATATCTGTGCTACATAGATCATATGTGCAGACATGGAGTGTGTTTGTGGAGCATGATGAATTAGTGAGCGACAATGTGGCCTTTGTAAATGAATCCAAGATAGAAGTGAAATTAAAAGATAATGTTCTTAATTGTCTAAAGAATAGTCTTCAATTTATAATGTTTTCAATGATGATGATCAAGAAGGAGATGAAATGTCTTAAATGAACTATATTTTCTTTTCACTTTTGGATTTTTTTCTATTTGACTAACATTGTTCATAGATGATTTTGAACACATAAATCTTGATTGTCAATTTATATAATTCATAATGATTTAATTTATATAGATTTGTGTCCCTATGTCCTACATTTTGGAGATTACATGTGTCAAAGTGTATGTATCGTGTCCGATATTGGTGTCAGTATCTGTGCTACATAGATCATATGTGCAAACATGGAGTGTGTTTGTGGAGCATGATGAATTAGTGAGCGACAATGTTGTTGAACCAAGTGGTGTTCAAGCTTTGAAGAATCCAAATCCTTTGAATGATGTTGAAGCCTTTGCTGTGCTTGATGTTGTTGTGCTGGTTTAGCTTAATTCTGGGGTAGTTTGGATGTTGTAATCCACCCTTTGATTAAATCTAAAACATAGGCATTCTCAATCTTTGTGAAAGTAAAATGTTTTCAAACTAAGTTAAAACAACCTATTGTTTTGTCGAAACAACCGATTGTTTATACTTAGGTGTTTTGAGAAAAAGATTGAAAACTGTTTTTAAAATGGTTGAACTGTTAAGAACCAAAACAACCGATTGATTCGAGAAAACAACCGATTGTTTGTTTTGGGACCATAACAGAAAAACTGTTTTATCTTTGACTGAGCTTTAAATGATTTAACTGCTTACGCTCCAGTCATTAAATGCTTTGACCAATCTTTAAATGCAATTTAAGAGTTTGTTAAGATTTGATAACAAACTACATCTTTGAATATATTCAGAAAAACAGTTTTTGACAATTAATCTTTGATAAGTTTTTGCTAAGAGCTTTTGAGTTTTTCAAAGAGAGCTAAGATTGCTAAGAGTGTGTGATTGATCAAAGTTGTGGAATAGGATTCTGCTTGTATTAATTTCAGATTATCTTCTGTAACAAGTGTAATCCTTGTTTTCTCTGTAAAGACAAGTTTCGTTTCTGTGTTTGCTAAGATTGGTTGTGTGTTCTTGAGGGGATCGATCAGCAATCTTGGTGTAGGTGTGTTGACCAAGGAGGGTGTGTTTCTTGAGGTGTTCAAGGTCATTCTCTTGGTTGTTGTGTAAGTGATCAAGGTGTGGTTGCTTAGTGGATTTCCTCAGGGTTTCTGAGAAGACTGGATGTAGCTCTGGGTTTGGAGTGGACCAGTATAAACAACTGTGTACAATCTCTCTATCTTTAACTCTTTAAATTCAGTTTTATTTTGTTGTTTACTGGTATAAACAACCGATTGTTTCTGTGAAACAACCGATTGTTTTTCTGGTACTGCAGCTTTTGCTTGCTGTTTTGGCGAACTGAATTTCTGAATCAATTGTTTCTTGAGATAATTTCATTCTTGTTTTAAAAGTTTACGAAAATCCTCTTTAAACAATTCACCCTCCCTCTAGTTTAAAGCCATCTATTCTAACAAATGTGGCCTTTGTAAATGAATCCAAGATAGAAGTGAAATTAAAAGATAATGTTCTTAATTGTCTAAAGAATAGTGAGCATCAATTCATCTAAAATATTTATTACATGCCAAATATGAAAAGTAATATCTTGAACCTAAGGCTTCTCCGCGAGAAATATTATGACATCCACTTCAAAGACAATAACCTTTCTATTAGAGATAATGCAAGTAACTTGATTCCTAAGGTGCCAATGTCAAAAACCAGAATGTTCATGCTCAACATTCGAAATGAAGTCACAAAATGTCTCAATGCTACAAGGAAGCTTCTTGGCTTTGGCATCTTTGATTTAGGCATCTCAATTTTGGAGAATTAGAGTTGCTCACTAAAAAGGAAAGGATTACCTTTCATTACTAACCCTGAAAAAGTGTGCAAAGGATTTCCATACGGAAAAAGCTTTCCAAAAAATCTAACCCAAGAGTTAAAAGGCCATAGGAACTTATACATACTATTATAAATAGGGGATTATTTGGATAAAAATATTCTAATATCTCTACAGTAATTAGAAAAAAATATCCCTAGCATATACAGGTTCATTTGAGCTTATTTTATTTCCCTGAGAGAATGTAGCTATTACAAATAGAGGAGTTGAGAATGTAATCAATATTTCTTTTCTCCCTCTCATTATTCAAGTTGGTATCAAAGCTCATGCGCATACCCCTCTGCTACCACCCTTGAAGACAATGGTGGGATAGAAAGTCTGTGAGTTTTCTCAATTACTTTGGCAAAATTTACTCCTATGGGCCCTAATGATCTCCCAAATGTGGTGGACCCTATTGGTTTGATGGTCGGAATTATTTGCAGTGGAGCCAATACACTTTGAGGATTATAACAGGACAACCAAGATCAAATCACATTGATGGTGGAGGATTAGGATTCAAATGACCCTAGGTTTGAGATTTGGAATAATGAAGATTCACTGATTACGACCTAGATGTGACGTTCCATGGTTCCAGAGCTAAGTTAAAATTATATATTTTATTCCTCTAGTAAAGAAATTTGGGATGACCTAAATAACACCTTTTCTTTGAAAAAGGATTTTGCTACTTGTGACAATGAAAGCAGGGTATTTAATACCAAACAGAATTCTCCATCTATATTGAAATATCATAGATTTTTTGAAAGGTTAGTAGATTGAACTAGATAAATACCGAAATTTTGAAGATGTGGAATAGATACCAAATAAAGGAGGTATTGTCCAATAACACGAACCATAGTGCTTGACTATTCCAATTCTCTAAACAGCACAGAAGAATTCGTAGCAAAGAAAGAAGAATGGAGTTCTCCAAAACATAGTATAACCAGTAAAAGCAGAATGGAGAATATTTATTTCTAAAAGAATCACTAAAAGATTTACTTTTTTGTAGTGCTAGATTACTCAAATATAATCATAAGCATAGTGAACAAAATACAAGGCCAGTCAAGCAACTAGTTTCCTGTTCATTTCTTGATTGGAAAAAAATAATCTGCCTAAAGCATATATAATCGAGTAGAATAATGGGTTAAAGAAATAAAATAAAACAAGAGATACCCAGGGTCCATATTGATGATATCACACAACTCTATGTTAATTGCCCAGTCTGGTCCAATCAGCATGTCACTGGTTGCCCTCTCAGCACAGGCTGATGCATTGTTAGCCATTTCTGTCTCCCTCCCTCCAGTCAAACTCAATCCTCAAATTTAATTCAAATCTTCTGTAAATTCGAACACAAAATCATTTAATTAACAATACTAAGCCAAAGTAAAATCACTAAAAATCACACACCAAGAAATAAAACTTCAGACTGCACCCTAGACAATACCCGTTTTATATGATCAGAGGTTTCACTCACAAACTACGATTCAGACGAACAATTTTAAATTGAAAAAAGTAAAAGAATGCAGAAGAAAGGATCTACCTTGTTAGGCAAAATTATAATTGTAAACACAAACTCAATCAGCAATTTAGCTCAAAATAACAACAATAACGTTCTTATTATTAAAAATTATAATAATATTGTCGAACTGGAGAAATCTAAAAGCCTGAGAAAACATGAAAACTTTGTGAACGGAGCAATCGAAATTTCTCCGTTAGCAATCGGAAAGACAAAGAGCAAATAGATCATAATGACTAGAAATTAGCTACCTTACATGATCAGATGAAAAACCCGTCGAATAGAATTGAAAATGTAAAGCGAATCATGAACGATTCGGATAATTGAAGGAAGAATAAGGAAACCACTGCTCCGGGATTGGGAAATGGGGATTTTTGGCGTCTCTATCAAGTGTGTGTGGGTTTGCTTCACTTTTTTTTTTCTTTTTTGCCATTTCTTATTCAACTTTTCTTCGAAAATATTAATCGATTTTTTATATTGGGAATTTTGAATATGATGGATGAGGTTATTTTTTTTTTTTATTAAAATGGGGTCTGTTTAAAAAAAATTACAAATTTATGCAAGTCGTGCAAATTCGACACGATTTCGTATGCACAAATCGTCCATGTCATACTGAAGTCATGTCAACTTGACACGACTTCTGTCGCGTCATATATTTTATTTATTCTATTTTATTGTTTATATTATTGGGTAGTAAGTTATGTAATGTTAAAAATTAATTTGATATATAATTATTTAAGAGTGTTAGTTTTAAGGAACAAAAATTGGATAATCGTGTATGGATCATGTCCGGATAATCAGCTTATTCAAACTTTGAGTCATTAACTCCTGAGGACATTGTCGTCGGACATGGTTTCCCACTAGCCAAAAAGTATATTTTGATATTTAATGTCTCATGTATGCAAATTTTTTGATATTTTGATATTTAATGGCGCCGGACATGATTCATACACGATTATCCAATTTTTTGTTCTTTAAAACTAACACTCTTAGAAAGTAGTTATGTATCAAATTAATTTTTAGCATTACATAACTTACTACTCAATATATAAACAATAAAAAAAATGACATGGCACGACTTCAGTATGATGTCGTAGAAGTCGTGCCAAGTTGACATGACTTCAATATGATGTGGCAGAAGTCGTGCCAAGTTGGTATGCCTTCAGTATGACAGGGCAGAAGTCGTGCCAAGTTGGCACGCCTTCAGTATGACAGGGCAGAAGTCGTGCCAAGTTGGCACGCCTTCAGTATGACAGGGCAGAAGTCGTGCCAAGTTGGCACGCCTTCAGTATGACAGGGCAGAAGTCGTGCCAAGTTGGCACGCCTTCAGTATGACAGGGCAGAAGTCGTGCCAAGTTGGCACGCCTTCAGTATGACAGGGCAGAAGTCGTGCCAAGTTGGCACGCCTTCAGTATGACAGGGCAGAAGTCGTGCCAAGTTGGCACGACTTCAGTATGACATGGCAGAGTCGTGTCAAATGTGAACGATTTGTGCATATGAAGTCGAGCCGAATTGACACGACTTGCCTAAATTTGTAATTTTTTTAAATGGACCTCATTTTGGTAAAAAACAAAAAAAATAACTCCATCATGATTAAAAACCCTCTGTATTGATTATGTTCCGTCGAAAATATTGTATAAACTATTATACCATAAAAACATTGAAAAAGAAACTAAAGAGTGTGAGAAGTAACGTGACAAATAGGAGTTAAGAGAAATATTATGTTAAAAAACTAAATTAATTAAGATAAATAGGTTTGAAACAGTCATTTAATCAATTAGAATTATTATTATTATTATAACTTAATTAATTTTAATGATAATTACTTTTAAAATTATACATGAAATACTTTTTATTTGTTTACTTTGTTAAAATTTGATGTTTTGTAGGATTTTTTTTTTTTACGCAAAATTTATTAATAAACATTATGGACACTATTGAAAATATAAGTGTTAATCATGTTAAGGTTGTTTTGTATATTGGTAATAAATAATTTGGTCTCATCCTTCTTGTTAACTATACATTGGTATTTTTTTTAAATCATAATACACTCATTGTCACAAAATTGATTTATGTTAAGTAGGTGGTCTTTCACATTGTCTAACAACAAGACATCATTTATAAAAAAAAAAGTTTTAGACTTAATCAACCACCAATGAGTCTCTCATGTTGGTCTCTTCCAAAAATTACTTTTTTTCCTTTCTTTTTCTAGAGTCTCTTCCAAAAATTACCTTTCTTCCTTTCTTTTTCTAGAGTTTTTGGAGTATATGTTTTTCTCCCATCATATGCCATGAGCAGTCACTAAGATATGTAGGTACTATGATAGATGTCTTCTTTGTTGGATTAAGCACATGTACAAGAAAAATTATCTTTTTTTAGGTACGCATATTTGTTTGGGTCCTCTTTTGTTGGCTTTCTTCCATTGATCCTTACTAAGGACTCCATTGGATGATGTTCCTACTGGCAGTCTAATAGAAGATTCATGAAACAAAATTTTCTAAAAGCATTATTTTCTGATAGCAGACCGTCTATCATCTGGCTATTATCAACTTATAAATGTTTCCTACCCTGACTTTCTCTAACCAAGAGCATTTCCTTCTTAACCTTTTCAAGGTATGTGTTTTTTTTATCTCAAGGTCATATTTCAGTTCCTAGTTTTCACCACACGAGACTTTTTTGGTTGTTTAGAGCTTAGTAATTTCATTAGAGAGGTTTTTCTACATATTGTTTTTTCTTATCAACAAAGAATTAATAGAATAAAAAGAGATACTTTAGGGGTGTTCCAATCCTTATACAAAAGTCACTCCTAATTTAAGCAATCCACATAGCAAAGCAAAGCTAAGTGACACACCACTAAAGTCAAGACTCTTAAACTATTTCAAGAGCCCAACCCCAAAAATCTGGTTCTGTATAAAAACTAGCAAAAAAGAAAACATGATGGCTAGCTAGCTGCTGGAAAATTAACAAGCTAATGGATAGGTGTTAAATACACCCTCCCTTCCCATTACATCATTTCAAGACTAACCACAACAACTACACCATTTTTATTGCCAAAGTGACACCCGACCTCTGCTACCAATCTACTTCCATGACCACTTCACTACCTTGAATCACAACACCCTTCACTTTCTTAATTCTTCATACTTCATGTCATGACTTGTGTACATAGAAACATGGTTTGTCCAATATATCACTTATGAATTGGCTTTGGACTTGATACAACAGGAGGGCCTCATGGAAGCTCGATCACCATTTGTTGGTCCTGTTATGGTCTGCATGCTTCTCACAAGGCAACACCAAATCTGCACCAATAAGATTCAAGCACTCCAGTTGCTCGTCTATTTGTCTGCAAAGTAAGAAAGTTCAACCTGCCCTGCACATTTGATTGCTGCCTACACCAGAGCCTAGGCTCCACATGGTTTCATCTGAGGATTTTTCACAGATTAAGCAGCACAACAACTAAGGCAACCATGGTACCTATGACTCCAACAACTCCACACGCTTGCACCAATAATGCACCAAAACTCAACTTTAGATTCAGCACCTCAGCTAGTTCCCCACCCAATATTCAGTTTCACGTAAACCTTTCTGAGAGGCCTGATACTTGGTCTTGTAGACACCAAAAACTGTTGCATGAGCAAGAAGTTGGTGATGACTAACCAAATATGGCTCTATTGCAGAATCACCACCAGTGTAATTTGAATTCATCCAAGCAGAACAACGACCTAGTGCCATTCGTCCATTTGCATAGCCAAATAGGCTGTAACTCCATGGTTCGTTCAATGTAACCCAATACTTCACCCTATCACCAAATTCTTTGAAGCAAAGTTCAGCATAGTCTTGATAGTCTTTCTCAAGAAATGAGACCGGTCTATATCACCCAAAACCAGCACAATCCTGCACACAAGATAAGCATAACAATGATGAAAACCAGACAAAGACGGTCTGCAACCACAAACAACACCTCCCATGCACCAACTTCAGCGCACATATGTTATTTTGACTCTTGTTCCAATTAAGAATTAGTGAGGCAGCAAAGCCTTCAACGTTAAGAACTACCTAGGTTGCCATTAAGCAGCAATACTTTCACCATTTGCAGCATAAAATTAGTTTTATACCTGAAAGCTGCTCCTAAAAATAATGCTACTAAATGGTTTAACTCTTAACATCCCAACTTCACAACTCCACCACTGATAAAAAACTTTCCAAAATCATTTTAATCATTAATCTTATTTGAAAAATGTATTTTCTAAGATTTAAGAATGTAAAATAAGATTTGAAAACATATAAGCAGTTTCATAAAATATTCTTTGAATGTAGAGGTTGAGTATAGACACTCTCTAATACAACAAACTTCCTGATGACTATAAGACAAAGTGATAGTTATTGAACTTAAAGCTTTGATGTCTTTAAATCCATGAAGATTACTTGAAGGTTGGGTTGCTACTTGTGGGCATGGGTTATAGGTAGATTAGAATTTGTCAATCCACTCTTAGCTTAATCCAAAATTGGATCAATCAAGTTCTTTCAAAAGAAAAGTGTTTTTCAAAGTAGTGAAAAACAACATGTTGATTTATCGTTTCAATCGGTTGTTTTACACTTAGTAGTTTTGAAAAGGATTTGAAAAGGTTGAAATTGGATGACCTAACCGTCAAGGCCAATTCAATCGGTTGAATCGAGTTTTCAATTGATTGTTTTTTGAAAAATCTCAACATAATTTGTTAAGTCTGGTAAATCTGTTTTCCATGATTCTAAATTATTTTGGCCTTTGATTAAAAGTCTTAAACAACTATTTTTGAGACTATATAATTGGTGTTTACATCTCTGAGAAGAAGATATATTAGGTTACCAAAAAGATTAAAGTTTTTCAAGATTGCTTAAGGTTTTGCTTTGTTTAAGAGTGGAATAGGGAACTGCTGTAATCCTTTTTTATCAGGTGTGATCCTTCCTTTTCTTACTTGTATTTGTTTAATATTTGTAAAACTTAAGGTACTGGTGTCTACAGTCAGAGGGTGTTTTGACTTGAAGTGAATTGTGTATCAAAGAGGGTGAGTGTTCTTGAAGGGCTCAAGATCACCTCTTTGGTGTTTGTGTTTTGTAATCTAGGTTTGATTACGTAGTGGAATACCCAGTGATTTCTGGGGACTGAATGTAGCTCTTAGTGTAAGAGTGAACCAATATAAATTTGGCTGTGTGATTCTCTCTTTTCCTAATCTTTGTTATATATGTTTTAAAGTTGTTTTTATTAACTACTGATAAAAACAACCGGTTGAATCGCAAAAACAACCGGTTGATTTTATGGAAATCAACTAAAACAATTTTGTAACTTGGGCATTTTTATTCCTTAGGGCTTTGATTCTTCATTGGCTTTCTCCACACCTTCAAAGTTTGCAAAAAATGTTTAAAAACAATTCACCCCTCTCTTGTTTTAGGCCTACAATTCTTACAAAATATGTTAAGTGCATGCTTCGGTGACCATTTGATGTGTTTAGAGGAACTTTATAGTTTGAGCTTTCACATGCTTCGGGTTCATCTAACTTGTTATGCCTTATGAGATGTCTGACAAGATATTTCGATGTATCCATGAGTAATAGGATTATCTGACAAGACCTTCTAGTGAGAACGTTTGATCTAGTCAAATGAGACTGTCTGATGCGTCCACTACAAGAAATAGTGATAGTAGAGTCCCCAAAAGAGCGACACAAAGAAAAAAATAGAGGGGTTACATGGGGCTAGTGTGGGCTTAGTGTCCCAATAGAAATGAAAGCTAATCTGGTGGCTATGCATTAGCTAGCGACCGCCTCCAATGGGACACAAATTTACAAGGTAGTGTTGGCTAAGCCTACATAAAGAAAAATATATTATTTAACTATAGTGTAGGTTTGGGGCAAGGGTGGGCAAAAAACCCAAATTACAAAATCCAATCCATAATTATCTAAATCCATATTAGTTTTGATCCATTTAAATGGATTTATTTCAAATCCAAATCCATATTTTTGGATTTTAAATCCAATCCATTTAATTGGATATGGATTAGATATGGATTGGATACATTTTTGGATTATCCAAATTGTATTTTGGGTTGGATTTTGACTTGGCCCGATCCAGGTTGAGCCAAGACAATTCAGGCGCAGGTTGAGCAAAGTTGACCCAAGTCCACGTCGAGCCGAATGAGCCAGGGCCGATGTCAAGCCGAGCGAGCCCGGACTGATGACGAGCCAAGTGCGTCCAAGCTGATGTCGAGCCGAGGGGGCCAGGGTCGATATCTAGTCATTCGAGCTTGGGCCAATGTTGAGTCGTGCGGGCCGAGGCCGATGTCGAGTTGTGTGGGTCTAGTCGTGTAGGCTCGGGCCGATTTTGAATTGTTCAGGCTCGGGCTGGTGTTGAGCCGAGCGAATCCAAATCGATGTCAAAGCGAGCGGGTCTGGTCAATGTCGAGACGGTCGGGCCCGGACCGATGTCGAGGCAAGCGGGCCCGGGCCGATTTCGAGGCGAGCGGGACCCAACCGATTTTGAGGTGAGCGGGCCCGGGCAGATGTCGAGCCGACCGGGCCCGGGCCGATGTCAAGCAAACAAGGCTCAGGCAGATGTTGAGTCGAGCGGGCCCGGGCAGATGTCAATGCGACCGGGCCTGGTTCGTTGTCGAGTCGAGCGAGCCTGGGCCGATGTCGAGTTGAGCGGGCTCGGGCCGATGTCGAGCCGAGCGGGCCCGGACTGATGACGAGCCGAGCATGCCCGGGCCGATGTCGAAGCGAGCGGGCACGGTCGATGTCGAGACGATCGGGCCCCAACCCGATGTCGAGGCGAGCGGGCTCAAGTTGATGTCGAGTCGAACGGGCCCGAGCCGATGTCGAGCAGAACGGGCCCGGGCAGATGTCGATGCAACCGGGCCTGAGCCGTTGTCGAGTAGAGCGGGCCTGGGCCGATTTCGAGTCGAGTGGGCCCGGGCCGATGTCGAGCCGAGCGGGCTCAAGCTGATGTCGAGTCGAACGGGCCCGATCCGATGTCGAGTCGAGCGGGCTCAAGCTGATGTCGAGTCGAACGGGCCCGATCCGATGTCGAGTCGAGCGGGCTCAAGCTGATTTCGAGTCGAACGGGCCCGATCCGATGTCGAGTCGAGCGGGCCCGAGCCGAGGTCGAGCCGAGGTCGAGCCGAGCGTGCCCGGGCCGATGACGAGCCGAGCGGGCCCTGGCCGATGTCGAAGCGAGCGGGCCCGGTCGATGTCGAGACGATCGGGCCCCAACCCGATGTCGAGGCGAGCGGGCTCAAGCTGATGTCGAGCTGATGTCGAGTCGAACGGGCCCGAGCCGATGTCGAGCCTAACGGGCCCGGGCAGATGTTGATGCGACCAGGCCCGAGCCGATGTCGAGCCTAACGGGCCCGGGCCGATGTCTTGCCGAGCGGGCTCAAGCTGATGTCGAGTCGAGCGGGCCCGGGCCGATGTCGAGCCGAGCGGGCCCGGGCCGATGTCGAGCCGAGCGGGCCCAGACCGATGTCGAGCCGAGCGGGCCCGGGCCGATGTCGAGCCGAGCGCGCCCGGGCCGATGTCGAGCCGAGCGGGCTCGTGCCGATGTCGAGCCGCGCGGGCCCGGCCGATATCGAGTCGAGCGGGCCCGAGCCGATGACGAGTCGAGCGGGCCCAGGCCGATGTCGAGCCGAGCGGGCACGAGCCGATGTCTAGTTTGGCGGGCCCGGGCCGATGTCGAGTCGTTCGGCCCAGGCTGATGTCGAGTCGTTTGGGCCCAGGCCGATCTCGAGCCGAGCGAACCCAAATCGATGTCGAAGCGAGCGGGCCCAGTCGATGTCGAGGCGATCGGGCCCCAACTGATATTGAGGCGAGCGGGCCCGGGCCGATGTCAAGCCGAGCGGGCTCAAGCTGATGTCGAGCCGAACAGGCCCGAGCCGATGTCGACGGGCCCTAGCCGATGTCGAGTCGTTCGGGCCAAGGCCGATGTCGAGTCATTCGGGCCCGAGCTGATGTATAGTCGTTCGGGTCGAGGCCGATGTCGTCTGGGTCGGGGCCGATGTAGAGCCGAGTTGGTCTGCGTCGAGGTTGAGTCGGCTTAGTCCCAGTTCGAGCCAAGTTAGTCTCTATCCATATCAAAATGAATTTAATGTAATTGACAAAATGGATTTAATATAATTAATAAAGTGGATTTATTCTGGATTCAGTCCACTTTAAATGGATTTTAAAAAAATCCAAATATATTTGATCTAGTTAAAGTGGATATGGATTTTAAATCCAATCCATTTATTTGGATTTGGATTGGATCTAGATTGGATTTTGGAAAATCCAATCCATGCTCACCCCTAGTTTGGGGGACACTAAAATGGATATAAATTAAATAATTATTAAGAAGTGGACTTTAAAGCCTAACTCAACCTCATAAAACCGGTCTATAAGGTGAGATTTACACTCACTTATATACTATGAAATGTCTTAATCTCTAGTCGATGTGGGATCTCCAATACATACCCCTCACACTGAGGCTACCAAGTCATGCGTGAGATTATATATTATGGGTGGTCCGATAGCGGGTGACATGATAAGCCCAACAAACAATCCTAAACCATATTAAGAAGTGGACTTTAAGCCTAACTCAATGATGACATTGAGCTCTTCTCTTTTGTGTTTTTGAGTGGTGGCGGAAGCTTGGACGGATTGGAGGTGGACAAGGCCCTCTTAGGAGGTGTGGTGGCCTTGTAGGTGCAGGAAGAGTAGGGATGTGAGGGAGGTTCGGCCAGCCCTCTTTGGTAGGCGAATGGGTTGAAGATCAATGACCTAAATCTAGAGAGATTGTAGGCAAAGGGAGTATGTATGGCTCAAGTTTGGCAGCATAACAATACTCAAATTAATCTTATCAAAACATGAGGTAGGATCCTCCTTAAATAGCCTTGGAGGACCAGAAATGCAAATGTAAATGAAGAGGAAATGCTAGCCAAATTACATGCAAATGTGAGCACATGGGAGCACATGGGATGGTGGCTCCAAAATTCAGCACATGTGAGGTAGGTTCTAGAATTCTTCCATGTGCTAGGAGTTCTAGAACCTTATGCCCCACTTAGGCTAATTGTGGGTTGGACCTAAGTTTAATTAGGAGTAGGAAACTCTAATTAAACTTAGGTTAGCATTTTAGGTACTACTTTGCATGTTTCAACACATTTACAAAAATATTTAAACTATGCTACTTTGACTAGAAAAGTAAGAAAAACTATGACACACTAGGGTCTATGACATGTAAAAATGTGTCCTCTTGACCCCTCTTTGACCATGACTCTAGTGGTTGCCTCAATGTAGCATTTTAGTGGCCTCTCAAAGGATTGGTGTTGGGGCCTCTTCCATCACTCAACCTCATAAAACTGGCTTATAAGGTGATGTTTGCACCGACTTATATACTATGAAATGTCCTAATCTTTAATCGATGTGGGATCTCCAACAATAATTAAAATGAAAATGTGTGAGACATAAATGATTGAAAGTGTGAGAAAATGAAAATGTGAGATAAAAATGTTTTAATGTTTTATTTTTTTTCTCTTTAAATAACTTAACGTGGGCTAAGGTGACAATAAACGCCCACGCCACCTTAATATCGGTTAGACCTATGCTAAATGTAATAAAATATTAACTTGCATTCACTTTGTGTCCCCATTCTTGACGTTAACTTATTATTATTATTATTATTACTATTATTATTATTTTAATAATTTTTAACTTGCATCCACTTTGTGTCCTCATTCTAAACTCAATATTATTTTGTCACTTAATTTTTCATTACATCTACTTTGTGTCCCCATTCTAGATGTTAATTTATTATTATTATTATAATAATTTTTAGTGTGAATTAAAGGTTTTCATTGTAGACATAATATTTGACATTTATTTTTGTGTCCAACTTAAGTAGACTTCACTCTATCTAGTGACTTCTTTTTTATAGCCCCACTTTTTGTTGGTAGGTAAAATGGATTTTTCTTGTAGTGGTCTCTTCACATTTGAACTATCTTATTGAACAACATTCTTTGTTTTAAATGTTCTCTATATATCATACAATCACTTTAGTGATTGTCCAATACTGAGACCAAGATTGAACTGTTTGATGTGTCTTTACTAGACTGTTTAAGGAATATTTTCACTGGAATATTGTCTGGTGAGTCTTAGTCATCTTCTTTTATTAATATTGTTTATATTGCACATAGTGAGATTTATTATAAAACATAACACACCTTATAGTATTTGTTATTATTAAAACATCTAGGCTTTAATGTCATGAGACTGATAAACCATCTAGTCTTAACACAAACTACTATTGCATGTTATAAATTGCATATTATTTGGAACACATTCATTCCTAGCTAATAACCTAAGTACTATTTGAACACTCAGCCACTTCAGGCTAAAAATCTTGAGTATTGTTTGGAATGCAACCACTTTGGACTAAAAACCAAATATTATTTAGACCTCAACCACTCCAAGCTAAGCCCCAATGAATATTGTTTTAAAAGTAGCCACTCCTAACTAATATAGAGTATTGTTTGGCAAGTAGTCACTCCTATCTATGACATTGAGTATTTTTGTGAAACACAATCACTCCTTGTTTACAAATTTTTTGTAAAGATATGATCACAAGAGTTGCTTGCTAGAGAGGGGAAATGTCTTATGATGTATGTAAATTTTACTCACTCTACTAATTTTCTATTTTGAAAACGAAAAGTGATATTTGTGAAGTTTGATCACATGGAGCTTTTCTACCATCAATTCGATAGCATTTGTGTACTTATATTTTATCGATCTCTTTGTCTTTAACTTGAAGGATTCCTTTAAATACCGAGTGGAGAAAGAAGTTATTGCTCTCTTTTTTTCTAACCTTTGAGATCTTAAGAGATGCCTTCTTCTTCTTGCATAAAAAGATAGATGCATTAAATGCACTTCATGCAACATTAAATGCTTATCTTTTCGCCAAGCAACGTTCTAAATACTGACATGAATAGTTGGACCTAGGTCACAAAGCGTAGACAATAAATAGTGCTTCTAGGCTTGACAAAAGGTGCGTCGGGATGATTTGGCATGGAGAAGCTTTAGATGTGTCTTACAAGAAATATTTTGATGTTGACATGAGTTTTTGAGATGTTCTTGAGAGGTAAAAATATTCTTTGCAAACACATATGAGTATATATAATATTTGATAATAATATTGGCTTAACAGCTATGTATCATCTCATTAAGACTTTTGCTTATCACATGAAGAAAAGACAACAATGTGTAATATCATTTGACAGACAAAACGCTTACGTTTTCTATAATATGAAAAGAAGCTTGTGTCTGACAAATGTAAAGACAACAAGGTACTAATAATGCTTTGGGCTTTTTATTTTGATAGAACTTAATCAAAATAAATAATAAATAGGGTCTCATGGATTTTTTTCTAACACCATATATAATCATAATGTTAACGTATTTAACAAAAACAAATGTTTTGACAAATGTACTCTTAAATTTCAAAGTAGTGTCTACTTCGTCATATATATAATGTAAAAAATAATAATTAACGTTTTAAAAAATAAAGCTTGCACAATTTTTCATTATTCAAAATCTTTATAATCACTTATCGATTTACTTTATCTAATAGTTAATTCTTGAATTTTTTTCATTTAAATTTATCTTGAGCACACACTCATCTTCGATGTAATTAAATTTTTCAAGTATACCTCATGTAATTAAGTTTTTCAAGAATATCTCGGAATATACTTCTTTAATTTATTTATTTTGAGTTTCAATTCCTTTCATATCTTCTCGATTTCTAATGTTTCATACTCCATTCTATACTTAACCATCGAGAGAATTGCACCCTACCACATCTATTCTCAAAATAGAATATTTTATCAATGTTTTTAAAAAGATTCAATTCACTCAACAGAGTTATTGATTTGATGTCACTTAGTTAATTAAGTCCTTTATTAATTACTTAGATACGTAATAATATAGTGTCCTTATTGCCCTTGTTGCTTTGAGTCAAAAAAAAAGTTATGATAAAGAAAGTAGATCACTCAAAAATAGGATAACATTGAGAGAATATAAGTTACACCTTATAAGCATTGGTTTAAAACAAAAGGCACCAAGTTGAAGCCCTACCTAAGTGAGACACTTAACAACTTTGTTTTTATTCTTAAATGTACACATTTCAATGTGTCCTTTAAAACCAGACAAGTAGAATGAATGCATGATTTTTGAAGTCTGAGTATTCAAGTCATGAACCTTTCAAACAAGTTCCCGAAGAAGAAGCTTGTTCTAGCCCATCCTCGGGTTTGAGCTGGTGCTTTGGCACTGCCTGGTACCCTCTTCACATTCACCATCAATGTCTGTCCAATTTCCTTGCGCAATGCTTCGATGATCTTCATGTCCACTGCGTTCCCAGAGGCATCTCTCACGTAGAACACGTTCAGCCCTTTCTCCCCTATGGTTGACACACCTGCCCTACTAACTGTTAAGCCATTCTCTCGCAGAATCCTTGTCACTTCTGACAGCAACCCCACTCTGTCCTTTGCACACAGTTCAAGGCTCACACCCTGTGTCCACCATCATACACAGGATCAATGCTAGCTAACAACACTATGATCATGATAATTACTTTGTATTGTATGCAGAAAATGTCAAATAGGATATAGTGCATTTGTCACATTAACTCAATTTGCATATGATAAAACCAAACAACAAATTTTGCCTTAGTGTTTTTGACTTGTAGTTTTTAGGTGATAGGGAGGGATGTGGATGAGATGATATTACGTGGAGATTATATAGGTTCTTAAGCTCTAAATGCTCTATTGAAGACAAAAGACCATCACTGAGTGGAACTTAGCCCCATATATCTGCCGTAGCATTCGCAACAATACAAGTAGATAGCTGCAGGTGCAAAATGCATTCATTGGGTTAAACTCAGAAGAGTTTCTGATGAGCAGAAAAGAATATAGTAGATGGGTGACTTCAGAAGAAAACGGGTCAAGAGAAAATTAAACTCACTAGTTAAAACATAACATAAACCATCAAGTTTCATGCAGAACTTACTGAGTTGAGAACCAGAGAAACATGCATCAATGAAATGTGAACTGCACATTACCTCGCTAACTCTTCTTTGAATAGCAGCTTCGATGCATTTGATGACCCTTTCTTTCTCTCCTTCAGTGTCAAGCGTGCATCCATCAATGTGCCGGATAAAGTACTCCTACCAATGCATATCAAACACTTTTTAGTCCACATTTTTCAACTTCCTCTTTCTACATCTAATAATGAATTCTTTTGTATATAGAGAGTTATATATATATATATATATATATATATATATATATATATATATATATATATATATATATATGTATGTTACCTATTTATATTATTTAAATTAGATAGTTTACTTTTATCTATTTGTTAATGTGGAGCATCATCCAATAAAATAAATTTACAAACAATACACCTATCATGAAAAACATGATCTATATGAATAAAAAAATATATGACATCGTGATTGTATAAAATTATCATAAAATATATATATATATATATATATATATATATATATATATAACAATTAGATATATTATCGTAAACTTAAAATTAATTTTATTTTGAGTAGTTATTTGAATTTAAAAAAGTAGTCATTTAAAAAATGAAATTGTAAAAAATTAGGTAGAAGTAAGAGATATATTATTTCTTTAAAGAATAAAGTGTGTATATATATATATATATATATATTAAAAGGTTAATTATTATATATATGTAGTTGTTATTTTTTAAAAAGAGTAAATATTTAATTATATTGAAATAAAAATAAATTATTGAATTTATTAAATAAATAAATAAATTATTTTTTATTAAAAGATGAGTAATCTAAATATTGTACACTTTTTTCCTTTAATAAAAAACTACTATTATTATAATAACCATTGAAATAAAAACATATTATTAAATTATAAAAATATTTTATTGAAAGTAATTATAAAAATAAATCATTTTTAAATTTAATTGTGTGTAATGTTTGTATTGTGTATATGATATTTTATTGTGAAGAATTATTTTTAATTTCAAAAAGTAATTATTTAGAGGATAAAATTGTAAGAATTTTTTTTTTCTTTTTTAAATTCAAATTTCTCTAAATTTTTTAAAATTTAAATTTTCATTTTTAAATAAATAACTGTCAAAATTTATGATATTTTAATATTATAAGGATAAAATTGGAACACGAAATATGTTCACAATCTTATTGTTACAGATAAATAAATAATTTATTTTTTTAAAAGATGTTATGACACTTTTTTTCTTTTGATTTTTTTTTACTATTATTATAATAACTATTGAAATAAAAATATTTTATTAAATTATAAAAATATTTTTCTTAAAATTATTATAAAAATAAATATTTTTTTAATTTTGTTGTATATAATTATTTTATTGTATAGATTGTTTTTATTGGCAAGAATTATTTGAAATTTTTTTAAAAAAAAGTAGTTATTTAAAGGATAAAATTGTAAGAAATTGAATTTTGTTTTCCTTTAAACTCAAATTTTTTTAAATTTTAAATTTTCAATTTAAATAAATAATGGTTAAATTTGTTATATTTTAATATCATAAAGGATAAAATTAGAAAATGTAAAAAAAAAATCTTTATTTATTATTATAGATTATTTTAATAATATGAAACTTTCACTTATTTTTATTACAACAACAACTCATTCTTGTTGACAACTTTTTTCTTTATTTTAACTTTGTATCGTTTTATTTTTTTTTATTTTATCTTTTATTTTGTGTTTTTATGCAAATGTCACTACAAGAAAAAATGGTTTTAACGAGACTTTATTTTTACATTATTCAGGGTTAAAACATCTATTAAGTCATTTACTCAGGGTTGCTTTCCTCCGCTAAACCATCTTTGGGAAATATGTTCCCTGAAGTTTTTTTAAATCTCGAGAAAAGTCTTTCAGAATCCTTGTTAAATATCATGGGTTTAAGAACCTCAGTAAAATTCCATAGGTTTCAAACCTCTACCATGGGTTTAAAAACACCCGTAAAATACCATGAGTTTCAAAATTTTCGTAAAATGACTTGTCATTTGAAATAACCTTTAACCCCATTTTCCATCATCTCTAAAGATCCTCCTGACTTCTATCTTCCAACGTAGACACACTGCTCTCTGGGCACAGGCTCAATGGCCGGTAACCACAATTTAGCCAAGAATCACAATTCAGCCACACTTATGTCTATTTTATCTAAGGAGAAGAAACATTAAATAAGACACTATCTTCTTCTTACTCCAATATTACTTCTTCCATCAACTTACTGTCCCAACTTGGGTAACAAGCTACTGTTACCTAGCTCGGCAACAACTAGTGTTTATCACTGCTTTATATATCATAAATAATTGCATTATCTATCAGATATGAGTTTCAAAGTCATATGTGTTCCTGACTAAAGATTGCAAGAACAAATTTGTGAGGAGAAATTAAATTTATTACATCTCACTTTCACAGTGAATTAATTATTAAATGCATTTTAAAATAAAAATCTCAATTTAAAATATTTCAAAATTATGAAAATTAAATATTAATAATAATAACTAAAACTAAAATTGCACATAAAATATACGTACATCAAAAGGTAAAACAAAATAAGTCAAGTTTTTTAAAGTATGAGCTCGTAACAAAAAAAACTAGGAATTATATAATCCAACTACCATCATTCATAAGAAATATGCAAAATACTTTTGAAATACTTATTATCCAAGATTAGTTGTTGAAATACTTATTATCCAAGTTATTTTGCTGAGTTTTTAAAATAAATTTTTGAAACCTTAGAAAACTTATTTTTAGTATAAAGTTACGCTTTCAAAATTTTAGAGAATTTAGTTATAAAATATATATTAAAGCTATATAATTTTCAATTATTTATTTATAAATATATTTAATTATATTTATTTATTGAAATTTGAAAAATCTAGAGTGTTTTATTGAGGTTCTATAATAAATCTTTGAAATTTAACAAATGTTAAAAAAACCTCCGTTATTTTTTTAAGATTTTAGAATAAACCTTTGAAACTTAACAAAGGTTAAACCCTAAACTTCCATTAATTTGCTAAGGTTGAAGATTAAACCATTGGAACTTACTTAAAGTTAAAAAAACATTCGTTATTTTACTGAGGTTTTAGAATAAACCTTTAGAATTTAACGAAGGTTAAAAAAAACCTCCTTTAATTTGCTGATATTTTATAATAAACCTTTGGAATTTAACAAAGGTTAAAAAAATCTCTGTTATTTTTCTTAGGTTTTAAAATAAACCTTCGTAATTTAACGAAGGTTAAAAAAACCTTTTGTTATTTTGCTGAGGTTTTAGAATAACCTTTGAACTTAACGAAGGTTAAAAAAACCTCCATTAATTAAATCAATTCTTAGGGTTATATTAACCTCTGCTAAATAACTTTCGTTAAAACTTTTTTTCTTATTATAGTGTGCAAAATTAATTATTGTTTAATAATTTCTTTACCTTTTCTTTGAAAAATTACATTTTAAAATATATAAGTGTTCTTGTATTTTTTTATTTTTAATATAATTTATTTAAATATCTGTTTATTTTTATATAAAATTGTTTAAGTATACGTTTTATTTTATTTTATCTAAAATTGGTTAAGTATTTGTTTATATAAAACTATTTTTTTTATCTATAATTGTTTTTGTATTTGTTATTATATTTTTTGTTTTCTTTCTTTTTCCTGTAAAATTGAGTTTTTAAGGATTCTACTTATTTTATTTTTAGAAAAAAAATAGTTGTTGTTTGAATTTGTTGGTGGAGGTCATGAGTCAAACAATGAAAGAAAGAAATACATATTATATTGAATCATTGTGAGAGTGTTCTCCCTAATAGACAATCTAGTGCAAGTATTATTCACATACTTGTTCGGGTGATGTTTCAAGAATGAATATCATCTTGCTAGAACAAAGGAAGATTTCATTGCACGTACATTGGTTAGAATCATATTAAAGACATGTTTTTAAAGTTGATAGAAGACAATGAAAAACAAAATCAAAGAAGCAAATCATGATATTTTGAAGAAGTGGATATCCAAGATAATAATGAAAAAGGAACATTTGAATCATTTTCCTAGAAGGGGAAGCAATGAGCTATAAAGCAAAAAACTATGAATAAATTGTTTAAGGATAGAGAGTTGGTGATTCTAGACATTTGCAGATGCACATATGACAATGCTTTACCATTTAATTTGATAAAAAGTTCCTTATTTTTCCAAATGTTAAAATATGTTGTTGAATATGTAAAAAAATTTAAAGTCTCCTAGTAATCATGAAGTTATGGTATCTTATTTGAAAATGGCAGTTGACAATATCCAACCTAATTTTGATAAATATAAGGTTGAATGGGAGAAATGGGATTGTACTTTGATGTGTGATGGTTGAATAGATGGAAAAGGGAGGTCTTTTACCAACATTTTTTTTTTTGTTAAATATCCAAGTGGAACAATTTTCTTAAAACCTATATATTGCTAGTAATGTGATCAAGGATGTCAAAAAAATGTTTGAAATATTAGATTATGTGGTAAAAGAAATTGGGGAGGATAATGTTGTGCAAGTTGTGACAAATGATACTTCTAATTTTGTGGGAGCAAGAAAAAATGTTAGAGAAGAAAACAAAATTATTTTTGCCTCCTTATGCAACTCATTGCCTTGATTTAATTCTTGAAGATATTGATTAGCTCCTAGTATTTTATAAGACCATTACAAATGTCAAAAAAAGTCATAACTTTCATTTATAGGCACACATGAGTCTTAAACTTGTATAAAAAGTATTTTAAAGGAAAAGAATTATCTTGATCAACAATCATAAGATTTGCACTTGCTTTTCTCACCTTAAAATGTATAGCACAACAACAAAAAATGCTCTTCAAACTATATTTGTTTCACAAGAATGGACAACCAGTAATGATTACACCTGAAGGTAAACAATTAGTGAACATTGTTTTATGTGATGATAGATTTTGGAAATCCATCCAATATTGTTTGAAGTGTGTGACTCCACTTGTGAAAGTATTAAGACTTGTAGATGGTGACTCAAAACCTACCACGCTATAATCTATGAAGTTTTGGATAGAGCGAAAGCACAAATTTAATAGCTACAATGATGGAGGACCATTCATACTAAAGCCACCATTCTTTTCAACTAAGAGCAGGGGATCAACTTAGAAGAATACAAAAGATAATATTTGCCTTAGTCTTGTATAAATTTTGTAAATAGTAGAATAGTATTTTCTGACTTGTATTTCTGAGTCAACTTTAGAATAGGAATATAATTCTCTCCAAACAAGACATATATTTGGGGCATCTTTTCTTTGTATGGGAAATAACTCTTCAAGCTCGTTAAGCAGTAAGCTAACACCTTCTCCATGACTTCCAATCATTCAAAGACATGTGGCAAGCTATGAATAGATGACTTCTTGTATATAGGATTGCCACATGTCATGCTAGGAATGAAGAGTAGTTTAGAACTCTATTAGTCATTTTAGGAGTCTCCTTAGGCTATAAATAAGAGACTCCTCTCTCTTAATTTTCAGATTGATTAATATATGAAATTGTGTTTTTGAAACTCTCAGCACATTTTATCCAAATCTCTCTCTATTATGCTTCTTGTATTCTTAGAAACTCAAGAAAGTTGACATAACCTTTTCCTTAACCCTTGCACCTTGTAAACTCACTCCTAAACCCATATACCTCCATAGCCATTCAATGCTTCCTCAACAAAATGTACAAGACTTTCGTTGCATTTCATCAATTTCATCCAACACTCAAGAAGAATTGCATCATACAAGTTTTAAGAATCAAGACTCTAGCTACAAAAAGGTGTGGACAATAACTAATACTCGTTGAAATTTACAATTACATTGACTTCTTCATTTTGTTTCTTACTATCTTAGTCATAAGTAAGTAACTATTTTTTATACTATACATTAATCATTATTGCAAATTAATAATGATTTTTATTTTAATACCTTTTTTTTCTTTTCACATTTCTTTGTGACAAAAACTTCAATGCAGATTTTATACTGTTTATATAAGATCATTGAAAAAATAATCCTAGATGGAAGGATTAGATTTTCACTTGATCAAGAACTTGATAAATTCAAAAAAGCCAATAATTTGTTGGAAGAAGAATGGTAATAATAAATAAAAAAAAAACAACTTGGTGAGCATCTAATTAATTTTCATGGTTTCATAAAAAAACATAACAATCAAGATTACATTTACTTATGTTAGCTTTTTATTTGAAATTATAGCTCCTTGGGGGGAAGTTATGGTGGAGAGGGTAAAGAGTTGCAAAATCTAGCAATGTAGTTTTAGAACAACAAAAAGATTATATGTTTTCCTCTTTGTTAAAAATAATCTTCAACTTAAGATGAGACAAAAGGTTAGAGAGAGAAAGGGGATACTTATGATCCTATATGTTTAATTGATATTGAATTAGATGATGAGTGGATTATTGAAAAAATTACCTTTACCAAACGATGTTTCATAAATGAATATACATGAACTTTTTCTCTTGAAGAGGAAGTTTCAAACAAGAAAAGAAAGAGGAGTATTTGTTTAAACTATAAAACTTGTGCAAATTAATCATAAATATTATAGTACTTATAAAGTTTGTTGTTTCTTTAATAGGTAATTTAAGTACTAATGTCGATAAAAAGGAAAAACCTATGAAATTGAAGAAATGATTGGAAAGGTAGAAAAAAAGGATGATGATGAACTCCAAAAAGAATGTTATGTTAGAGGAATAAGATAATCTAAGTGAGATTGATATTGAGAGATGATGAGGGAACTTATAAGATTAGGATGAAAATTTAAATATAGGAAATAATATTTTACATTTAATTGTATGAATTGAACATTTTGACTTCATTTTTATATATGATACTTTTAATATTTTTTTATATCACTTATTTTTAATTAATATTATATTTGATTCTGTATATTATTGTTTAGAGGAATGATACATTGACAACCTGTTCCAGTATACAACCTCTAATTGATGATATAAAAAAAAATGTATTTTTGTTATATCATACAAAAGTTAAAATTTAAGACAAAGAAAGAGGGTTTTATACTTATACTGGAACAAGATTTTAAATATATCATTTTTCTATTATTTATAATAAAATTTGATTCACCGTTGATTGAAAAAAAAAAAACGATTCACGGTTATTTGCATACTCAAAAGTTGGGTTACAATCAATTGAGCGAACCAAATAATGACTGTAATGGAAGTAAAGAATGGATTATTATTGATAAATGATATGTACCTGGGATGCATATTGGCCTTCCGATGAGATTGTAGCATGGAAAACCACATACTGCATGTCGGTGAGAGTGCAAACAATGTCAAACATCAATTTTGCCCGATCTTTGCATCTCACACTAACCACTGAGTACCCTTTTTCCACAATACGTTCTATTCTGATTTTTGGCCTAAAAGAAGGAGCACAATCAGTTGTTGTTACTCCAGCACTTTCATAGTCCCTGTCAGCAAATAGCATTTGGTGGAGCCTCCGATCCATGTGGGTGAAACCCATTGAAAAACTGGTCCTAGCCACTTTCTCGTCATCCTCACACCCGCGTAGGATGTGGTTCAGCTGCTCCTCCATAATAGACAATCTTTTTGATTCATCCATGGCTTCGTTTGTAGCATCATTCACATAAAGCACACAAGCTATTCTCCTGTTATGAGTCCAAACTTCAGCAGCAATCACATTGAATTGGAGGCTGGCAAGGACTGCTGATATCTCAGACAAGAGACCAGGCCGGTCCCTTCCAATGAGCTCAATGGCTGTATGATCACCAATTGAATGAACTCCAACCCTTTTGCCTTGCCAACTCCTTACTCCTTCTGTGCTCTGGCCCTTTGGTCCTAAAGCCTGTTGTAATAATGTTCACAAATATTACTCACTATTTGATGTCTGTTACATGACATATGTAAATGAAGGGTATCTAGCTACTAGTGTGAACGTGTTTTTTATAGTAACATCACTAGTGTATTTCCTAGACTGTGGAAGTTCCTAGGTGAGTTCAGAATTTCTCTCAAGTTAGAGAGGTGCATTGGAGACTAAAAAATGAGAAAGGGTACAGATCATATCTGGTTCTGAATATGGTGTGAACCAAGTATTTTGTTTATACTACTACTGATGTTTTTCTTAAAACAACAAATCATGTGTGCTTCCTTTTCTAAAGACAGATAAAGCTTAAATGCTCCATTTCAGTAACTCAATTATTATGCTATTTCAATTTATTACATCAATATATCACATTATATTTTACTAAAAGAATATATCAGAAGAAAGATGAGTACCTTTTCAATGAAGTCTATTGTTTTGCTGTCTGTTATCTTCTTTCCTTGCTGATCGGTGACATGAAATACTGTTTATTCCATTTGGTAAACAAGTCACTTGTTAAATGTTTGTGTTAATTGGGAGTGGTTTTAGCTATGAATTCATCTTTATTTACAAGACAACCTTAAGCAAATATGTCCATAAGAACTAAAATGTGTTGTTTGCCATACAAGTATCTAATCTACCAAAATAGGATTATCCCTCTTTTTGGCTCAAATAGGCATAAAAAAATAAATACTTCATGGACATACATGGTCAAGAGATAACTGAAAGTAATGAAGAGCATCTTGATAACCAGTGTTCTCAAAAGTAACCAGCTTTTTAATCAGGCTAACAACAATCAAGGACAGGACAAATTTGTGTAGTCAATGCATTACCGATTCAAGTTTTCAATCACGAACATACCATCCATAAACCATCCACCATCAGAAGATATGTAAGCTTTGGTAATTATGAAGTCAAGGTCTGTCAAGATTTGCACAACTTCCAGCAGAATTCCAGGTTTGTTAATACTATCAAACTGCATTTTATTTTCGAAAAAAAAAAATCCATTAGATATTGCATCAACTTATCTCTAAATTAATGATTCATCCAAAAACTATGGAAAAAATATGATATGATGATGATAGCCACTTGGGGGAAGCCAAATGGTTTCCTTAACTTAATCTTTTAGCAGTCGACTTAATGGGGTTTTAACAGAAATTCTGTCTGTTCAATGCGCTTTTCAATTCAGTTTTCAACTTATCTTTTCTGTTCATTTATTCAAATTAGAACAAGGAACAAACTGCTAGCATGTTCCTAATCAAAGACAATGAAGAAAGTGGTCACTTGCGGGTAGAGTTTGTTTGAATTATTTTCTAGTCAAATGAAATTTGGCGAAAGTTTTTTACATAAGTCAGAGAATTGACTGAGGTGCAATACAGTCTCGTTTGGCATATAAGAATAAGAATAAAGTTAAATTCAACGTAGTGTGAGAAAAACAAAGCTCTAGGGTTAAAGTAACTTTAAATCGACATGATCTAGGTATTTTTCCCAAGATGCTCAGCTGCCAAATCATGACTCAGAACACAACGAGGCCATATCATTATCATAATTAGTCATTTTGAGAAATTATACCTTGATCAGTGTACAATCATGGCAACTATCATTGTCCACAGAGACCCTGCGAAGTGGAAACAAAGTTACCATCAAAGAGTCACTTCTTCCTGGTATTAGAAATTCCCGCCACAAACCCCAATTTCACAGGGAGCTAACCTTGGACTCTAGTGGGGATTAAATTGATTACAAAGACTAATTAAGTTATGAATTACTCAAGCTTTTAACATTTTTGTTGTGCTGCTCTTTTCCTTTTACCTTTGAGACTACATTAAACCAATTAAGCTATACATAAATGATGAGAGAATCTACACAATTTTGCAGCAATTGCTAAGAAAAAGAAAAGAAAAGCAAAGATGTAATTCAAGGGAAGATAAAACAGTTAACCTTGGAGGGTTGATTCTGTTGCTGAAGTTCTCATACTCGGGATCAAAATATGGCCAACAAACTTTTGCCATTTAATCAACTTCCCCAGTCAACAACTTTCCTTCTTTTCCTTTTATCAAAGTGAAAAAGTCTAGTCAAAGGGAGAAACAGAACCGTTACTTTCTTGTGCAGATTCCTACTTGCATTACACAATATAATATAACTCTGCAGTGCAAAACGGATCACAGGTAACTAATGAGACCATACAGCAAAAGGAATCAAATGAGTTGTGCAGTTCCTAAGACAGATCCCATCATCAGTTAGATGAATGCTATATGTTATATATGGTGCACAATAGTTCTATGAAGTGTAGTGCATATCCACACATGCCATATTTATACCTGCAATATTCAAAAATTTGAACATCATCACACAATCAAAATCATATTTTAAAACTATGATGTCATCAATGGGGGTTGATAGAGCACTACTTAATGCAATGCTTTAGGCGCACATTCTCCCAAGCATGTGTAAAGAATCCTCGTGCTTCATTTCCTGACCTTTGAACATGACTTTACGAATAATAACAAGTTAAGCACCGAACGTTCCTTTTCCAATAGATTATCAAATGCAGAGAGAAAGAGACAGAAACAAGAATAAAGAGGATGACAGGAGAATCATGGCATCAGTAAAAGGAGACATTTTCGGTGCAAAACCTAGATGGGTACGTGGAAGAATCCAGCGAGTATATTAATGCCATAGTGGAAATATAAAATGCTATAACCTTTTCCTTTCTTTCGTGAACGCATAATAAAGCAATTTGCTTTACAAATAGAGTAACAAAATTCACAATTATTACAGAAAGCAAGATGGTGCGTCTGGTTGAGAGCTGTTCATATAAATATATGGCGGGATTGACACATACTTTATATAAGTTTTGGCAGTTCAATTTTTCTAGGTTTACAAGTCATCTAATCTTCTAACTGAGGTAATTGTATTTGAGTAGTGTAAGATTAGCACAAACTATAATTTTGTACTGGTTTTAGAAGTTTGTAGGAGATAACTAATCCGTACATAAATTTATTTATCTAGTACGTAGAGTAAAACAATTATATGTTTAATTAAGAAGTGAATTTTAAGTTTAACTCAATCTTATAAAACAAAGTTATAAGATGAGTTTTACATTAATAATATACCATGAATATTTTTATTTTTAGTTGATGGAAGATCTCTAACACACTCTTTATGTCGAGATTTATCTCGTGTGAGACTATATAATGAAATAGATGATCGGTTTGGTGAGACAAACAAACCTTTACTAACTCTATATGATCTCTGATACCATGTTGAGAAGTTAACTTTTAAATCTAACTCAATCTTATAAAACTGATTCATAACTTTTTATCCAAACATTTTTATTTCTAGTCGATATATCTCCAACATATTCAAGTAAGAGATAAAATAGATCCTTCCAAACCACGGTTAGTTCGTTCACAATAATCAAATCCTGAGTCTATTGCCTAAAAAAGGAGAGCCCTCACAAACTTCAGTAGATAGCATGTTCATTCTGGTGCTATATATATTAATGTAATTTATTTGTCCAATCCACTTGAACAAAGTTCCAAACACGCCATCAAGCAACAACAAGAATCCACGTGGTGAAGAGACATTGTTAGGCTTTACAAGCGAATGCATATCATACCCAAAAGAATGACAATTAAGCTTCACCACGAATTTGTAACTCGTAACAGCAGCAAACAGATGAATGGAATCTTAGAAGTCCGACCAAAGTGACTTGAATGTGACATAAATATCTGATTCCAGCTTCGCTAAATAGGTGTTTTGTTTCACTTTATTTGTGAATTTACCATCACAAAAGGTACACATCCGTGCCCAATTGCCCTTACCTTATCCTCCACAATTATTCCATAATAAAGAAAGATCTTCAGTTACCACCGTTCAATTTGGTCACCTAAACTAACGCGCTCTTCTGCAAGTTTCTTAAAAATATTCTTTCATAATCATTACACATAGTGGTTAGTAGCACACACAAATAGTTTATATGGAGATTAAATATATTGCACTCATAAATTGTGGGGTAGTTTATGTAGCAGGAAAACTATGTTTCATTCTCACTTCATGCAAAATTTTATTGGCCAGCGACAATAATAGTATTACCATCTGTTTTTTATGTGAAAAACAAATGAGTTCATGAAGAGTAATAATATAGTAACAACCCATATATATGATTACTTAACAACTATATTAATAATATAAATTGATGATTTAAATAAAGTTACATTTGATTGTATATTTAAATAGGATTATCCATATATTATTCTTAAAAAATATACACACTACAAAGTTTATATTTTTATACAAGGTTGGAGAAATAAACTTAAATCATGCAGCCATAATATGTATCACGTGTTTGGATACATGTCTAAACAATTTGATTTAGACAAAATATTTGAATTTGTGCATTTTAAATAAGGAACAAAAATACATATATAATTATTTAAATAAGTCACTTAACTTTTTAAAATATTCACATGACTTGTGTATGGATGTAATGACAAAAAAATTATACCAACTGGTATTTGTATGTAACATAAATAAATATTTTTTTCTATATGGTAGCTTATCGATGGAGCAAGGAATAGGAAGGCATTCTCATGACTTGCCATTTGAAATTAATTAAAATATCTCTAATTATATATAAAATAAGTTATTAATTATACTATTTTCTTTTAAGCTTAAATATACTTTTGATCTCTCTAATGTTATAAATGTACAATTTTGATCCATGTAGAAATTTACTAGCATATTTAATTTTTGAAATTTTTTAAACTAAGTAATTTTAATCTCACATTAATATATCACCTAATTCTTAACAAAACAATAACATATAATCTAATTTCTTAAAAAAATTACTTGTCTTTAGTGAAAAAAAAATGTCAAAGTTTATTATCAATATTATATGTGAATGAGTAAATGATAATATTATTATTATTAATGTGGGCATCAACATTTATGATTAGAAATACTATACCAGTAATATACTAAAAGTGTTTAATTTTAAAAACTTAAGAAACAAACTTTTAATTAAATTTTTACAGGAATAAAATTGCATGTTTATAAAACTATGAGATAAAAGGCCTTGTTTATTTCATGACACGAAAAGTTGGAAGGAAAAATGAAAAGAAACAAAAAAAAAAAAAATAGGGAACATAAAAAAGTTATGATAAGTTGTAAAACATAATCTATTTAGGATACAATTAATTACATTGTAAATTTCATTAATATCTATATAATACAATCGATTAGGTTAAAAAATTATGTTTTCACATGGTAAAAAGAATATTATGTCATTTATATTTTATTAATATTTATGTTTTTATTATAATACAATAAATAATTAAAACAATAACTAAAATAAAATAAAAATATGAATATGAATATTAAATAAACATATTTCCTTTTCACTTTCTTTTTTATTTCAAATAATCTTATTTTCTGTTATCTTTTTCTTTTCTTTTTTCTTTTTTCATTTTGCATAATCCAATCCAAACAATGCTTAAAAAGTTAGATTCAGCATATTATAGTGTCTAAAATCTTTTCTGTAATACATATATAGAGTAGCCATTTTAATAATATTCCACATTTTTTTCCAACCAAATTATAATTACCAGTTTTTCTAAACAGAAAAAAAAAATCCAGGTTTATATGTATAAAAGCTATTTAAAGCTGAAAAAAAAAATCATCTCTTTCAAGATTAGCGTATTTGCTGGTTAAGTCCTATATGTATAAAAATAATACCATTATCAGAAGTATCCAAATTAAATATTCAATTTTATTTTAAAAAATGTTTATGGTAAACTTACTTACCCAAAAATACTGTAACATGGAGTGGGTGATGTACATGTACACCATGATTATTGGTGTATAAGATGACTTTTTAAATAAATATCTGTTTGAAATTATTTATTTTTAGCTTACAAATACTGTTTCAAATTTAATTTTTTTTTAATCTTTATATTTTAAAAATTATATTTTGAAAAATACTAGTGATATTATTATACATATATATATATAGATAGATGCCCTTAAATGCTTACAAAAATCACGAATACTCACTCAAAAGACACCTACATAAATGCAAGACAATTTTTCAACCAACATAGTTGGTGATGCCAAATAATTTGTCTGCCACATACTTTATTGTCAACATCCCACTTTGTATAAGAGAATAAATGAAATACAACTTTAATAAGAGAATTTTTTTTTTTTTTTTTCATAAAGAGAGGGAAGAAGAGAAAAAAAAAGTGAGTAAGAGGAAATACTGTTAGTTTCTTCTTTCATCTTTTATTTTATTTATTTTTTCTTTTTCTTTTTTATTGTTACACTACACTGTTATCCTGCTATATCTTCTTTGCCATCTCTCTCTTAGGATTCCCTTCTGTCACATCTCTTATCACGCTGAATATTATTTTATATTACTATTTTTTCATGTAATCATACCATTTACTTTAATCATTATATTACATTTTAAATTTCAATAAAATATTCTGTTGAAAACAAATAAAAATTCAAAAAATATACTCTCAAACAAAACTAGATCTTATATTTTCATATCTATATATTTTTTCATAATAACAAAAGTCAAAGTAAAACAACTCCACCACTTCTACCACAAGTTTGTAACAATATAACCAACTATAGTTCACTTCATTTTTTACTACTGAAAAAAAGCTCAATTTCGATTTGACTCATCTAAATTTAAAAAAAAAATACATGTTAGTACAGAATATACAAAAGTAATATGTTAAAATTTTGAGACACTAAAAAAATTAAGTACTAATAAGTTTATTACGTTATATCCCACAATTTATATATATACATATACATTTATATATATATATATACATATACATTTATTTATATATATATATATATATATATATACATATACATTTATTTATATATATATACATACATTTATTTATATATATATATATATATATATATTAACCATCATATACAAACCTTCTAATTCTGTATAAAAAAGATAAGCTAGTGTTACCTATCATTACGGTGATTAAAATAGAATTAAGTAATGATATTTAAATATTAGTTTCATAAATTATCTAGGTTAGTGTATATTGTAATTAAAAAATTAAGACTTATAGTAATATACTCCATTCAAATGAGTGATATTTTTATGGCAATCAAAGTTTTTATTTCACTTCCAAAATAAACATATCTGAAGTGATATCATGAAAAAAAACTTAAAATTCTAAAACAAATTGAATCAAATTTGGTCCATAATTTAAGAACTAATTTGTATCAATCTAACTGAAATTGATAGTCATTTTGATTTGACGTTTCGTTAACCTTTATTGTTGAGGCAGAAGCCTGTATCAGACAAATTCAAAGATCTTGAAGCCGCATAAACGGAACACTGTGTAGCATTTTCTAAGCGAGTTTTAATGGTTTGAGTGAGCTGTTCCTTGATATGAGAAAAAAAAAATGTTTGATTTGAATTGATGAGCAAGATGATGATTAAGGTCGGAAAATCGGCATGAGAGAACGCAGCAGCTGAATTCAACATTCACAAAGAAGTTACAGAGCAAAGTACATACCTCTTTTCTCGAAGAACGAAGTGCGTGCAAAGATTCCAATACGAACACAAACTGAAATCGCTCTAAATTTCTCACATCCTTCACAGCGCAACGCAGAGTGATGCTGATTCTGAGATATCTGTGTATAGAAAGAGTGAAATCAGAGGAGACACCTTGGAGTTTGAGTTGGATTAACAAATAGCAGTATGAGCAAAGCGAATGGATTTGATTTGGGAACTAGGAGATGGCGTAGCGAGAAGCAGAGGAACCCCTTATATAATTAATTTTGAAACTCAAATTTTGTTTTTCTTACCAATATTAATAGTACCCATGCCATATATGAGGTTGATATTTATTATTTTATTGTGCTGGCTGGAAAAGTACAAAGATAATTTTTTTATATAAATTTTTTTATCTTAAACATTATTACGCAACTTGATAATTTAATTTAGACTGATACATAAATAACAACAATCAGATAAAAAAAGTTAGAAAAAAATACAATATATATAGAATCTAACTAATTAATTTTGGTGAAGTTCTCATCAATAAATATAAGTTATTTGATTTAATTTGTTAATAATTCATGTAAGTTAATTAATTTCATTAAATAAATAAAATTTATGATTCTATTCAATTCTTTAAATATATATATATATATATATATATATATATATATATATATATATATATGTGTGTGTGTGTGTGTGGAGAGAGGAAGGGTCACGATTTGTTGAAAATCGTTGTAAGAATTTAGTCAAATAACACTTTTAAATATTTCTTTTATCAAAATACACTTTTAATATTTTCTTATAGAATAAATTTAATCATTGAATTTTTTATAGTCAAATTTAATCACAAAATTTAACTCTATTTTTATAGATATGATTTCTTTATTTAAAAACGGTCGTAACCTTCTCTTAAATTCTCAAAACTTCTTTCGCTCCATCTTTATTAGGGCAGAGAATCCATCATTGCCTCGGTTGTGCTACTGGAGGTTCTGGGGAAATCGGAATAGGAGAGCACTCATCTTGGGGTGGGTTTCCTACTCAGATGCTTTCAGCTTCCATGACTCTTACTAAGTGATTGTTGAACTTTTTTCCTCGAATTCATAGAAAAAAATGGATTGATGTTGGTCTAGTCCGACTCATTATCTAAGATAAATCTTGAACCAGACGGATCATTCATTTTTCTTATATATGAAATATGGGACTTTTTTATTCAAAATTCTAAATAAATCCATTTCCTAAATTGTTTAATGTCATTTTTTTTTATAAAAGCTTTCATGTTAGACATCACTATGCAACTTGACATCTCGGTTAGACTGACACCTCAAGCAACAACAATCATTTAATATCACATGAAAAAGGTATTATTAAAAAAAATACAAAAATATGGGGGACTAGACCAAAACTCATATGTTAACAAAAACGATACATAGGTAGACTACAGTTATTCATAAATAATTCTAAGAGTAGACTAGATAGAAGCCTATTATACCGATGAAAAGATTCTCTATGAATAAATCCTAAATTAGCCAACTTATCAGGACATGCATTTCCTTCACGAAAAATATGAGTAACCCTAAACCTGATTTTCCCACAATAATTAAGACAAATATTCCATTGATGACGAAGGATCCACGGAACATTAGTCCTAACAGTAAACGCAACACAAACCTAGGCAAAATCACATTCAAGCATGACATTAGTAAGCCCCGCCTTTTGAGCTTCCTCCATAGCATGTATAAGTCCATAAAACTCGGCAACTATAGTAGTCTGAACTTCAAGAAACACAAAGAAAGCACCAATAAACTCCCCCATACTCCCACGAAAATACCTCCACAAGTAGCAAGATCAGGATACTCCCTAGCAGTCCCATTAGTGTTAATTTTAACCCAACCTGGTGAAGGAAACTCCCATCTAACAGGAAGAGAACGAAGAATTTTACCACTACGAGTATTAATTCCAAAAAACTTAATCACGTTGAAATCTAACATATCATTCTTCATTGAAGCTTTAGACGAATTTCTCATTAGACAAGTTAAAACTTTAATTATCAAAATAGCTCTAGAAATCTCAATCTTATCTTAAAATCTAGCATAATTCCTCATACGTCATATCATCCAAATAGAAATAGTTATCACAACAAGCTTAATCCATTTAACCAAATGACTACCATCACTCTTAATAAAATATGGGATTTCACTAAGGGAATTTTTAAAAAATATCTAACCAAACCATTTATACTTAGTTCAACAAAAAAAACATGTCCTTTTTCGATAGAAGAAACCTTTTTGTCTTGATCCCAATTTAAGACTAAACAAGTCCGAACTAATTAAATACTTGTATTAGAAATTCTTCGAATTGATTTTCCATTTCCAAAAAGAATATAATTAATAACTTGAAGTTCCATATTATCCTTTTCTTGTAACATATCTTTGGGAAAAAAATTGATTAATTTAATCATATATGCTATTTTATATAAAATTATTGGTGCTAATGAAACTATTTTAGGAAAATTTAACTGTCTCAATTCTCGAACGATTGCGTAAAAGATTCGAGTTCCTTTTGGATTTCTTTCTTATATACACCAAAAAAAATTATTAAATAAAAATTAATTTTAGATAAAAAAAATAATTAATTTATATATTGACTAAATTAGATACTATTTTAAAGACTAAAAAATTATTGATATCTAAATTAGTTTTTATTATTGATAAATAATTTATAAATTGGTATCTAATTAGCTATTGAGGTTTTAGCTACCAACTTTATAATCTAAATAATTGGTAGTTAAAATCTTGATAGTTATAATTAGATAGTAATTTAAAAATTATTTATCAATAATAGAAACTACTTTAGGTACCAATAATTTTTAGTCTTTAAAATAGTATCTAATTTAGTCAAAATAGTAATTAATTATTTTTTGTCTCTAAAATTGGTTTTTAATTAATGATCTTCTAGTAGTGACAATACTTTTAACAATGTTTAAAAAAAGGTTTTTAAAAATGATTTTAGATTCATCGTATTAATAACTATGTCCTTATAAGTTTTATAGTTCAATGATAGCTTGAATCGTCGTTATTAATTTAGGAGTTGGTTAGGATTTCACATGACTTGTTTCAGGCATCTTATGTCATTCGTTTGGATGCCATAATGCTTGGTATTGATAATCGTAATATACCATTTTACATAAACATGAATAATGTCTTTGAAATCATCTAGGGTAATCATAGGTTGAATATTATAGTCATTCAACTATGGATGATGTAAGTACGCTTTAAATCTTTACGTGTTATTTAATAACTAATGTTTCATGAGATCAAATATTGTCACTGGTATTTATATTAACAATGAAGGTATATAAATCAATTAATTATCAAAATGGGGAATGTTGATATTTATGGTTTCCTTGAGTTGCAATATATACAAAAATTCAAAGAATAAAAAAATGGAATATCAGACTTACATTCAATGATGAACTCATGAATCCTGAAAGAAAATTTACATGGCTTATTTTATTAATGGGTAAGTAAAATTGGCTACATTTAGATGTTACATAATTCAAAGAACATGACTAATCAATTGGTTATTTTAGGTCTCATTGGCAAATAATGCTTATTTGTCACATGGACAATACTCTTGTGTGGTTTTGTTCATTGCATAGAAAGTCAAGTGCAAATATGAAGGTTGTAGTATAGGGGTATTTTTTAATTAAAAAATAATGTTATTGTAGTTTATATAATGTATTGTGAATAAATAATGACCTTTATTTTTAGTGCAATTAATGTATGCAATGTCTTGCACGATAGATCCATTACATCATTACATAATCTAAGTTGGGTTTATCCTAAGGTGTATTTAGTTCTTCATTAAAACTATTAAATTTTTGCTTTTTAGTTTTTGAATAAAATAAATTCGTTGAATTTCATATAATAGAGTGCAATAAGAAACAAGGAAGTTTTGAATGTACAACTATATCATGCATTAGATGTGGACCATATTCCATATTAGTATTATTGATTCTTGGAAGCAAATATTAAAACATTTTAAATATTTGAAAAATAAAATTATTAGAGGTTTCATATATGTCAAGAATAATATTTATTTCGTATTTCAGTTTTTTGGAGACAACGAGTGGACATAGACACAATAGAAGAAATTTGTCATGAATAGAAAAAAATATTTTATGCACATTAGAAATCAAAACATGTTATGATTTAGAATTGTGTGGTAGATAAACATTGTCTTTCATATTGCTAGTTTCGTTTTTGATTATGTTATACTTGAGTTTATTTTTCTAAGTTTTGATTTGCACAAGTTTTATCATTCCTAAGTTTGGATAAATATATAATATTACTTTCCTAACAATTTGGTATGTCTGTTTACAATTACAATTTATAATTACAGGTTGGAAAAATAATAAAATTGACAAAATTATTAAAAAATATAACATATTATAGCGATTGTTACATTAACCCAAGTAAAATGACACATATTATATCGGTTCTAGTCACAATCGATGTAATATGTTCCCTTTACTAACACACAAAAGTAACATAAGAATGAGATATTACATTGGTTCTAGGGGAGATCTGATGTAATGTGTGCCCTTTACAAACACAAATAACACTAGAATGGACTATTACATCGGTTCTAGGGGAGAACTAATGTATAAGTCCCTTGCTTTTTCCTTTATTTGACTCTTGAAAACTCTCTTTTATATTAGTTAGGAGATGTAATTTTTGTATATTTTACATAATTTTTTCAACCAATGTAAAATATATACCATTTTCTACATCATTGGTATCTACATTGGTAATGAAATCGATGTAAAAAATCACCTATAACCGATGTAAAATATATTTTTATGTATTAATGAGTGATGTTATTAATGGCTCTTCAATCAGTTCACACTCTCCAAGACTCATCTTTCTCGAGCACCAACAACACATGAACAATACAAGGTCTAAAACTGATGTGAGTTGATTTTAGGATTGCACATTTTATTGGTTGCTCTTTGTTTATGATTTTTGATTTAGCAATTATGGTGAGAACCCTAAGAAGATTTCCACTGGATGCAAACTTAACCAAGTGGTTAAGTAAGTGTGAAGGTTCACTTTAGAAGGACAAAGAGAAAAACACAAATGAAGGTGCAGAAACTAACATGAACAAAGATGAAGATGACAATAGATGAACATAAAATAAAAAAAGATAAGAGAATGAAGATGAAAGGTAAGAGTGGTGCAAAAGACAAAATAAAATAGAAAAGATGAAGGAATAAGAAAGCTTAGGGAGAATGGAAGATGTCATGCCCCTTGGAGTAGATGAACTCCAAGATGAGTGGTACAAGAGCCGTCACTTGAGATATTACTTACCCAAGATAAGATCTAGAGCTGCCACTTGGGATATTACCCACCCAAGATAAGACCCGTATAAAAGGAGTACTCAGACTCACAAATTCACTCAAGTAGAGTTTCTTTACTTTAAATTTCAATGTGTCATTACATGAGACAAGGAACCCTATTTATAAGAATGGGTACCTTGATGGGCAAGTTGGGCAAGGGTAGGATGGTAATAAGGAGAGGAGCAATCCTAGGGGTTTGACTAAGTCAAAACCGCCCCTTTGGCTAGTTCTTCTAGAAGGTAGGGAAATCTTCTTAAATCTAGATGTCATGTCTTGAAAAAGTGGGTTTGGTACAAGCTCATTTTACTAAGTACATTCCTTTTTATGCTGTGTGAACCTACTCTAGCCTATTTTTCTATTTTGGACCTCCAAAGGGAGTCCAATTTATTTACATAACTTTTCTCTTATGGAAAGACCAGAAGGAAGAACTTATGGTATTCTGGTTTATAGCTTGTTCTTCTTCTGTTGATGTTTTCTCGAGGTTTGATGGGATCCGACTTTGTATACTGAGATAATTGACTTTTTGTAAAGTGCTTGATGTGTTCTTAATCATTTGCCGATTGTTGTGATTTGTATAAAAAACTCTTTTGAACCCAACCTTTTTTGCATCAAGTCAGTTACTTGATTTTCTATCACTACAAAACAAATTGAATTTATTTACAGAAAAAATTGTAAACAAATACAAAAATACGTAGACAATCAGAAATGACCTATAACCCAAAATCTTAACTCAATCACGGCATAAGTAATATAATTTCATGTTTCCGAGTGATACTCATCTGTAAGTGAACACTCATAGTATTAACATTATCATTATTATTATTATTATTATTATTTATTTTTTATTACCATTATTACACTCATGTTATTTACTCATATTAATATGTTATTTTTTATTACCATTATTTACTATTTGTTACTTTTTTATTGATATTATTAATGTTCACATTTATTATGGATTATTACTTTTATTAATGTCGTTAACAAACTTACATGAGAGATGATTGAAATCTAGGTTCCTTGCATGACTAAGAAACATCTAAACACTATACTACACAAACGTTATTATCGTATTAATTATGAATTAATATTATTTTTATTATGATTATACTTATAATTATTATTAATATTATTAATAATAATACTAATATAAAATAATAATAATAATAATAATATTAATAATAATAATAGTAATATCAACATAATAATAATATTGATATTATTAATATTAATGAAAAATATTAATATTTATTGATATTATTATTAATAAATAATATTTTTTAGTAAATTTATGTTAAACATTACTATAAAATTTGACATGTTGACCTTCTAAATTTCAATAATTATTTGTTATCACATAAAACAATTCATTAAAAAGAAAAAGTAAACAACAAAACATGACCCATGCCTAGAAATACAAAACAACTCTCTAAAACCTAAAATTAATAATATTAATAATAATATTAATAATTGTATTAGTATTAGTATTAAATATAATAATAATATTTATAATATTATTATTAAAAATAATAATAATAATGATAATATTAATATTATTAGTATTATTATTATTATTATAATTTTTTATTACAAGAAATCATTAAATAAAAAGTAATTTTAGAGACAAAAAATAATTAATCACTATATTGATTAAGTTAAATACTATTTTATAGACTAAAAAAATTATTGGTATCTAAAATAATTTTTATTATTAATAAAATATATAAATTAGTTTCATAATTGGTATCTAATTCACTATCAAGATTTTAACAACCAACTTTAGAATCTAAAATATATTTACCTACGGATTAGATGTATGGATAGCCATGGATAATTTTAATTTGTTTTAGTATATCTTTTTAATCTATTATAACTAAAATTAGTGAATATTCTGTATCTAATAATCAAATATAGAAGTTTTAATATTTAAAAATATATAACTGATAAACAAACCGTAATTAAATTAAATATATGTACTTTTAATATAAAAACAAAAGTGTCACATAAAACTTTCTTCACATAAAACTTTCTTCACTACAAGAAAATAAGAATTTAGTCACTGAATTTAGCGACCGAAAATTAGTGGTCACAATTTGCAACTGAAATAGCCACCAAATACCTGTAGTGTCAAATCTGCGACCGAAATAGCGACAGACTGAATTATTAATCATGTTAGTTAGTTTTGCGACCGAATCCGTGATCGAAAATGAGAGTGACAAAACCATTGGTCGCTAAAGTGGTGGCTGTTTCGAATAAATTGGAAAAAATATATCTGCAATCGAATTAGCGACCGAATATGTTTATTTTTTAGCCACCGATTTTATTTCGGTCGCTAAATTTTATTGTTTTTTTTCTGCCACCAAATTAGCCACTGAATATGTTTACTTTTTAGCCACCGATTTTCTTTTGGTCGTTAAATATAAATGTTTATTTTTGTCACCGAATCAGCCACCAAATTTATTTATGTTTTAACCACCGATTTTGTTTCGGCCACTAAATATAATTTTTTATTTTTACCACTGAATCAGCCACCAAATGCGTTTATTTTTTAGCCACCAAATTTTTTTTATCGCTAATTATAATTGTTTATTTTACTACTACTACTAATAATAATAATAATAATAATAATAATTCATTTTTATTTTAAAAAACTATACAAGGATCACACTTTGAATATTAATGAGTAGTCATCCATTTAAAAAATAATTAGTAGTATTATTGATTTCTTTTTCTATTTAAAAAATATGTGTCAGTTATATTTGTAATTTCTTAAATTTAAATAAAATTTATTAAATATTTTTTTTTAAATATTAGCTCAAATAAAAATTCTAAATAAAATTACATAACAAAATATTATTATTAATAAAATTAATCCTTTAAAAATAAGTAAATTACACTACATAATTAAATTTAAATAAAATCATCTCTTTAAAATAAATTTAATTTTATAAAAATAAATAAATTTTCAGAATTAAATTGTAAATATTTTTTAAATTATTAATTTTTTTAATTATTTTTTTTTATTAATAACAGTTTTATTAATTGTTTTTAATTTTTTTAATTAAAAATTATTAACAGAAGTAAGTATCTCCCAATTAGAAATCATCAAATGTATTAGTATGAAAAATAATTAATTGATTAAAATATTCACATTTACTATCATGGATATTTAAATACTTATTTAATATTTATTTTTTAATTTTACATAAATGCTAAATATTTTAATATTATTTATAAAGAGGTGGCTTTAGTAAAAAAGAACGTGACAATTTTAATACAACATGCATACTTATTTATTCTTTGGCAATAATAAATAATGTAATTAAATAAAACATTGAGATTTGTTTTTTTTAAGCTTCAGAGTTATTTGGAAGCTGCAGGTAGCTTTTAGGGCACCAAATACCCAAAACAGAATTATTGGTCATGGTGTGAATAAAGGTGCGGAGGAAGTTGCAGGCGGTGGTCGGAGGAGGAGGAAGTTGCGGGTGGTGGTCGTGGTGTGAACGAAGGTACGAACAGAGGCGAACGGAGGTGTGAGCGGAGGCGAACAAAGGTGCAAACGGAGGTGAATGGAGGTGCGAGAGGAGGTGTGAACGGAGGTATTTGATTGCTTGCATTAATTATAACCTCAATCCTTATGTCTAGGCTTGCGAAAGATGGTTTATTGCTAAACGATCAAACAAGTTATCGTTGTAGGCATTAGTTTTTCTTGTTTCTTTTGTAATGTTGTTTGAAGGTCTCTGAGCATTGCAATCACACAAGGGTTTATGTTTGATGGGGTTCCAATGTGAGTTGAACATAGTGTTTTGCACTAGTTCTACTAACGAAGTTATTATGTTAGTGTTTGCAACTGAATAATTTTTACGTTTGGAGGATAGGGGATTCTTTTTAGTGTTTTCAGACATGTGATTGATTTGGGTTTAACTGGTTAGTTTTGTAAATTTTTTGGTGTTTGAGCAGAGACCTTTTAAAAATAATTATTGCATTTTAATTCTTGGTGATAAATAAAATGCTGGTAAAATTATCTAAAAGACAAGTTTTGGAGCAACCTACTAAGAAAAAAAAGTCTGTGTTCAGGACATAGGCAATTATGTGTTTCAGAAAACTGTTTTTGATATTTGTCATCATTGATCCACCTTTCTGAAAGCACTCGTGTGATCTCTGTAGATATGGCATAGCAACATGCCATACTCAGATTGTGAGTTCCACTGTCTAGAGCTTCCACTTGATGGACCTAAATCTTCACCTTTAAGGCCAACTTGAATTTACAAAAATACAGATGGTGTATTATGTTTGTGCATGAGTTCAATAAAAAAAGGAAAACTGAAGTCCAATTTATTAGTTTAGTTGTATCTATCAGTTAATTGAGTAAACAATACTCAAAATGGGAAAGAAAATAACTGGCTTTAGTTAAGTTGAGACTAACCTGATACTCAAAGGCGCATTTATATTTTTGTGTTTTGAAGTTAGTAGCATTACTCTTGTGATTACTTATTTATATGGGGTGTAATGTTCCTACTCCAATGGTGGGATGATAGTTTACTTTAATATGGGGATTATTTTTTGTCAAAAGGATTTTCATATATCATTTTGACAATATGTTTTGAACACAGATTTTCACCAGCAAATGGACCTTCCAATGTAATCTCACGAATCATCAAGCAAAAATATGATGAACCCAGTCCCACTTGGAAGAAGGTTCGTCTTGAGCTCAGAGATAGATGGTTTGGAGAGTTTAAGGTAATTTGAGTTATGATTACATTTAAAATGTTATTATATTTTTCTACAATGTTTGTTTTCTAATTTATTTTTCATGCAGAAAGAGTATAGGTGGGATCTGGAACAAGACCAACTCATTAGATCCATTTTTGATACAAAAGCCTCCCGTATCTTTAAAAATGCTATGAGTAAAGTTAGGCATGGTCAAGATAAGGGGACCTGGATTCCACCACTTGTTCGAGCAACCTTGGACCAGCATTGGAGTTCTACAGAATTCCAAAACAAGAGTGTTATTGCCAAGGCGAATCGGGTTGTTGAGAAGGGAGCCTCAGCCTACTGTGGTGGTTCCATATCTACTGTGGCTCACTTTGAGAAAATGGTAATATTATTATATTTTTTTCTCTTTCTATATTTTATTTAAATACAATCTATTATATCTTTTTATTAAATTTATGTAGACTAAGGAGCTTGAACGACAACCAACTGCTTGGGAGGTTGTAGAGATAACGAAGAAATTGAAGACTGGACAATGGGTCAATGACAAGACTCGCGACCTTGCAGTATGTTTAATATTTAAGTTATAATTTAATTTTTACTATATATTTTCTTCGCAATAATCAATTTGATTTCATTTTCAGGAGAAATATAAGAAACGCCGAGAAGAAGCCCAACAATAACAAATGCTTGAAAGCGAATCTTCGCAAAACTCTGATGTTGCGTCTATTGATGACAATGAAATATACATTGATGTTGTTGGAGGTGGAAATAAGAAAGGGAATGTCTATGGTCTTAGTGTATTGAGCAAAAGGTTTAATAGTTCACACTACAAGAAAAACGCGAATTATATACGGATTATTACCTACGGATCAAAATTCGTATGTAAAATCAACATTACATACGGAATTTAATTCCCGCTTCATGGATTATATTCATATGTAACTTTTGGCACCATAAAATAAAATTTGCAGTGAATGAGATTCAAAACCAAGTCCTTTCAGTGACCAAAGAAAATTTAACACAACCCCAAACAAATTCTTTAGTATTATTATGATTTTTATTATACTTATTATTTAACCAGGTTCCTTGGTCACTGAAATGACTTGGGTTGGACATCATAAAGGAGACAACATTAGAGATGATAATTATATAATAGATTTGACTCTTTTAACTAGTTTTTAATACTTTTCGTTGTGTAATACGATTTACTTTTAATTTGAGTACAACTTTTTCTTAAACTACGTATTTGAAGTTCATTCGTATTTAGCTTGATTGAATTTTGAGTATCTATAAGCAAGTTTGAATTTTTTTTATAAAATGGTTAAAATACCATTTTAAATAGGTATAACAATACATATAAAAATAGCCACCGAAACCAATTTGGTGGCTATATTTACAAAAAAAAAAGCAACCGAAATAGAATCTGTCGTTGTAATTAAGAAAAATATTTAGCCACCGAAATCAAATCAGTCGCTAAAGGGGTCTCCATTTAGTCACCGAATTAGCCACCAAAAGTTTTTTTTAATTAATTATTTTGATTCATTAGCGATCGAAAATGGTGGTCGCTATCACTTCTATTTCAGCCACCGATTTAGCCGCCAATATTTTATAAAATTTTGGTCGCTAATTTGGTTTCTGAATTTTGGTAACCAAATTTTCTGCGACCGATTTAGCCACTGAAATTTCAGTTGCTAATTTGGTTTCTAATCTTTGGTAACCAAATATTCTGGGACCGATTTCGCCACCAAAATATCGGTTACAAATTAGCGACCACTTTATAATTCGGTCGCTAAAGACTTTGCGACTAGGATTTTCGCTTCCATATTTATTTTGTGACTGTTTCCGGTCACAAATCCGTTTAGCGACCAATTATAGTACTGTTAACGACCGGATTTGGTGGTGGTGATTTTTTTTTATTGAAAGATACTCATAAAGTGAATATTATACTCATAAAATGAATGAAAGAACACGTCCACTTAAATAACCAATATGAAATGGATTTAACCAATATGAAATGGATTTAGATCCTCCCTTATCAAAAGGAAATGCAGTAAAAAAAGGATAATTTTTTTAATAAACCTAACCATTCATTATTCTTATTATTAAATTTAGTGGTTAAATAAAGACTAATTAAGACAATAAAAAAATTAAAAAAAGTAATCCTTCTGGATATATAAATTAGTTTGATTTTATTTCAACTATGTATATTAAGTTAAACATATGATAAAAATGTTTATGGTCCTAACTTTATTATTTATTTGTTTTGCTTTGTTATGAACCTTTTCAATTTTGGGATTTACTTGATTGAGCTTACTTCAATCGTGGCCTATTCTTTATCTCTTTTAGGATGTTAAAAAAATTTGTTTTTTTTTTTGGAATTATCTCAACTCATTCTATTTTCTTAATAGGGAATTTTGTATTTACCGAGTATTTGTTTTAAATATTACTTAAACTTTTTTTTATTAGTCTTTGTTTTAAATTATTAAAACATTTATAGTTTATTAGGTAAATTAAAAAAAATTATATTCATTATTTTCTCTTGTCTTTAATATTATTTTATTTAAAAAATTTATATTCCTTTCTTTTACCACATATTTTTTTTTAATTTTCTCTCAATTGATTGTTTGACTTATTTAATATTCACAAAATTTATTAAGATTTCTAAATCAAACAGTTTTTAGGTCACACATTTAATTATATATGTCATTGATATTAAATACTTGATAATATCTTTTTATTTTTATTTTTTTTAATAAAAATATTATTAAATTAATATTTTGAAAAATGAATGAACGGATATTGACAAATATATGGATATACATGTTAGTTAATAAAAATAAAGACAAGAATATGACAAAAAATTCATATCTATTAAATTACGTAAGTATGAATGAACTTTTACATTAAAAAATAAATAAGGATGTGAATAGTAAAACCACCATTCATTGATATCTCTACTCGGTTTTCTGATGTTAGAGTGTACCATGAGGTTAATATATTGATATTTATTTTATCAAGAGTTAAAAAAAAAAAACTATTTATAGCTTACATTAATGTGCAAAACCGAATATGACAAGTTAAGAGAAAAAGATTAAGATTGAATCAGTATTGTTAGAGTGAAAGCACAGAAACATTGAACCTTAAAAAAAATGTAACAATATTAATTGAAACACTTTCATTTACTTAATAAACTAATATTTGGAAATCACTGTCTATTTAATATAAATTCCGATGTTTATCATCGACCATCCCTATCCATTAGAAATCCAACGTGGATTTCCAAAGTCAATGAAGATCTCTACATTACATTTTCTCCACCATTTACACCCAATAACAACAAAATAAAAGAATGAAACGTATGGGCATACGAATTTGTTTTCTGACACGTAAGTATGACCGTACAACTTTTGCGACTCATTGGAATTGTTTGTTTAATATAGTTATTTTAGACAAGGTGAACAGTTGTTATATTTTTAGTAATATTTTTTCGACATATGTTTGTTTACTTTAAAATTTGGGAATTGTGATTAGATGAAAAATTGAATAAGCAATCAACGACCAGACAGCTAGCGACAAAACGAATGTTCAATAGCAGTGTCAAAAGGCTGAATCTGTAACAACTACTTAACACCATTAACAGTAACATATACACACTCTACGTGCTAATAAATTAATATTTAATTTAATATTTAATTAAAATATTATTATATTATTATAAATGGTTGTCAAGATATATGTATTTTACTGTTTAGTGTCAGAAATTTTTCCCATTTTCTTCTCCAGTTTATTCAAAGTGCATACTTTCCTTGGTCAAAAGAAAAAAAAAGGAAATATTAATATAGTAGATTATATTTCCTTATTATACGAAAATTTCCAGCCTTCACAGAAGGAAGGAAAATGTCCCTGAACCTCGGGTGATATATATATATATATATATATATATATATATATATATATATATATATATATGTTTCCACTGAATTTAATATAATTGGAAAAATAAATCATATTTGGAAAAGACTGTTTACTGTTTTAAATTAAAAATAAGATAGTGTTCTGAAGAAGAAAAGAAAAGGAAAACCGGTTAAAAAATCTAGGCTTCCTTTTTGAAAAAAAGTGAAAAAGAGAAATTGAGCATTTTTATATACTTTTTATAAAATGCACATTCCAAAAATTTTGGAATTCACTTAAGTAAGTTTTAGAAAAAGAAAAATAGTATTAATTATTAAATAAAAACTAATTTTGAAAAAATAATAATTATATTAACTAAATTATATACTGATTTAGAAATTAAAAAATTATTAATATTTAAAGTAATTTTTAATAACTTATAAGCTACTAAAATTTTAACTAACAACTAATTTTTATTTAATAATTATTTTAATAATTATTAAGTGATTCTTCCACTCTTGACCCGTTTTTTATTAATAAGTATTCTTAAGAGACAGTACTATCTCTCATATATTATAAAATATTAACTCTCAATTTTGACTCTTAATTTCTCTCAGTTACAACTCTTAATTTAATGAATAGTGTTGATCTGGTTAAAATTATATGATATACAGATAAAGAAAAATGTGTATAATGATAAATGAGAAAATATCAAAATGAATAAAAAAAAATAAGAAATAAAATTGCATGGTCACGTCATGGAATCTGATCTCATTGGTATTACATGATCCTTAAAATGCTTTAGTGGTGATCTAAGAAGTTTTGGTTCGTCTTTAGGGGTTTTGTTTCATCAACAGTGATCTGGTTTGGGATAACAAATGTAGACTATGAGATGGTGGTTAAAGGTTGGAAGTTTTACCAAGTATTGATCATGTAGGGATATCGTGTGTGGAATCGTAATAATTTCAACCAAAGATTTTCTAGGGATATCGTGTGTGGAAATTAAAGTAACAAGTAAAGTAAAGTGAGAATGATACCAGAATTTTTAGGTGCAAAACCCCTTTAAATAGAGGTAAAAAATCACCGGCGAGAGAGTCAAAACTTCCACTATAATGGTATTGGGAGTACAATGAATTCCTCTCAGACTAATAGATAAATAGCCCTAAAACAAATTCTCTCTATATGGGTTAAACACTTACACCCAAGAGCGAGCAGAAAGAGAGAGTATAGGAAAAAGAGAGAGGAAGCAAGTGTGTGTTGTTGTTGTGTGTTACATTGCTTGAAGGAAGCCACTATATATAGTGGTTCTAGGAGACAACAATAATAAATACAATTAATGGTAATTAACCTCCCTTTGATTGCAATTGATTGTGGTAATTAACCTCCCATTGATTGCAATTGATTGAAAATTAACCTCCCAATTATGACAAGAAAACGGAAAGGTGAGTCATAACCCACAAATCTCCACCTTGACTTGCCTTTGACTGGAACACTCTCTCGCCATGAAGCCTTGATTAAGTATGGATAATACCAGCTAAGTTCAGGCAATGATCAAACTTAGCCGATGGAAGTGGCTTGGTAAACATGTAGGATTTTCGGCCGTATGAATTTTTTCAACAATTATATCTTCTGTATCAACAATGTCTCAGATAAAATGGTGTTTAATTTCAATATGCTTGGTCCTTGAGTGATACTTACTGTTCCTGGTTAAGTGGACAACACTCTGACTATCACAAAATATAACAAGAACATCTTGTTGAAGACCAAGTTCACTTACCAAGCCTCGAAGCCATATAGCCTCTTTCATACCTTCTGTAGCAACAATATATTTTGCTTCAGTGGTGGACAAAGCCGCAATGGCTTGAAGTGAAGAATACCAACTGATAGCAGACCCACATAGGGTAAAAGTGTAGGCTGAAAGTGACCTTCTTCGATCTAAATCACCACCATAGTCAGCATCAACATAGCCAACTACTCCTCCGGGATCGGCTCTATGTTGATCAAATACCAAACCAAGATCTGGAGACTCTTTCAAATAACGAAGTATCCATTTAACGACTTCCCAGTGTGCCTTGCCTGGATTATGCATGAACCTGCTAACAATGCTAACAACATAAGCTAAATCAGGTCTAGTACATACCATAGCATACATGAGACTTCCAATTGCATTTGAATACGGGACATGTGACATGCGCCTTTTGTCCTCGTCTGATTTTGGACACTGATCTGATGACAACTTGAAGTGGGCGGCAATTGGAGTATTAACAGCTTTGCAATCTCGCATTTCAAATTTGTCAAGCATCTTAAGAACATACTTCTTTTGTGATAGAAAAAGTTTTCCAGCTTGACGATCTCTGGTGATCTCCATTCCTAAAATTTTCTTGGTAGGACCTAAGTCCTTCATATCAAATTCACTACTAAGCTGAGCCTTTAACTTGTTAACTAAAAATTTATCTCTTGCAGCAATCAACATATAACAACAAGTATATAAATGACCCATCAGATGTCTTTTGAAAATAGACACAATTATCATAGCTACTTCTGGAGTAGCCATGTCCAACCATGAAAGAATCAAACCTCTTATACCATTGTCTTGGTGATTTCTTCAAGCCGTAGAGAGATTTCTTCAAACGACATACATGGTCCTCCTTTCCAGGAACAACGAACCCCTCAGGCTGCTGGATGTAAATCTCTTCCTCAAGATTACCATGAAGAAAAGCAGTTTTCACATCTAACTGTTCCAGCTCCAAATTATACAAGGCAACTAAAGCAAGTAATATACGTATTGAAGTATGACGAACAACAGGAGAAAATACTTCATTAAAGTCAATACCTTTCTCTTGATCAAAACCTCTTACAACAAATCTTGCTTTATTCCTTGTACTCTCAACACCAGGGATCCCTTCTTTTCTCTTAAAGATCCACTTGCAACTAATGACTCGTTTTCCTTCTGGTAACTTCACCAATTCCCATGTTTTTTTTTTAGAAGACTCTTAACTTCTTCTTACATAGCAGCAATCCACTTTGTTGAGTCATCACCAGAGATAGCTTCAGAGTAATTCTTGGGTTCACCTTCACCCATCTCTTGTGCAATAGTTAAAGCATAAGCAATGTTGGCAGATTCTGCAATTAATCTTTGAGTCGGTTTTCTTGGTCTCTGTTGTGGAAGTTCTTGAGCCATAGACCACGACTGTGGTAACCCTCGTCGTTTAGGTGGACATTGCTCATGTGGACTCAAATGTTCATTTGTACTATCAATAACAGTCACTTTATCACCTTGAGTACTGGAGGAATTGGGAACATCTTCCTCATGAGCGGGTGTTTTAATCTCAAACTCCACCTTCTCTCGAGCATCTTCCTGGTCACCTGACCAAACTTCTTCTGGAATGTTGCAATCAATTGATCTGTTAGGAGAGCGATTTATCAGATAACATGCCATTGAAGCCGCTTCAGCCCAAAAAGATTTGCTCAAACCAGAATGGGAGAGCATGCAACGAACTCTCTCCAGGATAGTTCTATTCATTCTTTCTGCAACCCCGTTCTGTTGTGGAGTCCTTGGGATGGTGAGGTGTCTGGAAATGCCTTCCTTCTTGTAGAAATCATTGAATTCATTCGAACAGAACTCAAGGCCATTGTCTGTCCTTAGCCTCTTTATCTTCTTGCCAGTCTGATTCTCAATCAATAATTTCCACTCTTTAAAAGTGGAAAATGCTTCATTCTTATGTTTGAGAAAATACACCCACAGTTTTCATGAGAAATCATCTATAATTGTCATCATATAACGACATTTACCTCTGGAGGGAACTTTTGACGGACCCCAAAGATCCGAATGAATATAATCAAAAGTACCTTTGGTTCTATGTATGGCTTTAGAAAAACTAACCTTTTTCTGCTTACCAAAAATGCAATGTTCACAGAAATCAACCTTTCCAGTACAGTGGTTACCAAGGTGACCCTTCTTCTTGAGGATTAGAATTCCCTTCTCACTCATGTGGTCTAATCTCATATGCCACAACTTGGTGTTATCTTTGTTGGGTGAGGCAATAGCTGCAGAACCCGTAACTTTGAACCCTGCAGCATATACAAACTATCACATTGAATTGCCTTTAGTAACACAAGAGCTCCTTTAGACACTTTTAAAACTCCACCTTCAGCTGAATATCTACACCCATGAGATTCAAGGGTGCCTAAGGAAATGAGATTTCGTTTCAACTCAGGGACATATCTGACACCTGTTAAAGTTCTAACAATTCCATCATGTGTCTTGATTTTGATTGTTCCTTCACCAACAACTTTGCATTGAGCATCGTTTCCCATCAAAACAAGACCATTATAAACTGGTTCATATGTGGTAAACCAATCTCTATTGTAAGACATGTGAAAAGTACAACCAGAATCAAGAATCCATTCATTTTTAGACCTTTGTTCAGTGTTGGAAGCTACAAAACAATCCCCATCAGATTCAGTTTCAACAATACTAGCTTCGGAAAATTTTTCTGGTTGTTTACCATTTCCCTTATCTTCTCTATCTTGCTTATTTTTCAATTTATAGCATTCAGAGATCTCGTGTCCCTTTTTCTTGCAATAACGACAATATTTGGAGTTCTTGCCTCTAGATTTTGACCTAGATTTATACTTATTGTTCCTACCTTTCTCTTGGTTTCTCCCTCTAACTACTAATCCTTCACTAGAACTTTCAGAATGAATTTGAGTATCAAATTTTTCTTTGACTAGTAAATTAGTCTTGACATCATCAAAGTTTAAGGTAAGATAATTACCGTATAACATAATTTCTTTGAATTGTTGATACGAGGGTGGTAGAGAAACAATAAGTAGAACGACTTTATCCTCATCATCAATTTTAACATCCAAATTTTCCAAATCAATTATGATGGAATTAAATTCATCAAGGTGAGATTGGATGGGAGTACCTTCGAACATTCGGAGTGTAAAGAGTCGCTCCTTTAACCGGAGTTTGTTTGCAAGACTTTTGGTCATGTATAGAGACTCCAATTTACTTCATATGCCTGTTGTACTTTTCTCATTGATGACCTCACGCAACACCTCACGGGACAAGCATAACTGAATTGCAGACAATGCCTTTTCATTCATCTCATCCCACTGCTCCTCCGTCATAGCGGTTGGTCTCATCATTTTACCTGTCAAAACTTTCTTTAAACCATTCTGGGTGAGAACAGCTAGCATCTGGACTCGCCAGATAGCAAAGCTGATTTTACCATCAAATTTCTCAATATCCAATTTCGACATTATTGAACAACAGATCCTGGTTGAATTATCGAAAAGCTCTGATACCAATTTGTAGGGATATCGTGTGCGGAAGCGTAATAATTTCAACCAAAGATTTTAAGAAATTAAAGTAACAAGTAAAGTGAGAATGATACCAGAATTTTTAGGTGGAAAATCCCTTTAAATAGAGGTAAAAAACCACCGGCGAGAGAGCCAAAACTTCCACTATAATGGTATTGGGAGTACAATGAATTCCTCTCAGACTAATAGATAAATAGCCCTAAAACAAATTCTCTCTATATGGGTTAAACACTTACACCCAAGAGCGAGCAGAAAGAGAGAGTATAGGAAAAAGAGAGAGGAAGCAAGTGTGTGTTGTTGTTGTGTGTTACATTGCTTGAAGGAAGCCACTATATATAGTGGTTCTAGGAGACAACAATAATAAATACAATTAATGGTAATTAACCTCCCTTTGATTGCAATTGATTGTGGCAATTAACCTCCCATTGATTGCAATTGATTGGCAATTAACCTCCCAATTATGACAAGAAAACGGAAAGGTGAGTCATAACCCACAGATCAAGTAGGGCTTGTTTGCTGTAGAGATTCTATGAGATGGCCTTTTGAGGGTCGTAAAGAATAAACTCACTAGAAACATTTCTTCCATTGTGTGTAGACAATATGACTTCAACTTCTTGAAAGCACTGAAGTGCTTAATAACTTTCTTTTTTGTCCTCTAAGGAGAACAATTATGAGTTTCTTTGGCGAGGATAAAAGGATGTGAATGATTAGGCTTATGTCATTTAGTCATTTTTCTTATAAAGCTCTCATATATGATGATGAAAAATTAGGGTCCTATGCAAAGAGAGGTTTCATTCCTTAAGTTGTTTATCCTTGTATTCTTTTTTAGCGTGATTGATATGAGTTGAGTTATGATTGACATGATCCATGTTTTAGAGTTTCACTTTATTAACTTTAGTTGATTTCAAGTATGGTGGAACTCAATGAAGATTGCCTTCTGAGAAGCACATGAAAGCAATTAATTGGCGGAAATAAATGAAAGGAACAAGAAGACAAAAATAAGAATTTGATGAATTGGAAGAAGATATACTAGAGTAGAAGAGATAGAAGACTCATGGAGAAAAAAGATTTGGTGAAGGTGAATGGAGATGGAGGAAAATGTCACTTGGAAGGAGAACCCAAGATAAGTGGTGAAAAGTCACCATTTAAAGCTCACACTCAAGATAAGACCCAGAGAAAACTAGAGAACTCAGTCTCACAGAAAATAACTAGAGTTTCTTTACTCAAAGCTCAATGTAACACTCTATTTATAACAATAATTGTCATGTGATTAAGGAAAGAGGGAAAAATTCAAATTCAAATTAAGTTTAGTTAAGTCCCTAATTAGGCGCCTATAATCATGGATCTAGGAAGTCACACTTTAAAAATTTAAGCATGTGCTTAATGTGAGAAGTGTGAGTGACTAAACACACTCCAACCTAAAAGGAGTGGAACACTACAACAATTGGGCAAGGGGGAAGCCCAAATTATTACAATTAATCCTACTCTATAGAAATATTGAAAAGAGAGAACAATTAATGTCTTGACCCTTGCTTCCGTGCTTTACCCCTAATGATCCTATGAGGAATGGTAGGACCGGAGTCACTGGCTACCAAAGATGTCTAACCTAACCCTGGATCCGGTGTCATGATCCTTGTCATCCTATTGAGATTTGATTTGGCTCAAATGGTGTTATGCTATTCATGGTTTCTTCAGTGATGGTTTCAGTCTTGTCTTCCTAGAGGAAAACTTTCAAAGGTTCCTAGGTGAGGAGTTTAAGATTCACCAAACAGTATAGAAGAAGCTCATCAAGATTGAGCATGGGAGTCACTACAAGAAATTTGCTCATTACACACTGATTATTACATATGAATTTAGATTCATATGTAATTATGGATTTACATACGGATATTACATATAGATAAAAATCAGTTTGTAAATTGCTTATATATACCGATTTTTCCGTATGTGAAGGTAAATAAATTTTGTAAAACCTATCCGTATGTAAAAAAGGACATCCGTTACATACGAATTTTTAAATATTAAAATTAAGTTTTAAACCTTTGACATTTTTTTCACTAAAACTCCAACGTTTTCCCCTAAAACATGTGTGCCCTAATTCTACCTTTAGAAGTGGAGTTTGTGAAGCTCAATCTTGAAGCAAAGACGAAGCTCTGTTCGACGACTTGAACAATACAAAGGTGAGTTTGCTCTTTATCCTAATTTTTATTTGCATTATGTATTATGTGCCAACGAATGGTATGAAAGAGGAAGGCAATGGTGGACGCATGAATGGAAATGTTTGGAACCTTACGCTCTCATCCCCTTTTCTATGTCACTACCTCTCCTTATATTGATGGAGAGTGGGAAGAAAAAAAGTAGGTGAAGGTAGGTGGTGAATGTTGGAAGTTGAGATGGAAATGAGGGAGTGGTGAAGATTCTGGGAAGAGTGTGAGTGGGTGTAAGAGAGGCAGAAGGTGCAGAGTGAGTGGCGTGGAGAGTGTGAGCCAAATGTTAGTAATATTTGATTGTCCCCAACAAACCCACATTATGGGAACTTCAAGTACCAAACCACCCCCACTTTGGAACTTTGACTCCGTAAGACCAGAAAGGACCATCTAAGTTGAGAAAAAAATGATCCCTTTTTGGTGGGATTCTTTACTTACAACTGATTATTTCTGCATTGAACTGATCATCAACACTTAGATTTTTACTTTTTCAATTAATTATTCCTATAATATGGTTTCCTATAATATGATTAATTCTCATCTATGACATTGCTTCACAGGAATAGAGTTTCATCTAATTTCCTTGAAGGTTGTGTTTGTCCTATCTTTATGCCTGTAATATTGCAGGTATTGTTACTTACTTTTTACACATATGGACTTTGGGGAACCATGTTAAATTTTCCATTATGTTAAATACCCATGTTTTTGGTTGTTCATTTGCTTTTATCAAACAATACCAATTCTAGTGATCGCCCTCTGATTCAGCCTATTGGGGGAGGGTAAAAATATAATAAAACTCAATTTATATAATGTACTATTATTGTCTTATAATTTTGACTAACTTTGTTTTGGTATTTAGGTTTTATCCATAAAAAATTGCATCAAAGGCCCTCACTGCCACCATTAAGCAACAATTTGGTGAGTCATGGCTAACATGGGCGGCAATCCCAAAGGCTGATCGAGATCTATTTTTTCAACGTCTTAAGGAATTTGTCTTTCTTTCCCTTTAAAAATGCTTATATTTTACAATTTCGATTGATGATTCCTATTATTTTGCAGAGGAAGGCCACATGGAGGGTTGAGGATGAGGAAAAAGTTAAGAAAAATTTCCATACGAAGGTTTCTCACACCCTTTCACAAATGTTTAAAGTGGTTCACCAAGAAGGTAAACAACAAGAATGGATTGACAATAGTTTATGTGAGTTGATTTTAGAATTGTTCATTTGTTTGGTGACACTTTACTTAGATTTAGATTTTAGGACAAATATAGGTGGGAAGCCTAAGGAAAATTCCCACTGGACATTAACTTAACAAATGTTAAGTAGATGTGAAGGTTCATTTCCATAAGGCCAAAGGAAAAACACAATTAATGGTGAGAATGAATGAAAAATATAGGTGCGGAATTTAAGCGAAGACAAGGTGAGCAATACATGAACCGAATTGAATTAAAGGAAGCAAAAACAAGAACAAGACATACTTTGGAATTGAAAATAGGAATGGAAATGGAATGGAAAAAGATGAGTGAAAGGAAACTTAGGAGATATGGAGTTGTGAAAGGAGCACACCACTTGGATGGTGAATTGAATCCAAGATAAGTGTAGATGCCATCACTTGAGAGCTCACAACACTTACAAGATAAGACCAATATAGGAGGAGATTCACTCACTCACAATTCTAACACAATTTGTGTATAGTAACTTTACTCTTCATTCAACATATGAATACATGAGGTAGGTCTTCCTATTTATAGATTTAGGAGCCTTGGAAAAGAAGAAAAGAGGGTAGAATGGGAAGACACCATATGGTGCGGCTTTAGGTGTTGACATTGGTCAATGTCGCACCATTCTATGTGTTTCTAGAAGGTAGGGTTCCTTTCTACCCTAATGGACTTCTTAATGCCCAATATTATGTCTTCACCTCCTAATTATGCTATTTAAACCTATTCTATGTCAATTGCAAATAGAGAGACCAATGGATGCTCAACTCCCAGAGTCTGTGCTTTGTTCCTTGTAACCCTTTCAGGTATGGATGTTGAGGTCATGGTGTGGTCTTCATCATTGGTAGGCGCACCCTCTCCTTGGGTCTCATCAATAGTGTTTGGAACAACCTCCTGGAAAAATGGAACATGTCTGTTTATCGATCCAAATGTGATACAGTTAAAAAGAATCGTTTGTCCGAAAAAGGTGGATGCCTGCACACCGGAGGATCCATTAGCGTGCATGGACACGATATTCGTTTGGTATGACTTCCTTATAAAATTTTGTATTAATCTATTATTAATTTTTTTATTCAAATTAATCTATGATTAATTATTACCTCCATAATTTATAAAATATTTTGTTTATAGATAGAGCTTGGCCGCTCGATCCATGTTGATGAAGTGTTTCAACAAACACATATATGGAAGAGCAGTGGGAATTTGTAGATGATAGATCAAGGTGGAAACATGTTAGTTTTTTCAACTTTTTTGTTCATGTACATTAATTACTATTATAACAAATATTTTTTATTTTAATAGGAAGATTTTCAAAGTAGATTCTCTTAAGCATTATCTGAGTCACAATTTGCGTCTACCTCGATATCTACTCCATTAGATCCAAGATTAAGAAACAATTGTTGGTTACAAACTTTAGGTGGAAGGTACAAGGGACGAGTGTATGGGGTTAGATGTGTCGATCGTCAGGATGACTGTCTTGATCGCTACCTACAAGAAACACAAACATCTTCAAGTAAGAAAGTTGATTCAGAAGAAATTGTTGAACTTAGACAACGACTATCAACAAGTGAGAAGCATATTCGACGCATGAATTCCCGGTTTCAATCATTTCAAGATCTTATGATTCAATATCTACCACTTGAAGCAGTAGCAACTGCACAACATACCTTACAGCAACCAAATACCCCGTAACCAAATACTCAACAGAATCAGATGCAAGATAATTATGATGAGCAATAAAATTCACCTGGTCAAGATTATAATAATTATTACTTCTTAAAAACTTTATAATGACTTGAATTTCCTTTTATTAGATATTTTTTATGGTTTAAATGAAATACATTTGGATATTTTGAATATTTGGAAATAATATTGTATTCTATCATGCTTTTCAATTAATGGGCAGGTTTAAATGTTGATGGATATTTGCTTTTGAATGAATTCTATTGAAAACTAGAATGACTTTTGGTATATGCAGGTGTGGAACTGATTTCCAGTGCTTTCAAATATAAAAAAAAAACCTGAATATTTTTCCAGTGATTTACAGTTACATACAGATATATCCGTATGTAAACCTACACACAGTTACATACGAATATATCCGCATGTAAATTTGCATACATACGGATATATTCGTACGTAAATCTGCATACAGTTACATATGGATATATTTGTATGTAAATTTGCACGAAGTTACATACGGATTTATTTGTATGTAAATCTTCACACACTTACATACATATATTACATACGGATGTAATATCCGTATGTAATTACATACAAATCTCAAATTCGTATGTAATTACATACGAATCTCAAATTCGTATGTAACAGTTATCTACGACAGTTTTACATACGAATTTTTTTCTGTATGTAATCCATATAGTTACATACGAATTTATTGTCTTACATACAAATTTGAGTCGTATGTAATTCTAATTTTTTTTTTTTGTAGTGAGTTTCCTTTGCAAAAAGGGTTTGTCTATCTTGTTGAACTTTTTATAAATCCCTTATTGCTTTAAAATGTTGTTGAGAAGGGTGGCATAGTGAATGCCTTCTACATTATCTTCCATGCCTTTCACGAGTCATATTAAGTTTATATAAAGAAGATGGGACAGGTTTAAGGGGATACTTCACTAAAAAAAAATACAAATTTTAGAGACAAAAAATATTTAGTTATTGTATTGACTAAATTAGATACTATTTTAGTCACTAAAAAAGTATTGGTATCTAAATAGTTTATATTATTAATAAAATTTATAAACTAGTTTCTAACTTGATATCTAATTAGTTATCAACTTTAAAATCTAAATTAATTGGTACTTTAGATACCAATAAATTTTTATTCATAATAATAGTTTTGCACTTTATCGCATTTGATGGCCTTAAGTATTGGTACTTGATTCACATGAACTTCTCATCCGAACACATGAGGTTTTATAACTCTTTTCTTCAATAATATAACATTTTACCAAAAAAAATTTGGTAGAATAAAGTGCTCATGAGAAGAAATGAAGAAAAGTGGTTGTAAAGTGCAAAATGTATTTTTATGGTACGACATTGAAATCGTCTCATACAATTCTTTACGGAGAAAACTAGTCAATGAGATAATATATCAAAAGAGTTCAAGAATAAAGATTTGATAACTTTAAATTTTAAGTGAATTACATGGACATTTTAACTAACTGAGTTCTATCTTTTGTAGTAAGCAAATGTTGAAGTATTGGAATTACTTAGTCTTTGAAGTGTTTAATTGCTATTTTATTGTATTTTAATTAGAACTAACAATTTCATAGTGATATGAAACTCTTGTTTACTTTTAAGAATATTTACTTATTTTAATTACACATATTATTTTAATTTCACATATTATTTTAATTACACATATTATGAATGTGGGAGACAATAATAGAATTGTTTCAAGTAATATTTAGAGCATGGTGAATGATGTTTTTGTATAACGTCTTTTAATTGTTTAATATTAAACTTTATACTTTTGGATAATAATATATCTTTATTTTTTTATATGGATAGGTGGTGATTTTTTAAAATTTTCAATTAGGCTAAAAGTGGCATGTTGGATTGTGGGTAGGGTCTGGCTAAGCCAAAAATTAAGGCTATTCTAAAATCAAATAAGGTTGGATTCTCAAATTTTGACAGAAGTATATGTGGTGCATTTGAGAGAAATTCAAGGTAATCAATTATAAGTGCATAACATTGGTATATATATTTTTAGTTTATATTTGGACATTTATTGTTATTGTTATTTTATAACTTTTGGCTGAAAACTTAAATTTAAGTATTTTTTTTAATGATTTTATGTTTTCTTTGTTTATTCTTTATTTTTTTTTCATGAAATGAGAAGGTTTTCACTCATATAAAAATGGGTAGCTTGAAGAGAATCAAGACAAAGTGCCATAGAACCAAGATTATTACTCAACTATTAGAAAATTGTTGAATAGTGTTAAAAAAAAATAAGGAAAAATATGGTCACTATTAGTGATCAAATAAGTGATGGAAAAATATGGTCACTATTAGGGACCAGAAGTTCTTTTTATAATTTAATGACCGCAATAATAACTATATTTTTTAGTCATAGAAAATTGATCACAAAATTTTAGTCACCAAATCAGTCACAATTGGTCACAAAAACCAATCACAAAATCAATCAAAATATTGGTCACAAAAAATTATACACAAAATTAGTCAAATCACAAAATCGAGTTCCAAATAGTCACAAAATCTATTGCCAAAACAAGGTTTTACCTTGCCTATTTCTTTTCCTAATTATTTTTCCCATATTACCACAATAATTTGTTTTCATGCTAGATTTGTCCTCTTTATTGAGCTTACAAAAGATAGAAAAAGCCCAATTAAGTCCATCTATGCTAATAAGTCCTTAACAAATGTTTAGGTATTCATCCTTCTTATTTTGTGGGTGTTGTGGCGGGATGATTTCCATTAGTTGGGGTTCCTTATATTGACAAAATTACTATTTCTTCATTTTTTATTGATGGTTCAAATGGACTTGATTGATCTATTTCCTCTTATCTTCGAATTAATCTTGAGCTCAGTTCTTTGGATAATTTGGTTGTCACTAATCTGCTTGATGTTTCGAATTGGAGCCTAGACAATAGTAGAGTTTTGACTTAGAAAGTTGTGAAGAATTTATTTTCTTCTTTCTCTCCTTGTGATTAGGGGAAGTTGGTTTGGTCCTGTTTCATTCCTCTTTCTAAGTTACTTGCGCTTTTGAAGGTCTTCCATAGGCGCCTTCGAGGCTAAGAAAGATGTATCACTTTATGTTCTATGTGTTCTCCGTGTGGGGAGTAGAAGAAAAATATTGATCATCTGCTTTTTAATTATTGTATTGTTACTTTTATTTGCTATTTACTTTATAATGTTTTTCTATATCTCACTAACCTTTCAAGCTTGGACTTCATTGCATTTCTTAAGTCCTCTAGTAACCTTCTTATTCAACACCTTAACTTTGTTGATATTACATTCTCCTTTTGGATGATCTGGTGCCTTAGAAATTATTTCAGATTTCAATAATACTAATGTGGACTTTGATCTTTATATGATCAAAGATCACATTTGTATCTCTGGCAACATGTCAAGGAAAGGTATTTTTGTTATGTTTGCAGTAGAGCTAGGAAGGTCTTAGTCCCTATTCAAGTCTTATGACGTCTCTAAGGCAGTTTAAGTCACAATCAATATTGATGGTGCTATCAGGGGTCTCCTGATCTAGTTGCTTGTGGATGCATTATTAGAGGGAGTCGTGAGGAGTACATTGGTGAGTTATTTTTGCATTTTTTAGGATCTAAACGACTTTATATGCTAAGATTATGGGTGTTATCCTTGTTATTGAACATGCTTTATCTTTCGTTGGAGAGTAATTCTTCCTTGCTCAGTCTCTTAACGACAAGTGAAAAAGGTATATACAGTTTTATGCTAGAATGAATTTCAAAGTTTCTCATATTTTTTATGAAGACAATTATTTTACAAATAAGTTAACTAACCTTATTATTGATAATATGTTGAATTTTCTTTAGAGCTCTGACTCACCTTCCTATCTTAGTTTGTAGTTCTTTCATAACAAGTTGTAGTTATTTTTTTATTTTTTTTGTTTATGATTGTTATTCTCTTTCTTGCATAGATTTGGTATAAATATATATTTTTTTCTTTTATACTATTTTCATATATGGGCATATGATTGGTGAATTTTAGGTTGTTAGTTGAGATTCCAAATTTTATAATAAAGAGATTCCAAATTTTATAATGTTGAAATAATTTTTTTAATAAAAAGTAGTTATTTGTTTTATTTATTTAAAAGATATATATTTAATATTTATCATATTTTAATCTCAGTCTTAGTGATATGAATTATTTAATTTTTTTTTTAATTTTAAACTTAGTCTTACTCTTAATGATACGATTCTTTTCAAAATTAAAGTTGTTCTATTATTTGTTCAATGTATATATTCCCATTCTCTTAAAATTGTAAAATTTTACTTGATAGTATTTCTTAATTAAATGTGGAATCCTTATCTAATATTAGGTTGAAAAGTAAAATTAAAACTATTACATTTTAAAGTCCAAATGTCATTGTGATTGACTTTATTAGAATTGTATAAATTTTGTAATAATGTTAAAGAAAAAATTTAGTTAATACAATTGAGAGTTTTCAATTTTTATTTGGCATGATTATTTAATATAATATTTTTTCATTAGTAAAATAAACAAGAAATTACCATCTAAATGCATGACATAAAACAAATAAATAATATTCAAATTATTTCTTAAAAAATGGAAAAAAGAATATATAGTCTATCCTTATAAAAGTATGTGATAAGGAAATTTTTTTATTTAAAGTTAATTACTTTTTAATTGTTATAGACATCACTATTTATTTAAATAATTAAAGACATTTACAAATACCTTTAAATTCTTTTGGTTATAAATGACAATAATTTGACACCGTATTTTGTTCATATTTACTTTTTTTTTCATGTGTCATTTATTAGATACTGAGAATATTTCCACTAACTTAATATCGGCCATATTTGAACAAAATGTTATTAAAATATAGCAACTAATTATAGAATATTGCTAAGTTGTGCTTAAGATCAACTGATTTTTTTTTTCAAATTTGAGATTAGAACTTCCTTAAAATTGTTAAAGGAAAAAAGTTAAAAGTTTCAGAATTTTATCTAGTAAGAAAATTTTTATCAAAAAATTATAAAAAATAAATTAATGTTGGTGTTATTTAATTATGTAGCATATTTGAATACTCAGAAATATCTTTAGCAATAATTTCCTATATTTTGTTTTGTAAATGAATAGTAAAACAATAATGTTAATGATGACGAAGTAGACAGAAATGATAAGATAAAAGTTTTAAAACATCTTTCTTTAGTATAATAATAATTAGTATTTTAAACTAAATTAATTTTATTTTTATAAGTTTATATATTAAAATAAAAATTTGTATGCATAGATTTATTTATGTAAGTTTTGTCCTTAAATGAATCCAACTAATTCGATTAAAATTAATAATTATAGTCAAAAGTAACAGTATAAGATAAAAAATAAAAGTCCAATTTTAACATACGCATTTCATATTTAGACAAACTGAATCAAATAAAACTCAGCTAACCTAACATTTCTCAAATACAAGAAAAAAACAAGCATCTTAGCATAAGAGAAAGCAATTATAAGAGTCTGTCTCACCATTAATTCATAGCCAAGCTAAGAACAAACCCCATTTTTACACCCAAAATATCCTAAGCTTTCACATGAAATCAACAGAAGCTCAAGCACCAAGTTCAACCTGTTCTACAATAAACATGACATGATGTAGCATTCAGCATAAACTAATGCACACAAGACCTAAAACTCTCAACCCTTCAAGTGAACTTCTTCAAAGTGTCTTTATGCATCAACCACTGTGGATCAATGAGCTGTATTAGGAATGGTGCTGATACCACTGTGTGCTTGGACAGCACATGCACAGTGCACAGATGTCAGACTCAGACAACCACTCATGATAAGTGAGTGTCTTCCAGAACAGGTGTGGAGTGCAGGGGATGAGTCACATACAGCCTGCACAGCAGAAGGGGTGAGTGCTGTGCATTGGCTAATGTTCAGAGTCCTTAATCCATCCTCTTCATTTCCACCTTTCACAGACCCCCACATTCTATTCTTCACTTTGCTTTGTGCCAAAGAATACATTGCTCTGTCTGTTATATTTTGGCAGTAGTACAGTCCAAGGGACCTAAGATGAGGACATCTGTTTGCCAAGGCAATTACACTGTCATCTGAAATAACAACACAAGAGTCAAAGTTGTACTATTGTCAATCTTCAGACCAGAATTAAAGCATTTATACTAAATGAAGTGAATATTGGTCACTTCCTGAAGCTGCATCATGCTTGAGAAAGACTGAATATGGTTATGAGTATATAGATTTTGAAACTTCATTAATTATGATTTTTTCCCTTGCTAATTATTGTGTTCTTTCACTTTCCAGTGTCTGTGAAAGCAAGCTCCATTGTAATTTGTATGTGAAAATACATTATGTTGCCTCCACATATTTTGCAACCTCATCCACTTTACATGAAAACACAAAGAGTATTTACCAGAAATGAGTGTGAATTTACTAGAAGTTAACAGAAGGAGTGCCATTCTTTGCATAATATCTAAGAGAGAAAAAGATTCGTTGCCTTTTGCTTTCTTCCCATGGATTTACACTTAACATTTCACTACTGAATTTGCTTATATCAGAATGTGTCTAATAAGAACACACCCAAACCGCAGATAAGCTCAAATAGACAAAGAACAATATGGATAAGAAAGTTGTTTTAGTAATGAATTTGAACTAGTCAAGTAGAATCACACCAATATGAAATCAATTGGCATCTACAGTGGATTTAAATTACTGAAATTTGAATACCTGTTATAAGGAGACAACCACACAAGTCAAGTGTTCGAAGATCAGGGCAGCCATATGCTAAACTCATTACTCCAACATCACTGATATTTTCACACCATCCAAGGTTCAAAAGCTGTAATTGATTACAGTAACGTCCAATTGCCTGGATTTCATTTATTTATTAGAATATAACTCAGCTATCTTAGTTCTTCTATGGTTATGACAATCAACTGGCCTCCAACATACCTGTAATGCGGTGTCAGATGCGGCTTTAACACATCCACATAGATTCAAAAATTTAAGCTTTCTGCATAAACTGGCTAGGGAAGCCAGAGCTCTGTCACTAAAGGCTGAACAACCACTAATGTTCAGTTTTGTAAGATGCCAACAACCTAGGGCTATGGCATACAATGAACGATCTGTGAGCTTGAAACTTTTGCTGAGGTCCAGGACTTGGAGCTCATGACAGAAATTTGCAATAGTCTCAACAGCATTGTCCTCTAGTTGAGGTTTGTCTTGACGAAGGATTAAAGTTTGCAATTTTGTAAATTTAGGAGCAAGAGATAGGACCAAGTTATTCATGTTCATGCTACACCTGAAAGGAATTTCATAATCAATTTTATTACTGATTTTGAAGATTATCCACCAAAAACATTGAGAACAGACATTAGTTTCCTTGTTTAAATTTTCTAAAACCAAGTTGCCCCAATACCAGTAACTTCTAGTTATGATTTAAACAAGTGCAGACCTGCTATCTGACTTAAAAGGTAACTGATCAACTCCATAGACACACTTCATCCTCTTGTCTTCCACACAAAGGAATTAATCCAGATTGCTAAATAAAATGCAAAACAATTATATGAAATTAAAATGGGTTGCAACCTCACGGAGTCTCTACTCTAGCAACCCATAAACACGTGTTAAAGGTGAGCTAAAACTAATGGCAGAGTCGAGATTGCAGCAAAACGAAATCAATTCATGTTTATATAATAAATCGATGAAACCAAGAATAAAACACTTTAAATATGCAGTTAATTGCAGATAAGTAGAAAAACATCATGTTTAAGGCCTATTAGATGGAAGAAACCATGTTTTCATTTCCTATTTCGATTAATATATTACCAAGAATATAATTTATTTCATGTGTTCAAACATTATAAACCAAACAGTGAAAATATATTTTTGTAGCTTACAATGTTTAATATACAAAGCATTTAGAAATCAGAAAACAAAGAGCTTATGTACCATGAGAGTGATAACCGGGTAAGGCCAAAGCAAATTGCCTCTCTCCACCCACGACAAACTTCAGACGCTATGATCACCGTTTGATCATCCACAAGTGACAGAATTTGCATCAAAAGCTCCACTGGAATATCCTTCCATTCGGTGATGACCCCAGCTTTCAAGTTCACTCCTTTCCCACTATCTTCACCACCACCAACCATCATAAGCTTTCCAAAACTCATGTTCAGCACCCCAGTTCCCTCCTTCCCAACCATTTCCACCAAAGCCAGATACACTTTCAACCTTGCTTTTACAAATAAACAAAGTGGTAGTGACGTTAAACAAGAAACATGGATAACACAGAACAAATTCTAGAACCTTGGAGTAGCCCTTGTTTCAGTATACAAGGTGTAGTAAACAAGATGATAACCACAAACCATAAACTTACTTAATTAAAGGCCACTTGTTATTATCGGCGAGAGAGAATAATAATCATAGCAATTACCAATAAACAGATGAAATTTGTGATTTTTTTTGTTTCTTACATGACCATCTTTCATAAGACCAAATGTGGATCCTCTCCTATAACGAATTCCATTCTTAATTCACCTCGTTCTGAAAAACTAACCCTAACCCCAATATGATAATATATGTGAAGGAACTATATAACAAATAAATGATAAAAACTGTCTAATCTAATTGGAAGAATCCTGCATATTCCAGAAATACCCTTAACGTGTTTCTTAATGACACAATTGGGACAAAGCATCAAGCTTGATCATCACAAAGAAGAGGATTAAACATTCCCTCCTTCGAAACAGAGAAAAACCCTTATGCTCAAATTTGACATGCATGTTAAAAAGAACCCAAATAGTTCAAATCATAAGATGAAGGAGCAAACTAACCATACAAAAAAAAGTTGATCAAAAGATTAACTAAACCTTTTTTCTAATATAAAGCAGCAACCCCACTTCCCTTCATGAAAAAACAAAAAACCCACAACTCATTTAGAAAAATTCTTAGAATTTTTCAATTCTATTTCTTTTAAAAAAAACACCAGCACAGCTTAGAAATGTGCAGGATCAAAAGTAAAAGTAGAGAACAACACAAGAGAGATGGTGAAACGGCCATTACCCGCACGTAGCTATATGTAGAAGAAAGCTTGGTTCTTTTTGACGCTGCTGGTGACACGAACAAAGGGTCTGTTTGCTTGGGTTCTCTGGAAGCTGCAATGGAAGTGAAGGGAAGACAAAGAAATAAAGAAGAGAGAAGGAACTGTACGGCTCATGACAGCGACGCGTATGATGCCACGTGTAGTTTGATATGACAATGGTGTGGACCCCACCCTAAGCTATAGCAATGAGAAAAACAAAAAAAAATGTGGTGATTATCGGTAACTGGCACCCAAAAAAATTCATGAAAGGAAAAGAATAATAGTTGTGTAGAAGTCACGGAAAATGGTGATTAAGGAAAGAAATAATTGTGGTGGTTTTGGAGTGTGTAGAAGGTTCGTTTTGCCTGAACCCGAAACCGCGAGAAAAAGTAGAAGAAGGAAATGGTTGGTGGGTTCAATCTATGCATGGAGATGGTGAGAGAGAGTGTTAGTGGGATGATGATATTTATTTATTACATTAATAACTTGTTTAACAAAATTAATAATCCAGATCAGATTTTATTAAATTTTAATTTTGTAGATAAAAAAAATGTACTCAATTTAAAAAGCAATAATGATATGTTGTGAATTTCATTTATGTTATGTTTCCATGTGTATACTGTTAACTTTAATGGTATGAAAAAGCGGAGATAAATGTAATAAATTTATTCTGATATGAACGAAGGTGCATTGTGATGACAGAAAACCACTGACTAGTGTATATTTACATTTTACCTACTTTTCATGTGAAGTATATTAAATATGTTTATAATAAAATAAAAATATTATATATATTTATATATAATAAAAAAAAAATATTACACATATATATATATATATTAATAAAAATAAAATAATTAATTATATTATAAAAAATTTATATACATAATCGATCCTACATTATAAGAAAAAAACATAAAATAAAAACCAATTTTAGAGATAAAAAATAATTAGTTCCTATACTAACTAAATTAGAGACCATTTTAGAAACTAAAAAAATTTGGTTTCTAAATTAATTTCTATTATTGTTAATTTATTTTTAAATTAGTATTTAATTAGCCATCAAAGTTTTAAATACCAATTATTTAGATTTTAAATTTGGTAGAAAAATCTTGTTTATTAATTACATATTAATTTAGAAACTATTTAACAATAAAAAAAATTAATCTCTAAAATAGTCTCAAGTTTAGTCACTAGCAATTAATTATTTTTTGTCTTTAAAATTTATTTTTATTTCATGATTTTCGTGTAGTGATATAACATATGTAAAATTTAAATATTATACATAATAAAATATATATACAAATTTTATAATATAATTAATAATAATAATAATATGATATAATTATATACTATAATAATAAAATAAATAATAATAGAAATATGTTTATATATTTACATATTTATAATAATAAAATATATTATTAATATTAATAATATAAATATTAATTAATAATAATATTTAAAATTAATTTATAAAATAACAATAAAATTATAAAAAATGTTAATTAAAATATTTTTTTAAAAATAATAATAATAAATATAAATTACTTTTTCTAATAATAATTATTTTTATTTTATTTTATTTGTATGAAATATTTAATAATAATAATTAATAAAAATAAAATTATAATAAAATAAAATAAATATATTAATTTATATAAAAAATAAATTTACATGATAATATTATTATGAATTATAAAAAATAAATATATAAATTAGTTAGTTAATTTTTTTAAATATAAAAAAAAATACATTTTTTATTAATTAAAAAAATTAAAATTTCAATCACACTCATCACATTATTTATAAATTTATTTATATGTTTTAAGAATAATAAGAAACTTATGTGTTTTTAAAAATAATTACTCAATAGTACTATAAATAATTTTAAAAATTTTAATTAACTTAAATTTAAACAAAAATATAAATTTATTATTTAAATATTTTTTTTAAATAAGAATAAAGTTATAAATTTACATTTTACACTTTAAAAAATATTAATTTTTTTTTCACAATTATCACATAATTAAGAAAATTCAATAAATTTTTCTCACATCACTCTAACGACTTCAATTTAATCACATTCACTTCTTTCAATTTTCTTTTCCTTATCAAATCCTCATAAGTTTATTCTCTCAAATCTTCATTCATTCCATTTTCAATTTAAACACACCATAATATCATTGTTAAATAATTATGTTATTGGTAAAAGTATTATTTGACTTTAAAAAAAAAATTATATGACACAATTTAGAAGGGTGAAAATCATATTTTATTTTAAATTATCTTTTAATTTCTAATTATTTATCAAAAAAATTATCCTTTTGACAATAATATAATTATTTGACAATATATTTTTAAGAGAAATATAATTCTTAGAAAAAATAAACTTTTAACTGTAAGAAAAATGAAATGATGAGTGTTATTATATAAATTTCGTAAACTGTTGACGTATTATTATCCTTATTCATACATCGTGAATGGTTATATATCTCTTCAACTTTTTCTCATTTTATAAAATTTCTATGTGAGAAGTTTAATTTCATCTTCCAAAATTTGACTTTTATATATTTTCATACTATTTGAGGTTTTTTTCTTTCATTATTTTATTTCTTCCTACAATATTTATTATTTGCGGATGATGTTAAAATCATATGTTGTTAAAATGTTGTTACTAGCCGTTTTAGGTAGCATTTATGAGTCAAAGAAGTTTTGATCACATCCAAAACAGTTTAAACATGTTTTCAAAAAACAGTTATGAAATGTCACAATCAACAGGTTGAAAAGTCGTTTTAACCGGTTGAATTGGTTAGACAGATATCTAACCAAATAAAAACAATTTTAAAACCTCTAAGCTAGCCAAGTGACAAACAACCGATTATTTCGATAATTCAACCAATTGTTTTTTCTCTTTGCTTAGTAAAACACTTCTTTTTAAAACGGATTGAGCAAGCTTTGTACAAGGGTCAAGGAATGATCTTTACATAGATTCTAAACACCCTAGTCTAAACCCACACCAAAAGCAACACAGCTTCAAACTTCATCATGAATTTGAAACATCAAAGCTCTCATGCTATATACTCGAGGCCTGACCCGAGCACTTAGATACATTGTTCTAGCCCGCCAACTGGTGTAAGAGGCGAAATACTTAACTCAACCCAAAACAATAATAGGTCCAATGATTTATTAAGAAGTCGACCCAAATGGATAGTAAAATATATTAAAACAACTTACTAAATAACTGAATTAGTTAGACACAAATATTTACTCTAAATTCGATGAAAATAAACAGTCAGAGATAATGCTCTGCCAACATCCCTAAAATAAAGGATATATAAAAAAAAAAAAAAAATATGTATGGTTGTTAACTCCTAAAGGAAGGATCTACGAGTGTTATAAAAGGGTTACACGACCCTGAACAAAGGTAAGTGTCATTCCATACACTACTCACTATACTCATAATTAGATGTTCTCACTGACTTGATCGTCAGAGTCTTGTCAACAGGTAAAAGTAGCAACAACAGAAAAGAAATGTTGGCCAAGAGTCCACCACCAAGACCTGATCTGGGTCAGCCGACGAAAATAATATATAAGTAATTAGTTGATAGTACTTCCGTTTGATCAAGCGTTAGAGATGCAATTTTGGTACATAACTGATTTACTTGTTTAAGTGTTTTAGTTGCAAGTGTTTCATCCAAAAACTCTCTTTTGGTAGTGCATATATAAATAACTTGCAACATAGAAAATTAGATATAGAAAGAAAAATACACACAATGTTTTTATTAGTTTGTCTGTTACAATAGACTGCATCCAATTTTCAATTAAGAGATTGAGTTTCACTAAGTAGAGTATGAAGTACAACACGAGTATTCTTTGGGCTTGCAGTCATTCTTAGTTAATCCCTTGAGCATTTTTTACCTGAGTCACTCTTGACTTAATAAGTATTCTTGATATAAGTCTCTCCTAACTTAATGAGTATTCTTTTGTCTCACAATCACTCCTTGTTGACCTCATTCAAGTATTATTTGATAAATCACTCATGGCTTAACTAAAGTATTATTTTGGCTCACAACCTTCCTGGTTAATCTTGTTCAAGTATTCTTTTCACAAGTCACTTCTGGCTTAATATGTATTCACCGGTGCAGAAAAGCAAAATGAGTGCGGCTATTTTACATTTATAAGGGCGACTATATAATCACATTTGATGAGCACGCATTTGTAAATCGAAGAGATAAGAAGGTGGCTATATAGCCACATTCGTAAATTCGATTTATAAATGCGACTATTTACATAGTCGCATTTATAAATCGCATTTACGAGAGGCGTTTAGGGTTTCTTTTCTTTTTCGCTGTTGATTGGGTTTCTAATCAAAGTTCTCAACTTTGATATTTTCCTAAGAACATGGTCATTATTTTAGCATTTCTTTTGATCTCTTGGTTCATCCATATTATACCTATTTTTATTTCATCCCAATGGAAGTCTAAAAAACGCAAATATATGACGGAGCAAGGCGGCAATAGCGACAAGGAAGGCACAACAGAAAACAAACAAAAACCTCCCCAAGCATAACCTTAGCAATGGCATAAGACAAAACATAAGAGAAACGCAAAACATACAAAAATCAATGGTGAAGAAGAAGAAAGGAAGACAATGCTTACTGATGGCACGAAGACATTGCAAAGAAGAGAAGAAGAAAAGAGAAAGCACAGTTAATGGAGGAAGCACATAAGAGAAACGAAGCACGAGAGAAAGGAAAGTATTGAAATATAAGTGACGCGTTTCTGAATTAGGGTTAAAAAGATTTTAAGAAGGCGACTATTTGTAAAGCCGCATTCGTAAATCAAGCGTTTTGATTTACAAGGGCGATTATACAAATAGACGCCCTTGTAAATCCAAACGCTTAATTTACAAGTGTGACTTTACTAATAGCAACACTTGTAAATGAACTTAATTACAAAAATGTCACTGCATTTTTTACGAAAGCGTTTGAGTGCAAAATCACACTAAATAAACCGCACTTGTTTATACATTTTGCACTAGTGATTCTTTCACAAGTCACTTCTGTCTTAAATGAGTATCAACAGTCACTTCTGGCTAAAGATGTAAAGGTTGTATAAATTGTGATCAACTGAGCAGAGTCCTTTGGTCACTAGAGAGGTTGATCATTTGTTGACAAATATAAGATTGATGTCTTTTAGATTTTTTAAAGCAAACACTACTAGTGTTCTTTTAGAGGTTGTTCAATGGCTCAAAATTTTAGCAGCATTTTTCACTATATCACGTAGTCTATATCTTTCTTCTTCTCCTTGAGTTGTTTTATATAGGCTATTGAAGAAAGTAGCCATTGAGAAACTACTTCTAGTTGTTAAGCAACTTAAGCTATTTTGGATATCCCTATTGTTGGGTTTAATAGTGCCAAAGTTCAAGAGAGGGGGTGAATTGACCTTTTAAAACTTTCTCGCAGAAACAGTGTTTAACACAGTTTACAGAAAATAAATCGATTTATGTGAAAATGAACAGATTTATTTCAACACTGTTTTTGTTTGAAAAGCGTTTATACAGCAAGGTTAATCACAAGATTATGCAGATAGATTTTCCAGATGCACACACATTGATATTAGAACGAAAACCAGTGAAACACAAAACAACAAACTTCAGTTTCAAGCAAGTGATTAAGGTTCAATTGATAGCATGCCAATTAATTGAGTAACCTTTACAATCAACCTGTTCCAGTGGCTTTTAACAAACTATGAGTGTTCTTCTTGATATCAAACAATTTTCCAGAAATTAAGAACAATGAATCACAGAACAGCAAGCTTCAATTTTAAGCAATTGTTTAAGGTTCAATTAATAGCTTTGACAATTTCTTGAGCAACCTATCACAGTCAATCTGTCCAGTGGCTTTTAACAAATTTTATATGTTCTTATCAGAGTCAAACAACTTTTTCAGAAATTAAGAACAGTATGAACTGAGCCCAGAAAGAACAGATTTATTATTGATTGAACAGATTTATTTCTTTGCTGTTTTAACAATTATGCAGAAACTTAATTGCAGAGATTGAGAGAGAATGAACACAGGGCAATTATACTGGTTCACTCAACTGAGCTACATCCAGTCTTCACCTAAAACCAAGGTGAAATTCACTAAATCACAATACAAACAAACACAATTCCCACTGCTCTTGAAACCTACAAGAACTTAGGTACTCTTGCTGAAAAAACCTATTTCAGCTCACACACACTCTTCAAGAAAACCTATCAAGAAGAGTGTTCAACCAAACTATTACAAGAAATGAGAAGTGAAACGACTAAACCTGATTGAGGATACAAAGATCTGCCTTAAACCAGTAGGCAAGATTGCTAGAACAGTAGCAACACCTCACACCAAGCTTTTGGAACCAAACCAAGAACAAGCACTTTGTGATTTTTCGAAATCTTTGAAGAACAAATGCTAATCCTTTGTAAACTCTTAATTCTCTGCTGTAAAACTTGTTTTTGCAAATGTATGAATGATGTTTAAACTCAGAAACAAGTTTTCATTTTATAGAAAACCAACTTATAACAGATTTTTGAAAAACAGTTAAAGTTGTTATAAAATGAACAAATTGAAAATAAAATGAACAGATTTATTTTCAAAAAGCAGTTAGAGAATTTAAGTGAGGAGACTTAGTCAACCATTCTGGTGCAGAGATAAAACTGAACAAACGTTTAAGCTTGACATGGCACCAGAGACAAAAAGAATCTATTCATTTACAGATGAACAGATTTATTTTTCAAAACGAAAACAGAGAAAGTTTAACTATTTAAAACTCAGTCGTTTTGAAAGGTAGAAGACTTAGTCAAAATACATGATGCACAAAATCTAATTTTTCACAAGACTTAGCCAAGGCATCAGTTTCAAAATGAATATGTTTATTTAGAAAAGAACAGATTTATTTTTATGCAGTAAACATGTTTTTTGTAAAACATGTGAAAAAAAGTTTAAGAAAACTTATGCTTGTTCTTATCACATGGCCAGTGGTTATGAGGTGAGTTACTCAGCAAAAAGCCCACTCTTAAACAACCTCTAAGCACTACCTAAGACACACTTAAAGCAAAGTAAAATACACATGAAATATACATAAAAGTCTTCATCAAACACAATCTTGAAGGGGCAGCAACCATCTTCAACACCTATTGCATATATCGAGCTTGCTTGAGTAGGATGCATTATTTCCCAATAGCTAGGGTGTGGTTATCTTTCCTTGGCAGTGTGTCTTGGCTTGATTTGCCTACTCGTTCATGGTCATATGAGGTAGATAACCTTTTCTGGAGTTGTCAATGTTCAGTGTTATGGAATTTCATAAGAGAAGTAGCTTTAGCTCAAACTCTAAGAGATATTTAACATCGACTTTAGCTTGTATGTTTAACGAATTGCTTTGACATATGGGCATTCCCTACAACATAGAATCACTACAAAAAAAACGTGTATACTGCGGCGGTTATTTTCGTAAAAGCTGGCGTTTTTAACCGCCGCATTATACGTCTGTGGCGGTACCGCGTACCGCCAGAATTCTTGCCGCCACAAAGTTTAATGTGGCGGTCAATTGAGAACCGTTGTAGCGGACGCCATATTATGCATTGTATAAAGCGGCAGTTTTAAGCGTGTAATTGACGTTAGTTATAAATGTCGTAATTTTAAAGCTGGGTAAACCAATTCTAACGTAAATAGTGGCAGTTTTAACCGCCACTTAATACAGTATAGTATGACATTTATAATACACTTTATAACTATCATAATTCGAATATTAAATATTTAATTTAATTTTTAATATTTAATAATTTATTTAATTCTATTTTATAATTTGATTTCATAATATTATTTAATTTCGTATTATAATTAAACTTTAATTTTATTTTTAACATTTATAATAATTTATTTAATTCTATTTTATAATTTGATTTTATAATATTAATTAATTTGATATTATGTTTCATAATATAATTAAAATTGATAAATATAATAATCAAAAGATGAGTTCATTCATTCATTGAAAGAACAAAGTTCATAATGTCAAACTAATTCAAATAATAAGTAAATTAAATTGTTAAAATATAAATTGTTTCACTTTCTAAACATATTACAAGTAAATTCTCAATACTAATTTGTCTTACTCCCTCCACTTGATCTTATATTCTGGTTTGGTGATGGAGCATCATTAGCAACATCCGGTGCCTGAAATAGGTTAAAATATGTTTAAAGTTAATTGACAATTTTTAAAAAATAAATGAAAACAATATTATAATAAAATTTAAGTATAGTAATTTATACATCATTAATAGATGCTTGTACCAAATTTGCTACCATTGCAGCAAAATGTTCCAGCACGTCTGGTCTAAAAGCAATGTAGGCTAGCATATTATGCATTTGGCTCAAAAACAATAAAACTACAATAAGAGTATCTTGCAAATGGCTAAAATTGACTCATGCTTAAGGTAGAATAAAAATAAATGGCTAAACCTGTAATAAATTTTTGGGGTTGGACCTGAATTTACAATATTATCCTGGAACAGTATGGTGTAAGAAATAAAATAGACCTACAAGAAGAACAAAAAATTAACACGTTACACACTGGAAAATACATAAACATAACCTTTAAGATCTAATTTTTAAACAATGCAAAGAGCAGGGAGGAAAGCGCATGTACCTTTCTGAAAGGTTAAACTCAAAATGAACTATGGAGTTGTTTCTTCTGCATCTCCTCAAGTCAATTTCATAAATATTATTAATCACCTTCTAAAAAAATTGTATATTTTTTCTGTCATGTGTTCAGTGACTTTCCTGTTTTTCTTCTTCTTTTATTCCTCCTTCATCCATTCTTACTATAAAATATAACTTTACCAAAGTAATAATTTTAAATTCATTAATATATATATGTGTTAAAGTAGGATCGCTTAAAGGTTGAAAAGTCAGTAAAGTATATTATACCAAGTTAGAAAGAAATATGACCTATATTAAATCTGATCATTAAATCTAATCCGTTTGGCTTGTAGCCTAAATGAAGTTTAAGTTGGATTCATCTGTTTTATAAAATAGAAATTATATTTAAAAAAGTCATATTACTTTAAAAAAAATATTTATTATGATTTTATTCATTTATATATTAAATAATTATATTTAAAATTTAAATTTAATAATGTAATTTAAATTTTAGAAATACATATTTTTTTTTAAAAAAAAATATTTGTTTTTTAAGAAAGTTGACTAAAATCACCCTTTAAATTGTTTAACAAAGATAGGACAGAGTCAAACTAAAAAATAACAGTCTATTCTAAAGCTAAGTTAATCACTAACCAATACATTCCAACCTAACCAACAGGGTGATTCTTCCTATGATTACCATCCTTCACCTCATTACTCCACCTAAGAGGAAAACACCTTCACACTTGTGGGCCATAGTTGTAAATCCCTATCACAAGCCCATCCCATTCTCCTTTAGAAAAAGATGTTGTAAAACTCCACTAACACTCCTTGAAGCGGTCCAGATAGACATTACCTCACTTCTTAAATTTTGCAGCTTTAGCATATTACTTTGGCTCATGCTAAGGTTTACACCTCAAAAGCTGCCAAGCACCAGAACACCCTAAACAGGTAAAACCAGCACACCAAGATTGCAGCAGAAATTTGCATGAGATAAGCCTAAGCAGTGGTTATAAACCTTTTAATTTGTCATGGTTGCTGCTATATAAGTAGAGAGATTGGCAGCTTGGCAAATATGCTCCCAGTGATTCCAAGAATAAACTCTACTGCTACCATACCCAAGCATTATTCCTTTTTCATCCCAAGCTACCATATTAAGCCTTTGACATCATTCCTTCATCTTCCTTCCACCACCGAAGCATCACAAAATCTGCATAAAAGTCATGCACATCATAATAGCTCCAGAAATAGAGCCCCCTGCCTTGCACCTACACAACTTAAAATGCCAGAAAGTCTCCTTAAAGGCCCCTCAGTAAACGAGAGAAACTTCAGGCCCTTAAGGCACCAAACCCCTCATCCACAAAAACTTTTCTCCTAGAACCAAAGACAGGAGGCATGTGAGAGTGCTCTGGCTTTCCCTAGCTTCAAAAGCACTACAAGAATTATTGCTCCAGTTTTGGCTAGCTTGATAACCAACACAGTAGCTAAGAGAACCAGCAACCAACAAAACTGTCCATACCAACAAACTGTTTTTGCTCCATCTTTGGCACCTTGATTAACCAGAACAAAAAGTAGGCCTTCCACCTCCTTCCAACACCTTCCTACTTGTATCTCTTCCTTACCTGTCCATAACCTCCCAAGATTCAAAATTAACTTGCACATAAACCATACCATCCACCTCACCTCACTCTAGAACACCATGAGCAGAGCATTCTATCACGAGGCCATCTCCACAACCAGGGCACTCAACACCATTACTGCAAAAAAAATTATCCTACTAAGGTCCACCAAGCCACCCTGCCCCTCTTACATCAGTGTTCCTAATTTCACAGCTTCTATAGCACATTCTCATAGGCCAAGGCAAGAGCCATTCCCTACAAAGAAGTTACTCCATCACCCAACAGCCAGCAAAAGCCACGACTTTGGGTGCTACTAAAACTGGGTTTAGATTACCTCAGCCAACAAAATGCAATCCTCGTGCTACCTTTCCTACTACTTCTGCAGAACCTCACCAACACCCTTAAGACTGAAATATGAGCCCCTGCACCAGGTTTCCTTAAACCATTACCACTAGGGATGGCAAAGCGGGGCGGGCCATGCGGGCTGGCCCGCGGCCCGCAGGTAAAAAACACGGGGCGGGCTAACCTTTTCAACTCGCTAACCCGCATTAGCCCGCGGTCCGCGCGGGCCAGCAGCGGGGCGGGCTGGCCCGCTAACCTGCAAGAAAAAGAATGTCATTGTTTTAATGTGTGCAGATGACAGAGAAGATTATAATTATGAAAAAATGAATGAAAGTTCTTCTAAGGCGACATCCAATGTTATTGAAATGGAAGAATGTCAATAATGTTTATGTTTAATGTTTTTTAATTAATGTTTATGTTTATGTTTAATGTTTTGGAATTAGGTATGTTTAATGTTTTGGAAGTGGAAGAATAGTGATATTTGATATTTATCTTAATGTTTAATTTTTTTATGTTTGACTATGTTTGAAAAGGAAGAAAAAAAATTTGGATTTGATAGTAACAAATATATAGGTTTAATTTGAAAATTTTGAAGAACAAAATGTAAAAAAAATAATATTTAATTTTAAAAAAAAAACCGCGGGCTGGCCCGCAAACCTGCGGGGCGGGTCGGGAATTCTAACCCGCAATAACTTTGCGGGGCGGGCTGGCCCGCTTTGCCACCCCTAATTACCACCTAAACCTCCTTACACTCTTCTGCTGCAGCAAAGATTACAGTCACACCATCTTCAGCTCCAGTTTCAACTAGGACCCTCCATCTTATATAAGACATTTGGATTGCTTTAGGACTCCTACTTGTAGCTTCTGATACAGGGCATAGGATTCAACACCCAATCATTTATAGTCTAAATTTTATCATTAGTAAACTCAATTGTGGTCATCTAATCGAAAACCTTTTTGTGTAACTAGACAATTATATTTAGAGTGCTTGACAATTATGCATTATATCGAAAACCCATATGATCTGTAAGCCAATTTTGGCGAAGAACAAGGCACATGCCCTATGGGGCCTATCTCACATGCAGGGGAGGTATAGACTTTATTACAAATCTAACCAATCATCATCACTCATCAATGCCTCTCATCAGTGTCAAACTAAAAAATAGCAGTCTATTTCAAACTAAATTAAGTCACTGCCAGATACATTTCTCCCAACCCATTAAAGCAAACAGTAATCACCTTTTATTTCTTAAAAAATCAATGAAAACATGATTACGATCTACAAACAAAAAGCACATCAAATTCAAAACTCCGATTCATTCTACAAAGCAAAAACACAATAGATTTCAGAAGATGGACGTTTAGGGCGCGCGAGCACAAACCTGAAATAACCTTGCGCGGAGGCGGCAATGGCAGAATGAGGAGTGAGCATTAGGGTTTCGTGAACGTCCGAGGAAGGGTTAATGATGTTGAAGCTGGAGGAAGCTTCTTCCCTACCAAGGCTTGATGTGTGTTTGATGAAGAAAATGGCCTGAGTGCTTTGAAGATTGTAATAGGTTTTTAGATTCATTTGTAATTAGGCTTGTAAGTGTGTATGATTGCCTTTTGCTGTGTAACCTATCCTAGATGCCTAACCAAGTCTAGATCAAGCACATGATGTGGTTAAATGGTTTTTGAAAAGCCTTTTGAAATGTTTTTAACAGTTTTAAAACAGTACACAAATAAATCTGTTTTATGGAAAAAGAATCTGTTTATTTCTTCTCTGTTAAAAAGGCTTTCGTTAAATAGTTTTTGAAAAGCTTTTTAAAATGGTTTTAACAGTTTTAAAACAGTACACAAATAAATCTGTTTTATGGAGAAAGAATCTGTTTATTTCTTCTCTGTTAAAAGGCTTTTCTAAATTTCTGTTAAGGCACCAAGGGAAAGCTCAGTTCGTTATTTCAGTTAAGCTGAGCTGGCCTGTGCGTTATACTTTAATCTGTTTCACTGAGAAAGAACAGGTTTATTCCTTGGTGAGTTGAAAGGTTTTTCACAAGTTAGTTAGGGCTCCAAAGGTACCACTCAGACAGTTATTTCTGTTAAGCTGAGTTGGCAGTTTTCACAAAATAAATCTGTTAAGTTCAAAACTGAATCTGTTGTTTTCTTAACTGCTTTTCAACTGTTTTTTTGAAAAGAAGTTAGAAACTGTTTTCTATATAAAGAAAAGTCTCTCTCACATGAATCAGTGCTGAGGAATTACGCTTTTCACAGAGATCAAACAATTTCCATGTGAGAAGAAGGATTGAAAGAGTTTTTGAAAGGTTTTCCAAAGAGATTTTCAAGTGTGCTTGTTCTAGGAAACCTTGAATCTTGGTGAAGGTGCTGGTGCAGTTCTGCAGCAAATTGAACTACTGGTTTTGAGTTCTTGCATCTTCTTTTCAGGTGTAATCTTTCCTTTATTCTGTTTTGTAAAGGTGTAAGTGTTAGTCACTCCTTGATAGGGTTTCTTGGAGTGCAAGGTGTGCTGAAATAGGGTTTTTCAGCATTGTGTGTGTTGTTCTTGTAGTGTTCAAGAACTGCTGTGTTTGTAAGTGATTGGCACTGTTTTTAGTGAATTCCACCTTGGGGTAAGGTGAGACTGGATGTAGCTCTGTATGAGTGAACCAGTATAAAAACGTGTGTATCTCGCATTCTCATCCCTGCACTCTTTTCTGGTGTTTTGCTTAATTTTGTCAAGAACTAAATCTGTTCTTTTTAAATTGAATCTGTTAATTCTGGGTTAAGTGAAAACTGTTCTTCCTGATTTGTTAAAGTTTTATGATCATAAACAAGGTTGCTGCATATAATGGTTTAAGTGAATTGTAAACAAACTGATCATTCTTTAAAACCTGAGAAAGGATCATACTTCTTGAAACCTTGTGTTGTGTAACTTTTGATTGATTTCTAAGCATAGCTATATCCTTCATCCTCACAATATTAAGCTGATCTGGTTCTGTTATATTTCTTGTTGAACACAATTTTACATTGAACAAAATTCAAATTGTGTCAAGACTGCTCTGAAGAATCAATCTGTTTCATGTAAAAACAATCTGTTCTTTTTGCCTCTGGAATACTGAAAAATTGTGTGTTCTTGCGAAAATTTTATAAGCTCAATTCACCCCTCCCCTCTTGAACTTAGATACTAATAGACCCAACAATTGGTATCAAGAGCTAGGGCTTGTATTTTGCTCAAGTGTGTGTATGATGTCTGAGTTTAAAATGCCTTTTGCTGAAGGTGCATCTATTAATAGACCTCCTATGTTTGGTGGTGTTAACTATGCTTTCTGGAAAATCAGGATGAAGATCTTTATGGAATCTATTGACATGGGAATCTGGGATGCAGTGGTCAGTGGACCTTTTATACCTATGCAGGTTGTCAAAGATGAAACAATAAAGAAGCCTTGGTCTGAATGGAGTGAAACTGAGAAGAAAAAGGCCCAATATGACTCCTTAGCCAAGAATATCATCACCTCTGCACTGAATATGGATGAGTTCTTTAGAGTCTCTCAATGTAACTCAGCAAAGGAGATGTGGGATGTACTAGAGGTGACTCATGAAGGAACTGATGATGTGAAACGGGCAAGGAAGCACTCACTAATTCAGGAGTATGAGCTGTTCAGAATGCAATCTGAAGAAAGTATTGCAGATGTGCAGAAACGATTTACACACATTGTAAATCACCTCACTGGCCTTGGTAAAGTCTTTGACAAGGAAGAGCTTAACATTAAGGTATTAAAATGTCTTGATAGGAACTGGCAGCCTAAGGTAACAGCAATCTCAGAATCCAGAGATTTATCCAAGATGTCCACTGCAGCACTTTTTGGAAAGCTGATAGAACATGAAATTGAGCTGAAAAGATTGAAAGAACAAGAAACAGTGGAAAAGAAGGCCAAAGGAATTGCTCTGAAAACTACCATAGAACATGATACAAGTGAGGAAGAAGGTGATCCAGAACATGATGAGACTGTGAGTCTGCTCACCAGAAAATTCAGCAGATTTCTTAGAAAGAAAAACCGTGACAGAACTCAGCAAAGAAAGAGGTATTCCAAACAACCTACTGATTCAAATTCTTCCAATTACACGTGCTTTGGATGTGGTAAACCAGGTCATATAAAAGCTGATTGTCCAAACAATCAAAGTAAAGAAAAATCAGCAAGCAAGAGGAGTGACAAAGGAAAAGGTAGAAGAGCATATATCTCATGGGAAGAAAATGATGTATCCTCATCCAGTGATTCTTCAACTGAAAGTGAAAAAGCAAATCTTTGCTTCATGATGAATGATGAGGGATCCAACTCTGACTCAGTAAGTAATTTCTCCACTGATTCTGAAAACTATGATCAACTGCTATTAGCCTTTAAGGAAACACATGATGAAGCAAACAGGTTGGCTGTAATGTGCAACAGATTGAATAAAGTAAATAAGGTACTTGAACCAAAGGTCAAAGCTCTTGAAGAAGAACTGCACAAAGCTAAAACTGAATTAATTAGTCTTGAATTGACATGTTTGCATGCATCAATTAAAACTTGTGATAATTGCAAAAAGCTGGAAAAACAGGTTGAGTATTTGTTAAAAACACTTTCAAATTTCACTAAGGGAAGAGAAAATCTTGAAACATTATTAGGTTCACAGAATGCTGTTTTCAATAAAAATGGTTTAGGATATAATTCTGGAATGAAAGGCAATGTGAAAAAGCTGTCAAGTTTCTTTGTTCCTTCCAAAACAGGTTTTTCCTCTTTTAGTAATTCAAAAACAATGCATACTGCAACATGTTTTTATTGTATGAAATCTGGTCATGTATCTAGAACATGTAAGGCTAGGAAATATCTTGTTCCTAAAGGATTGGCCAAATGGATTCCTAAGGAAAGGTGTTAATCATGCTGGACCCTAGACTAAAGGGGTACCATATATGCTAAATCTGTTTTGTTGCAGAAAAACAGCAGGAGAAACCAGTGGTACCTAGACAGTGGCTGCTCAAAGCACATGACTGGTGATGTGACTCAGTTCATAAATCTGAAACTCAAAGCTGAAGGGCATGTCACATATGGAGATAACAATAGAGGAAAAATTCTTGGAAGAGGAGATGTTGGTACTAAAGACTCAACTACAATTGAGAATGTCCTATATGTTGAAGGGCTAAAACATAGTCTTCTAAGCATTAGCTAGCTGTGTGACAAGGGATACAAGGTCAATTTCGAAGCAAATACTTGTACAATTTCAAATGAAAATTCTGGTAAGGTGCTGTTCACTGGAAAAAGGGTAAACAACATTTATCTCCTAGACATTATAAAGAGTTGTTCTGAAAATGAGTGTTTGCTATCTAAAAATGATGAGTCATGGCTGTGGCATAGGAGACTAGCTCACATTCACACAAATCACTTGAACAAGCTAAAATCTAAGGAACTTGTTTCTGGCTTACCAAACATAAAGTTTCAAAATAACAGATTGTGTGATGCCTGTGTAAAGGGAAAACAGATTAGAACTTCTTTTAAATCAAAAGATATGGTTTCTTCAAATAAAGCTTTGGATGTTTTGCATATGGACTTGTTTGGACCATCTAGGACTGCTAGCTTAGCTGGAAATTACTATGCTTTGGTGTTTGTTGATGACTTTTCAAGATATACATGGACTTTGTTTCTTGCTTCTAAAAATGATGCATATAAAGCCTTTAAGAAACTTGCAAAGGTTCTGCATAATGAGAATGAAAATAGGATAAAACAGATTCGTAGTGATCATGGGGGAGAATTTCAAAATGCAAAGTTTGATAAATATTGTGAAAAATATGGGATCATACATAGTTATTCTGCTCCTAGGACACCCCAACAAAATGGTGTTGTTGAAAGAAAGAATAGATCACTAGAAGAGTTAGCTAGGACTATGCTAAATGAATCTGGTTTACCTAAATATTTTTGGGCTGATGCTGTATATACTGCTTCTTATGTGCTTAACAAAACATTGATTAGACCAATTCTTAAGAAAACTCCCTATGAATTGTATAAAGGTAGAAAGCCTAGCATTAGTCATCTTAGGGTGTTTGGCTGCAAATGCTTTGTTTTAAATAATGGTAAAGATAATCTGGGGAAGTTTGATCCTAAATCAGATGAAGGAATACATATTGGTTATGCTATAAATGGTCATGCTTATAGAGTATATAACAAAAGATTGCTTGCTATTGAAGAATCTATACATGTTGTGTTTGATGAAACAGATTTTTCTGTGCCCAAATCTGTTGTGGATGAACCTGGTATGGATGATTTAAGAACAATTATGCAACAAAATCAGTCTAGTGAGCTTGATGCTACTAATCCAAATTCTGTCAAAGAATCTACTGTGAATGCAGGACTGCCTAAAGAATGGAAGACTCCAAGGGATCTCACTCTTGACAATGTAATTGGTAAAATTGAGAAAGGAATCTCAACAAGGAATTCACTCAATAACTTCTGCAGAACAGTAGCTTTTGTGTCACAGATTGAGCCTAAAAGCTTGGAAGAAGCACTGCAAGACAGCAATTGGATAACAGCAATGCAGGAAGAGCTGAACCAGTTTGAATACAATGAAGTGTGGACTTTGGTTCCAAGGAAGCATGAGATGAACATCATAGGAACCAAGTGGGTGTACAGGAACAAGATGGATGAACATGGAGCTATCACTAGAAATAAAGCAAGACTGGTTGCTAAAGGGTATAACCAAGAAGAAGGTATTGATTTTGGTGAAACCTATGCACCAGTAGCACGTCTTGAAGCTGTCAGACTTCTTCTAGCATTTTCCAGCATACAAGGCTTCAAGCTATTTCAAATGGATGTCAAGAGTGCATTTCTAAATGGCTACATCAATGAAGAGGTGTTTGTATCTCAGCCTCCAGGGTTTGAAGATCACAAGAATCCAGAACATGTGTTCATGCTTAAGAAAGCCTTATATGGATTAAAGCAAGCACCTAGGCAATGGTATGAAAGGCTAAGTGAATTTCTGCTGTCTCAAGGTTATAGCCGTGGCAATTCAGATAAAACTCTCTTTCTAAAGAAGAAATGTGAAGATATCATACTTGTGCAAGTCTATGTAGATGATATTATCTTTGGATCCACAAATGAAGAGATGTGTGAAGACTTTGTGAAAACCATGAAAAGTGAGTTTGAGATGTCAATGTTAGGAGAAATGAATTTCTTCCTTGGTCTACAAGTTAAGCAACTCAAGGATGGGATTTTCATAAGTCAAGAAAAATACTGCAAGGAACTGCTCAAGAAGTTTGATATGAATCAATGCAAAGCAATCAGCACTCCTATTTCAACAAGTTGTCAGCTGGATCAAGATTCTGCAGGAAAATCAGTGGATCAAACGAAATATAGGGGTTTAATTGGTTCCTTATTATATCTAACTGCCAGCAGGCCTGACATTATGTTTGCTGTATGTCTATGTGCTAGATATCAATCTGATCCAAGGGAATCACACTACAATGCAGCAAAGAGAATTCTGAAATATTTGCAAGGATCTAAGGATGTTGGATTGTGGTATCCTAACAAGGTATCTTTGAATTTGTTTGGCTTTTCAGATTCTGATTTTGCAGGCTGCAAAGTTGATAGGAAGAGCACAAGTGGGACTTGTCACATGCTTGGATCAAGTCTAATCTCTTGGCATTGCAAGAAGCAAGCTTGTGTTGCTCTCTCCACAGCAGAAGCAGAATATATAGCTGCTGGAAGTTGTTGTGCTCAAACCTTATGGCTAAGGCAGCAGCTAAGTGATTTTGGTATTCTGTTAAATAACATACCTATAAATTGTGATAATACAAGTGCCATAAATCTGTCTAAGAATCCTGTCATGCACTCAAGGACTAAACACATTGAAATTAGACATCACTTTCTAAGAGAACATATAGCTAATGGAACATGTAATATACAATTCATTGGTACTGAATTTCAATTAGCTGATCTATTCACTAAACCACTTGCTAAAGACAGGTTTCACTTTCTTTTAAATGAATTGGGTATAATTAGCTTGAATTGTCCTCTGCAGTGAAAATTTCAATCTGTTGTTTTATGTTTTAACATGTTTCGTTCTCTGTTTCAGAAATCACAGCTGTGACTAGGAAAGAGAAAGATTTATTTTTCTCCCTCTCACTTTATTATTGATTGCTTTTACGGTTATTGACCAGCAAACTCATGCAAATTAGTGTGTGGGTATCCTAACTAATTGGATTTTGTGTAGATGCAACAGATTTGATGTACCAAAATCAGGTTCCAAGATATTCTTACGTGAATCCACACCTGAATCTGCTGCACCACAGGAATAAAATCTGAAGCATATCAAATTGATTTCCTTTTAATCCATAATTGCTGAAATCTGATTTAAGTGATTTTCTTTTACAATTGGTGATTTCTAAAATCTGATTTAAGCTCTATTAAAACCTAGCTCAAATCAGTTCTTTCTCACACTTTCTCATTTGTGCTATAAGCTGTCCAGGTTCACACTTGCTTCACCACAGGTTTCGTTTCTGTTCTGAGTAATAATCTGTGCTGTTTTTCTTTAGAATTGTATGTTAATAAACTGGTGCAGGAAAACACAGATTGAGCATGGCATCCTCATCACACAGAAGAAAGAAATCCAAAGAGCAATCCAGCAGCAACCAAGGCATTCTGGAGAAATGGTTTGCTGGAGATTCTGAAGCAATGACAAGGTACATCCATGAGACAAGCAGGAAGCAAGTCAATGCACCCAAAGTGCTGGAATTTTCTTGGCTGAGAGAAGAAAATCTGACTGAAGCAAAAACCTTGCTCAAGCATCAAAAGCTGAAGAACTTTCTAGAGATGACTGGAAATGTATATCCAGATTTAGTGAAAGTTTTCTACAGCAACTTGGTTCAAGATGGCAAAAATCTGGTCTCCCATGTGAAAGGTGTGAAGCTGAAGATTACAAGGGAAATATGGAGCAATGTGGGAGAAATCAAATATTCTGGAATGAAGGTAAGCAAAGGGAACACTGCTGGAATCCAGGGATTCAACAAGATGCAGTTTTACAGAAGTTGTGTAAGGAATCCTGCTGAACCAGTGGCTAGATTTCATGCTGGAAATCTCACAATCATTCCAAGACTCCTTGCCTAGATCATTGCTTGGCAGCTTACTCCAAGAGGAAGTAATCATGCAACTCTCCATGAAGAGGACTTGATTTTGCTATACTGCATCATGAATCAACTCAAGGTAAATTGGGTAAGTACTATGGTGGAGCATATGCTCAAATCCACAAGGTTACCAGACTATCGCTTTCCATATGCAATTTTTGTGTCAAAGCTAATTGATTACTTTGAAGTTGACACTACAAATGAAAGAAATGACACAATTAAGGCAGCAAGTGAGATAGACAACTCCACTCTCCTCAAGATGGGATTTCAAAAGGAAGATGATAGCTGGATATTCAGAAGGAATGCTGCAAACAGAGCTGAAAATGAAACTGCTGATCCAGAAAATGAAGAAGAAAATGCTGATGGAGTGCAGAACATGGATGCATCACCAGTACACTCTGCTGGACATGAGGATATTGCTGCTACAAGCCAAAATGCAATGGTTGCATATGAGGCACCTGAGTACAGAGGTCAACCTCTGTCTATGTTTGAAAGACAGGTGCTAAGCAGGCTGGACACACTCACAGATGAGCAAAAGGCACATTATGAGATGACTTATGCCAGGTTTCAACACTTGGATGATCAACTTGAAGGAATTCAAGTGCAGCTAGCTGAGCTCTATTACAACAACAAGTGATCCTATCTCTAAGTCTTTATCTTTTATATGTTGTTGAGCAATTTGGAATTAATATGTACTGTTTCGTTTCTGCACTGGTTTTTAGTTGTTTTGTGATTTGTAATGAACCTCTATGGTTTATTGGTTTTATTTGAACTGTTATGTATGGCTATTATTGTTTCTGTGGTATTTTGTGCTCCCATTCTGTTTGATGAATCCAAAGGGGGAGAAGAATAGCCTAGAGAACAGCCTAAGAATAGCCTGGTACAGGTTCTGCAGATGATATTCACAGTGGCTGCTGATATGATTCAGATGTTAAATCTGCAGGTATATCATTTCTAAATCTGTTGTTCTGCTTTAACACCTGTTTTCTTTGTATACAGTTCTGTACAGATTTGGTCATGATCTTTCTTCAAAGCTGTGCAAAGCAAAGGGAATTTGTCTCCATCAAACAGGGGGAGATTGTTGAAGCTGGAGGAAGCTTCTTCCCTACCAAGGCTTGATGTGTGTTTGATGAAGAAAATGGCCTGAGTGCTTTGAAGATTGTAATAAGTTTTTAGATTCATTTGTAATTAGGCTTGTAAGTGTGTATGATTGCCTTTTGCTGTGTAACCTATCCTAGATGCCTAACCAAGTCTAGATCAAGCACATGATGTGGTTAAATGGTTTTTGAAAAGCCTTTTGAAATGTTTTTAACAGTTTTAAAACAGTACACAAATAAATCTGTTTTATGGAAAAAGAATCTGTTTATTTCTTCTCTGTTAAAAAGGCTTTCGTTAAATAGTTTTTGAAAAGCTTTTTAAAATGGTTTTAACAGTTTTAAAACAGTACACAAATAAATCTGTTTTATGGAGAAAGAATCTGTTTATTTCTTCTCTGTTAAAAGGCTTTTCTAAATTTCTGTTAAGGCACCAAGGGAAAGCTCAGTTCGTTATTTCAGTTAAGCTGAGCTGGCCTGTGCGTTATACTTTAATCTGTTTCACTGAGAAAGAACAGGTTTATTCCTTGGTGAGTTGAAAGGTTTTTCACAAGTTAGTTAGGGCTCCAAAGGTACCACTCAGACAGTTATTTCTGTTAAGCTGAGTTGGCAATTTTCACAAAATAAATCTGTTAAGTTCAAAACTGAATCTGTTGTTTTCTTAACTGCTTTTCAACTGTTTTTTTGAAAAGAAGTTAGAAACTGTTTTCTATATAAAGAAAAGTCTCTCTCACATGAATCAGTGCTGAGGAATTACGCTTTTGATAGAGATCAAACAATTTCCATGTGAGAAGAAGGATTGAAAGAGTTTTTGAAAGGTTTTCCAAAGAGATTTTCAAGTGTGCTTGTTCTAGGAAACCTTGAATCTTGGTGAAGGTGCTGGTGCAGTTCTGCAGCAAATTGAACTACTGGTTTTGAGTTCTTGCATCTTCTTTTCAGGTGTAATCTTTCCTTTATTCTGTTTTGTAAAGGTGTAAGTGTTAGTCACTCCTTGATAGGGTTTCTTGGAGTGCAAGGTGTGCTGAAATAGGGTTTTTCAGCATTGTGTGTGTTGTTCTTGTAGTGTTCAAGAACTGTTGTGTTTGTAAGTGATTGGCACTGTTTTTAGTGAATTCCACCTTGGGGTAAGGTGAGACTGGATGTAGCTCTGTATGAGTGAACCAGTATAAAAACGTGTGTATCTCGCATTCTCATCCCTGCACTCTTTTCTGGTGTTTTGCTTAATTCTGTCAAGAACTAAATCTGTTCTTTTTAAATTGAATCTGTTAATTCTGGGTTAAGTGAAAACTGTTCTTCCTGATTTGTTAAAGTTTTATGATCATAAACAAGGTTGCTGCATATAATGGTTTAAGTGAATTGTAAACAAACTGATCATTCTTTAAAACCTGAGAAAGGATCATACTTCTTGAAACCTTGTGTTGTGTAACTTTTGATTGATTTCTAAGCATAGCTATATCCTTCATCCTCACAATATTAAGCTGATCTGGTTCTGTTATATTTCTTGTTGAACACAATTTTACATTGAACAAAATTCAAATTGTGCCAAGACTGCTCTGAAGAATCAATCTGTTTCATGTAAAAACAATCTGTTCTTTTTGCATCTGGAATACTGAAAAATTGTGTGTTCTTGCGAAAATTTTATAAGCTCAATTCACCCCTCCCCTCTTGAACTTAGACACTAATAGACCCAACAAATGAAGGTCGCGAGTACGTATTGCACAATCAATGAACAAAGATCAGAAGTTAGATTTCGAAAAAATTTCCAAGACAGAGGGTTAGGGCGCGCAAGCACAAACCTGAAACAATCTTGTGCGAAGGCGGCAATGGCGGACAGAGGAATGAGCGTTAGGGTTTCCTGAAGATGGTGTTGTGGTTTCGTCAAGATCGCGTAAGGGTTTCTAGCGGTTGCGTTAGGAGAGAGGGGGAAGAGAGTGAGTTAGCAGAGAAGCGGAAGAGAGTGGGAGGTAATGGTGGTTGTGAAAGCACGTTTCCAACAAGTTTTAGAAAAAAAAATTAGAATAAAGAGAAATGGTGTAGGGAGGGAAAGCAAACGCGGTAATGGGAATTTCATTATGAATGATAATTGCGACACTTAAAAATGACACATTTTAAAGGATAATTCTGGCGGTTCATAAAATGTCATATTATACGGTAAATTGTGGCGGTTATTAGTAACCGCCATATTAAAACCGCACTTTATACATAATTTTTTGTAGTGAATAAGCATATAATTTTATGAAATACAAGGTTAGCTTACTTCTATGTGCTTATCACCTAATTACATTTGTTCCATGTCAGACGAAAAACAAAACTGTAAAGTGTTGTATCATTTGTTAGAAAAAACACTTACATCTTACATGATTTGTTGTTTGAATAATGCTATCTTGTCTTTAACAAAAACAAATAACTTAACTAGATTTTCTAAACTAAAAAGTATTAAATCTTTGATTCAACAAAGCTAAACCTAGGATACAAACCCAACATTGGTCATTAGAACTTCTATGAAGGTTGGGAAAACATTCTCGTGTCCAAGAGAGTAATAACATTAGGATTCCTAGATTAAGATTCCATGAACAAAAAACGATGACTTTCTAAGATGTTTCACAAATGTAAAAGAAAGCTCCAAGAACCCTTTCCCCTAAAGCAATTACCCTCCATTTATTAAGAGGTTTCCAAAGGCTCTCTAGTTTAGAACAGATATTCACATGGGTTAGAAGATTTTCTCCTTTAATAAACGTAACTTTAACATGAACATTATTCTTGCAAAGATTAAGACCTTGTTAATGTTCCCACCTCTTCGCCTTTCATGCAAAGAACTAGAAGTTGGTTAAAATATCTCATGCACCATGCAATTTATTAACATTATATTGTAATATTAAATTGAAAAATATTAGAATGCACAGGTTGTGTAAATACATTCATTTAACTGATCTGTCTAAAAAAATCCACAATTCAACTAAAAACAAATTTTAAAGACCATACGAGTTGAAGGTTTTGCGAAAAGTTGGGTATAAATCGAAATCTTCACCTACACACTAACAATATGAAAGCTATGAAACACGTGAGAAAAAGAAGAGTGACTAGTGACGTATGACTAGCAGCAAAATTTAACTGAAATAATGGGTATGTGTTTCTTGATTTTGACTTAATCTCACATTGCTGACAATTATTTGAAAAAGAGGGTTTGAGGTTATAAATTAACCTATTATTTATATTTTAATTTATAATATCTTCTCTTACATTAATAAAAGTAGGTTATTTCAGTAGGTTATTTCAGCTGTATTTCTAATTTGTTTTTAGCATCACTTAATTAATTAAGTCATCAATCATTTAATACATATTGTGCCCACTAATAAGGTTAAAGTCTTTACTCTCAAATCACAAAATAAAAGATCTCTTTTTTTATATCTAAATTATATAAGACAAAAGAATAACCAATATTAGGAATAACTAATAACATATATGTGCCAATTAACAAATTCTTCACGTATTTTTTATGAAATTTATTTTGTGATGTTTCTTTGTGTTAACAACATCATATTTCGTTACAATATTTATCACAGTTTTTTGTTACTAATGTGAAAAAAAGTTGTCACAAGAAATTACTTTCTTGAGTGAGACATGAATAGAAACTATAATTAACGAAAAGAAAATTTTAATTTATTAATTGAATAGAATAGTTTATTCATACAATAATGATACAAATATATAGTAATACATGATATCTTATTAATGACAACTTCCTATGTCATATACTTAATATCATATTAATTAAAGTTTCATACATAAATCTTAAGTTTCTCAAGTGAGGATTGCACATCTATGTCATCCCCCCCATTTGCTTCTAATGATTCTTTATAGGTCATCCCATGGTATTTTTGTGGATGTTCTTCATCAACAAACTCTACGGCGGGGCTGATGAATTTGTCCAACTCAGGTCCATGAAGGGTGACCACTGATATTCTTGGCACCTTATTTTTGTTCACAATAACTCGATGGATGTGACTCTTGTACTTTCCATTGGTTAAGACCTAAGTCAAAGGATGAAAACAGTTAACAGAAGGTATAAACTTCTTCAAGTAACCAAATATGAATTAATCACAGGTAATTGAGTTAAAGTACCTCAAGATGATCACCAAGTTGGATGAGTATGGCATGATGGGGTATATAAACATTGATCCAGTTTCCTTGATGGGATAGGATTTGGAGACCACCATCTACATCTTGCACTAGGGTAACAACGAAGCCAGGGTCAGTGTGTTCAGGGATACCAATTACTCCCTTCGATCTAGAATTTGGTGGATATAGATTCATAGCCATTACATCAAACCCTGACTTCAGGTTCAACTCCTTTTCTATGTACTTTTCTTCAAACCCTAAGGTTGTGGACACTGCTCCTGCCAATCCTGCTACTATATTCCTCATTGCTTTGTGATATTCTTCTAAGATTTTTCTGATGAAAGAAATGTCCGAAAAAGATATGTAAAACATATACGGATGAAACATCACAATAATATAAAACAGTTACAGAGAAATACTATGAATACCTAATCCCTGATGGTTTAGAAGGAGCATGGAACTGGGGATGTGCGATAACTTTGAGATATTCCCTATTTTCTCCAGCAGACGAGTTTAGGTCCCATCGAATTTTGTCTGATGGACCACTTTTGCGGAAGACTTTTCTCTCATCTATGGTTTTTGGATCAAAGAAATCAGAAAATCCCTTTAGAATAGAGTCCAACACTTCATCTGGGATGGTGTGGTTTACCAGCTGCATGCATACGAAGCAATAATCATAAATATGTTGAAATACGTATGAAATATTTGAGGTGTGATGAGTTTGAAAGAAAGGATTCGTGCATGACATATATATTTGAAGTATAGAAGGGTGGTGAAAGTTTTTACATAGAAGAAGCCATATTCCTGACATGCTTGGCGAAGGTTTTCTAGGGCAAGAAATCGTTGAACAGGGTTATCAGAAAACAGTAGAGAGTAATCAACCGTGGGTATGTCATCATCCGAAGCAGAAAAAGGATCTGCGTTGTGATGACTCACCATTGTTACCTGAGAAGAAGTATTCAATTTAGGTTGAGAAGAGTGTGATTGGGTTATAGTTGATGTTATTTCAGCCATGAATGATGTAGTAAGAAAAGATTGAAAGCTTTTCTTATTACCCTTAACTAATATACCTCTCAATGCCTTTATGTTCTGTTTTTCTATGTCATATATATAAGGGGCCAACTGGTACATTAAGGTTAATTTATTATTATTATACAACCACTGACCATATCAAAGTGTTTTCTAATCCCTGTTGTATTATCACATATGTGTGAACAACCATTTAGTTATAGAAATATATAAAATTCTAATGTGTGGAACTAGCCCAAGAAAACATTTAATAATATTTTCTTACCGTATATCGCAAGTATTTTTCATATATATCCTATGTATCCTACATATATTCAAAGTATTCAAAAGATGTTACATTTTTTTTTCCAGCAAATAGCAATAGAAAAGACAAACTGATGTTAAGTATGTAATATAAAAGCAACCTTCACGATTAGCTCATGCATTTATGCCAATCAACATCGAAACTTAAATAGCCAAGACCAGTCTAAAGAACATCAAAAGTTTGTTAAAGAAATATAAAATAAACAATTTTTAAGTTCAGAAGCTCATAAATTGTACACGTTCTTTAATAATTAATAATGATTAGCATTTTTTTTCTGTTGATGGTTTCATTCTCCACACTTTATTATTTATTTATCTTCATTAATAATTTTGACTTTTTAAACCTGGAGATATCTCTTATTATTGCATCAACTTTATATATACTAGCGGGCCGCATTTTTTATTTTTGTTTTTTTAGTATTTTTTTTCAAAAACAATTTCTCTTAATAAAATTAAAATGAGAAGTTAAAGAGTATACAATTAAAGAGTAGATTAATAAAATAGTGGAGAGCGGTAATTAAAAGTTACATATGGCAAAGAGAATGAATGAATTTATTTATTTACATGAAAGTGAAAAGGAACAGAGAAAAGAAAGTGAGAAGTATGGTAAAAAAAAAAAAACGTGTTACGTGTAGTGGAGAGAGAAAGTGGGGAGTAGGTACCTATATATGAGAGAGAATGTGGGAAGTAGGATACGTGGGTTATGTGTAGTAGATAATCATAAAATCCTTTTCTTAAATCAATTTTAAAATTCTACCATTTTAATAAAAAAGAATATCAGTTTAAATAAAAAAAAGTAACGTAACAAATTTTCACTCTCCCACTAAAGTGGTCCACAAAATATTACAAATATTTTTAATTTTTTATTTAATAGAGGAGAAGATCTTTCTATCCACTCTCAGTTGAATAATAACAAATAAAATAAATTTTAAAATTATTTTATTAATTTTTGAAATTATAAAATGTTCAAATAACCAAAATAAATTAATACAATAAATTATTAAGTAAAGATAAAATGGAAAAAAAATTAAGAAAGGGGAATAAGAAATGACACAATAACCATAATACAATAATAAAATTAAATATTAATATAAGGATAAAATAGAAAAAAAAAATTAATAACAGTTAAGTGAGGAATCTTTATATATATATATATACTTTGCATGTTAAAATATATTAAAGAAAAGAAAGTAGAAAAGGCTTCCTATGTCACACTACAAGAAAAAGGTTGATTTATTATCTGGAATAATTGTCCGTTAAAAGTAGGATGCAAATAAGTTCGGCCAAACTCATACTACGTGGACGCAATGCATCAAGTTCATTTTAAGCGAATGCAAAATATTTTAAAAAATGCAATACATCGAGTCATATATGATGAAAGAAATAATATTTTTTAAAGTTTTGGATAGTATAGTGTCAGTTTTGGTCAATGTTTGGTCGAAAATATTTTTTATTTATTTCAACAAATACATCGACTTGGCTGACACATAATTATTATATGTAAATTTTTGTGTGTATGAACAGGTTAACCGTGTCGTCGGTTTGACCAATGTCGAGGGGTAAAAAGTATCTTTTGTTTATTTTTTTTATTGTAATATTTTAATATAATGTAAAATTTATTGATAAATATTGTTTAGGAAATAACATTTAATTTTTTTTATTGATGATAAAGTTAAGTTAATTAAATATAATTATAATGGTTTAATTGTTAAAGTGTGAAAAGTAAATTGACGTAGGATTATTTTTTTATATAATTAAATAAGAAGTTTCAATATTAAAATGATTTAAAAAAATATTTGAAAAGGTTAAGAAAGAAATTAGAAAATTGAAAAATAATAATTGAGTAAAGAAAATAGTAGGTAAAAGGAGGATTTAAAATAAGTAAGTGAGGAAAGAAAATTTGACAAAAAATTTGGAATATCATTAAAATTTAATAAACATGTTATAATAAGTATAAAATTTAAATAAATAATTATAACTTTGCAAATGTTATACAAAATGAACTTGTATAAAGTAAAAACGTGTCATCGGTTGACTGGAAAAAGTATTCCAACAATCCAATAAGTAATTTGTAGCCGCCTGCAACATACAAACAAGTCTGCATAACTCATTTTAAATAAAATATTAGAAAATTAAAATTTCTTTGAAAAGCAACTAGGGTTAATGCATTCAGATAATCACACAAAACATGATTATTTCAAACCTCTGGTCCTTCATTTGGTTCAACAAACGTAAAAGCACACCAGTCATTGGTACTGCCAAAGAATTTATCTGCCTGTTGATTTTTTTCTTGGCTTCTAACACAAACTCAACTGGGTTCAATTCATTGTTATCACTTAACATGGGAATTGGAACATGCATGAAGTGGAATCTGTTCCCCCAAGGTGCCTCAGAATCAGTTTGCATCTCCTTAGCTGATTTGTAAGCTCTAATTTTCCTAGTATTCAGCAGTGTACTTTCTGCTGTGCCTCATTTGTGATTCTTTGCCTTCATGTACAGTTGAATGCCAAGAAAATTACACCAACCAACACATCATCTACGTTCTGCATGTACAGAAAACAACTGGAAAAAAAGTCATTGATATTTTTCCAATTAAAAAAGAAAAAAGAACACTTAAGAAAATACAAAGTTCAGCAAATAAATTGCTACAATCTGTCCAACTACAACTTGTATTTTAGTTAAATTTTGTCTTTAACTACTACTTATATGCATATGTTTTTATTAATTCACAGTTTTAAACCAGTGGAAACAGCCTATTCAAATAATTCATTAACAAGATGAGAAATAGGCATATTCTCAACAGCCAAGGTCTCTCTATCTTTCTTCTTTCAATTTGTGAAACCTTTTTGAACTCTTGATTTTTTTTGTAGGTGCAACTTCTACACAAGAAAATGCAAGTTGGGAGGTTAATTTTCAATTCCAAATCCATATTCAGGTTCACACTATTACATTTATTATGTTTTTATTTATTTATTTAAAAAATGTTACATGTAGAAAATTCCACTTTTGAAGCATTGTATATACCTTGTAAGTGTATCTGCTTGTATGCAATGCTGCATAATTGTATCTGCTGAAACCACATAGCAAAATCTGAAACCATATAGACATATGCTAAGTCATAATGCAGAGTTGGAATTTGACATTATTATTGTAGGGTATAATTATACACATAGAATGGGTAAAATAATGAAAAATGAATTGAATAAAATAATGAAAAATGAATTGAATAGTATGACTGGGATGGCAGGTTATGATTAAGTGAAAGGAAATGTGCAAGGTGTGGAATAAGGAAGTTAGTTCACGTGTTTGTGTCTGAAAGTGAGTTGCTTAAAGAGACATGGAATGAGAGATAATAGGGATGGGAGAGAGAGAGAGAAAGAAGTGGATGGTTGAGTTTTAAATAAGAGATGATTAATCACCATGTATACCCATCATTTTCAAACACTTTATTAATATCCATGACTTTTCATTATATCATAATATTTATAAAATAATTTAAATTTCATTTAATATATATATTAATTATATGTGCATTCATGGTGGCGTCTCGTGAGGTGCGTTGCCTTTAAGGGGACTGTGTTTTTGTGTATATATAGGGTTTTTGTGTTCAAGTTGAACTTTGTTTCAATTATTATAGCAAAGAAAGTAACAATTTTTTATTAGTCATAAAATATATTAAATAAGGAGACACTGGCTGCATGTACAAAAAATATGTTAAACGAGGAATGTAGAAAAAAATATGTTAAATAAGGAAACACTGGGTTCATGTATAAATCATTAATTAAATGAGAAAAAAAAAACAGTTATACTTTATTTGTTAATAAGAGTTAAAATTCAATCAAAATATTTGGATTTGGATTCATAAAAAAAATCCAAATTGTTTTTTTAGAAAATATGGATTTAGATAAATTTGAAGTTGATTTTATTAAAAAAAAATGCATTTATGTGTATGCATATTGAGTTTTTAATGGTTTGGGATGTTTACAGGAAGCACCCTTGGCAACTCCAGAAAGATCCATCGTGGAGGTTGGGCCAAACGTTTCTTGCTTATCCAAAAAAGAAGAGGTTACATTGTTGATTAATTATAATATTCAGACTTTAGGTTTATCGTGTTTCCTTATCTTTCTTTTATAAACGTTAATTATGCTTTAAGATTCATTTGTTTGTTATCATCTTCTCTCACCAACACACATACTAGCTATTCCTCCGAGAATTCCACTTGCTACCTCCAAGTCAAGTTTTGTAACTTGTAATTGATTCATATTAAATTGGAAGAGAACAAGTATTTATATTCTTATTATTGTTCAAAGTTATTAATTATTTTTTTACTCTTATAATATATGATGATTTTTTATCTATTAGATTAAAGATGGTGGACAAAGAGCATACTAAATTTTCAAGATTTAGTAAAGAGTATATTAATGGTGTTGAGTTATTTTTAGATTTTGCATACACTAGTGGAAGAGCCCAAGGAAATGAGATTTTATGCCCTTGTTCTAAGTGTAGAAATCGTTGTTGGGCAAGAAGAGATGTGGTCTATGATCATTTAATAGCTATAGGCTTTTTAAAAGGATATAACATTTGGGTAAACCATGGGGAGGAAATATCATTGTTGCCTATTGTAAATTATGATAAAAATGATGATGACATGGAAGATGATATTAACGACTTATTGCATGATACATTTAGAAATGTGATAGAAGAAAATGGTGGAAACGATGGTCCTAACGAGGAAGCAAAAAAATTATACAATTTAATTAATGAGGCAAAACAAGAGTTATACCCTGGATGCCAAAGTTTCTCCACTCTTTCTTTCATATTTTGATTGTATCTTTTGAAATGTCTTCATGGGTGGAGCAATGCCTCATTTTCTGACCTATTACAATTATTGAAAGAAGTCATGTCGAATCTAAACATTCCTGAATGTTTTAATAAAACAAAGGTCATGATTAAATATTTAGGCCTTGATTATAAGAAGATTCATGCATGTCCAAATGATTGCATGTTATATTGGAAGGAGCATGTGAGACTGACAATTTTTGTGAAAAGTGTAAAGTTTTAATGCGGAAAGAATCTTGGGATGTAAATTTTGAGTTACAACAACAAAATCAGCAGAAAGTGCCTACAAAAATTTTGAGGCAATTTCCATTAATTCCTAGACTTCAAAGGCTATTTATGTGCTCAAACACTGCAGAGTCAATGAGGTGGCATGAAGAAGAGCGGTCAAAGAATGGTAAATTGAGACACCCAGCTGATGGTGAAGCTTGGAAAGACTTTGATAGACTCCATCCTATTTTTTCTTCTGAGACACAAAATGTAAGACTTGATCTAAAAAGTTATGGATTCAATCCATTTAGGACTATGAGTATATCACATACTATGAGTATATCACATAAATGATGCATGGAGACACTACAAGAGTTTTATCAAGAAAAGACACTTTTTAAAGTACTCCACATTGAAGGATCGTCTCAAACATTGTCCATTATTCATTTCTAAAGATCATTTCAAACAATTGTTAAAATATTGGAACACTAACACTATCAAGGTTAGATAATTTAAGAATTATCGTGTTTGAATTGAGTCCGGGGGTGTTCGACCCTCGGCAAATGTGTGAGATAGAATACTAATTATTAGAAAATCCTAACTATTCCAGAATATATAATGGATCGAGGTTGGATTAATTTTTTTCGTATAAGTGATGAGTACGAAAGGGGAGTAGAGGAATTTATACAATTTGCGCAGCGTAACGCGATTATTAGTGGTCATGATGGAGCAAAGATCAGGTGTCCGTGCGTTAACTGTTTGAATGGAAGGATACTGGATGTGAATATCATGAGGGAACACCTGCTATGTGATGGGTTTCTTCGATCTTATACAACTTGGACATGGCATGGTGAATTATTAAATTTACCACGTGTTTCCGTAACTGAAGAATATGTGGGTTCTACCATGGATGAAGCAGTACACGATGATGGAGATGATGATCGATTGGAGGACATGATTCGTGATGTGGGAGCTGAGTGTTTTGCAAAAGCGCATGGATATGGAAGTATGTCAAAAGATGCAGAGACTCCTTTGTATCCTGGATCAACTAACTTCACACGGTTGTCGGCGGTGTTAAGATTGATGAATTTGAAGGCAATAAACGAATGAACTGATAAAAGCTTCACGAAATTGCTCCAGCTGTTGAAGGATATGCTTCCAGAGGGAAATAGTCTACCTAATCGTAATTACGAGGCCAAAAAGATTCTTTGTCCAATGGGTATGGAGTACAAAAAGATACATGCATGTCCTAATGATTGTATATTATACCGGAAAGATTTTGAATTGTTGAAAAGTTGTCTGAGGTGTGGGTTATCACGTTATAAGTTGAAACAAAAAGATGATGATTCTATTGATGAAATGGAAAAGCATGGACCCCCAATGAAGGTTATGTGGTATCTTCCCATCATTCCAAGGATGAAGCGTTTGTTTGCAAACCCAAACGATGCTAAGAATCTTAGATGGCATGCAAATGAGAGGAAATGCGATGGCATGTACCTAAAAACTAATTTATGTCAACTTTGCAATGCAGTTATTCACAGAAGAAACACCAATGAATGAGGAAGGCATTTCATATGTTAGAGATTCTTGGTCCACATATTTCATAAATTTTTATAACTCTAGCATAGGTAAAAAATAGTGGTTTTATTATATGTAATTTGATTACTTGTAAATGTACATTTTGATGATCTCAATTGATTACTATATTTCTGTATTTGTCTGGCTGGGTTTGATCATTATGCAGGTTATTAATTTATATGGTTTATGCACAATACAAATTGCACTTTTAAAAAAAACACTATTTACAAATGCGGTCATTTACCAAAACCGCATTTGTAAATGTGAATTCCCTATTTACAAATGCGGTCATTTACCAAGACCGCATTTGTAAATGTGATTTATGAATGCGGTTTTTACCAAGACCGCATTCGTAAATCCTAAACCCCTAACCCTCCTCCCTCATTCAGAATAATATAAAAATGCGGTTATTTTAAGTAACCGCATTTGTAAATCTAATTTATAAATGCGGTTCTATGACCGCATTTGTATATGTCCGATTTACGAATGCATGCTGATCAAATGCGGTTCTATGACCGCATTTGTAAATGTAAAATAGCCACATTTATTTTACATTTCTGTACTAGTGTTATAAGCTTCCAAGCTCTCCCAAAGCTTGTCATGACTATGTGGCTTGCTGTTGGACAGTTTTGACTCCTTCTTTGCCTCTCCAATTAGGGTTTTGACTCACCTTAACTTCCAATTGGGTCTTGGACTCTCTAAACTAAGGCCTATTCAAACCCAAATTGGGTCCACTTGTGTATCTATTCTTTTATTACAACAATAAAATCCTATTCCTATACTACTCTTTTCTATGTACATTTTACAAAGCTAAAAAAGAAGAAAAAGACACTTCAAATAGGACGCTCCCCTCCAATACGACTCCACTTGTTCAGTCTTCTCCGTCTAAGTTGTAATGGTTGGATGGTCCTCCATCATGATGTGTGAAGAGTTGTCAAACAAGTTGTAATGGTGTTGATACACTTAAGGATTATAGACCTATTACAATGGAAAATTTTAGATTAAAAATAATTACTAAAATTCTTGTTGATAAACTTAATTTGATTATTGGCCATATTATTTTTGTTTACAGAATGGCTTTCTCATAGGAAATCATATTAAGAACTATGTATGCTTTGAAGTCAAAAGCTTGTGGATGTAATGCTGTGATTAAAATTGATATTACAAAGGTGTTTCATACTCTAAATTGGGGTTTCTTGCTGAAAGTCTTACAGTAACTTGACTTTTATATGAATTTCTACTCTTGGTTTCTCTTTATTCACCATTGACTTTTCTTTCCATACGTGTTAATGATGGGCTTGTAGGTTTCTTTAAACGTCAGAGCAATCAAATTAAAATGATTTCAATATAGACCGTCTAACCAATGCTAGACCATTTAACACCAAAAATATGATAATATAGACAATGTCAGAAGATCCCAAGTTGTCTCCCAACAAATCCAATTGTGAATTCAGTTAATCAGTGTTCAAAACTTATCTCCAAGCAAAATGTTAGAAATAACAATAAAGATCAAAGGGTGGTTGAGATTGTTATATAGAAATTTAGATAGATGATTATAAAATAGTAAAGAAAGCAGGTTGACTGATAAGTTTATTCAACAATGAATTCTTCAATGATTATCTTAAGATTTTCACTCTTTTAATTCTCACACAGATGTCAGACTTAATCATACAAACGTTAATCAAATTCAATAGAATCTTATCAGAAAAACAAGTGTCTACTGGTGTATTCAATATCTTACTAGTCTCACATATATGCACTTTTATCCCTTGAACTAAGCAAATAAGAGATTGATTAGAACTAAACGAACTAACCAATAATTCTAATTAAAGAAGAGAATTGAATTTTTAATAACCTTTCAAAAACAATTCCTTAAAAAAAAACTAGAATTCAAAAAATCAGACCTTTTAACACAAACTACTACAAAAAAAATTAAGAATAAAACTTTATTAAACATAAACATTAGAATTTATTGTGAAATCACAAAAGAATCAACCCAAATGAGTTTAGCTTTTCATGTGGAGGCAAAATGAAAGTAAAGGAAAAATAAATCTAGGTCTAAGAGCATTAAACTCAACGCAAACATGATGAAAAGCGCTATCCAGTTTTTTCCTTAAAAATTACTTTTATAATATTATTTACTTTACACAAAATGGAATTCAAAATCCATCTCAGAATATTGTTTTACAATTATCATATGTTTCTTTTTCCTTTTACAAATTATCAAGTAAATATTTTTCTTTCCAATTATTTTTTTATCTCGTTATGGTTTCTCTTTCAAATATTTTTTTAGACTCAATTCAGATTTACACATTCATTAGTTGCACAAAAACATATGATATTATAAGAGAATAATCTCATTGAAAATAAACCGAAGAGATAGAGAATAATTATATGTTTATGTTTTGTGTATTTTTTTTCTTAAAGTTACGCATAATATAATTTCCTAAAAAAGAAGAAATTTTTTTTTCTCAAATATTTAAAAAAGGTAATGTAAATATTATATGAATTTTTGTTCATCTTTTTGAAAAATATTAATTTTCAGATTTTTTTCCAAAAAAAGACAACGTATGAATTTCGATCTCGTGAGACCGAATTAAAATTATTAGTAAACTATTTTAATATTTAATACAATATGTATTAATAATTTCTTCATTTTATTTGTTACTTAATTATTTCAACTATTTTTTTTATAAAAACTTTTATGATGTTACTTGACATCTCAGCTAGGCTGACACCTCAAGTAACAACAATCATTTGTCGTCACATGAAAAAAAAAAGTATTATTAAAAAAAAATACAAAAATATTGGGGGACTAGACCAAAACTCATATGGTAACAAAAACGATACATATGTAGACTATATCTATTAATAAACAATTATAAGAACAGACTAGATGGAAGTTTATTATATCAATGAAAGGATTATCTATGAATAAATCTTAAATTAGTCAGCTTATCAGCACACGCATCCCTTCACACAAAATATGAGTAACCCTAAACCTGATTTTTCTAACGTAATTAAGACAAGTATTTCATTGATTACGAAACATCCAAGGAACATTTGTCCTAACAGTAAACGCAACACAAATCAAGGCAGAGTCACATTACACTCAGACATTAGTAAGACTTAACTTTTGAACTTTCTCCAAAGCATATATAACTCTATAAAATTCAAAAAATTTAAATAAATTTATTAATTAAAATAGTAACAATTTCAATTAATATAATCACTAACTTAACTAACACCATTTAAGAAAGCAATTAACTTAAATTATTAAATAAGGTACATTCTTATCCATATGTTATCTGACATGTTAAAAAAAACTAATAAATTTTATATTTTTATTACAGGTAATGATACACTAATAACTCATTACAATCATAATATTATTATTTTTAATATTTTTTTTTATATAATTCAATTACAAATTTATTTTTTATTATATATGTTTATTTTAAAATTTATCACATAAAAAATTATACAACTCCAAAACTTATGAAAACATCATTTTCGTTTTATTATTATAAACGTGTCCTCATTTGATGAAGTTTGAATTTTGATGTTTGAAAGTTGTGACCTCAAACACGTTACCCGATGTATTGGATACACGTAAACCATTCTTACAGACTTCCCAAAACTCACAAGATATCCATTATCCATGTACCACATATACTTTTCAAGATAATGACGCTTTATTGAGAAAAACAATGTATATTATCACTTCCTACTACTTCATTTCATACAAAATTATCTATAGTTATTAAATACATATCTTAAATTAAAATTAAAGTTTTATTAATAAGTAAATTTAAATTTAATTTATCTTCATAAACAAATAAAACTCATACATATCTTAAATTAAAATTAAAGTTTTATTAATAAGTAAATTTAAATTTAATTTATCTTCATAAACAAATAAAACTCATCACATTCCTTTAAGAATATATATTTTATAGATATGAGACTAGATATTTATTAATGATTTTATAACAATCTTAAATATGTTTTATAAAGTTAATAAGATAAATTCTGATATTATATTAAAAATTAAATTTAAGCGTAACTTATTTCTATAAAATTTTGTAAAATAAAAATTTTCCCCTCTTAGATAAGATGTTAGCTAGTTTTATTCTAATCAATATAAAATCTTTAAGAAGTTTAATCTCGATAATTTAATATTTTAGTACAAACTTTTCATCAACATATACTCTTGCACGGTTGAAGTCAAATATGCAGATGAAAAAAAAATAGAAATAGTTGGTTTATTTAGTAAAAAATTAGTTTTGAGCATATAAAGATCTATAGTTGCTTTTTTTTTTTCTTTATTGTAAATTTATTTATTTGTCTCTCTTTTGTTATTTTATATATATTTTCCAAATAAATACATTCAACTTCTATTTCATTCTTCACATATTCTTACCATATTTTTCATCTACTCTGAGCCAAACAAATAGTAAAATATTGAGAGATTAGGTAGTTTAATAAAGAAAATAAATTTTTGTATTTTTTTTCATTTTTAATCTAATAAATAAACTATTTTTAAATTATTGAATTAAAATAATATAAAAATATATAAAATAATATCTACTTTAGTTAATATAGTATCTAATTATTATTTTTATCTAAAATTAGGTTTGTCTAGTAATTTTCTTTTAGTGAATTATACGTGGGTTTATTTGTCACCTTTTTTTAAACACTTCTAGCATGTGTGTAAACAATTTTATGTTTTTTATAGGTATAATTACCTTTTTGGTCCTTATATTTGGGATCAATATTCAACTTAATATAGTGGTTTTTAAAAAAATCCATTTGATCCCAAGGTTTTTTAAAATGTTCAATATAGTCCCTTTCGTTAAGTTTCCACCAACGTTAACTATTAATGACGTGACACACACAATGACATTGGTTTGCACACGTGGATTAAACAAAATTTTAGGGTTTGAGCTGAACGAAATTGGCGAAAGAAGATTGAGAGGGAGGAAGGCGAGGGCGGGGGTGGCAAAGGAGGTGGAGGTGACAGAGGAGGCGGAGGCGACAGAGGAGACGAAGCCGTATCTCGCATCTAAAGCCATAACTTGGGAGTAGGAATGATAGATCCATTTTTTTCCCAACATTATGAACTCTTCTTCATTAGTTCATCGATCATCATCTAATCCCAATAGCAAAAACAAAATTATTGAACTTTGTCGTATATTGTTTAACTTTGCGCATCTAGTAATTTGTCATAGGGAAACACAAGTTGTTGTCAAAGACTTGGAGAATAGAACACTAGTATCAAGTTCAACATGCTAACAAAAAATTGGGTAGATGATTAGTCAAGACACCACATAATTGTTTTCCATAATTAGGTGTAGGACTTTAAAAAAAATGATTAAGAAATAGAATATAAAAAATGTTGGGCAGTTTTGTGTTACTCTCTACTCTAACCCTTCCCATCAACACATAATCATGTTCTTGGTATATTTATGTTTACATAATCATAGTAAAGTATATGAAAACACCATGACAGATTTAAAATCGTAGAATGTTTTGTTTGCTGTTAAATTATAATTTTATCTTGTCTAGATAAATGTATCTTTTTGTGAAGATACTTACCACGAAACTGATAGATTAGAAAAAGTGACAAGAAAATAGAAAATGACCCAACAGGGTTCTGTTCCAATAGAGTCCACCACGTCCATAACATCACAATATTCTCTTCTTTATGGTGAGAGAATAGAAACAAGAGACCAACCACATCCACATTCACTCCACACCCTTCTCACCTCTTTCTCTTCGGAATTCAATGTGTTAAACGCTCGTAAAACTCACTATGACACTCACACTACCTGATGGCAAATTTCATGAACGTCTTCTTGAATCATGTAAGAAAATGGTGCGGAAGCTATAGAGGTGTGTGTGCAAGATCCTCCTAAGAGTGATGTTGATCTTGAAGGTGCATGATAGGTATGAACATAGGGAGGTTCGGCCAGCCCAAGGAAAGGTGAAAGATGTGAAGTTTAGAGCCTAGAGTTCTAGGGAGAAGCAAAGCTTGGCACAAAATGGCAGCATAACTTTACTCACAATAAACTTGAAAATACAAGGTGTAGGCTCCTCCTTTTATAGGCTAAGGAGGACCATAATGCAACCCTAATGCTAGCCAAATGAAATGTAAATGTGAAGCACATGGGTGCACATGGCACATGGGTGCACAAATGAGCACATGGGGAGGGGTGTGTCTAGTTTTTATGCTCACCCCCTCCATGGGCTTTCTAGACCGGCCTTGGTAAATTTAGAGGTTTTTTTAGAAACTCTAAGTTTACCTAGGTTGGTGTTTTAGGTGCCAAAATTAATTCTAAGAAAATTACAAATAAAGTTCCTATGCTAATTTTGACAAGAAATTAAAGTCTACTCTACACTAGAGTTTATGGCATTTGAACATGTAAAAGAATGTCTTCTTGGATCCTCTTGGCCATAACTCTATGGTTGGCCCAAATCTACCCTTTGGTGGGCTTGCATGTGGGCTTGTGCTTGGACCTCTTCCATCACTACCTCCTCCAAAATCGTCATTCTTAAAGGCTCTTTTATTCGTCCTCACTTCCTCACTTTCTTCCCCTCCTACCTTCACATAAAAGACGTTCTGTCAACGCTTCCTAGTCGGTGCCCCTCCCTTGGCTCCACCACCACAGTCGTCGTCATTATTGCCTCCGCCTCCACCTCCCTCAATCTTCTTTTCCCAATTTACAAACCTTAAAATTTTGTTAAACCAATGTCACTGTGTGCGTCACATCACCAACAGTTAACTTCATTGGTGGAAACTTAACAGAAGAGACCAAATTGAATTTTTTTAAAAAAACTTTGGGATCAAATTATTTTTTTTAAATCATTATATTAAATTGAATATTGACCCCAAATATAGCGACTAAAAAAATAATTATACATTTGTTATAACACCTTCAATTCTATATGATATCTTCATCAATCAATAATATATAAATATTTTTTTCTTTAATACATGTGACATATATCTCCTTTCTCAATACTTATTTTTCCTTAAACATTTTATAATATTCTTTAAGTAATGAATATATACTTATTTTAAAATATATATTATAAGTATAATTTTATTTTTGAAACCTTCAAAATATTAATTTTACATCGATTTTGTAACATTCATTACTAACAACAATTATTTCCTTCGAACATAAAAGTTTATCATAAAAAACTTTTATTTTCAACCCAAATCAATTTATATATATATATATATATATATATTAATATTCAAAATTTATCAATCACAATTTATTAGCTATCTACTTACTTATTAATTCATTTATTTTGATCACTTAACCCTTTTTCTTTTCTCTTAATTCTATGGACAATTTTTACTAATAACAATAACAATCGACTTCTTAATAAGAAAATAAATTTAATTCACCTTCTTAAGATAATTATAAGATTTCTATTTCTAGATGATGAAATAAAATATTCCGTATATAAAAGTGAAGTAATTTGATGGAAAAAAAATTCATAAATAAATTTTGTACGTTATTTTATACATTATTGCTACAAAATTTTACCTACAAATATTATTAATGAATAAATTCATAAATTATTACATACAAATCTATATTTGTAGCTAATTACATTATTATTAATTTTATTAATCATTAGTATTATTTTAAATATTATTAATAATAATAAAAATATTATTATTAACATTATTATAAATATAATTAATATTTTTATTATTATTAATGTTATTATTATAAATATTATTAATAATAAAAATAATGATATTATTATTAATAATTATTAATATTACTATTAATTTTATTATTAATTTGAATACTATTAATATTATTATTATTATTATTAATACCAAAATGAAGATAATACTAATATTATTATTAATAATATTATTGTTAATTTTATTAATATTGTTAATTATTATTAAAAAAATATATTATTATTAATATGAGTATTAATATTAGTCCTATTAATAGTAATAGTATTACTATTTTTTATTAATATTATTAAAGTTATTATTAATATTTACTACTTATATTATTATTTTTATTAATATTAATAATATTTTTCCTAATAATAATAATAACAAAAATAATAATAATAATAAGAAGAAGAAGAAGAAGAAGAATTATTATTATAATGGTAAAAAAAAAATATTTGGGATAACTATGTACTTGAGAGACCTATGTTCAATTCCCCTTGCAACAAAATTTTAATAGGAATATTAAGGTTAATAATAATAATAATAATAATAATAATAAGATTAATAATAAAAGTATGTAGTTAATATGAAAAAATTAGTAGACAATTTACCTATGTCCAATTTACCTTCAAATTTTGGTTCGGTAGGTAATCCATAAGCATTGCTCTTTTACCTTATAGTTTTTCTTTGTGACATATAGATATGTGCTATAGGTAATTACAATTTTTTTTAGTGAGAAAATGATTTCCATGGCTTGTCCTAAAGTGAGAATTTTTCCTAATTATTGTTATTTATGTTGATGACATCTTTGTCTTTTGGAGGGCTAACAAAAAGTCTTTATCTACACTTATAAGTCTTTATCTGCACTTATGGAGCTTCTTTTGGACAATGGATAAATGGTTCTAAAAGCTTGTTTTTCATTGCAAATAATTTTCATACCGTTTATGGTCGTATTAAAAATATTTTAGGATGAAACAAAGGATCTATTCCTTTTAATTATCTTGGTGTTTGTAAAACCTTTTTATAATTTAGAACTAGGTTTTGATTTCTTTCCCAATTTTTTTTACTGTGACTATTCATTTAAAAATAAAATAAAATAAGTTACCATCATCTATCTATGTATAAAATTTCACAAAATATGAAAACATCAGCCAATATTATTAAATTAAGTTTGCAATCAATAAAAGTTAAAGTAAGAAATATTAAACTAAGCTACTAAAGTTAACTTACTAAATTTAACTACTTAAACTAAATCAATACTGAAATTAAAGTTAAACAAAATGATAAAATCAGTTTTTTTTCATTGTGCATGAGAAGTATCAATCTCCTCTTATGATTTTGTCCAACTCTGTGCCAAAATTATCATTTTGAATTTGATTTGAATGTTCATCTGCTGATGTTGCTACTCTAGATGGTCCAACTCTCATTTCTGGTGTATCTTCAGCTCAAGTCCCAACTCCAAACGCTCCTGCCTCCCTGAAAAAATGTTCATGTGCCCAGGCCAAGATAAATAATCATTAAATTCAGTTGGTGTCATCCACGAATTATTTTGAGCTTGAGCAAAACCATGGTAGAGGCCTTGTTGGATCTTTGAGTTTGTAGCAATTTGGGAATGAAACCATAGAATGAAGAATTGCTTGAATAGAAATGGCATCGAGAATGGCTATGGAGATGGAAGTATTTACCTTGGTAATGGAAGTTTAGATGAAATACTTGAATGAAAATGAAAGCTTTGGACGAGAAGTTTTAAAACTAGAGAGCAATGCAAATGAAAATAAGGCGCACTGATTTTGAATGGAATTTTGAAATGGTAAAGTTTGAGTTTTTTTTTAGCTAAAATTTGGTCGAGAGCATCACATTCTTTCTAACTCAGGTTAGGTCATTTTAGCTCAGGCTAGAATTTGGTCGAGAGCAATACATTTTTCTAGCTCAGGCTAGAATTTGGCCGAGAGCAACACATTTTTATAGCTCAGACTAGGTCATTTTAGCTCAGGCTAGAATTGTTGAACAACATTTCTTTATTTTTCTACATATCTAGCTTAGGCTATAAGAACATAACTTAAACTAAAATTACCCTGCAATGAAATTTTCTTTAAAACTTTCATATGTCTTTGTCGATAGTTTTAAACCTTTTTAAGCTTTCTTTCATCCATTCATTTCACCTAACATTTAAAACCTACATGACCATTTAAAATATCAAACTGGTTTTAAGGACATCATATACTAAATCAAAAGAACAATTAAAGACACTTCAAAATAAAACATTGGGTTGCCTCCCAGCAAACACTCAGTTAACGTCATATAGCTTGACACCTGATTCAATTAAGGTTCATTCAGGTGGAATATAGTTGTGTACCTTTCAACTTCACCACCAAAATAATGTTTCACTCTTTGTCCATTGACCACCCAACTTCTTTTTTAGGCAGGATCTTCCAATTCCACTGCTCTATATGGTTTTACTTGCTTAACTTGGAATGGTCCGAACAACTTTGATTTGAGTTTTCTAGGGAAAAGCCTCAACCTATAACTAAATAACAACACCAATTGCATTGGGTCAAAAGTTCTTTTCAAAAAGTTTCTATCATGATAAAATGTGACTCGATCCTTATAAAGTTTCAAAGATTGGTAAGAATTGAATCTCATTTATTAAAGTTCATGAAATTTTACTTTTCTTTTCTCTCCAGCAGCCTTAGGATCAAAGTTTAAGAACTTGATTGCCCAGTATGCTTTGTGTTCCAAATCCACCGGAAGAGGACATGCCTTACCATATATCAATTAGAATGGAGACAAAGCTTTAGGTGTTTTAAATGTTGTTCTATAAGCCTAGAAAGCTTCATCAAGCTTGTTAGACCAATCCTTTCTGGAAGAAATAGTATCCAAAATCTTCTTAATTTCCCTGTTAGAAACCTCTGCTTGACCATTAGTTTGAGGATGGTAGGTTGTTGCTACTTTATGTCTAACTCCATAGTGTTCTAAAACCTTTTGAAGATGAGCATTACAAAAGTGTGAACCTCCATCACTTATCAGAACTCTAGGAGTACCAAACCTGGTAAATATATTTCTCTTGAGAAATTTGATCACAATTTTGGCATCAACTTTCTGAGTTGCAGCTGTTTCCACCCATCTGGCGACATACTCGATTGCCACTAAGATATACTCATTTGAGAATGATCATGACAGTGGTCCTATAAAATCAATTCCCCAGCAATCAAATACTTCAACCTGTTGAATGTTCTGTAATGTTATTTCATGCCTTCTGGTAATAACTCCAGTTCTTTTGAAACTATCACACTTATGAACATGTTCATGTGCATCTTTGAACAGAGTTGGCCAATAAAATCCAGATTGTAACATTTTTTTCTACAGTCCTTTTCTCCATTGAAATAACCTCCACATGGTGAATTGTGACAATGCCATAAAAACTTTTTAGCTTCATCTCTTGTAACACATCTCATTATCAAATTATCTGCACCAACTTTGAATAGATAAGGATCATACCATCCAAAATCTTCACGAACTACTCATGCAGCTATAAAATTTGCCATATCTGCAAACCATGGTGTAAGAATTGATGGCTTAAACAAGAGGGGGGATGAATTGTTTATGAAAGATTTTCGCAAAGACTTGATTAAGAATGAATCTTTATCAAACAATCACAGATAAGCAATTAAGGAAAGCAATTAAACAATGATACAAAAACTGATTTTTAGAATTTTAATGAGTTAAAATCACGATTTAACCGGTTGTTTATATCAGCAGCTAAAACAAAATAAAATCAAACAGTTGTAAGGTGATAGAGATAGAGAGATTTACACAACAGGAGTTATACTGATTCACTCACTCTTGAGCTACATCCAGTTCTCAGAACAACCTTTGAGTTTCACTAGCAATCAAATCCAGATTACAACAACACACCACAAAGAGGTGACCTTGAAATACCACAAAATCCATTGACCCTCTTTGCAACACCAAACACCTCAAGACATAACACTCTCTGTCTTTACAGGATTTCAAACACAATTCCAGATAAAGGAAATACAATTACAAGTATCTAGACAAGGATAGAAAACACCTGAATTTGCACAAAACAGGAAACCCTATGATCAGATCTTGTTACGAAAGCAAAGCTTGAACAACAATCTTGCAACTTTGAAAAACTTCTTTCAAAAACTAATCTCTCTCTTTGATCTTAAATCTGTATCAAAACTTGTTGTATTTTTTTGTATTATGTTTTTCTTTGAAAGAAGGGTTATATTTATAGCACTTGAAATCTAGCCGTTTAAGGCAGTTTTAATCAGCTAAAGCCGTTTTGCTCACATCAAAACAGTTAAAACATGTTTTCAAAAAACTGTTATGAAAACACACATTTAACCGTTTGAAATCACGATTTAACCGGTTGAATGGGTCAAAGAGTTGCATAACCAATTCAAAAGACAATTTCAAAACCTTTAAGCCATTTAAGTGACAAACAACCGATTATATCGATAATTCAATCGGTTGTTTTTCCTTTGCTTGGAAAAATACTTTGTTTCTTTAAAATTGATTGGTCAAGCTTTGTGCAAGGATTAAAAACTGATCTTTTACAAAGATTCTAAACAATCTAATCTAAACCCAAACCAAAAAGCAGCACAACTTCAAGTTTCCTGTGGATTTGAAACATCAAACCTCCCATGTTCAACACATGGCCTTTCTTGAATTGTAAAGTGTTTTTCATCAGGAAACTCATCTATTACTCCTGATTCAAGTGCAGCTACTTCCTCCTTCTGTTGTTAGAGATTTGTTGAGAATGACTGGTTTCTCCTCATTTTCTACCAAAAATACATATTTCAAATAGGCTGGTAGTTGTTTCAATTCTAGCTTCTGAGGTTGAGAAATTTCTTCTTTGATCAGATCTTGTTTTTGACTAGCATCATAAAGAATCTCTTTAGACTTATCTAATTCTTTCACACAGTCTTGTATTTCTTTTCTTTCCCCTTCATCTACGCCTTCAATACTACCCATGGTAGCTTTCATTAAAGGTTCAACCGTCAAACATTTTTTCTGAGTTTCAAAACAAATATCATCAATCACGTCCACTCTGAAACACTTTTTCTGATAATTTGAATACTTCATTGCTTCAAAAATAGTAAATCTTACTTCTTCATCTTGAACACAAACCGTCAATTTTCCTTTGTCTACATCAATTATAACTTTGACAGTTTTCATGAATGGTCTTCCCAATATTAAAGGTACTTCAGCATCTTCTTTAATATCTATAACAACAAAATCTACTGGGAATACAAATTTATCTACCTTTACCAATAGATCTTCAACTATTCTATGTGGATATTTGTTTGATCTATCAACCAACTACAAAGTCATTTTTGTTGGTCTCACTTCTACATCTCCAATTTTCTTCAACATTGATAAAGGCTTCAAATTAATACTAGCTCCAAGATCTAATAATTTCCTTCCCAACAGTGAGATTTCCTCTGGTAACTGGCAAAGTGAAACTCCCAAAGATCTCTAAATTTTTGTGGTAATGATTTTTGAATTATAGCACTGCATTCAACTTCCAATTCAACTATCTCCTGGCCATTGGATTTTCTTTTCTTTGTCAATAATTCCTTCATGAATTTAGCATATGTAGCCATCTGCCCTAAAGCTTCAGTAAACAAAATGTTAATTTGCAATCTTTTGAGGATATCCATAAATCTTGAAAATTGTCTTTCTTTGTATTTCTTTGTAGGAGCATGTGGATAAGGTACATCTTTTATACGAACATTCTTATCTTGTTTTTCACTTTTTTTATTTTTTCTATTTTCTCTCCAATATCTACAACATCTTCCTTACTCCTTCTTTCTCCTCCCTCACATTCAATCTATTCTTTTTCAATCTCTTTCTCTTTTAAAACCTCCTCCTCAACAACTAAATTATGCCCAATTCCTTTTCCTATAACTTTCCCACTTCTGGTAGTGATAGACTTGCAATGCTCCTTGAGATTGGTTTGTGTATTGGTTGAAAATTGACTTCCTTGATTATCAGCTAACTATTTAGCCAACTACCCCACCTGTGTCTACAAATTCTGTATTGATGCTCCAGTATTTTTGTGATTGGATACAGAGGCTTGCATGAACTTCTCAAAAGTATCCTCCAATTTTGATGTTCTCTCATGGATTGAAGGATAATGTGGTTGTTGCTGATAAGGAGCTTGCCTATTAGATGATCCAGCCTCTTGCTTCCACCCAAAACCTTGATTTGGATTATTCCTCCACCCTTGAGCCATGTTATTTGGGTAGTTAGATGAAAAGCCACCTTGCCTTCCTTGATTATTCATATACTAAACCTCTTCCTCTGATATACTAATCCTCCAATTTTGATGTTCTCTCATGGATTGAAGGATAATGTGGTTGTTGCTGATAAGGAGCTTGCCTATTAGATGATCCAGCCTCTTGCTTCCACCCAAAACCTTGATTTGGATTATTCCTCCACCCTTGAGCCATGTTATTTGGATAGTTAGATGAAAAGTCACCTTGCCTTCCTTGATTATTCATATACTAAACCTCTTCCTCTGATGGATTTTGATAAGAGCCTTGTCCATTAAGATGATCTCCTCCACAAAAATAACATTTCAGAGCTTGATTCTGACTTGAAGAAGAATTTACTGCATGTAACTGTTGAGGCGATTTTGACATTTGCTTGGTTAATGCCTCAATTTGTTGATTCAAAATTGTATTCAGTGCTAGAAGTGCATCTGAAATACTAAGATCCAACACACCTTTCTTTTGCATTGTATGTCTATCATGTTGAGCTTGGTCATCTGTTGAGGCTAAGGCATCAATGATTCTTGTAGCTTGTCTGCATCAACAGTCATTATTGTACTTTCTACTACAGCATCCAAGATCATTTTAGTATCAAGCCTCAAACCATTGTGGAATATGTTCAACTGAGCAATATCTTCAAAGCCATGATTAGGACACCTTCTTAACATCACTTTAAAACGTTCCCAAGCTTTACAAAAAGGTTCATTTGTCCCTTGCTTGAATTTGGAGATATCAGGCTGAACCTTGATATATCGAGAGAGTGGGAATAATCTATGTAAGAATTTGTCTTCTACATCATTCTAGTTACTTCTGGTTTGGATGCGACTTTAACCATTCTTTTGTTTTTCCTACCAGTTAGAAAGGAAATAAATGCAGATAAACAGATTCAATATCATTTTCCTCAAAGCCTGTGGTCCTAACCAACTCATAGAATGTGGATAAATGAGTATAAGGGTCTTTGTGATCCATTCCAGTGAATTGATGAGTACTGATTAAGCTAAGAAAGGCGTACTTAATTTCTAATGATATGGTGGCAGAAGGTATGACTATGTTGGAGAAATGCCTCGGTCCTTGTTGCATGGCGTAGTCTCCCAGTGTCCTTCTAAGTGGATTTTCTCTATTATCAGCCATTTTCTCTATTTGGAAGATTCTCCTTTTGCTTGTCCTTGCTTCTTCTTTTCTTTTCTCTTATTGCTCCGATTTTGTCTAGCTTTCTACTCAATTTTTGGATCAAATTCCAATTTATCTTTAGGAACTTGTCCTCGCAATAGTATATATCTAAGACAACTCAAGCAAGGATTAACACATGATAACAGAATAAGATCTAAACAATTATCTATTCACAATACTCAATAAGTTATACGTAAGAAATTCTTAAAAGAAATTGTTCCCTGGCAACGACGCCAAAAACTTGTTGATTTTCCTCGGCAAGTATACCAAATCAACTGTAATATAGTACTATTTAAAGTACGAATGTCGAACCCACAGGGAACAATTTTAATTAAGTTGTTTTGTTATAAAAATCATTAACTATAGAAAATAATTGTGAAACTTGTTAATAACCAAATTAACACTTTTACTAGAAATAACCCAATTTATGATTTGATTCAACAAGTAACGAAACTAACTTATCAAATACAAATAAAAATACTTGGGATTGAATTGCTTCTATCTCTATCATCTATATTTTGGAATAATACAATATATAATACTCAAAACTACTCATTCTTGATGCTATAATTTAAAGTCATTCACCTTGATTCCTCACAAATGAAATTCATAAGACAATTTCTCAAACACTGATTCCTCAGATATCTAACAAATCATCCAGCTTTATGAACAAAATTATGATGCGGTTAATATCCTGAAATCTACTCCTAGCATCACAAGTTATCAAGTATTTTCGTCTATTTCATATCCTTAAAAATACTTTCTAGATAAATTTAAGGATCAAAATCAAGACTCTATTGATCAGATAGAATCAAGAAATTTGCATTAAACGAAAATACCAAGAATAAGTAGAAAAAATAATATTATATATATATATATATATATCACCAAGAATACATTTGATTAGAGTAGATTACATTCAATCCCAAGTTTGAAAGCACTTAGCCACTCATGATAGCTTCTTCAATCTTCATTCTTGATTCGAAATGCATAAGAAGACTTATCTGAGCTACCTTATCTCCCCTAGAACAAAGTTTCTTTCTTTTTCTCTCACTAACCTCTCTCTAAAATCCTCCTCTCTTCTGTTTTAACCTTGTTCCAAAATTTATTTAATGAAATATAGCTCAAGCTAGTTAAACCTAGCTTAGGCTAAATCTTTTGGTGTTCTTTTAGATTGGGCGAGCAATTCTAGCTTGAGCTAGTTTAATACTGCACCATTAACTTAATCTTAATAATTTTAGCATGAGCTAAATGTTCTAGCTTGAGCGAGATGCTTCCTTTAAATATCCTTATTTATTTCTTCTTGTGATCCAATCTATAAGTCTTTGCTTTCTTTCTTTTTAATGCTTCACATTCATCTAAAATTTACACACAAATTGGGATTAAATTTCTTCATTCGTTTCCTGGTTAAAAGTATATAATCGGATTCAATAATTCTCATATTAGGGTAATTTTCTGACATTAAGAAAATATTAAGTTCCAAAGTGTTCAATTTTCTCAATTATAAATACTACACATTGGCAGTTATCACGAGTTTAGAGATAAAAGCAGAATAAGGGAAGAACCATGCAAGGATCAAGTGGCAAGAAGATACAATTCAAAAGTAATACCACAAAGCTTATAAAAAGGAGATTTAATTTGGTGAATGTGTAGCAACGCACAGAAAAATGAAGGAAAATTCTTAAGTAATTGGAAGGACCTTTCTGTATTTCAGACACAGTGGCCGACAAAGCTTATTATCTAGAATTTTATCAGGAAAATCGGCACCGAGAACTTGGAAAGCCACGCATCTCAAATTTTACTACGGTTGACAATTTTCAATAAAGATGATGTACTCTTTCCTCGCTCGATTATTTTATCCATATGAGGGGTTTCGACCGAGAAGATTTTAACGAGGTACTTTAAAATTATATATTCTTATCATGCATATTCTATACTCTGTTGAACAGGTACCACTCGATAACGACAACCGCTCAATTACTAGCGACCCTTAACGACCACAAGACCACCGCTAACCACCAACTATCACTCGATAATGACAGTCGCTTAACTACTAGCAACCCTTATCGATCAACCACTCGGTCGAGGTAGCCGCTTAACTACCAGCGACCCTCACCGACCGAACAAACTATCACTCGATAACGGCAACCGCTCAATCGAGGCAACCGCTTAATTACTAGTGACCCTCACCGACCGAACAAACTATCACTCAATAACGACAACCGCTAAACTATTAGTGATCCTTATCGACCAACCGCCCGGGGTAGCCACTTAATTAGTAGCGACCCTTACCGACTGAACGTCTTCCCTTAGATAATGGCAGTTGACGCATACACAATTAAATTAATCTATAACAACGTAGCTCTAACCAACAAACTCGTCACACACATGCGCTTTCAATTAAGGTATTCATTCTTATTACCAATTAAATCAACTTTTGCAGATAATTACATGGGCCCACAAAGCCTACTCAATTTGCGAGGTACTTAGTGGTTATAAGTAAGTCATGAGGGGTTCAAAATATCATCCCCTTTCGAGCAGAATTTACTCATAAAAGAGGAATCTTTTTACTGTGCTCAGTTCATTAAGACTCATCGGTCATATGAAGTTATTACATTAGTCAAATTCAACATATAAAAAAAATTCGTTCGACCTCAGCAATTATTGTCATTTAATGAAGCTCAAGACAAGCTATCGAGTTATTCTACTTTTAGGAACGCTTGGCGTTAATACATGTTGTTTCCACAATGTCTATGAGTTATTGATATTCTGCAATCAACATTGACAAGAATCTAAAGGCTCGGCCAGCCATTATAAATGACACGAAAGTTGAAATAAAAAAGCATATATTGAATAGTGCAATAGTTTAATTATTTTATGGCCTCATCCCGGGCCCAAGATATATTTTCAAATAAATTCGAAGTTTGAAAGTTACAAGGGTTCCTCTTCTAAGGAGGGTTCGGGCTTGTCTTGCGAACCGTCGATATTATCCCCTTGACCTTCAGCATTTTCCATATTGTCGCCTTCATCTCCTCCGACCGATATGAATTTGCTATCTACGATGTCCTTGTTCATATCTTATCGATCGTCCTCAAGCGAAACGCTATGAAAAAATTATGTTTACCGGAGCCCTAATAGAACCAATTTTTACTTATACGAAGAATGAATGATTGACACTCCTCCAACTCTCCCATTAGTGCTTTCTTTTTGTTTGCGGCTTCATTCTCCACCTTGGCAAGGTTGGCCTTTCTCGCCTCTAGCTCGACCCTCAACGCCACTACCTTTTTTTTAGCCTCACCAGCTTCAGCACTAACTTGGCGCAATTTGTGATCAAGTGATCCCATCGCTTCCAACATGGCTTTTAGTGAGCTAGCAAATTCGTTTAGACCACAGTGGCCAAATTTCTTTCCAGCTCTTCCTCGGGAGTCTTGCCGACAAATAGGGATAGACTTAGCATTTCTATTAACTCCCCAATCGGTTTGGCAATGATAGCCAACTCACTGGAGTGTTCGGTCAAGAGTTGTAGTAAAAGAAAAAGGATTGAGGAGTTGGTTTTAACCTAAATATATCGCAGAGTATCCTAAATGCTTGGAGAGCCGCTCACGAGTTAGGATGTAATTGGCGCAACGTTAAGGATCTGAATGACCCCTATCGTAAATTCATCAAAAGGAAGGATAACACGCAAATCATTAAAAAATGTATTGTATACAAAAAAGAAATCATGTGGAGCATTTTCCCTTACCGTGGCATACCCAATCAGTGTGACTACAGCTATCGGTCGCCACCGTGTTCGAGGGGGAGTCGGGCTTCAAGATAGACACATTAGATAAAAACAATCTAAAGCGGTTGGAGCCCTAAAACAAATAGGGACATCCAAGACGCGTGGATCAACCCACTCGTAGTTCAGACAGTCAGACGCAAGGTCGACCGCGTGATCCGAACCACTCACATCTCTCACACCACTAGATGCGATGTGAGTGGGCTCAGAAGATTCTATATTTAAAATAAGATTATAAGGCTCGACAGAGGAAGACATTACTAACCTTTTGAAAGAGAAATGCGAAAGAAAACTTGTTTGAAGACTCGACACTCGGAGCAAGCTCTTTGAAATCTATAACACAGTAAGTAAGAAGTAAACCTTATAACGTTGATGGGCATCACTATTTATAGAAAACCAAGGAGAGAGAGAATAAGATATATGTTGCCCGACACCATTAGATCACCCTTCATCCAAGGGTTCTTGCCACTTAGCATATGAAACGTCATAAATTACCAACCGTCAGATCTTTTCGATCAAACAATACCCACCAAACAACTTTTCAAAAAAGCCTGTGTCACATCTCTAACAACATTAAATGCGCCCAACAGTCACATCTCACCTCGAGGATTCCAACGATCACTTCACGACTCTTCAGCAATTAACAATTCCCTTGAGACTAGGGGGCAAGTGTACCGGTCGATACCAGACGAGACAGTCTCAACCTTTGCTATTGAATGATCGTGTCAAGGAACATCTCAATGCACTTAATAAATGATAGTAACGACAGTTACAAGGGCACTTAGTGAGTCGTATTCATGTCCCGAATTATGCGAGAAATATCTCTGACAAATGAGCTAAATATTGATTAACACAAAGATGGGACAAATATCCTTCAGATATTCCAACATACCTATATACCAATATATCTCCCTACAAATCAAGGATCACGATACATATTAGTGGATAACTAATATTCAGCCCATCACAACAAGGGTCCATAACCAACACTATAAATAAACCCTTCATAGAGTTGTAAGGTACGCTCTTATTAGTTTACAAACATACATTTTTTACACAGAGTACTTACTTGATCGTCATAGTACCTTTTCGAGGTGAATCCCGACCAAGTGCCATCATTTGTACTATCTAGGTCCCCTTTGCCCATACAGGTTCATTTTGTATAACATTTGCAAAGTTATAATTATTTATTTAAATTTTATACTTATCATCACATGTTTATTTAATTTTAATGATATTCAAAATTTCATCAAATTTTCTTTCCTGGCTTACTTTTATTTATTTTAAATGCTCCTTTTACCTATTATTTTCTTTACTGAATTATTATTTTTCAATTTTCTAATTTCTTTCTTAACCTTTTCAAATATTTTTTTAAATAATTTTAATATTGAAACTTCTTATTTAATTATATCAAAATATAATCCTACATCAATTTACTTTTCACACTTTAACAATTAAACAAATTTAATTATATTTAATTAACTTAACTTTATCATCAATAAAAATAAATAAATCATATTTCCTAAATAATATTTATCAATAAATTTTACATTATATTAAAATATTACAATAACAAAAAAAACAAACAAAAAATACTTTTATCTTTCAACGTTAGTCAAACTGACGTCATGGTTAACCTGTCATACACACAAAAATTTACGTATAATAATTGTGTCAGCCAAGCTGATGCATCTGTTGAAATAAATAAAAAATATTTTTCGACCAAACATTGATCAAAACCGACGCTATACTATCCAAAACTTTAAAAAAAATATTATTTTTTAATCATATAAGTTGATATATTGCATTTTTTAAAATATTTTGCATTCGCTTAGAGTAAGTCCACGTAGAAAGAGTTTGACCGACCTTATTTGCATTCCGTTTTTAACAGACAATTAATCCTGATAGCAAATCAACATTTTTTCTTGTAGTGTGACGTAATTTTCTCATGCATTTTCTACTTTCTTTTCTTTAATATATTTTAACGTGTAATATATATATATATATATTTGGTGCAATTATTAATGAAGATAAATAAATAATAAAGTGTGGAGAATAAAACCATCAAAAAAAAAATGCCAATCATTATTAATTATTAAATAACGTGTACAATTCATCAGCTTCTGAACTTAAAAATTGATTATTTTATATTTCTTTAACAAACTTTTGATGTTCCTTACACTGGTCTTGGCTATTTAAGTTTTGATGTTGGTTGGCATAAATGCATGAGCTCATCGTGAAGGTTTCTTTTATATTACATACTTAACATCAGTTTGTCTTTTCTATAACATCTTTTGAATACTTTGAATACATATAGGATATATACGAAAAATACTTGCGATATACGGTAAGAAAATATTATTAAATGTTTTCTTAGGCTAGTTGCATCACCACACATTAGAATATTATATACAATAATTATTACTTTAGACAACAACATAAAATCGTGATCTAAAGCATTAAAACCGTGGCTTAAAGTTTAGACAATGATTTTTTAGCCGTGGTCTGGATGAGCGTGGCCGTTTGTAAAACCCCAGTTTTTATAAAGACAACAATTTTAAAACTGTTGCCTAAAATCTTGATAACAATCACAATTTTAAAAGTGTTGCTTAAAGTATTGACAAAAACAACTATACATTTCTTTAATTTTAGAAGAATTACTCATACAAAGGCCTAGGATAGAAAGAAAAAATATTGAAGGATAATGTGTATTGAAATAGAAGTGACTCAACAAGAAATCTCACATATTTCAATAGATGTGTTCAAACGACATAATCAACAAAATTGTCTTAAAGTATAATGATAACAATCAAGTCTTCAAAGTTAAAACTACAAACTTAGTTAAAAAAACATATAATGTATTGTTTCTTTAGTACATATCAATAAGTTCATTCTTCTTCAAGATTGTCTTCGTACTCTTCATTTCCTTCAAGCTGCAAAAAATACATAAATATATACTAATTAAATCTAATTTAAATAAAATAAATATAGCAACTACCAAAATATAATTGTATAAATAATCATTAACATGTCTTAATCAAATCCATTAAACTTTGATGTAACACAATTGCATGTATGTGTTTACAACACAAAATCAAGAGTACCACATATTCCAATCCATATCACTAAACTTATTAACATGATTGAAATTCTAATATGATTATGTATGTGTTTATATCTCCATGATTCAAGCGGGAAAAAAAAAACAAAACTTAAGGATAAAACAATAACTTCTAAATGTACTCCTCCAACATTACAAATCAAAGCAATTTCATGTGTAACTTGAAAACATTTCTCAAAGTCCAGTAAACAATTTTCAATTATATATACTTGCTCATAATGAGGATCATGGGTGGATGCAGATGAATGTAGCCCCACTCCACTACTTTCTTTAGTTAAAACATGTGTCATTATATTATTTGTCATCCTCTTCTAAATCTGATTTGTCTGCTTTACCACAAATTTTACCATTTCCTCTAAAACTTCAATTTTCTTTGCCATGTCACTCACTTCATTTGCATGTTCATTTCTTATAGCAATAATTTCTTCATTCTTTTTAAATGTTGATGGTGTCATAGTCTTTCCATAACACCATACTCTCCCATGTTTCTCTTTCCCAAATATTGATTGAAATGCTTGTTCCGTAGATTCACTTGAGTTTTCAATAGAACCTTAAAGCTTAGTCTAATAAAAGAGAATGAATTTTAATTATTAAAAATAATATATTTATATGTACTTCATAAATATTTGTAAACTTACAATTATATTATATGTTTCTTCATTCATTTCTTTTCCTCTTCGGCCTTCTCGACGTTGACGAGTTGTAATAAACATTTCAGCTTAGATAACTTTTTCTCCTACTTTTTTCTTGGCATGCTACAACAATTACATATTAAAAAAACAATAACAAAAAGTTAATAGGAAGTTTTTGTATTGTATTTAAAATATTGAAACATAATTTGAAGTATCTTACTAATTCAGCATGAATTCTAGCATTGGTTGGTCCCATGCAATGAATGTACTTTTGTTGTGCCCTATTTGCAACATTTTGCTCACTAATTCTCTACATTGTAATAAGATAAAAATAACAATAAATTTAGATAATAATGCAATTTAAAAGTAATAAGACATATAATACAAATTTATATATAATAATATATAAATTAGTTGTTTCCGTAACTAATTTATTAAATTATATATAAATTATAATAAACAAAAATTCAAAATACACAAAAATATATAAATTATTAGTTATTAGTTATAAATTCCAAGTTGTATTAAGTTGTATTAGTTATTAGTTATATATAAATTATAATACAGAAAAATATAAATTCAAAATATGAAATAAAAATTAAAAAAAATTTAAATGCAAAACCAACCTTTCCGTGAACAAGCTTGTTGGTGATCGGAGTGGCAGAGGCACAAGACAAAGGCGAAGGCGGCGGCGAAAGCGGTGGCGGAGCAGGAAAACACCAGACCAATGGAACAGTAACCTAAATGCAAATGCGCCAACGAAGTTAGGAAACGAAAATGCCAATGCCAACGAAGTCAGGAACGAAAACGAATGAATGAATAATGAACCAACGAAGCTTACAAAATGCAGAGCGGAGAAGAATCTGAAACTGAGAGCAAGAACGTCGAAATGAAGAGCGGAGAAGAAAGTGAAAGTCTGAAACTAGTGGCACGCTTCAAATTTTTAGGGTAAAAATGATTTACAAATGCGGTTTAAAACCGCATTTGTAAATCAATGCCAATGATTTACAAATGCGGTCTTTAATATGACCGCATTTGTAAATCAGTGCACATTGATTTACAAATGCGGTTTTACTCTAGAACCGCATTTGTAAATCAATTTAATTTCAAAAATGCCACCGCGTTTTTTACAAATGCGTTTAAGCGCAAAGCCGCACTAAATAAAGGGTCGTTGTTTTTATATTTTGTACTAGTGTAAACTCTTCAAAAATCAAGAAACCAAGCAATGTGGGACTTGGAGAAGCCTAAGTGATGAAAATGCAAGTGTAGTTACACTTTTCACAATTAGTCCTACATCTCTTAGGATATTGAGTGGGTAGAGCCTCTCCATCTATAAATAAAAGGCATAACCCCCTCCTTGTAACTCACTTTTTGCTTGTATGAGAATTGAACTTGTCTAGAGCTTGTCTTCTTGTTCTCTTGTGAAAAGTCTTTAAAATGGGAGTATTCTTCTCCTAGGTTCTCATACTACGGGACCTTCCTTGAGAGAGATCCTCTTGAGTTTCAATTTTGAAACTTGAGGAAAATTTAATGGTTTTTGTCAAGTCTTCCGCTCATGTCGTTTGGAGGGCAAGAATAAGTTGCACATTCCCCCTTAGTTGAGACTGAGTTCCAAATAAAAATCCCAATAAACTTATCATACTCCACAAATGAAACAAGATTGATGTAGTTGCATACATAGGAAAGTTCAATGCCTCTCTCCAAGGGTTCCACATCTAGCAAAACTTGCCAACTTCAAGCCTTTATAAATGCTCTATTTTAATGAATTGTTGCATGGTCGTGTCTTTTAAGAAGCTAGACGGTCTATAAGTCATGGATACATAAGAAAAGAGATAACATGTTGGTGAAAGTTCAATTGGCTCTAGAAGAAGGGGGTTGAATGGAATTAAACAATAAAAACCAATGTTTAAGCAAAGAGTAGATAGAGAGAAGAAGATAGAGAAGTTCTAATCTCCCTCTAAGATCAAGACCTATTAACAATAGGTTCACAATGTGAAGAATTTAGAAAGGTTTAACACACAACTCAATCTCACAATTCGCTATACAATAGCATATGTAATTGTATAACATTATTTTAATCACACAATTGAATATATCACTTAAGCAATTAGCATTCTTTTACGTTTTGTGTACATTCGTTTTTTGTGTTCTTCATCTTCAAGGTCTTTATATAGTCTTTAAAAATGTGACCGTTGAAGTTTTGTGCTTCTTCATTCTTCGTTATAGTCGTTAGACGCTCAATATAGAAATTTTTGCTCTAATTGATCTCTGTGCGTCTTTGATGTGTGAGCAATTTTAAATTCTTTCTTAGTATTCCTCATATATGAACATTGTAGCTTTAATCTTTTTAACTTCAATATCTTGATCAATCTGGCATGCTGATTTTCATTTTCAATGCAATAGGCGCTCGAAATGGAAACTTTAGCTCTAATTCTTTCTTCGCATCTTTAAACATTTTCTTGCTCTTCAAATAATTTCTTTATCTGTAAAGAGTTGAATGTCGAAGCATGATTTGTCTATGTACTTGAAACTTTTTTTTCAGTCTATTCATAAACTTCTTCATGATAGACGCTTGAATAGGAAACATTTGCTTTGATGCAATTTGCACGTCTTTAACATATATTTGTGCTTTTGAATACTTTCTTTATTTGAATAAAGTTGAACGTTTGGAAATTCTGGACTTTAATATTCCCTTTTCAATACTGTTTATTATCTTCTTCATATAAGACATGTAATATGGAATGTTCAAATATGATCCTTTAATGTGTTGTGTCATTTGTTTGTGCTTCAATTCTTCTTTCGCTTTGTAAATCTTTGTTCAAAGCGACTTGATATTTCTTTAATCTACATCTGCGCAAATCTCGCTTTTTAACTTCATCGTTTTCCCGTGAGACGCTTATAAGAAAACTTTTGCTATCAACTTTATATGCATCTTTATGATCTTTTGGTAATTTTTGGGAATAATAACATTATAATCAACATAATAATTCATGGATATCACTGAAATAATATCTTTATATGTTTATAAATTATCAAAACTTTTTTTTCTCATATATTTTGCTATAAAAATATTTTCAAATACTTTCCAAATTAATATAAAATTTGAACGTTAAATATAATCACATTTTTACCTGCATATTATATAGAAAATGCGTGTGATCTATTTTTTCAAAAACATTATAGTTAAAGCACTATTCATTAAAAAAAATTTTAATACAATTTTAATATTTTTAATATTAACATTAATATTAATATTAATAATACTAATAATAATGTTATTATTATTATTAATGTTATTTTTTTATTATTAACAATATTAATAATAATTTGAATTTCGATTTTAGAATTAGGGTTTGGTTTGATTTAATTTGTAAACCAGTGGAAATTTGTGATCTAGATTTGAAAACATTTTAAAGAATGGAAAAACAAAACAAAATGTATAGTATATTTGGGATCTGAAAGCATAACTTTTATTTATTTTATCAACCGATTAATTAAATGTGGTTTCAAATATCCACAATTTAAAAAAGTAAGCTAAAGTAATCACATTTTAATAACCATTGTCTATATTAGAGGTATAACTTTAATTAAATTTGATTTAAAATACCTAAAGACCATATTTTTATTATTTTATTCCACACTTTTTTAATGTGATTTATTTTTTATTAATTTATAAAAATGTTGTATTTTTCACTTTTTAGACCATATTTATATGTCTATGACCACTTTTAGATGATAATTTTATTATTTAGTCCACATATTAAAAATACAATACTTAAAAAATATAATATAAATAATCAACAGTAAACATAGTCTTTATCACATTCACAAATTGTTGCATATCTTATATTTAGACAACATAATTTATATACGTATGATCTAATTTAATATCGTCTAAAATTAAAAAATGGTATATCCTTATTTGAAAACAAGGGTCTATATAGTACTAAGTTTCTTACTAGAAATTTAGGAAAAGTTTTCCAACTAAGTTGTTCTGGTGCCATAAAAAGCCTTAAAGTGTCTTCCATCACATACCTGCAAAATCAGCTAATTAAACGGACCAACCTATACATACAATGAGATTTTTTTAGCAACAACTTAATCAATTCATTAAACAATACCCAACCAATAAAAGTAACAAAAAAATCGAACTTTATGTTCAATTGGACTTGGTAATATGGGTTACGAGTAGCCCCCGAAGTCCACAAAAAAAAAAAAAAAAATTCACACCACGAATACTGCAGATTATAGGGGTGATAATAAGCTTTTTCTCAAATATTCAACTCTATAAAATACTATATATATTAATATTTTTATCATATTATATATGAAAAAAATTATTTCTTTAAAGTTAAAATAGATGAAAGCTATTTATCTAAAGTAATTTAAATATATATTAAGATTGTAATAATTTTATAAAGTATTTTCGTCTATAGTGAAGAAATAGACTACAAAATGAGGAAAGTGTTTTCAAATTCAAGAATCTTTCCCAATTCTGTTATACAAAATGTATTTTCTTAAAAAAAATAAAATCTGAAAGGGATATTTGGTATCTTCTGGATTCTACAATCATAAAGGTGTAAATAAAAAAAAAATATTTTGAATTATTTTTTTTATCTTATCTATGAAGTGTCAAGAGAAACTACGGTGGTACAAGAAGAAACAGTCTCCAACTCACCACATAAATAACATCTGAGTCGGTTTCATGTTCTTCTTTATATATAGAGAAAACACAAAAAAAAGAAAAAGATACAACATCGTTAAAACTTCAGAAAAAATATACATAAACACACCCCTCACGTTGCCTATTATTTTTTTTTATGTGCTATGTCATGTCTAGAAACCAAGAAACTATAATTGCATATAAGAATTTAAAATTGTAGTCATAATCATCCCAGCCAAGTTCTATTTTTGTGATAGGGTTTCGAGTCTTCCTAGGAAAGGCCAGCAACTACTACCACTCACTTCATGCCTGCATCCGAAAAATAGTGATGGTTAGTTTCACTGATAACAATATGTGCACACAAATAAATAGTTGTTACTCATGATTTGTTGTTCAGCAATATGTGCTTAATTGTTCGTTGGAACAGTAAAATTTGGTTGTTGTGATGCAACAAATCAACAATTACGTTGTTAATTAGAATATTGGTGTCCGACAAAAATGTACCTAGCTCACGAACACGACCACTCTGTAGTTTTTTCTCTTTTTTTTTATCCACCAACAACTGAGCACTGCAACATTTGATTTGATTTAAAGACCTTAAAAGTTACGCCACGAAACTTTATGAATTAAAAGACTACAACAGGTGGTGTCTTTGACCCTTTAACCTCCGTGAAGTAAGGCCAATAGACCGACAATGCGTGCAACTTTTGTTTACTTTCATTGACTTTGTCATTTACCACAGACATCATAGTGAACATTTCAAGCACATATTTCCCAAGAAACACAGTTCCATAGAGGAAACAACTTGCTCTTGTGATTACTATCAGAAAAGCATTTTAAAAGCTACAGGGTTTTAGGCTATCATAACAAACCATGGATGCTCTATGCCAACAACGTGTGCTTATAAATTATGTATCTGTTTATGCGGCTGGAGAACTTTTATTGAAGGTTGTACTTTAAGAAAGTTAGGTGTTCTGAATTTTGAAACATACAAAGTTCAAAATATAATAAGAAACCATGGATGCTATGTACCAATAAATTTGGCTTGTGATTATGTTTTATGTACGTCTTCCAAGTACAGCCTGATACCTTTTTCTGAAAGTTAAACATATAGTATTATTACCATTTGGTTGAGAACGTAAAAGTTTTTACATTAATTATGAATTTATCAAACTTAAATTCTTATTCAAATCTACTAATGACTTTGGAAAGTACAAGAACATTGAAATTTCTACAGAATTTACTAATACAAATCTAGACCATTATTAGTATTAGTTTCCTTTATGCAATTAACTGCTAACTGGATCTTAGAAATTTGCTTCACAACAAATCAAAGTCCTCCAGCAAAATTCATACTTTTTTTTCATGACAAATTCATACCATTTTGGGAATAGCAACGTAGTTTGGCAATAGATTTTCTATGGTTTCAAGTTTCAACATGTAAAACTCAGTATCCATTAACATCAAATTTTCTATGTTTGTTTGAACATACCTGCTGTTACTTCTGCTACTACTGCTACTGTTGCTGCTAGCAGAACTCTTCATGCTTCCACTATTAATGCTGGAAACACCACTATCACTCTCTCCACCAGATGCTGAAAGGCTCTTCTTCCACCACTCTTTATCAACACCCTTAGCAGATCCATCAGAAAGCGATGTTCTTGGAGACACCTTGTTTGCACAACTATTCACCAAGGCCTCATTCTTGGTCTTCTTTTTGGATCCCAGAGAAATTGGAAACACCAGTTTCAAATAAAACCCTCCACTGTCAATTTTCCCACTTCTCTTCACCTGACCCTTCTTATCAACCATTCTAGCATGCGCATTTTTGTTGTTCAATTTCCTCTCCTCTGCCCCTTTCACCCCTTTAACCCCTTTCACCCCTTTCTCTTGTCCAAGTTCAACTCTGGGGTGTTCCACCAGATCTTTGAGAGAAAGCTCGTAGCTTGACTCAGGCATGTTCTTAACCATTTCCATGAGCTCCCTTTGGCCTCTTGCAATGGCTTGAGTCTTGGATGCAGGGGAAAGGCACCGGTAGTAGTTTTTGCGGTGATGGGGACTCTTTGATGGACTTGTGGACCACAAAGGAGGGGAACACATGCCAGACTCATCATCCACCTTTGATCCTGTTCCGAATTGCACTTCCATGTCGTTGCAGCTGTGACAATTTTTGTAGCTTTTTGATGGTTTCTTAGAAGCTACTAAGGCAGAGTTTGTGGCTCCCCAAGTGTGATAACTATGAGATGTTATGTGTCCTTTTTCATTCGACAGAGGAAAAGAAATGGTGGGTTGTTGGTCTCTTGGTGAATCAAACATTTTACAGAAATAATGAGTGTTTGTGTGGTTGGTTTTGAAAGGGAAGGAGGGTGTAGCAGAGGCTTTGTTCTTCACAATCACAACACGTTTAGCTTGAAGGTGATGGTGCTCTCTAATTTCTTGGAGACTAAGATTTTTAAAAGAGGGAAACAATTGATTGGGAATAGAGTGCGAGAGAGCGTCCTTAAAGTCAAGGGATTCTAGACGGAGTGCCACGTGGGCCTATTCCTCTCCTTGTTTCTTTTCACCCTCTTTTTGTCTTTCACCACTCTTTGTCTTTTGCTTTTTTCTCATGTGAAGTTAAAACCATTGCCTTTGAGAACTAACTAACAAAAATCAGCAATAAGAAGTTTTGTTTTGGGGTTTAGGGTTATGAAAACTACGTTAAAAAACATTAATGATTTGTTTGAATTGGGTTGTTGAAAATTGAGAGTACGTCGAGGTGTGAGGATTTAAAAAGAAAATGTGAAAAAAGTTGAGTATGTTTGAATTGGGTATCTTATAGTAGAAATCTGAGAAAAGTTTATTGAGATAGACACATCTGATAGTTGTAAGGGTATTTTAAATTATTTTTAATGATGTAAATTGTAAAATTATAAATTTACTCTTGTGTATAAAATCAAGAAGAAATAAATAATTATTAATTTTGTGCATATTTTAGTTAATTAAAATAATTGAAAGTTTCAATTATAAATAAAATAAAAAATAATGTAAAATTCAAATAAATAAATAAAATTTTATTATTTTCCATTTTGTTAATTTAAATTAATTTTGTTATTTAAATTAATGTATTTAGATAATTTTAATATTATTTATGGTTCTTTAGATTATTTTATGTTGTATATATATAAAATTATTATTAATCATGATTTTTATTATTATTATTAACAAAATTAATATATTCTAAAAAGTAAATACGTATTTAGAACATAGCATGAACATTAAGTAGTCGTCAAAATATATAAAGTCATTACATTTAATCTGGAAAGAGATAAAAACATGCTAATTTCTTCATAATTTTGAAATTATGTAAAAATTAAGAACATAATAATGTTAATTAGAAAAAGGAAACACATCTCCATTAATAACATTTTAATCCTTGTTGTGGAGACCTTCAAACGTTTTTCTAGAAGACATATCTTATTCCGTTGTCCGACAATAATTACATCTCTTTCATCGACAACATCTTCAATGCACCATTTGAAAAACTTACAGCCTAGAACCATGCTACTTCTAATATGTTTTGAAGAAAAGAACAAAATTGAACAATGAATAAGTTTAAAATAACATTCTTAAGTTTGCATCAAACCTAATTGAATAAATTTTGCCTTGTACTTGGGACAATCCCAAAATCGATTTTTGACATTTTTTTTTCTAGTTGTTGTTGTTCTCAAAACAACAAACTCTTCACAATCACAAATAGGAGCACGAAGGCACTTGTGCTCCCAGCAACATGGGTAAAAAAGTACCACATTTTTGCACAGCACAACCGGTACAACTAGACGACGATGTTGTGTGATAGATAGACATTGAAGGCCACTTAAGCAATGCTCTTGATTCTCCAATTTAGGTAATGAAACCCAAATTTGATTTATGTATAATAGAAATAAAATGTTAAAAGAGTTGCATTCAAAATAATATCATTCTCTAAATAAGTACCATGAAAACTACCATAAAACCTTAATATTAAATAACAATTTCTCAATGTCCAATGTGGAAAATAACAATAACAATAACAATTCATTAATGTTTAACACGAAAAATAGAAATAACAATAATAATGACAATAACATAATGATAAGACAATCAATGACCTTGATGATGTTGAATGTCATTCAGAGTATCCTCAATTCGTTTCATCCTTTGATAAACCCTATCAATATGGGTATTGATGTTCCTCATACTTTCTTGCATGTTTTGCATCCCGACCCAAATTTGGGTTAACAAATCAGTTTGATTGGGGATTTCGGGCTCAGGTTGACTGCCTTGAACATCTTCTTGTGCCAATTGAAGGTCTTCATCATCTTCTTTGTCTGCCTGGTCAGGCCTACCAAGTTGCCATACACCATTGATCTAGAATATATTTAATTTTGTCATACTATTTTTCCCAAAGTAATAATTCCATCTTAACATTATTGCTACATCATTTGACAAGTCCAAGCCATACACCTGCATGATCCGTGTTATCAAAATTGCATACAACAGAGGCATGTTGTTATCCCGACATTTCATCATGTCTTGCATGATGTAATGAGGCCAATTAATCATTATATCATTTTTTATGCATCACAACATGAAAATATATTCATTCAATAGTTGTGCGAAGTTGCTGCCACGAGGGCACAACATGTGCACCCATGTGTAATGTAATAGTATGTCATTAATATTCAGACTACCTGCATTTTTGATATTTTGACCTTGAACATCTTCACGAATCATGGATGATAATGCTAGTTCTCGATCAAAATTTACTTCATCAGGAATCATTCCAGGGGTTAACTTAACGCCATCATACTTGAGATTTGCAATGTTCATCCAATCCATTTGTCTTATGTGTATTAGGTTTGAGCAAATCTCAATAGAAAGGTCATCAATATGTGTGATCTTTAGATTTGTATAAAAATCTCTCACCAGGTTCTCATAATACGGAAGTTTCATTCCAAGGAAATGTTGTAATCCTTGGAAATTCAGATGATTCTAGAATTGAAACCACGATGCAACAAAAAATGGAAAATGCATAGCTTTTGGTGATAACACTGGTCTGCCGTGAAACATATTTTCATGCACCATCATTAGACGTTTTGTACTAAAGTATCTTGAATAATCAAGAACTTCTTCAATCCCCGTTCCCTGGGTAGGAGGAACGACATGGTGATCTGCTGGAGCTTTACCCTTGTTCTCTGGCATTTCTAGGATGATGATGTCATGGATAATGCAATTATAACCTTGTATAAAAAGAATGAAATGTTTATAACATCAAATATGAAACATAATTTTAAGTAAATGAAAGTCATGAAGATATTTTAAACAAGATAGTACAAGTTATCAAACACAATAGTTGAACTTCATAAACAAAATATTACATTACCAATGTAAAGACAATGCTATAAGTCCTCAAATAGAATAGTAAAAGTTGTGATAATAATTCTCCAATAAGAAACGTACACAAACAAATTATACAACAACTAAAATGAAATAAAAGCACAACATATAAGTGAAAAGACATGAAGGTAATGAAATCAACGCCTAGTCATAAATGCAAACAACTTTATCATGCGATACTCATAAAATAAACAAAAAAACATTTTTATTAATAATAATATTTAAAAAAAACATATTCAAATCTGTAATTTAAATTAATGTCATAATTCTTTGTGTTCAATTTTTTTCTAGAATTTTCAAATTCGTCAGTAATAAAAAAAATTACCAAAGAATACAAAATCGGTAATTTTTCATCGGTAAATCAATTGTTTCTTCTAGTGAGACTCTTTCACTAATAAGTATTTTACACATCTTCAGGTTACCTGTATTCTATATCTCTGTAGGTTATAAGTATTCTCAACCTCTTTAAGTTCACACAGTATTCTCAATATTTGCAGGCTCACCAAGTATTTTAACATTTTCAAGTACACCAAGTATTGTAACCTCTCCAGGTACAATGTCCCAATCTCCCACTAAGGTAAAAAACATCTCAATACAATGAGAAACTCTTGTTTAGAGAGAACAAATAAGGCTCCATGGGTATACTTTACAATAGGGAAGGATTTATAATGGTTGCGCTCAAAACTCAATCTCACAGGTTGTTCTCTACTGTTAGATATGAAAATGTATAAAAAAATTCTAAACACAAATTTTGACAACTTTTTATTTAAACTTTTTTATATTGTTTCTATGCACTTGGTTGTTGTGTTCTTCACCCTTGATGTATTTATATAGACTTCTGAAATGTGTACATTACAACTTCAGGATTTCTTCAATTCTTTTTATAAGACGCTTGATATAGAAACAAATTCTCTCATTTGATCTTTATGTTTAAGGATTTTCAAAATCTTTCTTTATCTTCATAAAATATTAATGTTGGCATTTGTATCTTTATAACTTCAGTATCTACTCAATTTGCCACACTACTCTTCTTCTTTAATGCACTAGATGTTGGATATGGAAACTTCTATTCTTGTGCAATTTGTGCCTCTTAAATCTTATGAAAGATTTTAAAAAAATAATTTAATCGTATTTGATGTGAATGTTGAGGCTTGAATTGCTTCTACCTTTGGATATTCTCTTTTTTGTCATGCTCACCTTTTTTTTACATCTAGAGCTCAATTTAGAAATGATTTATTCTTTGTAATCTTCACAACTTTAAGATGCATTTGAATTTCAAATATTTTATCTATTTGTATGAACTTTGTCCGTTGAGCCTATCTCTAGACTTAGATATTTCTATTCTGCAGTGTTTTTCTTCTTCTTCATGGTAGACACTTAATTTAGAATGTTCTGATATAGGCCTTCAATTCGTTTTGCCTCATGTTTGCACTTTGAATAAACTTTCTCTCTGGATATATTCGTTGTACATCCTTGATATAGCTTTGATATTCATCCGCGTGAATCTTGATTATCAACTTTTGTCTTTAATTTCCTTTGACAGTTTCTGAAAACAAAACAAGTATCAGTGAACAATATAATTTACAATTTAAATCATAGGTATCAATGAAAAAATATCTTTTGAATATCTGTGAATTATTTAAACTTTCTGTCACAGTATATCACATTCAAACCTTGTTTAAATTCTTTGCTAAAAACCTTTCCAAGTTAATATTGATTAGAGCATTGAGGCATAATTATTTAACATGGATATTATGTTCTGAAAAACCTTTTATATAAAACAATTCAAACTTTGTTTTTTTGAAAGCTTTTACATTACAATAGTGTTTGTTCAAATATTTTCTAAAACATTTAATCCAATAATCTTATTTGAAAATAATATTTTCTAGACATTATAAATGCCCAATAAGATTCAGAAAAAAATAAACACAATGTCAATAAAAATTCTAAGAATGTAAAAGATCAAGCATGGACACTTCCCTTTTATGGTGTTCTGTCTAACGCTTGGACGATGTTTGTATCATCTTATATATATATATATATATATATATATATATTCTCCAATGTGCGTATGATGCTAATTATGAATTTGTATATTTGTTATGGGTTGCCCAAAGGGGTTTCGTCTGATGTGAGCTTCTAAAGTGTTCACCAACACTTGGATCGTCTAATGGAATCATTCTCAATTCCATCGTCTGATCCTTTACTTGATGCATTCTCTCTATGAGCTTCATATGATACAAGCTTTGTCTGACCAGGACTTTGTCTTATGTGATGCCATTTCATCTAATTGATTTTTCTCCACAACGATCTTTCTTTTTCAATGTGTTTCTTGAATATATTATTAATTTAAAGAATGAACATAGGGACTGGATTGTCTAATCAATGTATATCATTTTTTCGTATAACAACATTTCTTGTTGTAATGTTTAGTGAGTTTGTGTTCATTTTCTTTTTCATTTTTGTCTGATCTTATATTGCACATGAGTGTGCTTTGTCATATAACAACACATCTTATAATGTTTGTTATCATAAAAACATATAGAAACTCATAACATGAGATTGTGTGATGGGTATTGGATCATCTATTGACTTAACATTAAAACATATCTAGGAACAATAAGTATCATAACATTTCTAGATATGACTAGTCTTAGTCTCCCCTTGAGACTAAGATCCCTTAAGATATGACAAAAATACTTCAAAGATAGAACAAGGAAAGCTCATTTAGTATACTTCACAAAGTGAATAATTTAAAATGGACAACTCACAACTCAAATGATGATAAGTGTCATAATTCAGTAATATTTCATGCAAAAAAAAATAGGTACTTATGGACCTTAATTGATAAAATAGTTATAATTCAACTTCTAATTTAATAATTTGAACTTTTTTACATATTTCTGGATTATAAGATGGAAATGAATGATTTAGTCTCAAATTTGTGTTAATATTAGGAATTTAGGGGAAAATGGAGATAAAAGGGATAAAGGATAATGGACAAGTTAAAGACAAGATGAAAAGACAAAGTTGGAACATTGAAAACTTGCCCAAATTCGCCCAAACTCACCCAAGCAAGATCACTCCAGAGGAACTTGCTCAAAGCTCGCTTAAGCGAGTTCACTCCAGTGAAGTTGGGCGTTTTCTCGTGAAACTCACTTAAGCAAGCAATATCCCGCTTGTGCAAAATTTCACTTAACCCAAGCCTAACTAGGTTAAATAGAAGGCGTGAAGCATAATCCTAGACATCATTGGAAGGATATTGAGAGATAAACGTTAAGGAGAAACACTCCCAATCTTCTTTTCTTGCTTGTAATGACAAATATGAATGCCTAATTCTTCTCTTTGGGTTTGAGAGTAATCTGTTCAAACTCTTATGTGTTGAGGTGATATTTATTTATAATATTTTTTTCTTGATTTATGATTGGTATTGTCATTTTATTATTAAAGTTTGAATCTTTATTCATGATTTTGAGCCTTAGATTTGACTGGAATATACTTTTAAGCATCTGACCTAAATGATAATGCTTAACATATTTGAATGCTAGGAATAGATTTGAAATGTTAATTGCTTTATAACATTTGTTCATAATGATAAGAGGCTTTATAAATATGAGAGAAATTGATATTTAGGAGACATTCTAAATAATTTTGTATGTGAGGAATCAATATGAATGATTTTTATATGTGCATCAATGTTAATCAAGATGGAATAATAATCAACATTAAAATAATTGGGTAACAACAAAATCATATATATTTAAATTCAGAATCTTAATTCTAAGATCTTCAATACTAGAAACCTACTAGTATCATAATTTCAAAAACTTTCTATGTTTGTACAATTTATAAATGTCGAAGTGCATCAAACTTTATATAAGATTTAATTTTTCAAATCATAGTTTCGAAATTAAAACAATTTCTTCTTTCTATTTTTCAAAAACTTTATTGTTTAATACTCCATTTTCAAAAACCTTCTAATACTGGCATATCTCTATAACGTTGAAGCATATATGTATTTAAAATAGATTATATTTCATTCAGAAGATATATTTCATTCAAATATTATCAGGAATGCTAAAATACTAGGTTTCGAAAGATTGTTTCCATACAAATTATGAAAAATGTCCAGATAAGTTAATTAAGACATTGAATCATTTTCTTAATCAAAACAATTGACTAGAATCATTTCCACTATATGAGCTAGGAAAACCCGTCTTTTGAATGAATTAACAAACATTTTCCTCCTTGGATGGGTTTCGCAAATGATTAAGGAATAATTAGAAATCATATTTAGATTAAAAAAATATTAAGTTTAGAAGATTCCTTATGCATTAGATTGTCTATCGCGAAAATGATGACAAGATCGTCTAACACGAAGACAAAGATTGGAGCGTCTAATGGGTTGTGCTCCACTAGCACCATATAACAAAGAGACCATCTAACATGTTTAACACAATGAGACCGTCTAATACATTTTGCACAGTTATACCATCTAACAAATTAATCATTATGAGATTGTCTAGCATGTTAAAACTGTAGATTATCTATCCTTTAAGCTTTTATACCTGCACATCAATTACCTTTGTTATACTTTTAACATATCTTATAGTGTTTCTTATCATCAAAACCCATAGACTCCCTCATCAAGACACCGTTTAACGCGTATTAGATTGTCTAATAATGAATAGATCGTCTAGCGTCTTAACAATCTCTCCCTTTTTTATGATGACAAAAAATATAAGTAAATATAGCATCAATAAAATATTAAAAGCAATTTTATATTAATGTTTAAGTGTTTCATCAGAATATTTTAGAATCAATGTATATCAGTATCATAGTGTATATCAGAGTATATATCTTTGCACAACGAAAGCAGAAACAATCAAACACTTGGTTTTATATTACTTATGTTCTTAAAGTCTAAAGGAGAACAAATCCTGATATAACAAACAAACTAAAAAATAGACATATTATCCCAAACCTCCCATCTCCAATGTAATAACTGGAATATTTACCTTAAAATCTATTTTAATACCTATTTTCCCCAAAGTAAATCCTGAACTCCCTAAATTAAATTATCGAACTATTATCCTAAAACCTTTCCACCACAAAGCAAATCATCAACACTCTTATTTATCCCCCAAAGTAATTTTTTTTCTCCCCCGTTTTGACATCATCAAAAGGAGTCATTTGAAAGAAATCATCAATGTTGTGGGGTTTTATGAACTCTTTCCATTGAGCTTTGAATATATCTGGACTTGGATATTTCTATTATGCATTGGTCATCTCCTTTTTGTGGTAAACACTCAATTTGGTATGTTCTGATATAGGTGATGGATGGCCATCTAACCACCACAAATTTCTCTAGCATAGAAAATTTGTGCAGCGTAGTGTAGGTTTTATTTGGGCTAATTTTCATGGATCATGTATTAGGCCAATTAGAATAGGGAGTAAATAGGAAAAGAAAGACAAGTTAGAGTTACAAATGGGTTGGACTCAATGCAACTCTAAACCATCTAGGGTGCACAAATAAATGTCTAGAGTGCAAAAAGAAAGCATAGAATGTTAAGGAAGGCATGAAGGTCCACATGTCATCTCCTCAATGGAGAGGATTTCCACCAATGAAGAAAGGCTACTTGTCAACCTCTAATTTGAAAGGATTTGTTCCAATGAGGGAAAGTCAATTGTCACCATGGGAGTGGAGAGTTTTTAGGGTTAAAATTTGCACATTGGTTGCCTTTAGCACTATAAATAAATGTACTAGGCCTCTTGTAAATGCAACTTGATTTGATTAAGAAATTTATGCCCAAATATTGTCTCACTTGACTGAAGCTTACTCTATGTTAGCACCAATCTGTGTGTCTAGCCTATGACTCTTTATAAGTTGGCCTCACCTCTTCTAAACCTCTACTTCCAAAAATCAAATTCGTCTTTCTAATTTGAATTCTACCTTCATCCAGCTTCCGCATTGCCTCCACAAATTCCATTCAAAATTACAAACTCCAAAATAAGAAAGGATTCAAGATCGGGTTTGCATCAATAGGCATTCAATGCGTGTTTCCACACATTTTCACTTTGAATAAAATTTCTCTTGAATATCTTCGTTGTACATCCTTGATATTGCTTTGATATTCATCCATGTGAATCTTGCTTATCAATTTCATCACTTTCTTATCAGACGCTGAGAAATGAAACTTCTACTTCCAACTTTGTGCGCGTCTCTAATTCCATTTGATAGTTTATGAGAATAAAATAAGTATCAGTGAACAATATAGTCTTTAATTCCATTTGATAGTTTCTGAGAATAAAATAAGTATCAGTGAACAATATAATTTATAATTTTAATCATGAGTATCACTGAAATAATATCTTTGAATATCTATGAATTATTTAAACTTTTTTTCTCAAATATTTCATATTTAAACCTTGTTTAAATTCTTCATTAAAAAACTTTCCAAGTTAATATTCAATTAGAACGTTGAAGGATAACTATTTTTATCCCGAATATCATCTCATTAATTATGTTTCAAAAAACTGATATAGAAACAATTCAAACTCTGTTTTTCGAAAGCTTTTTCAGTGCAATATTGTTTGTTCAAATCTTTCTAAAATCATTTAATCCAATAATCTTATTTGAAAGTAATATCTTCTATGATTCAGAAAAGCCAAATAAGATTTGAAAAACATAAACTCAGTGTCATAAAACATTTTAAAAATGTAAAAGATCAAGCATGTACACTTCTCTGTTATGGTATTCTGTGTGACGGTTGGACAATGATTTTATTGTCTAATATGTATAGTTTCCAGTGTCTATCTGATGCTTATGAATTTGTATATTTATTTTGTGTTGCCCAAAGGGGTTTCATCTGATGTTAGCTTCTAAAGTGTTCTTCAACACTTGGATTGTCTTAAGTGATCGTTCTCAGCTCCATCGTGTGATGCTTCTTCTAATGTGTTCTCTCTATGAGTTTCATTTGATATGTCTTTAGTTTGATGAGCACTTCGTCTTATATGATGCTTTTTCATATGATTAACTTTTTTGCATAGTGGTCTTTCTTTTTTCAGAGTTCTTCTTGAATATATTAATCATTTAAAGAATGAACATGAAGAGTGGATCGTCTGATCAACATATATCATTGTTGCTTTTAACAGGTTTTCTAGCTATAACATCTTGTGAGTCTTGCTCATATCGTGTTTTCTTGTTGTTTGATCTTATATTGCCCACAAGTGAACTTTGTCCTATCACAATACCCCTTATAGTTTTTATTATCATTAAAACATATAAACGCTCATAGCATGAGATCGTCTTATGGATATTGGATCAACTACTGACTTAACACTATCAAGTATAAACTTCATCTATTAGTGCCTTTCAGATAAAACTTTGCAAACATTTGTGATAAGTCTTAATACAATGGAACCACCCTTTCTTGTGTTTTTTATTTGTTTTCACAGTTCACGTGTGTGAAGTTATCTCTTAGAATAAGAGTTTTTTATTTCACATCCACTATGAGTTGAAACCTGCAAACAACATTCTTTTTGTGGTATAGCTTGAAAAAACTTTGTGTGCATAACTTGAAGAAGAATAGTATATTCGTACTATAACTCATGGTAAATTTAACTGATAGTCTAGAAAGATTGTACTTGTAATCTAAAAATGGCAGTGAAAATACTTGTAAATATTTGATTGTTAATGAAATCTTTGCATGCTTTGGAGAATTGAACATAACCTATGCTAAGGATAAACTAATATAAACAAAATGTTCATTTTATTCTATTACATATACTCTTGTTCTCACGACTGTCTTAAAAATATTTTTTTTGCATTAAATGATCTCATACCTATGAGCATCTAATAGGCATACTTGTTGAAAATATTTCAACGGCTTTATTTTCTTCCCTTTGTTTAGAACTAATGTTTTCTTCCAAGACAGTTAACATAAATTTATAGAATAATTAAACTCAATCTTAAAAATTCGATCACACCCAAATTAGTTGCAAAAGGTCAACGTATATAAACTTTATTCATTCTTATATAAAATGAATAAAATAATTCAACTACATGTTTAATTATTTAATCGACTTTTGATATACTTACCCACCTTTGATATACCTAACCACATTCGATATTTTCATCAAAACTATATACCTAAACGAAATTGAATTTGAACAAAACAATAAATCATGAGCACAACAACAAAAATTAAATATATTTTATCATTTACTTTTATTCAAGAAAATCTAAAATATATGAATATAAATATTGACTAAAGGAAGTATTTACTTATTTATTTTTCTTTACTTTTCATTCTTGTTTTTCAACTTTTATTAACTTGAATGTGAAAATCTTTTTGAATTAAGTACATTACAATTAGAACCCTTCCTCAAAAAATCTACTATATAAGTAAAAAGAATATACTCCTGTCACGCACAATCATAATTCATTTTCATTCAATTTTTTATGAAATATTTTCCTCAATATTCTTTAACTAGAATCATGAAGAGATCCATTAACTTTTGTCTTTTGTTTGCGTAGAAGAAGGAAAAGGCAATGACTGGCTCTGTCCTCGTATTTTCCATCTTTGTTTAATTGACAAGACATGTCGCACGCTCCTTTAGTTCATTCAAATTTAGAATTTTTTAAGGAAATTGTACAAGTTAGGATTAAGATTATTTAAACTTAAAACTAACATAAAAAAAAGTTACTTGATATTAGAATTTTTTTATTGAAATTATAATTCAATATTGAATACATATATAAAAATTAGATACTCCAACCACTTAAGTGTGATGGGCAGTGTTACTACCAAAATGGATTAAGACAGTCCCCTTAGATGTTTGGGGAATGTCCTCCAAAATTGGACTATGCCTATTGCACAAAGTGGCCATAAGATAAGTTACTCGATTAGATCTCGTACCTTGAAACATTCTTTCATAGTGTGGTCCATGTTTTGATGATAATTTCACTTCTTGGTTGAGTGAGTTGATGTATGACTGGTTGTTGGAGGCGGAAGTTGCAACAACCAGAGGTTGCACTCTTCGTGCAAGATCTCATCTCAACTTGTATTCAAGGGAGTGTAATCTTCAAATCTCTTAGTTCGCTTTCTTTTGGGATATTGTTCCGAAGTGGCAACTTCCGAGGTTTTCATTATTTTTTTTGCATCAATATTCTCCTCAATGTTGATGTATCAGGCAACCCAACTGCGAATTTCATCCATATTGGCAGGAAGATCCGTGTAAAGGATGTTTAAGAACTTCCGTGAACGAAGTCCTATAAGTAGGGCATCCATGGCTACAGTCTGATGGAGGTCAGGAATGTTTAATGTTGCTTTGGAAAATTGTGCCATATATTGTCGCATGCTTTCTTCTTCACCTTGCACTACATTGTGCAACGAAGTCGACGTCGCAACTATTGTTTTGTGATCATCGAATCTGGCCAAGAATCGTGCACATAGTGTGTTAAAGGAGCCAATGGAGTTTCTGGGCAAGGAATAACACCATTACAAGGCCACCCCCCATCAACATGGTTGGAAAGAGTTTGCAATGTATGACCATGCTCCCCGAGAATAGATTCGCTTGGGTCATATATCCTTTTATGTGAGCCTCAGGATCTGAAGTCTTGTAATATTTTTCCAAGCTCGACCATTTCCATATTCGGGATGGTTGAGCTCTCATTACCTCAGAAGTAAAGGGGTGGAAACCTTCTAGATTGGCTTTTATCATTTCATTGAGGGGAGGATTGGGTACCCACCATGAATGGTATTTGTTTGTGTTCCCTAGTTTCCATCCACGATGATATTTGAATTGGAGCATAACGAGTCTCCCTCCAGGATGATCTTAGGGTATATGTGGAAGGAGAAGTACGTTCTTGCCGAATAGATGGTTCAAGTGATAATTGTTGAGACTCTGTCGTATACTGGGTAGGATTCCTACCAGTTTGAGTATGGTCATCATTTCTTTCCATCAATTGATCTTGTAAAGCTTGTATCTTAACTCGGTTATGTTCAGCTTCCACCTTGTGTTGCTCTTTCAGGGATGCGATATCCCTTTCAATCTAGTCCTGCATTTGTTCGAGGACTTTCTCCATTGCCTTTTGCATGCTTTCTTCCTTCCTTCGGAGGATAACCTCGAGTTGGGTGGTCATGTTGTTTTTTGAAGAACTTATGTTGATAAGGTATGTCTAGTTGTTATGGTGTTCGTGGAGAAAAGTTTTACTAGGAGCTCATGGTGGGCGCCAAATGTTCCTACCAAAAATGGATTAAGAGAGTTTCGAGGTGGACAAGAGATGACTTCTCTGTGGACCAAAATTTGTAGTGTTGATCGATCATAAGGAGAAAAGGGATGTCCACATGCAAAAGGCTCTCTGATGCTTAAGTTAGTAAGAGCATAAATTGTTTGATAAGTGCTTAAAATATGAGAGTTACTAATATAAAATAGAGTAGTTTGTACTTCCTAGAGAGTAGGTATTTATAGATCTCTTAGGTGACGACCCTTGGATTGGCAATATAATTGTCATTTATTGCTTCATAAATAGTCGTTCATCAGTAAAGGCTCATTGAGTAGGCTGTTTCATTCATAATTATCATTTATTGCAATGAAGGCCCAATTAGGAGATTTACACAATCACCTGAGCTCTTTGATATTCTCGATCTTATGGCAGGTAGGTATAGACAGGGAACTTCATTTATCAAATAACCTTACCACATCTACTTGTGTAATTTATTTATTATTCTTTTAATTTATTTCCATTTTCTTTTCTTTTCCTAAGTAATAAAATAATAAGAGTGTTGGTTAAATGTTAAGATGATACTGGATATTCTAGGTTTTTTATCCAGTTCTACTAAGAGTTAACTGAGGAAATAAGAGTATTAAACTAGGGTAAAAATCTTATCGTGCATTATTTAATAAGCAGTATCTTCTAAATGAATGATATTTTTAGAGTTACATAGTTTTTGACCTAAAAGAGAGCTTATTTATTATTAAGGAATAAATATGTATTACATTATATAATTTTTCATCTAATGAGGTTGCTCCTTCTATTTGCTCCTTTTGTTTATTGGGCATGTATGTGATGTTGGATTGTGTCTTAACAATTTCATCCGTTGGACTAGTCACTTTGTCCTCAAAGTGAGAAGGGTGTGTTTTTGGAGTGGGCTCGTGGGTGGTGGGTAAAGAGGTTTTGAGTTAGGGTTGTCTTCCATTGTGGGTAGAGGATGAATGGGTGAGATGGTGGGTGCAATGGGTGAGGAGGACTGAGGCACGTGGGTAACAACTTTAGGTGAAATATGTCGTGTTTGATTATTGGTAGGCAGGGGCGGTGGTGTCAGAGTGTTAAGTGGCTGAGTGTTTTTGGTAAACAGTGGGTTTAGAGGTACTTGGGGATTTCCTGAGATTGGAATGAAAGAGTTTAAGGGTGGGTTTCCTTTGAAAGGGTGAAGGAGAAAAATGTAAAAAATTGGGTAGATGCAGGAGGGTGGGGCAAGCAGAGTTTGTTGGCCACCGTGCCTATACGATGAGCAATCTGTAAGGGTACAAGTAACGTGGATCAAGTTTGAGGGATGGTCGTCACTCGATAGTGTGTTGTCGATATGGTTGGAGGTGAAGCCACACCTTGTCACCAACGTCGAAAGAGTAGTCGTTACGTGACAGTTTTCTTGATCGCACATGTGTTGGTGTGTTTGGTGGAGGTTCTGTTTTAGAGCCTTGATGACGAGGGTGTGTTGGTGCAAGAGATCAGGAATTGTGGTTTCGGTTCAAGGTGTATGAAGCATGTCCAGGGTGGTGGGGGGTGGTCAGCCGTAAAGTGTGTGGAAATGGGCGGTGCCAATGGGGAGTAGTGAGGGGTGGTCACTGGTGAAACAACATAGGTAAGCTTCTAACCCTTTATTTAGGACTTCTGTTTGACCATTCATTTGAGGATGGTAAGATAAATTAAACTATAGTGTTGTTCGCTGGGCTTTGAGTAGGTTATGTCAAAAGGTGATGATCAAAATGGGATCATAATAAAAGACAATGGATTTGGGAAGTCCGTGAAGGCAGAAAATTTCTCTGGAGAATTGGGGAGTGAGGCTCTAAGTTCTGAGGCATGTAGTGGATAGGTAAGCCAAGGAAGTGAGCCTATTTGGTTAGACGATCACGTATTACCCAAGTTACAGTGTGCTCAGCCGATGATGGTAAGTGAGTGATGAAATCCATAGAGAGGTAATCCCATTCTTGATTTGGGATTGGGAGGGGTTGAATTAATCCATTGGGTTTCTATGCCAATTATTTCTTGTGTTGACATGCAAAGCAGTGTTGAATGAAGTGTTTGACCTCTCGAGTCCATCCTAACCAGTAAAAGGAAGATGGCACCCTTGCCAGTGTGGGTTTCAGACTAGAGTGTCCTGTTAGGGAGCATTCATGCAATTCACGGATGATGTGGTAGCAGAAGTTGTTAGTTGTTGGGAGGAAACTTTGATGGCGAAAGAAGAACAAGCCCTGGTGAGTGGAGAATTGATTGGGCAGGGGCTGGTAATGGGTGTAAGTCTAGATGATTTGGCAGCCTTCACTTGTGGAGAAGAACTGTTGTAGTTCTTTGAAAATGGCTATAAGGGGATGAGAAGGCGAGCAACAGGGTGGGAGGTGAGGATTACTAGCTTTAGAGGGAGTTTACTACCACGTTGGTTTTTCCAGATTTGTATATGATATTAAAATCATACCCTTGTAATTTGGTCGTCAAGTTTTGATGTTCTGGTGTTTGAATTGTTTGAGAGAGGAGTGTGTTGAGACTCTTTTTATCTATGAAATTTTAAAAGATTTTCCAACAAGTACTAATACCATTTATTTATGCCTTTTATGATTGAATACATTTCACATACATACATGGATGTTGCTTGGACACGGGGACACATTTTTATGCTAAAGGAGAGTGGGTGATTAGCCTGGCTGAGCGTTGCACCAACAATGACAGCAAAGGCATTTGTTTCTACAATGAAGGGTTTGGGTAAAGTCTGGAAGGCGTAATGTAGGAACTTATGCGAATAGTAATTTAAATAATGTAAAAGCTTGTTATGTTGTAGGTATCCATGTAAACTTCTGATAGTGTAATAAATCCACGAGAGGAGAGGTTAGATTGGCAAACAAAATTTCTATAAAAACCAGTGAGACCAAGAAATCCACGTAGATCCATAAGTAAACGTGGTTGATGCCAATCAATGATTGCTTTTACTTTGTCTGGATTTGGGGTAACTCCTGTAGAGGAAATCATATGGCCCAAGTAGCTAACTCGTGTGGTAGTGAAAGTGTATTTAAATAACTTAGCAAAAAAATGTTTTGTTTATAACAAATCCAGAATAAACTTTAAATGAGTTAGATCCTAAAATGTAGGACTATAGACTAAGTTGTAATTAAAAGATACTAAAACAAATCGTCTAAGATAGGGTCTAAGAGGTCATTCATGGTTGTTTGAAATGTTGAAGGTGCATTGGTCAAGTCAAAGGGCATGACTAGAAATTCATAATGTCTATCAGTGGTCCTGAAAGCTATTTTGTGAGTGTCATTGGAGTTGAATCTAATTTTGTGATACCCTAAGTACAAGCCATTCTAAGTAAATATTGTAGTTGAACCTAGTTCATCTAGCAATTCATCTATGGTGGGTATGGGAAAATGGTCACGTATGGTGACTACATTTAAAGCTTTGTAGTCTACACAAAATTTCCATGTGTTATCTTTCTTTTGGATAAGTAGGATCGAGGAAGAAAAAAGGTTGGTACTAGGTTTAATGAAACCTTCCCGAAGCATCTCTGCAATAAGGTGAGAGATGGTATTTTTTTGAGAATGGGGGTATTAATAGGGTTTGACATTGATATGGGTAGTATTGGGGAGGAAAGGAATGTGATGGTCATGGGGTCGTTGTTGTGGCATGCCATGAGGTGTTTTGAATGGAGACTAGTATTGGCATAGGATGCACTTAATGGAAAAAGGTAAATGATAGAGGGGGAAGACGGTGTTTGTAAATTGGATTCTATTGGAAGAGAGGATGGATAAGGGCCTCAATAGAGAGAAAATGTAAGGAAGTCATGGTGTTAATGGATAGTATTTGGAAAAATTGATGATAATTGGCTTGTGTTGGTGTAGGTGTGATCGTAGCTTTGAGGGTGATTTGTTTGTTAAGGTGAGTGAAGGTGATACTCAAAATGGAAAAATCTACTTGAATAGGAGCTAATGTTCGCAACCATTCAATCCCTAAAACCACATCTACTCATTCTATTTAGGTAGACAGTGCGGGAAAGAGGAAGAGTCTTCTAGTCATTTGTTTTCTACTTGAAACTTTGTTTGGCGTGTCTGGAGTCTTTGTTTTGAGTGGCTTGGAATTTCATTTGTAATTCACGAGGACCCTAAGTCAAACTTTTTACAATTCAGGTTGTGTCAGGCTTCAAATTCGTTCAACGTTGTGTGGAGTACAATTTGGGTTGGAGTAGTGAATGAAATTTGGAAACACAGGAACTTTGTCATCTTCAATAGGGGTGTGGCAGATGCGATAGAAGTGTTTGCTTCGATGCAGGTAAAGGTTTGGTCTTGGATTTTTGCAAAGTCCAGTTGTGTTGTATTTCCTTACTCTATGTGGGTGATGAATCCTTTGGATTGTATGAGGATGATTCATTAAGACCGTTTGGGTTTCTGGTAGGTGTCTTTAGTTAGGAGGTTGGTAAGGTAATTTCTGTATAAGGGTTGGACCACCCCTGAAGTGGTTCCCATTTATTTATTTTTTATTGCTGATAAAAAAAATAGGTAGAAGGTATAATGAAATGGTGAAAATAGAGGTTTGGAGGGATATATCCACTGAAGTACAAATTCCCTAACAAGTGATGAAAGCATCATTGTCAACCATTACTTTGAAAGGTGGGTTGGGTTAATGGGTAAATGTAGGTGGTGTGCAATTCGGGATTGCAATATTTTGTGAGAACTTCCTGAATCAATAAGGACAATGAAAGTCGCGAATTTTGTCTTTTGTGAGCTTAGTGAGGCCAATAACTTGAGAAATAGAATATAGGTTAAGTATGGTAAGTTCTCTACGAATCTCAAGGTTAAGGCTTGATATGAAACAATTGAGGATGGTCTTCAGGGACTAACAACGAACATAGGCCCCTGCGTTCTTTCTTCATAGATGGAGCAATCCTCACTCAACAGCTCGAAAGCGGATCAAAACAAACCCACGTGATCTGTATTCACTTACGTACAACACGTGTTTCATCGTACACTTTCTATCCTATTTAACTGGCTTATTTGTACCCTACTACATGATGTCACTCCCCTTGGCCAATCCTCACTTGACAGCAGCTCCATCCTAGCGTAGACGATTGATGTAAAGCCTCTACCTCTATCGCTTGACTGGAAAGATCATACACTTCCCCCTACTTTTGACAACATAACGAATTATATTATTCAAATAAGTAAGATAAACTTGCTTTTCCCGATTGCACTCGGATAGCGGCCTGGGTCATCCTTAAAAGGTGCAATCGAGTGTTTCAATATTGGTCTGGTTTAACCTCCATTTGAGTTTGGATGGCCGCGAGACGATCTTGATTAGTTTGAAGGATGTTTTCCAAATCTTTGGATTAGAATTTGGAAGGCTTGGAGTAAGAAATGAAAACACTAATACTAAGTTTTTTCAACAATTCTTCTACAAATTAACAAATACAAAGGGAAAAAAATATTAACTAAGGTGATATTTTTGGAATTACATAATTTTTTTAACTAAAGAGTCTATTGACTATAAGGATAAACTTGTGTTACATTATATATTTTTTTATCCAAAATTGCTCCTTCTAGCCAATGAATCTCTCTGATGTGGAGTCGTGTCCTAACATGATGTCAATTAATTATTTTTATTCAACTTAAACCACCATTTTAGATTAATGGCTATTATTTTTTACTTTTACTTTTTAAAGTAAACTTATTCTTTTGAGAAGTAAATCTGAAAAGTTAAATGCGCATATAAGAAAGACTCAATGGTGACAAAATCAAGTCAAACACGCTTAAATAAAGACTAAGAAGATTATTGCACACTTTCTAGTAGGGACTTCCTTCTGTACCTTGTGCTCCTTTGGCCTTTCGTTAGGTCTTCCTTTATTCTAATGAATTCTTACAAAGAAAACAATATATATTACAAAGGATCCCATTCTTGTCTAAAAAAACTATGCTGGTTTTTGGTTTTGTCCTTAATTTATTCTAATATATTAAAACCAGTACATTTTAAAAACACAACAACACAAAAATTCAACAGAGAATTGAAAGTAAAGTGGGCAAAAGATAATTATTAGAATGGCATGATGTACTCAAATCAGGTGCACTAAGATGTGTGGGGTGGATCATAAAGCTATCATCGATGATGATGTTGTCTCATTCATTGCCTTCACAAACAATAATGGTTGGTTTTCCTATTTGGAATATGCGTTAAGTAATGATTGTGAGGTCATGAATTTGGTAACAGTAACAAATAGTATTGCATGTTCCCAAAGCAACAGTGAATAGCATCATCATGGAAGTGTAGGGGCAAAGAAAGATTCGTAGTTTGGTAGCTGTAAAACTCAGTTTCTACTCACTGCTTTGGTAGAACATAGCATCGTCAAGTACATGTGGAATAGTGATCTGAAGGAATAACGAATGATCATCTCTTTCAAGAGAACAATGTCCATGCAAATACAAATAAAAGTAAGTAATTATATTCAAAGATGCCATCTAATTTTTACTCTCAGGATATATATAACTATTTAGTTCCTTTAATACACTTAAGAAATTATTAAATGATATTTTTTTAGTTATAGCACACCTCGAGAGAAATTCAAATAAAAATACTTAGATACATATATAAATAAAGACACAATTAAGTTTAACGACTTCACGACATATAAATATATAAAGACTCAAACAAAATATTAATTAACATGTAATTTTTACACCAAAGATTCATAGCTTACTTTTATAACTACTTTTTTCTTTACTTATATTATTAAATATAAGACTTTAGTGAAAATTTATTTTAGAAAAACATATTCTCTTGTTATTACCAAAAATAGTATTGTACTTTTGAGGTGGAAAGAACAGTGTCTATGAAGAATTTAGTTTATCTTTTTAAGAGATGAAGATTGAGTTTCTTGTACAAGAACAAGTAAGATCCACCCATAAAACATTTTTCAATGTTTAAGTAGTAAGAATAATTGAAAATATTATTATAATGTATTGAATGGAAAAATTTGACTAATTATTTCCTATGACATTATCATGTATTTATAAACTTTTGTACTCCTATAATATAGATTTTAAGTAATCAAAAGATATATTTAGTTATACAAATACTTGAATAATATTGCATATCTTTCAGTTTCTTACTCATTTGATTGTTAGTAATGAATAAATAATTGTTAAAGAAATATTAATCAAACACTATTTATTTTGATTAAGTATTATTAAAATAGCAAAGTACAAAACATAAATATGCTTGTTTGTAAGAAATAAGATTTACACAACAAATCATGAGACTCAATGTGCTTCATCTAAAAGATGATACAACATATGTGTTTTTTTGCACTTTGCCTGATAAGCAAGACCACATCAGAAGATACACATGCACACAATATCTTAAGTTAACATTGTAACTAATGAAAACCTTTATGAGCTTATTTTACGTTGTAGAGAATGTTCTCATCTTCACATCTACAAAGAAAATCTCACAACCCAAGTCAATATCAAAGATTTATTGAAAGACAAGTTAAAGTTATTTCATGTCAAAGCACATTTTGACTCACCCTATGTTAACTCTAGAAGGACTATATTTCTCATACAATTGACGAGTGCATTTCAATTCACTTTTAAAGCATCTAGAATAAATTTTTTATACTCTAAATGAGAGTAAAATCCATTATATTAGAAAAAATATGCATAACTGGATGAAACTAGACCATAATTAGAATCATTTCTTAAATACAAATTTTAAATATATTTTTCTCTCATCTTAATCTTGACCATATGCAAAGATTCTAAATTTTATTAATAATTCAAATGAAGAATTACAACGCGTTGAAGTCTAGAAAGTCCCACTGAAGAAAGACTAAACGATCTTACCTATCACACCCATTGGACGGTCTTCCTAAAATATCTAATGCTGGAAAAATTGCTTTGGAGAGAAAGACTCGAATTTGGTTATCCTTTACAAAGATTTTGAAGATTTCCCAGTGAAGAATTATGTCCCTTTGAAGATTGGAAATTTGGTTACAGAAGAACTAGACATTCCCTATGTTTAAGGCCATTAGACGATCTGTGAATATTACATCTGCTTAGAAGAGCGACTTGTGAGATTGGGTTATGAGCTTAACAATTGTAAATCTTTCACTATGTGAAGTATACCCTATCAGCTTTTATTGTTCTCTTTGAACGAGAGTGTTTTCTCATTGTATTGAGAGGTCTTAATCTTAGGGAGAGATTAGAATGATTTACTAGAAAGGTATAGAATATTTGGTGACGGTATAGAATACTTGGTGACCTGCAGAGGTGTAAGAATACTAGGTGACCTATAGAGATGTAAGAATATTAGGTGACCTGCAAAGGTGTAAGAATATTGGATGACCTACAGAGGAGTAAGAATATTTGGTGACCTAAAGAGGTGTAGAATACTTGTGTACCTGGAGAGGTGGAGAATACTTGTGTACCTGAAGAGGTGGAGAATACTTAGTGAAAGACTTTTGAACGAGTTACTTGAGGGGATTAGGTGTATCCCTTTGATAAGGGCAAATTGTAGTAAAATTCATAAATCAATAGGCATGCAATTTATACAGAAAATGTGTAAAACAAGTGAAAAGCATGCCAAAAGCTCTCTAACTCCAGTTGCACTTGAAACAAGGGAGAAAAGGAAATATATGTAGAAATCTTGCAAAAAAAAGGTGAATATTTGACTTTGGGAATCCTGAGAAGCCCAAAGAGTGCTTAAGGATGAAAAAAGCCAATTTGCTGAGTGGATTGGATGAGTGACAGATGAATCCCTTTGAATCCCATTAAAAAATAATATAAATAGGGACCTTGGGGCAACATTCAAAAACATCGAGAGGTACCAAGAAGCATTGAGAGAAGAGAATATTTAGAGATATAATCCTTAAGACGATCAAGTGAAATTCAAAAAGAGGAGTAGATAAAGAGGTTCTGGTTGTTTAGGCTCAGAGAGACTAAACTTCATAACCAATTAGGCTATTAGGCCAAATCCTCAAAGGAAGTGAATATAAATCTCTAGAGGAAAGGATCTCGAAGCCTAAGCTGACCTACAACACTAATGGATCCATGTTTGTTTTACTTTAGTTTCTTATACTTGAACTTTCATGGTAAGATTTTATTATGAGTTTCTAAATCTATTATGTTGAGATTGAATGATAGTGTGATATTTTTGGAGTTATTGTTGTTTGTAATTGCATGTTTTTATTTGAGATTCAAATTTCTTGGGCCCGATAGTGTGCTTAAAGCTCAATGATGAGGAACGAACATTGATTTGCATAGAGCATGAATGAGGTCGAAAGACGAGTTCATGTAATTGAACCCTATTCAGCCAGCCATAGGATTCAATGGTCACAAAGCACTGAGCTAAGACTATGGTGAATTGTTCCATCCTAATGCAAAAATAAGTCATAACAATGACTTATTGTTCTAGATAACCCTGTGCGACGAATCAATTTGGTTTGGTCATAAGGAAAAGAAAGTTTGAACAAACATTGCATTTATAAATAAAAACAATAAAAGAAATCCACAGAGCTATTTCAATCTCAACATTTGTAGAATATTGTTATTCCTTTGCTTTAGTTATTTGTTTAGCTTCACTTCTCAATCTAAATATTCTACTAGTAGTAGTACTATTATCAATTAAGTTATCTATAAAATTATATGCAACTCATCTTTATTTTCGTATCACTTCATCTTGAAAGTTAATATATTTTTGCTTTCATTTACTTACTTGTTATTGTTTTTACTTTGAGTTCTTATGACAATCGAATGGGTTTCTCCATGAATTGCATGCTTCCACCATTGATGACTTGAAAACTATGGATTTTCTCTTCTCCAGCACCTCTTGAGTTGATCAAGATCCTTCCAACCTTATAAGGTTTACATCACTTCTTTTTTATGAATGAATTTAAATAGGTTCTAAACAATATAGTCATTGCAAATCCGATCTGGGTGTTGAGCAACTTCAACTCATTTGAATGTCCTTTTTGTGTTTAACGAGCTTGAATGTAGATGATGCATTCAATGCACTCCATGAAACTTTAGATTCTCTTCTTTACGCAACATCTTGGATAGTTGACAATACTTATCTCCCTAAATAGCATAACCTTTTTGCACTAAAATATGATAAAAGTGCACATCGTACTGGATTAATAAATGGACCAAAGTTGACATGTGCTTGTGTCAAGTGTTGTTAAAGAAAACAACTTTAGCTCTTTATCCAAGAGATTATTTGATGTGACTTGAGCTTGAACAGATCTTCTTAGCAAACAAAAGCAATGAACATTCCGTGCAACACAGATTAAGTATATATATGTGTGTGTGTGTGTGTCGTCTGAGCATATGAGTGCTTTATCAAGCGTAAAAAAAGATAATGCAATGTTATATCGTCTAACAAACAAGACACTTGCATCTTACGTAATCTGTTATTTGAACGAAACATTCGTCTTGCAAACAATGGATGGTCAAGTTTGCTTTGTTGTATTTATATTTAAGCACTTAATCAAAATCAGAGTGTTAAACTTTTTCCTAACAACATCCAAGTGTGAAGAAGTAGTGCCCTAACTATACCTAATTTTAACTCATTCTACTTGATGTGTTCATTCTTCATGTGCCTCTTCTTCCATGCCTTGTCCGAAATTCTTCTAGGTTTTCTCCTTGGTTTTGACCATCCATGCAAAACCCAATTTGAGGCATTTCTAGGAAACAAAGTTATAAAATCTCTTATGTTAGGCATCACTATGAAATATGACATCTCAACTAGGGTGACACCCCAAGTATCAATCATCATCTGTCACCACATGAAAAAATATTATTAAAAAAAGAAAAAAAGAAAATACAAGCAAATATGGGAGAACTAGACCAAAACCCATATATAAAAAAAAACTAAAACAAAACGATATCTATTAATAAAGAATTCTAAGAAAAAAACTAGATAAAAGTCTATTATACGATGAATAAACTCTTATAAGAATTCTAATGAAATTGTTCTTTATGAATAAACTCTAAGTTAACAAGCTTGTCAATACATACATTCCCTTTACGAAAAATGTGAGAAATCTTAAACCTGATTTTCCTATTTTTTTTAAATTATTTCACAATAACTTCTAGAAAATTACATTTTTAATTATGTATAAACTAATATTAGTTTTTAAAGTTTAAGATTTATCTATTTTTTTTACATACACTTAGTAGCCTTATATTCATCCTTCTATTTATTAACTTATATAACAAAAAAATTTCTAACAAAAAATTTAATCATCGATAAGATTAAATAACATGACTAATGTTATTTATTTCTGAATGATAAAAAAAATAACCTGCTTATTTAAGAAAAGTCAGCATCCAAAATTATGATACTTGTTTGCTAGTGTAGCAGTGAATATATGGTTATTATTGTTTACTGATAGTGTTAAGAAATTCACAGTGCCGTGATTGGATCGATAGTTTGTTAAAAGCATGACATTGTGAATTTCCATATAGAAGTTACTATAAATTTCCAATTTTGTAACATACAAACGGAGAAGAAAACAGAAGTGTTGTGGATATGACAGAAATGTTACACTTGACCAAGTGTCATGAGTCATGACACATCTAAAACTTGAGGGCGGAGACTAGACAATAAGCAACAAAATATATTCACGGCTTGCACCATTTCTTCCCAAACCTACGTTCAGAGGGTATCAGAAAAGTCCTTTTAGTATATCATCTCACGAACAAACTATCGAAAGGGGTGGTTTTTTGTTTCCCCGTACTTACATATGAATCATTTGCTTTTGTAAACTATCTCTTCATCATCCACATCAAATGCTGGATTACAGAGGCATTTGAAAAGTCTACCGATACCCTGCAGAAGAAAGAATAAATGTGTACGTATTTTCGTAATCAGAGTATCATGTATACCTGGTGGTATAAACATAGTTTTTGTGATTAGTTGTAAATATTTCTACATATACCTGCGTGAAAAAGGGAGTTCGATAGGAAATTCCTCTAGGCGATTCATCGTCTGAAGAATCAGAACTGCTTCCTTCGTCATCAGAACTAGCAGCAATCTTCTTCTTCAATGTTTCTCCTTTTGGATACTTGTCCTGAAGGAAGCATTAGTAACATATTATCAGCAAACTTCGTGATGGTAGCTTGCTTTGCCCCCTTGTGGGGTAGGAATCTGGCCTTAAAGCAAAATGCAAAATTGCAAAGAAATCATATATGAAGACACTGTTATAGAAGGAAACATAATTGTCTTTAATTTTCTTTTTTGTATATCTAAACATTTTGAAGTTTACCTTGTGTCAGAGACAGATAGATATCATGCTTAGACAGTGGGAAAAGGGTAGCATGGGACAGAGAATCGTGCAGATAACAAAATTAGACTGAAACAATTTTAAGTTTTTAGTGCTGTAGTATGATATATTTTTCATTGATCTACTTTAAAAAATCGTAGAAATATAAAACTATTCAGAAAACATTGGAATAGTTTTATATTTCTACGGGTCACGTCATCGTTAACATGATATTAGATAATAAAATTAAAAAGATATTTAATAGGAATTAACACAGAGCAATAATTTTAAAAGTATAAAACGAAATCAGTCATATTATAGGAATAAAATGTGATTTAACCCAAAAATTATTACAAAGAACAATTCACAGCCTATATTCCAAGAAAGCTGAAAGCTAGTTGCTAAAGTAACTGAATTTGAACCTGAAATATCTTCCCAAGAATTTTAAGAGCCGTAGCCCGAACTTTAAGTTCTTCTTTCTTAACGTTATTTTCCCTTAGTACCTGCAAGCAACGATAAATATATGAATAAGAATGTGCTAGTTAGCCATTTCACTTCCTTTGTTCTGGTCGCAGGCGATAAAAAACCCAGATCTTAAAAAAGAAGTTATATCTAGAATTCATTATAACTCGTGTCAGATTATGTTAGGCTTTACTATCTCAGGCTTTCTAGCTGACAAACTATTCCTCATTTCAAAGTGTGGAAATAGTGGAAATAGTAGTTACTTTTTCGTGCCAAGAGCTTCATGGTATCTGGATAAACAACAATTAATACAATAACCTGTTTCCTGATCAACTATGAAGCTACTAAAGAGCATCCCTTTTTTGTTAAATAATTCAAATGAGTTAAGAACTCACCATTTGACACACGTGTACAAGGGTTACTTCAATGTCCACTACATTTAACTTCCACAAGGAACTGATCAATGTGTCCTTATTGAGGCGAATGTGAGAGTCAACATCATTTTCAGGGACACTACTACCATCCATTTTAAATTGCTTCCGGATGTCTTCTTGAAGCTGAATTAACTGATAAGCACCTAAATTGCATGAGCTCGATAAAATTAAAACATCATTTGAAATAACTAACCTCCTAAGAAATGCAACAGACTGTTAAGTGAGTGTTTGGTAATGTAATGGCCAGTCATTTTACCTTTAGCAGCTGTGAATTGTGATTTCCAGAAATGTCCTTTATTGCGTACCCATTCAGCCAAAAATGGCACTCCAAGATAAATGGCCTTTTTCCCTAGTTCTTGTGCAGCCTGTCTTGAATATATGTAGCCGATGGTATGTAACATGTCTACTCCAAATGCTGCATTCAGAGACAGCGGAGACTAATCTAATTGATTATATCATTGATAAATAACATGCAACAAACAATTCTGCATAATGTCAGTCTTTACTATGAGATTATGTATATCATTGATAAATAACATGCTACAAACAATTCTGCACAATGACAGTCTTTACTATGAGATTCTGTACCATTTATCATGAGGAAAAGCATTCGAGTTTTTTTATGGCAAAATGTTTGGCTTAAGTCGTTTAAAATTTCAATCAGAGAAATGTTAGGAGTTCCATGGAGCATTTACAGCATTGAATGATAAGCAATGGCATCATGTGGTTGGTCCTCCCTAGGAGTGTATTACACATAAAGGCAGTTCAAAGTTCACTAACCAGCACGAGAAAGCCTTCTTGCTTCAGATTCTGCTCGTAGGAAGAATCCCTTTTTGTCACCACGGACATATTGGGCAAGATAATCTTTTAAAATTCTCACTAGCTTTTCTTCCCTTTCTCTTTGGACAGCCTATATGAAACATAGAAAACGAAGGTAAAATTAAAAGAAAAATATAATATCTCGCCTCTTTCCTCTCAAATCGACTATATAAAGCATAGCTAAATGTCAATGTCGTCGTCATCTTATCATCAGCTGATGCAACAGGTTAAATGAGTCCAAGAACTTAAAGAAGTGGAATGGTTATAAAAGCTTGTATATACACAAGGTCAAGGAAAATATTGAACAAAAGAGGCGGAAGCAATGTATGTGAATAGGGATTGCGCACATATTTCAGTTTCCTAGACACAGAATAATCAGAGTCATAGAGTTGAAATGATTTTGTACAACAAAGAGAACACTGGCTATAGAATATTTAGCACAACTAAATAATATAATATCAAACTACAAAAAGAAAAATAAATTATTCTTCAGAACAGATCAAATTAATCTTCACTACTTCAGCATTCTAGTTCTAAGTTAATAAAATTCACATTTCCATTTTTGTTGATCAATGAATCAAAACGTCTCACTATAATGATGAATTGCGATTTTCAAAAAGAAACAAAATTGCCCGAATTGAAAGGAGAAGGCAGTGCGTGGTCCGAAATTTGTGTTAGTATCACAGTAAATCTAAATAATGAGCTTCTACATATTCTTCAAGAGATATTCGACAAGAGTGGTGATATTTTTACGCCAATAAAAAAACACCCATTTTACAATTCAAAATAATAATATTAATATTGTTCTTTCTCATGATGAGAAAAACTGAGGAATTTAAGTGTGTTCCGGAAAATTAACATTGAAAACGATTATAACGTCCTAAAGACCCAATAACAATAGTTTTTTTCTCTTACGAAAATTACATAAACACAGTCAAAGTAATAATGAAAAGTGAATGTAAAACTTTCTTGCCTTTAACTTCTCATTCAGTTTATCAGGATCCTCAGTTTCATCAGCTAGCTCAGAAGAAGCCATTGATGCCACAGCTAGATGCCCTATGTAGTCCTCAAATAATTCACTTCCAAAGAGCAGGGCGAAGACAGCCATGGGGTCAAGCATAGTTTCCCTGTCAAGGAATCCATTCATTAATCTATTAAAAGAAAAACATCTTCAGGCAAGACCACGATTAAGGACACCTTTACTTTTAAAGTGACATTTGATCCTAAAATCCAATTTAAACCACCTAAACCCTGAGCCACTAGACCAATTCTTGTGGATAATTTAGGAAGCTTTTCAACTTGTCATCTTGAGTTATTCTTAACTTTATCTGAATTATAATTTACGAAGCTGATTAAAGTAAGTTTACTAAATTACGGTTCTTCTACAATTAAAGCTTTTATTAAATAAATCCTTAATTAAATTATGAATACTAATGCACCCTTAAGACCATAAAACGGGGCCTATACTGATCCTCTTTTGATTATTATTTATTCGACCATAGCCTTCTTTTCTTTCTCTTTATGACACTTGAGGAATTTGCACTTTCTTAACCCAGATTGTACTCTGATTCAAGTCAAAGTAAGATGGGGCTCAGATGTCTATTCACAAATCACAATGACTATTATGTGCCAAAGGCTTTCGATAAAAGTAACATTACCATTGAACGCTAATCAGGCCTAGTATTTCTTTCTTTCTTTTAATCAGACTCATCACAATAATTAAAGCTAGTCAAGTCAGATTGTTAGTAAATACAGTGAAGTTCCACATCGAGCGGTATTTAAGCTGAAAATCATCATCGAATAAGTACCTCGATACAGAATGTTTCCCATTTTGATTGTACGCAATCCTCTGAACCGGATCACTCAGAACTTGGTACGCTTCACCCAATATCTGCTAACACAAAAATTAAACATATAAATACATGAAAACATTCCACAGTACTTCTTCACAAGTCCTTCTAATATAGAAAAAAAAAATAGTTTCTCCATAAATTAATTTATAAAATTATTTTCATATAATTTATTTAAATTATTATTTTAAAATTACATGTAAACTAATTTGAACTTATAAAAAAAATAACTTTTTATCTTTTCCAAAAAAACATGTATAAAAAAACTTCTCCGCGCTAATATTATTATTTTTTTCTAACCAATATAGATGATATATCGTGGAAAAGCAATATAACAGTACTTAAGAAATTTGAATCATCGTCATCACCATAATTATTATTATCATAATTATTATTATTATTATTAATCTCAATTGAAAAATTGCTTTTGATGCTGCTATTTACGAAGTTTAAAGTAATTATTACGGCAATATATGATTAGATGCGTGCATCAGGATTAAACTATAGCTAAGCGTGAGAGATTGCAGTGGAGTAGAGGTACCTGGAAGTTCTCGGCAGCGCGAGGATCGTTGGGGTTTTTATCGGGATGAACTCGCATTGCCTGTAGCAGTAACCAAGCAATTAAAACAGTCGGAAAAAAAGAAGTTAAATGAAAGGAAGAAGGAATAGTTAATTGAAGTTGATTGAATAACCTTATGGTAATAGGCCTTGCGAATTTGGTCTTCGGAGGCAGAGGGAGTGATCCCGAGGATATCGTAGTACTCCGTTTCCTTCACCATTGGCAATGCCGAGAGCTGAGAAGAGAAGGGAAGAGGAGAAAGAAAGAGAGAAGGGAAGGGAAAACGAATGGAAGAGAAGGGGTCACGAGGAAGTGTAGGCTTTACAGTTCTGAAAGGCAATATTGTAATTCACGGGAAGTGCTTTTTCGCGGGAGAAAACAGTTTTTTAAGCGCATTGTGTCCCAGTGACAGTGCCTATCTCATCATCATCATTTTGGTTTCGGAATACAATGAATAGGGGGAGATCGGCTTTTGGAGCTGTCTGTGGGCCTTTTCTTTTGGACTTCTGGATACTGCTTTTTCTCTGTTCCACCTTTGTTGGGCTTTCAGGATTTCGGAAATACTTTATATCAAAATACAAAATAGAAAATAAAACTCTTTTGCTTTTGTTTCCAGCTGAAAGTTGCGTCATCATTTATGGGTATTGGTGTCAGCGACACCTTTTTTTGTTATTATCTGGACCTGAAGGCTGTTTTGATATAAAGTATTTTGACAAAAAAAAGAAAGAAAGACAAAAAAGGTCCTACCGGGAGTCGAACCCAGGTCGCTGGATTCAAAGTCCAGAGTGCTAACCACTACACCATAGAACCACTTCATGACATTTCTTAAACTAACTAATATTTATAATTTTAAATTCACTATATGACAGTTCTTATACTAAATCCTATTTATAAGTTTAAACTCTACCAGCTATAATACTTTTTCAATCGATGGCAAGTTGAACAATGAATTTCAGTAGCAAAGCCACAAACTCTCTTCCGTTCATCATAGTTACCAAATATTATTACCAAAATAGAAGAAAAACATGCTACATGCTCAATCCTAACATGACATCTTAAAAAATCTTTCATATTTTATTAAAATTTGGAAACTCGCTAACTTATAATGTTTTAAAATGATTTCTATTTTAAATCCATTATAAACCGCTAAGTATTTGGATGAAAAAATGCAGAAGGAATTAAATAGAGAATCAATTTTCTTAGTTTTTCTATCTTGTAAATTTGTTGGACTATCATGTCACTAGTTATATTCGTATTCTAACAATTTAACAATACAATAATGCACTTTATAGAATTTAAGATTAGTGTAAAATATTTTTAATTTGTTTTAAATTAAATGTCAACCGTCGAGAGGTGACATAACAGATAAATAAATTTTTATCAGCATCATATATACACGTTCAAAGCATGATGCAATCAATCCACGGAGTCAAATAATGTTCCAATTGTTGTTCTCTTCTGATTTCAGCGTAAAGCAAATGACCATTTAGTTGTTAATTTAATAACCAAATACATTGGATCATTGCTATGAATTTTCTGCTTTGCAATATCTGCAAACTGGGTTACAGATTAAACAAATATATGATGTTCCATACTACTTTTTATGTTGTGCCAGTCCTCGAAACACTGGTAGCTTAATAACTGTTACGCGTTTGCCGACCAAAAATTTCCTCTACTCTGTTAAGCACACCGTTGATCATGTTAAAACATCAACAACATATATAAACAAACGCTTTTCATATGCTCGGGCACTATGAATCCCCAAATGATTGCTCAAACCAGATAAAATGGAGATCTTTATAAGGTAAATTCTTGAGAAGAAAAATAATTTAATCTTGATGTACACGCTATAATAAAATTATTTTGGTACACGTAATGAATTTAATTGCACTTGAAATCCATATCATACCAAGAAGTGGCAGGTGAAAGGCTCTACATGTAAATCATGAGCAGCAGCCACCACTTGATGCATCAGACTGTTGTGCTTTCTGCTTGAAGATGTTCTTTTTCACTCCAGATGAGCCCTCAGCCAAGAGACTTGGTGTTTCCAGAATCTGCAGATAAACAGGAAAACCGAAATTTGAAACATTTCTTTGAGGTTGTTGAATTGTAATTGATGCAAATAAATAGAAATAAATCTTGCAATTTATGTCAATAAGAAATAGTATTTGTGCACAAAAATGGATGGGATACAACAGTACAGTTTGGGTATTTGAGAAGCCTGCACCAAATTTAACAAGAGGCTAATTAACCATTTGAAGCTTATATCCCATATGATAGGCTTTATGGCTGCAGCATATGGGTAATTTTTGTTTGTATTCATAAACGTAGGAATCTTTCTATTGTGATAAGAAAATCTTTTCAACCATTCCCACAGCTTGTATGCTAATAACAAGAGGCTAATTCTGTTCATTTCATTGCTTAAAGTTAAGCTTTTCCAAAAAGTTTTTGATAAAAAGAAATTACCAAAGAACACAAACATAGCAATAATAATCATTTCAATTATTTCAGTGTCTCCCAGCTTGATGTTTCCTTCTTTTGATGAGTTAAACAGAGTTGCATTATGCGTACCTTCATTACAAGCTCATCAAAACACTGTGCAACATTGACTCTGGTTTTTGCACTGCACTCAGTAAACAGACATCCATATTCCCTTGCAAAGTTTATCCCTTCAGTTTTGCTGACAACCCTTTCACTTTCCTGAAATAACAGAGCCGATTAGGACGAGGATTACTTTTTTTCATGCCTACTTTGAATATGACAGCTCATAAGAGCAGCATTTGCAAGTTACAGCATTAATGAATCAAGACTGACCCTCACAATTTCTTAGAACCAAGTGTAACACAAAAGTTACAACACACCTTATCAACCTTGTTTCCTACAAGCATCTTGATGCAATCTTGATTGGTTGAGTAAAGGTCAATTTCCTTAGCCCATATATCAGATAGATTTGTAAAAGTTTCCCGCCTTGTAACATCATATACTGTATATAAACAACCAAGATTTATTGAATAGATTTATAATATAAAATTGCTGAAGAATGTGATTCTATGCGTAAACAATTTAAACAATCACATCATATTTGGAAGTAAGACACGTCCAACACCTATAAATAATCTAAGTAATATGTCCAACATTCTCATTGCAGTTCTATTTGATTCACGATATTTTCAATTTGATGCAAATTTCCTGCAAGTCAAGGTCATATCGCCAACAGAAAGGACATCTTAACGTACCAGGTGTTGGAAGGCTACTCACTAAGTGAGCATACCAAGGTGCAACTTTACCACTGGACAGTTCTTCATAAATAGTAATCTTGCAAAATCATTTGACAAAATGTGCTTTATACACAAGAATAAATTTAACATTTAATGACACATACACATGCAAGGTCATCAAAGGAAAACATGGTAACATACATGTCATCATTGAACTCCATTGTAATCACCAGTTTGTTAGATTTATACAATATAGATTCATAATTGATAAAATTGAAATATGTACGCTATACAGGTCCATGTTGTAAGATTTATTGCTCAACATGATACCAAAATTTAAACAAATAATAAATGAAGTGTACAACATATGCATTGGATAGAAAACAAAAATGTAGCCAAGTAACAGAGAAAATCATGGAACATACCCATAATTATTCCTTGAGCTCCTCTATAATATGAACTAGTAAGTGTTCTAAACCTTTCCTGTCCCGCTGCACAAAGAAAATACAAAGTATTGCAATTAATTTATTCCAATAAAGCTTGATCTGACTTCTTTAACTCATAAGTTAAACAAATTTGCAACAAAGTGCAGAATTCAGTATAATAACCAGAGCATTACATGTTATCTCAAATATACATTGAACATATGCTGCAAGATCAAAAAAATATATTTGAAATATAATTCTATAATATACTATACTAATCAATTAGCAAACAATATCATTGATAAGATGCATTCCCGTATGCTGACTTTAAACAATGTTACAAAACTTTCCTAATTCTGTTTAAAGCTGAGAACTAAGATTTTTAATCTTGATCTCCAGATCTATGTGGCATCCTAATATATGTTAATGAGCCAACAGTGAAATATTCAACAATAAATTTCAAAGATTTCATTTCAATTGCCATGGAAAACGTTGCAATTAAAGCTCAAAAAACGAGAGCTCCATAGCTTCACACTCACTCAGCAGCAGTATGAGTTCATAGCAATGGTAAAAGTTATTTGCCTTAAGCCCTAAATAATATAGAATTTTGAAAGTATACAACAGAAGCAAACAACACAGAACAAAAGGGATTTGACCTCTCAAGAAATTATAATTGAAAATTGAAAATTACCTGTGTCCCAAATAGCAAGTTTTAACTTTTTTCCTCCAATTGTAACATATTTAACTTTGAAATCTACACCTGCAACACGATTATAAGAATCAATGGATATGACTGAGTAAAAAATATAACTTTCTTACAAATAATTGCATGAGTGTCTCCATAATTATGTAACGAACCAGATGGACATCAACTTTCCTAATGGGGTTATCATGACTGATGCAGACAAATGCTAGATATTTCTTTTAACCAAAATAAAATATCAGAAACATTAGAATGTTACTTAACATTCAAGCCAGTATTCTCCAATCCTGATTTAGATTTGATTCTGTACAACAGATACTACTAAATCCAGTAAACAGTCAAGTATATGAAGCCTGATCTGACTGGCCATAACCTGTCAATCAAGTACACTAGGTACTGGTTTGCGTATTGTGAGTCAAAATATGTACAAGTTGGGGTTGTAAATGAGCTAACCTAGTAATAAATTATTTGAGCAAATTTCATTAATTGCTCAATCAAGCTTGTTTGTTTTACCAACCAAATAATCTTTAAGCATATGGCTTAGATTTAGGCTTACTTATACAAATGGCTCATGCTCAGGCATCATAGGTTTGATATTAAAAGCTCGTGTGAGGGAAAGTGTGTGTATACATGTTAATCTCAAATAAGCAGCGAGATATATTTAGAAAATTGTAACTCTACTAAAAGAAAAAACTTCATTACCTGTCTGCACATTCTCTTTTATTCTTACATCTCTACTAATTTTTACTTCATCTTCTAACAAAAAATACATATCAAACACTAAATTTTCATTAATCCAATTAGAAATGAACAATCTAAAAGTTGCTTATTTCTAAACAAGTCGCTACCAAGCTAAACTTTGACTCATTTAAACAAATGAGTCAGTTAGTCAGAGTCATACATTTTTGCAAGGCATACTTGGACTTTGAGTTGACTCATTTACACCTTAATATTGGGAGCGCTAACTTCGACCATGTCCAGTAACTCGGACTACAATGCCAATAAACCATACAATTAAGTTCACAAGAACACATGACTAACAAAAATTATGAGTACCAAGATCTCAATGAGCTCTTCAAAGATGAGACGTTAACAAAACAAGAGCAACGCCCTATATATAAGTCTAGATGAATTAGAAAGGCATCACCAACCAACCAACCAACTACATCCCATTCCATTGATAATTATTTTACCACAACACTTAAAAGAAGAAAAATGCTAGCAACACTCTTTCGGGTGGACTTGATCACAAATCATACAATTTTGAGTCACACTTCAAATAAGGATATAAATAAGAAGTGAGACACATCAAAATTTATAATATCAAGAGTGTTAGGTTGTATTGTAGGTTTGTAACATTACTATCACAAATTCACTAGATAACTAACGCTTCAAACCTTCAGCTACAATTTTTACCCCTTATAATTTCTTGCAACACCGATCATCAGAGAGAACCTCTTGAACTAAATTTTACAAAACAGATAACAAAAGCAGGGTAGGAGAATATATATATATAAAATGTTACTAACCGATGGTGGGAGAAAGATCCTCGAAAGTGTCGGAGGTAAAGCTCAAAAGCAGGGTGCTTTTGCCAACGCCAGAATCCCCAATCATGAGAAGCTTGAACAAGTAATCGAATTCGGGTTGACTCAACGAGGACGAAGCATCCATTGAGAATCCCAGATGAGAAGTTCAATCGACAATACTTGGACTTGGGTCTTAATTTTGATGGAAAGGTTTTAATTTTAGATTGGATCTAAGAAGGGGTTTTGTTTCGTTTCCTTTTCTTTTTTTATTCGGTTTCTTGGGATGGAAAGTGGAAGGAAGCAGAAGGAAAAGGGAAAGGATTGAAGTGAATGAGTGTTTAGAAGGTTGCAGAGAGTTAAGGAAAGCCCGTTTAAAGTTTGTTGCGTGCTTTTTGCGGTGATGTTTCGGTTGTCGGTGTTTTCGCACCCACGCTTAGTGGTTCCTTGATTAATGGGAGAAAAATATATTATAAGTATTTTATAATAAAATTAAGAAAAATAATACTAACCAAATCACATCCCACGTTTACCAAAATAATTTTAAAATAAAATAATGTGTTATTTAATAAATTTTTAAAATAATTTATTTTTTTTAATAAAAAGGCTAACTTTTAATTATTATTCATAACAAAAAAAATGAGATAAAAGAAACAAACCAATAATAAAATAAAATGCATATAATGATTAAATTTTACGTTTCTTCATCATAATAATATCATAATAATAAGAATTGTTCATGTCAAGAAACGTATTAATATTGTTTAGTATGGCATTGCATAAACTATTAACATGAAAAAAAAATATTTTATTTTATTATTTGTACGGAATAAGACTTCTTGAAAGTCATGTTCCTTGACCCAAGATTAAATATGGATATATCTGAATTGAAAAAATTTGAATCTATCATAACATGCTCAATGTGTTGTTATAAGAGAAATACAAAAAATACAATATTATTAAGTTCTATTAATATTGTGCGTCATACAAATTGTTTATTTACAAATCTATCCAAGTATCACTGAGAAAATGCATTTCTTTCTCAAGTTTAATAAACAATACACTTGCATGCTAGTCTTGATGTACAAAGGAAAAGAGATGGTTAAAGATGATGAAGTCTCTTGATGACTTGCACAAGACCCCTCAATCAAACCAACACGCATGGAAATGCAAATCATGTTGGAGATACAAATCATGTTGGAGAAGAATCTAGAATCTTGGTCTGCTTGTAATATTAGGCGCATGTAATGATTCTATACATCGTCTACACATATATTAGGATTTTCTTCAGAAGAGAAGTCTCATGCTCACCCCTATGCATTACCAATAACTCCCTTTAGATTTGTTGTACCTTCCATCTTAAGATCAATCAAGCATTATGTAGAAGTTATACTTCTATGTCTCCTAGACTCTGTTAGAATATATGGTTTTAAACTAGAGGGGGGTGAATTGTTTAAAGAGGGTTTTCGCAAATTTTTCAAACAAGAATGAAATTATCTCAAGAAACAATTGATTCAGAAATTCAGTTTGCCAAAACAGCAAGCAAAAGCTACAGTACCAGAAAAACAATCGGTTGTTTCGCAGAAACAATCGGTTGTTTATACCAGCAAACAACAAAATAAAACTGAATTTAAAGAGTTAGAGATAGAGAGATTGTACACAGTTGTTTATATTAGTTCACTCCAAACCTAGAGCTACATCCAGTCTTCTCATAACCCTGAGGAAATCCACTAAGCAATCACACATTGATCACTTACACAACAACCAAGAGAATGACCTAGAACACCTCAAGACACACACTCTTCTTGGCCAACACACCAACACTAAGATTGCTGATCTTGATCCCCTCAAGAACACACATCCAATCTCAGCAAACACAAAAACGAAACTTGTTTAACAGAGTACAATGATTACACTTGTTACAGAAGATAATCTAAAATCAATACAAGTAGAATCCTATTCCATACACTTTGATCAATCACAAACTCTTAGCAATCTCAGCTCTTTGAAAAACTCAAAAACTCTTAGCAAAAACTTGTCAAAGATTTATTGTCAAAAACTATTTTTCTGAATATATTCAAAGATGTAGTTTGTTATCAAATCTTAACAAACTCTTAAATTGCATTTAAAGATTGGTCAAAGCATTTAATGACTGGAGCGTAAGCAATTAAATCATTTAAAGCTCAGTCAAAGATAAAACAATTTTTCTGTTATGGTCCCAAAACAAACAATCGGTTGTTTCCTCGAATCAATTGGTTGTTTTGGTTCTTAACAGTTCAACCATTTTAAAAACAGTTTTCAATCTTTTTCTCAAAACACCTAAGTATAAACAATCGGTTGTTTCGATAAAACAATCGGTTGTTTTAACTTAGTTTGAAAACATTTTACTTTCACAAAGATTGAGATGCTTATGCTTTAGATTTAATCAAAGGGTGGATTACAACATCCAAACTACCCCAGAACTATACTAAACCAGCACAGCAACACCAAGCACAGTCAAGGCTTCAACATCCTTCAAAGGATTTGGATTCTTCAAAACTTGAACACCACTTGGTTCAACAGACTCAACATGTTTTTGGTATGATATTGTCATCATGCTCATTCATTTTCTATGTTAAGCAAGCAAGAAAAGCTTCCGTTATCTTAGTGAGAACCAACACCTTAAAGTTGCTTGGACTCAGCTAGTGTCATGCTTCAACCAACACTAAAGGCTTGTGACCAAGCTATAGAGAATTTTTCAATTGGAAAGTTATAACCATTTTACTGCTAAGACTCGAACCCAAACCACTCTTACCAACAACCTCTTTAGCTTTAATGGTTCTCTCAACTTTTCTTATGCTACTTAATGACGAATTTATTTAAGTGACGATAATCTACATACAATATAAAAATTTCATCTTTCTTCTTAACTAACAAAAAATGAGCTCTCTAAGGTGACACACTATGATGAATGAACTATTTTCCAAGTAACTATTCTAATTATTTTTTTCGATTTTGGTAGTTCAAAGGGAGATATGGTGCTATAGAAATTTGTCTAGTTCCAAGCATCAAATTTACTAAAAATTCAATTTCTCTATTGGGTGGCAAACCAAGAATATCATCACAAAAAACCTCAAGAAAAAGACTTGATTGGAAACTGAATAGTCCATACCTAAGATTACATCTAATTGTGAAAAAGGTAGATAAATTAAATTTACATGGAATTTCCTATTTTTAATGAATAGAGAATAATTTAGACAGACTTTATTGGTAGTTACAAATTCACTTGTAGGAGTCGAAACAACCAAACTAACATCTAAAAAGGAGGTTGGAAATTCAAAATGTTTGACACAATCATTAAAAATGAATGAATGAGTTGCGCTTGTGTCATACAATACATTTAAAGTTTTACCTTTAATGAAACACATACCTTGAATCAAATCATGATTTTGAGCGATTTCAACCCTAGTCATGGTGTAGACTTTCCCTATTGTCATAGGTTTTACCTTAGGTACATAAAGATTAAAATGTGATTTTTGTTGTCCACATTCAGAAAATGCATGACCAGATTTTCTACACTTGAAATAGACAAGTCCTTTAAGATGACTTTTTGACATAATGATCTTGTCCGCACTTCATTGACCTAATTTGATTATTTACATGCATACTTGAATTTATTGAAGAAAATCTACTGGGTGGGGATTTCCATTGGGGACGTTTGTAGGATTTTCCCTCATTACGTCTTTTTTTGTTTGGCTAAGGTTCGAAATATCTTGGTTTTATTTTTTTGACTATTTTCAAAATCCTCCAAAAATCTACACTTGTGAATATGTGTAGGAAAGTCAAACATTTCTAATATTCCTATTGCTTTTCTCAATTTAGGCCTAAGTCCATTTGTAAACTTTATACACTTCATTCTTTCATCTAAGTGATAAAAGAAAGTATAATACTTTTCTGACTCCTCAAACTTGGAAGCATATTCTCTTGCTAACATATTCCCTTATTTTAATTTCAAAAATTCTATTTCTTTTGCTCTCTTCGCATCATTGGGAAAAAAAATTTCAATTTTTTTTGTTCTAAATACTTCCTAGGTAATGATTATTTTCCCTCCTTTTAGAAATCTATTGGTATTATCCCACAAATATCCAACCTCTCCTACATAATCATAATGTAATTTACCTTTTGATTATCAGAACAATTCATAATTAGGAACATTTTCTCCATCTCCTTAATCCATAATTTAGCTTTTTATGGGCTATATAACATCCGAAAAAATATGGAAGTTTGTTTCTCTTGAATTCAACTAAACTTTGTGACTTAGTAATTCCTTCAAGCCTTTGGTTTCTTAGTAATGTGACGACCATGTCTATGATAACTTGTACTACTTCGATCAACTCATTATTCCTCCTAGTATTTGCTATTTTCAATTATACAAGTTAGTGTTCATAAAATAATCTGATTGATACATTTCACAAGTCTCACATGAAAGATAGCTCTCATACCATCTAAATGTAACATCCTATTTTTATTTCTTTCTTTAACGTATTCATATAATAAATTGATTAATATATATATATGTATGTATATTTATTTGAGGTAATTATTTTTTAAAAAAATTGCATAATAGCAAGTCAAAGATGTAATACGAAGATTTATTTATATATATATATATATTTATATTGCAATTTTTACATTGGATTTTTCTTCTTCTATTTTACATGTTTATTTTATTATTTATTAAAGAGAAAGAACGAGTTTTATTTATTTATAAATTCTTCATTTCATTAACTGCTACGTTATTCTACAATGGCAGTGGAAACATGTTCATGAGAAGATTAATATGAAATGTTAACAACATATAAAAAGTAACTATAATGGGTCCTTCTAGAAGGATCGAGACATCCATATTTGCTATGAATATCAGTGTGGAGATTTTCGTCCCACGGAAGGTAACAGAGTTGTCCACAGCGTTCGTGTTTTAGTTGGTTCTTGCAAAATCTGCAGTGATGATAGTGGAGAATGAGTTGAGATAATTTGGAGTCTCCATCTATGTATATGATATTTTAAAATTTGTGTATGATATTTTAAAATTTGTGTATTTTATTTTCATGCACCAAGAGTAAAATTGAAAAGTGAGAAAAATTATAATGTGAAATAATAAAAATAATATAAAATTTATTTTCCCTTCAAATCTTAAAATAAAATATTTGTAAATAATATAATTCTAATACATTGTGTCTAGAAAATATTGCATTATAAGAAAAAATTAGATGTTATAGATGTGGCGCATTTAATGCATTTTTTACATTCAAGCTGCTTAGACAAAAGGAAGAAGTTCAAGTGAGTTTGAAGCTACTCAACTACTAGGAAAAAATTTACAACGACTATTTTCTTCAACACCTATATAAAGTTATCTTTCAAAAAGAATATCAAAAACAAATTTTATTTGCAAAGTGCGAAAATGCTAAAAATATTTTTATGCCATAAGGCTTTGTAAAGAACATTATTGTGTTCATCTTTAACAAGCTAGACTAATGAGCTTAAGTTTTGTAAATGTCGAAAAACGTCATCCTTCTCCAGTAAGCAATCCTGTGATATTTTGATCACCCGTTAGACAATTCTTGTCTTATCTAGGAATGACTGTGTATTTTATTTTCATGCACCAAGAGTAAAATTGAAAAGTGAGAACAATTATCATGTGAAATAATAAAAATAATATAAAATTTATTTTCCCTTCAAGTCTTAAAATAAAATATTTGTAAATAATATAATTATAATACATTGTGTCTAGAAAATATTGCATTATAAGAAAAAATTAGATGTTATAGATGTAGCGCATTTAATGCATTTTTTACATTCAAGCTGCTTAGACTAAAGGAAGAAGTTCAAGTGAGTTTGACGCTACTCAACGACTAGGAAAAAATTTAAAACGACTATTTTCTTCAATACCTATATAATATCAAAAACAAATTTTATTTGCAAAGTGCGAAAATGCTAAAAATATTTTTATAACATAAGGCTTTGTAAAAAACATTATTATGTTCATCTTTAACAAACTAGACTAATGAGCTTAAGTTTTGTAAATGTCGAAAAATACCATCCTTCTCCAGTAAGCAATCCTGTGATATTTTGATCACCCATTAGACAATTCTTGTCTTATCTAGGAATGACTGTTTTTTAAACAATACTCGTTGGGTTAGTCAGGATGTGATATTTTGATCACCCCTTAAACAATTCTTATCTTACCTATGAGTAACTGTTTTTTAAACAATACTCATTGGTTTATTCAGAAATGACTACAAGCCAAAGCAATAATCGAGTTTTTATCTATAAGTGGTTAAGTATTAAAGATTACTTGACTAGTTAGCCAAGAGTGACTACATTCCAAATCAATATTCGTATGAGTTGACTATGATTCGTAACAATACTCTTTGTATCTTGTAGTAATAGTCCGTATAGTGGAACTCAATCAGTTGATTGAGAACTAAACATACTTTGTGCTATCATACAAACCAATGTAAAAATATCTTGAGTAATTTCTTCCTTCCCTATTCTCCCAAAATTGTATGTATAATATTTGCATTAACCTAAGAAGGAGAAGTTTTTTAACTCAATTTTTAAAAATATTTGTCATTTTGTTTGACCAGTATACAACTATCCTTTGATTGTATATCAACAAACGATATTTGCGAAAAATTGCAAAAAAAAATTAAAACACAATTCAACCATGCCTTTATGTTTTACCTGTTTTCGTAAATACTTGGACAAAATCAGTGATCATATTTCCTATTACACAACAATGAAATTACAAGGTGAAATTTAAAAATTTGATAAAGTTTCATGTTGTTGAAGGCTGCAAGTGAAAACAAAATATGAATTGATTTTGCTCTAACAATTGGAGTATATGTTTTAGTGTAGTTTATACCTTCTGGTTATAAGTAACCTATAGCCACTATTCTAGCTTTATTTCTTACAAATTTACCTTGTTTGTTGAGATTTTTTCTAAACACCTATTTTGCACCAATGATTGACTTGTTCTTAGGTGGACTTATGAGCTAGCATATGTTCTTTTTCTGAAATTGATCAAGGGGGTTGATCTTTTTGCGATGATCTTGTTTGTACACCTTTGATTGTATTACCTATTCTAGCATCAGTTGGATGATTGTTCACCATTTGTGAGTAGCATCTAGTTGGCTATTTCTCCTTAGTTATAATGTTTATTAGGTCTTCAAAAGTGTTTATGCTTGTATTATCTTGTTGGTGTTGTTTTTGCAAGTTAATATGCTAAAGAATCATCTAGCTCTTAAATATCTTATTAGACTTATGGTTATTGAAGCTTATATGAATTGCTTCTCCATCTATTGACGTTATAGATTTATAGACTCCATATGCTTATACAATTCAAAATATCCAAGCAATATTCATTCATCACTTTTGGAATCAATCCTACACTTTCCTGTGTGTTGAGAAAGAAACATTGAATTCTAATAGGATGGAAATAAGATATGTTAGGTTTTCTGTCTTTCCAAAATTAATAAGGAGTCTTTTCAATCAAGGGTCTAATGTAAATTGTGTTTTGTAAATAACAAGTTGTGTTAACTATTTCTGTTTAATAGTGTTTAGGAGTAGAGTTTGCATTAACCATAGTTCGAGCCATTTCTTATAAAGGCCTATTTTTCCTTTCCACAACACCATTCTATTAAGGTATTCTTGGGGTGGAAAAATTATGGTGGATACCAAAGTTTTTGCAAAAAACTAAAAGAAAACATTTTTGAATTCTTGTCCATGGTTACTTTTAATATAAACAATTGACATACCCTTTTCATTTTGAACATGTTTACAAAATTCGTAAAAATACTTTGAAAGTCTCATCCTTGTGGTTCAAGAAGTTCACCCATTGTTATCGTATACCACTAATAGACAAAGTTCTAGGACGAAACAGGTCTAAATGTATCATCTAAAAAGTTCTTTGTTAGAAACTTCATTGATACTCTTAAAAGATGTTTTAACATGTTTTCCTTTTATACATGTTTCATAAAGAAGATTTTATTTGAATGACATTATTAGCAAACCCCTTACGAGATTGTGTTTTTATAGTTTTGTAATCTCAAGCTTACATGTCCACACTTTCTTTGTCAGATTCAATGATCTTCCTCTATAATTATGGTGTAAGAGAATTTATATGTTAACAACTCGCTTATATTGATCTTGTACATATTACATTGTTTATTAACATTAAATAATTGAGTCCTATCATAGTTTTTTACTACACATTCATCTTTATTGAATAAACATCACTCACGTTGTCACATATTTAGCTTATGCTAAGTAGGTTGTGCTTTAGACCATCAGCTATTTTTTTTTTTCAATAGAAGGTGAATTTTTTTACATATATGTTTGTCTCCAATTATTCTTCCGTTCATTTCCTCCAAATACGACTTTGTCTCCTTTCTTATTTTGAGGTGTTAGAACATTGACTTTTCTTTTTTCATGTGTCTTGAGAATTTGCAAGAAGAATTATTTTATTTTAGGTATCCACACAACATTAGGTCCTTTGGCGTTAGTATGTCTTCTTTGTTCCCTTTTAGGATTGTTATTAGACAGTGTAATATGATATGATGATGATACATGCTTTTTACTATGAAACATGTGTTCCTCATATCCAATTCTGATTTAACATGACATTGATTTGATTTTCTTGTAAGAAGATCAAGATACTTCCACCTATCTTACTAGCAAGGAATTTTCTTAAGGAATCGTTTTCAATAAGTAGATTGTCTACTATCTTACTAGCATCTTCCACTTCAAAATGTTTTCCAAGACTTTCAGCTTTTGAAATCACTTTCGTCTTTAAATTTTCAAAGTTTGTACTTTGAGTCAAGTCTGTATTTTGGATTCTTATTCTTTTTGCACAATTTTTCATTTTTGTCTTTGAGCTCATGGATTTCTTTTATAAGATCGTTTAATGTCTTAAACTTTGTTTTTAAAAGCTCAAGCTCTTTAGACACATTTTTAAAATCCGTTTTAAGACAATAGACACGTTTTTAAAATCCGTTTTAAGACAATTGAAAGCCTCATACATTTAGGAAGTATTAGAAATAGCTTCATAATATGTTTGAATAACAAAATGTATGTAAGTAAAGTCGGCTTCATTATCATGGTTGTTAAATGGTTGATTAGACATTGTGTTCACCACAAGATCAAAATTGTCTTCTTCCTCTTTCTTGTCTTTTAATTCAAAGAGATCAAGATCTTTCGTGCATTCATGAAGTTTTTCTTATTGAAGAACTTTCTTTTCTTTTCCTTACATACTACTGCTCAATCTACTTGGTTATTTGTTTTTCATTGTTTATAAGATTTCTTATCAGAGGGGTTTTCCTTTTCAAAATGACCTCTTTTATAACTACTATTTCAAACTTGCCTTGAATAATGGCAAAGGGATTCACCCCCGCCACATTTTGAATGACAATATGATGATTCACGATCTCTATTCTAATTAGAATCCCATCAACCATTAATCTTCTTAAAAGCACTTTTTGTTTCAAGAATAAAATACTTGTTTTGACTTTCTTTACTGTTGTACTCATCTCTAATGTTAAAGGCCTCATTAGAAGCTAAGTAAAGATCATTGCAGGGAGAGTTACTTAAGCTACCGAGAGAAGAAGATACTTCAGGCATATCTATAAAAATATACTAGATAAAGGACAAAGGGCATACCTAAGAGACATTCACTAGAAGAAAGCTTGGATGATCAGAAACACAAAATATTGACAAAATAGTGAGTGAATTGGGAGTTATATAAATATGGGAGAGAGAAGTTTCAGTGGAGGTAGTGTCTTCACACCTATTTACTATCTGATTTGTTTTTTAAGACATCCCTTAAGAAAAACAAGGTGAGAACAAAATGATAGTCATTTTTCTAGATCTATAAAATTCCCTAATAAAGAGCCTTTTTTTTCCTCACAAATGGTTATTCATTAAAAACAACATATCAAGTCATTATTACTACATAAGTGCAAATAAAAATACTTTTACAAACACATTGGCGGGTAACATGAAAATTATCATTGTACTAAGTTACTCCAAGCTTAATCATCGCACTACGTTATATAAAGCAAATCATTTAATAGTTATTAAAAAAATTCATATCAGTTTAAACAAATTTTCCACATACTCGATTATTTTTTTCTTGGATTCTAAACTTTGGAAGCTTAGTAACCTATTTATATACAATATACTTTTAATATAACTTCGATATATAAATCAATTTAACTACATAAAAATAATGCCTAATAACTTAATTATCTTTTTTCATATATATCTCTAATATATTATTTGGTTACAATAACATTATAAGACTTAATATGATTATATTATCAACAACCGAAAACAATAAGGATATACAAATATATTGTAGAAATGGATAGTCACTTCGAATGAGTGTCTGATGGGGCGAATTTAAAATTATTGTTTCGACAAGCGGATCGAGTCAAATGTAGTACAACTAAGGATTATTGTATTCATAGGGATTAAAGATGATTAAAGTAGTAATGACTTTCAAAATGAAGTGAGAATGTGATAGAAGTTGATTGCATAGATGTTGTGAAATAACTATAATAATCCTATTAAAATATTTAGCAAGATTGAAACTTTGACAAAAATAAAGTAGAAGAATAACAATACAGATAATGTGTTGGGATTGAAATAGCTTTATAAATCATTTTTGTTATTATTACTTACAAATGTTATATTTGTTCAAGTTCATTGTTCCTTATAGCCAAACAAGGTGAATTCTTTGATCAAGGTTATATAGTACCACAAACTATTATAATTAATTTCTTGCATAACGATAGCTTGTTTATGCGTTAAGATAGAATAATTCAAGCCAAGTACTCAATTTTGTTCCCGAAAATTGACATACTTGGTTGATTTGAAAGGGTTCAAATACATGAACGTGCCTTATGAAATCAATCATGTCCTAATGGGATCAATGATTGTTCCTCACCATTAAGCATTAAGTGTACAATCAAACCAATAAAACTTGAAATTCAAAGAAAACATGCATTCATAAATAACAATAACTCGAATATGTTGTTTTCCAATTTGAAATTCAAAGAAAACATGCATTCATAAATAACAATACTCAAGAGATATTACGTTGTTTTCCAATCCGAACAAGATAAATTTAGCAAGTCATGATATCTTACAATAAAGCACAAGGATGAGAAGTTAAGAACAACAAACATGGATCCTTGAATGTTGTTGTCCAGGTTAGGCTTTGATCTTCTACCTTAGTAATGAAGTGTTAGAACCTCTCTATTTATAGATTTTAGTGAGGACCTTTAGTGGATTCAGCTTTCACTCACCGCAAAGCCAATCTGCTTATCAAATTGAGTTTCTTCATTTTGAAGGAACCTTTTGGCTTGCAGGGATTCGCTCCAAGCTGAGCACAACAAATTTTTTTCTTAGGCATGAAGAATTCTCAGGCTTGGGATTTGCTCTAAGCCAAGCCTACAACGAATCTGTAACCTCCCTTCTTTGGTGCAGGTTAGCTTCAAGTCCTTTCCAAGCAAATTTGGGCTTTCTTCAACATGAATTACTCTTTTTGCTTAGCCTATTTGGGTTTGCTTAACTTTCTAAGCTCTGTAAATCGTTATTCATCTTTGGACTTAATATGCTCAACGCATTTAATTGGCACTCAGTGTTTTGGAAATTTTCCAGTTTTTATTTTCTAGACTCAATCCACTTAGCCTTTTTCCATGCGCTGGACAGATTGATCCTTCTGTTTTGTTTCTTTTTTTCTCTTTTTTTTTTTGCAAGATTCACAAATTCTTCTTTTTATCTTCTTTTCTTGATTCTAGCATGTTTAGTGGGATTTGCTTGCTTTTTAAATTGTTTTTCCATATATTTTATTCATTGTGCGTGCCTAGTTTAGAAAAAATCACTATAAATCATCCCAAAATATAATATCAATCTTTTAAATAAATACTATTTTTGAAGAGGTTGATAAGCAAATAAGAAACTAAAATAAGAAAAACAAAATGAAATGAGTTTGAGCATAAAGTCATTGTAAAAAAAATATCTCGTTTCTTTAAATTTTTAATTTTAGCTTAGGCACAAACTAATTTTAATTTACAAATATTTGATTCTATTTTCCTTTTTTATAAAAATAGGCATAAGTTTGTTTAAATATCCATTGGGTTTAATAGAATTTATTACAAATGAACTTTTCAAGATTGTCTAAAATGGAGTAAAAATAAAATAAAAGAAACCATTGATAACCTTTCTCCTTTTGTAGACCCAACCAATGAAATTTCACTCTCTAACCAATGAAGAACAATGAATGAGTCTTTTAAAGAACTCGTGATTCTGTTTTTGCTCCACCTCATAATCAATGCCTAAATTAATATGCTGATGGACACTGCTTACCATAACATTCACACCCACAAACTCAATCAATACCTAAAACACACCTCACACCATTAATAATTACCTTTGCAAAAGAACCAACATCACACTTCTATTTTTTAACACCAAATTAAATACATACATAAGAACTTGGAATCAATTCTCTTCATACTTTCTTTAATTTTACACGCAAATGAGTATATAGCAGATATAAGCAAATCATCAAACACGTGATGTGCTTAATTAATCTAAACTTGGTATTGCTCCAGCTGAACATCCTTAGCAGTCAAAGGTTCATATTCTCCTCGATAACCTTCAAGATGATCTGCCAAAGCCGATTTGTCAATATTCTGATGATGAAAGGACTTGCAAACAAAGTAGATCACAGTTTGCACAACAAGGCCAAAGAGGAACAAACAAGACAATAGTAAGAAACAAAGAACCCCATATGCTGTTTTGTCCAGAGAATTCACTGTCCATCCATCCACCACAGTCTGCTTGAACAAAACCCTTATCAAAACCAAAGACCCCACAAGAGTAAGAAATACGAATATGGACAACACCATCTTTCCCTTTATTAACTCCTTGCTCTTCAACATGGCTCGAACCCCCCACGAATCCTCCAACACAGTCACAACACTAGCCAGTTGCCACACCACGGTGAGGTACACAAACCCAATGAAGTACAAAACCGCTATGAAAACAAAAACCACAACACTACCGGTGTTTAACCCAATTGAAATTGCCCACAAGAAGATAACCAGCATGGTGACGATATTGTAAGCGAAAAAAGCAGCAAAGGCACATAAGAAGGTCAGCATGAGCCTCTTCCACACCTTAGGGACCACACTCATAACCCTCTTGAAAGTTACCTCCTTTGCGGTGTAGACGGAAGCGACGGTGTAGACCACTGCTGAGGTAGAGAGGAGGGAGAATATGAGAAGCAAAGTGAAGTAAGCGAGTTTGAAGAGCACTAGAGTGATCCATTCAGAAGAGATCATGTCAGAGAGCTTGTTGTATTGAGGTGTGTCAGGCTTTGTTTCATCCATGACTATGGAGTTGTAGAGAATCTTCCTGAAGAGAAGGGTGGAGACCTCTATGTGGATGAGGAAGATGAACGAGAGAGGGAGGATTAGTGTTAAGGTGATATAGGAGAAGATTTTCCTCCATGAAAGTATGATTTTGGAGGCTTCTTTGTAGACACCAAAGAACCCAACAAATTGCATCTCTTCTTGCTCTCTATCCATTCTCTACTCTGTATTTTTTTTTTCTACAATGGAGTTTTTGGCTTGAAAAATGGTTTAGTCGGTTGGGTGAAGATGTGCAAGGAGATTGCGTTTGGGAAGAGGATGAATGGTTTATAGCAAACATCTAGAACGGGTTTGGACTTGTACGCCACAGAGTACCCTTACTTTTCAAATGAGTTGCGTTTGTTGAAAAGTCAATGACTACTTTTTTTCCTTTCTTAGCTAATAAATAACGATTAATATATATATAAATATATATATACCATTTTGGCTTAAATACGTTTTCCTTACTCAATAATTTTTTTTTCAAATGAAGTAATTCATAAAATATATAATTTTGGTTTAATTAAGTTCCTTTAAAAATACTTTTTTAAATAAAAATTAATTTTAGAAACCAAAACAACTAGTTACGATATTAACTAAATTAGAAAATATTTTATAAACTGAAAAGTTATTGATATTAAAATAATTTATATTATTGATAAAATTTTTAAAAGTAATTATTAAATTAGTATCTAATAATTAGTTATTTAGTTACTAACTACTTTATATTCTAAATTAGTTTCTATTAGTATTTTAGAGAGTAATCTAGAATCTAAAATATAAGTAGGTTAAACCTGAGTAGCTAGTTTAGATACTAATTTAGAAATCATTTTATAAATTTTTATTAATACTAGAAACCACTTTAGATATCAAAAAAATTTTAGTCTCTAAAATAATATCTAATTTAGTCAATATAGTGACTAATTATTTTTTGTCTCTAAATTCAGTTGTTATTTAATAATTTTCTTGTAGTGTATTTTGTCTCTTTTAACTTATTATTGAAATATTTTTAAAATGTAAATTTTAGTATATTTGACTATTTTTATAATGTGGCGTCTATTGGGTTGTAAGTGTTGTTTATTAAGTCAAATTGTCTAATAGTTGTAGATGTCATATGATGTCTCAATGTTACGTCAATTGATAAACTAATAGTCTATTGTATACATTTTGTTAAGTAAGTTGTTATTGTGTATTTATAACTAAAAAGTAATGATTTTGTAGTCCTATATAAGAGTATATTGTAGTTTATTTAAAAAAGTTGTACGTAATAACAATGATTACATGATACATTAGACAATTATTCGGTTCTATCTTACTTTGTGTGTTCTTTGTTGTGTTTTTTTATTGGTGTTTATCATAATTGATATTGCACAACTTTTTTATTGTTATTCAGGCTCGTTACTACACCAGGTGCACAACAACAAAAATATCTAGAGATTATTGTATGGTTTTAAGGAATCTCAAAGGTAGTGGTATAGGATTATTCGATCAATTAATCGTCTCTTCTAAGTATAAAAAAGTCCTTACGGTGCTTGTGTTTATCACAAGGAAATGGTGAATGGTTCCAATATATACCCCTTTTATTGTACGTAAATGGCATGCTTGTAGCTTTTATGTATAAGATGGAAATACAAAAAGTTCAAGTCATTGTTTAGTAGTAAATTTGACATAAAGGACTTAGGAACTATTGGTAGAATTTTGGGCGTAGAGATTAGGTGAGATTGTGCTTAGAAGAACTTTTTTGGGTCAACAAGACTAAATTTCAAAAGGTCTTGAAATGAGTGGTGTTAAGTTAGTTATTACTTCATTAACATTGTCTATTTGCTTATGTGTAACCACTACACTTTCAAAATGCAAGAACAAATGCATGGTTCATGTTTTGTATTCTAGTGTAGTGGGGAGTATAATCAATCTGAGTGTATGCACTAAACTAGATCTTACTCAAACAATTAGTTTGGTGAGTAGGTACATGATAAATTTAGGATATGGACATTGGCTGGTGGTGAAACGTACACTTAGATACCTTAAGGGTACTATAATACGGACTTATTTTACAAAGGTGACACTCTATGTATTCTTGATAAATATTCAAATTCAGAATGTGTTGGTGAATGCAGATATAAGACGATCTATAACTCTTAATTGGAATTTTGTTGATCAATTGGAAAGCAATCTTACAACTTAATCCCTAAGTAAATAACCTACCACTAGAGTTACGGTAAGAAGAATACAAGAAGAGTGAGACTCAATTGATCTTAACATAGCCAAACTTTTATCAACTTGGGGGAAACATAATATATGACTTTGTCTACTAGTGAAACATAATATATGGTTCTCGTAGAGGTAACAAAGGAGGGAATCTAGTTGAAAGGTCTCACTATTGATATGATAATTTACTAAAGAACGTTATTGTCTTTTGTGATATTTTGAGTGTAATTTACTTAGCCAAGGATTAATTTCATCGTGAGAAAAGCAAGAATATTGACGTCGATATCATTTTCTTTTCATTGAGGAGACATTAGAAATGAAGAATATTGGTCCGAAGGTGAATCATGTTAATATGTTGATCAAGTTTGTTCCTAGTAGTAAGTTTGTGTAGTATTTGGAATTACTCAACGTTGATGGGTAGTAGTTATCATCTCTCAACACGAATATAGAAGAAAATTTTAGTCAAGATAGAGATTTGTTGATTTTGTCTTGTCTCTTCATCTGATCCATCGTCTAGTGACAACATTCATTTAAAGCATTCCATAGAGATTGTCTATTGTTTGAAGCTTTAACATCTGCTCATGACTATTATCAGATAATTGTTATGTTGGTTAATTAGACTTTTCATTATTTATATATGTGTGTAATTATAATTTTTTTATTTAGACTACCATTTTAATTATTTTCTAGTTTAAGTAAAATGAATATATTATATGAACTAACCTAAACTTATAGAATGCAAATAACTTAAAAAAATAGATTCTTAGAAAATATTTTTATGTTCATGTTAATATAAATTTGATTTTCTATCAAGAGTCATCTTCTTCTCTCCTAACCATTTGTCCTTTTTGCGTTGTTGAATTTTTGTTCACTAAATTGTCTAATGCTTATCGTGTTGTTTGTAAGCTTTTTAATCTTTGAATACCCAACACTATCAAATATTTTATATCTCTCAAGTTTCAAATTGAAGTTGCAATAAGCAAATAACAAAACCAATTAAGCCAAGCCCATTTTTTAGTCTAAACTTTCTGGCCACTACAAACAAATAAAATATGAGAAAGTTTTTCACCATTTGTCTATTCATTGTGTTTGAAAAGAATGTGAGACTAAACTAAATTAAGAAAGGGTGAATTGGTTTCGATTTTTTTTTCAAAAATATTAACCCTTTCGTAAACTCTTTTGAAAAAATATCTTATTAGAAAATTGAGTATAATTAATTATGGAATCAAGATTGATAAATATTGCACACACAAAATTGATACAACAATAAAAATGTGAAAAAAAATTGAGAGAGTGCAAAAGATTACACAAGATTTATATTGGTTACAAATCCTATATCCAGTGTTAGTTATTTAACTTTATAATAGTCGAAACCTACTCCCTTTACATGTTTATTACAAGCACTCAACATATGCAAAACTTATACGAAAAACCGATTCTGATACATTTAATTGATTATATTAAGTAGTTAATCTATTATTCTTAGAAGAAACTATATTTCACTAAAATAGGTCTTTGTTTTAATTGTTCGTGTTATTATTTAATTGACTAAATTGATGAAAGAACGATACCAACACAGAATAATTGGTTATTTTAGTTGTCAATCGATTATTTCAAAGATCCCTTAAAAATAGAATAAATTTAGCAAGAAATAATGGATAAGATAATCAATTATTTCATACATATAATCCATTATTTGAATAAGATAATTCATTATTTGATAGGATAATCAATTATTTGTTAGGATAGTCCATTATTTTTTATTTTACTTGTTCGGGAAACAAAGCATGAACAATATTTATCATAATTGATTATTATAGAATTAAAACATTTCACAAACATTTTAGAGACCATATAAATAATTATTACTTCAACTAAATCAATCAATTCATTTGAAACAAGAAACTTTGAAAGAATTTTAAAACATTTCAATTTTTTTTAATAGAACTATTATTTGAGTCATTAGTTATCATGATATTGTGATTACCTTGATATTGTGATTACCTTATATGCCAGACTTACAAAAACACACCTCCAATGAAAACTTTAAACAAACAATCCATCTTTATTATCAATATCATCATCAAAATCATTAAGTATATAATCTTCCCATGTGACTTGACTCCTTTTTTTCAATTCCAACATATTCACTACAAGAAAATCATGAAATAAAAACCAATTTTTAGAAACCAAAATAATTAGTTGCAATAGTAACTAAATTAGAAACCATTTTAAAAACTAAAAAATAAATTGGTTTGTAAATTAGTTTCTATTATTGTTAAATAGTTTCTAAATTGGTATCTAATTAGCAACCAAGGTTTTAACTACCAATTATTTAGTTTCTAAATTTGGTATCTAAAACCTTGGTTGCTAATTAGATACCAATTTAGAAACTATTTAACAATAATAAAAACTAATTTAGAAACCAATTTTTTTTTCAGTTTTTAAAATGGAATCTAATTTAGTTACTAATGTAACTAATTATTTTGGTGTCTAAAAATTGGTTTCTATTTCATGATTTTCTTGTAGTGATTGATGTGACCATTGAATGCAATATTAGGTTAAATTTTTTTATTTTATCCTCTTAAATTTTTCTAGCTAATTTTCGATCATCTATATTGTAAAGGAACTTTTTCTTTTATTTGATGTAAAAAAAATTCTTTATGTGCCAAAATTTTCTATAAATACAAGGCATGCCATGAAAGGAAACACAACTCCAAGTTTCTTTCTCTTTTTTTTTCCCCTTGTCAACTTCTTTTTACTTACCTCCTATCTATTTCCAACATTTTCTTTACCTTTCTACTTCAAGTATAAAGTAGCTTAAACTTCTTAGAGGTATGAGAAGTTTACTCCAAACCTTAATTCTCTTTTTCACAGATTTAATTTAAAATGTGATTTTTTTTATTTGTTTTTTGTTTATATGAATCTATTTTGAGAATTATGAGTTTAAAAATGAATTCAATAGGCATGAAAACCTATAAATAGATTAAGAAATCACCTTAATCGGAGTTTTGTAGAAAAAGTTACAAATAAATTATATTTCAATTACACTATAAAAATGTTATGCAGATTTTTTTCAGAAAATTTGTTATGTGTATGGATAAATGAAATAATTTTTTTTATTTAAAATATGGCTTTGTGAGATTTAAATCACATATAATTGTAAAAATTTAAGTTAAAAAAATTGCATGTTAAAAAGTTGTAGGTGTCATCAATTATCTCACGAAGAATGTCAAATGAGTTAAGCCAAAATTACATCTTATCGCTAGAGTATTATGTTCTCAAGTAGAAAAATTGCACCCTAATTATTATTAATAAGTTTTTGTATAGTGATAAATATTCGACTCAATTATCATCAGAATTAATGTTAGGAGTTTGATTCTCAATTAAATAATTGTTGATGGACATATAATTGCTTAAATGATTTCGTAGTAAAAATCAAGTGGATCAAATCATACTCAAATCATGATTTTTGGTTTGAGATTACTCGAAATATGCATGAATATTTTATTTTAAGAGTTAATATTAACTCATAATTGTGAAATTAATTTATTTTAATACATGAAACACTTAATTCATAATTATAATGAAATTGAATTTTTTTGAAGTTGTTTCATTATATTGTTAATACCTTTTTATAATGTAAAAAAAAAAATTAAAGTATATTTCATATTTTCTTCTTAATTTAGTGTATGATATTATTTTGATTAATTGTGCTTATAAAAATTTAGTAACGAGAAAAAAAATTATCCTTACATTCATATTTTGGAGAAAAACTATAATTAAGCCTAACACAGGTAGAGATACATTTTAATGGAACTATGATCATTCAATTTAGAGAGTTATAATGTCTTTATTAAGTCTCATAATCTTTTGATATATATGATTTAATTATATATATATATATATATATATTAATTATGTATATATCGTTTCTAGATGATAAAAAGTTCATTTTATTTATGTTTGAGTTGTACATTTTACATCTAGATATTTAAATCATTACTTAATTGTTACAACATAAATTATTAAGTTTCTTGAATAAAATTTAAATGTTAGTTTTTTTTCCTTTGAATTAATAAAGTTTCACATTTTCTCAATTTATGAAGAAAATATCATTGTGAACAAATTGTTTCAAAGTAAGGATACACGTTTTAAATGGAATCAATTGTTTTAAAGATTAATGAAATAATTGGAAATAATAGATTGATTATAATATAGTACATTACAATTATGGAAGGTTCGTCTTCTTTATTTGCAGAAATACAGGTCCACCCTCTCAACAATAGTAACATTCACGTTCTTCATAACTTTTGTTTCGATTTAGATAACTCCATCTTCGAATAAATAATTCAATTTTTAAACACATAACTCCAAATTTAAGACTTTAAACTATAACTTCATCTTTGCCGTTTTTACAATTTATATCAAAATGAGACTCTCACTCGTCTCCTTCTCTATAAATATTACTATTAATTTATTTTTCAATGCTTTTAATTATTATTATTTATTTTAACTTCATATTATTTTGAAGATAAAAAATTATCTTCCAAAATTTAAATCTACAATGTAAAAAAAAATCATTAAATAAAAATTAATTTTAAAGATAAAAAAATTAATTACTATATTAACTAAATTATATATTATTTTAAAAATTAAATAAATTATTAATATCTAAAATGGTTTTTCCTATTAATAAAATTTTAATTTTTTTAAAATTAGTATCTAACTATCTATTAGGCTAATTAAATATTTTATTAATGAATTAAATACCGATTTAAAAATAAATTTAAAAATTTTATTAATAATAAAAATTACTTTAAATATCAATAATTTTTAAAATAATATCTACTTAGTCTATATAATAATTGATTATTTTTTATTTTTAAAGTTAGTTTTTATTTTATAATTTGATAATGTGTAAGTTCTTTTTACAAATCTCACATTAATATTATTCTTAAACAATAAAATCTCATCACTTCCTCTTTTATCTCGTCAATTTTACATTTCTATTGATAATATGTGGTAACTCAATTTGAATATAAAGAGATAAAAAATAATTAAAATGAATATATATTTAATAAAGTAAAGGATTAACGTTTTCTTAATTTATTTATTAGATCCATAGACATTTTAAATTTAACTTCTTGGATAAAGTACAATTATCCTGTATATGATTGTAGGTCAACATGAATGGAAAATAAGAAAAATAAAGGTGAAAATGGCAAATCCGTAAAATGGCATGGAAATGGGTACTGTTTGGGGAAAAGGAAAAGTAAGTGTTTGGTCATGGGAACGATCGCGAAGACCAACCCACCGTGGAAGAAGTGATTCACATTGACGCAAAGACTATGAAATAGTATTTATATAATTATAGAAAAATTAAATGAAAGGGTTTAGGTCAATTTTGGGCATAGACTATATGTCCACGCGCTTTGGAGACTTTATTTTTTCTTCCTCGAAGTTTCTCAATCTAAGACACTAGACTTTCACTTTCCATTTAAGACTAGACTTCCTTAATTATTATAAACATTCATTTAATATTTTTCTTTTTCTTTTTCAACTTAATTATGTTTTTGTTATGTAATATGATAAAAAAAATGAGTCACTTTTAATTTCTTTAAACTTTTTTCTTTATTTTTAGTCCACTTAAATGTAAAAGTCATTATTTTTTTTTATCTCTAGTAACATCGAGTTTAATTCGTTTTAGAAGCTATACTTAAAATAAATAAATAAAATTATCTTTAAGAGAGATGATTCTTAAAATCAACCATAAAAAATTAAGTTTTACATTGATTTGAATAAAATGGATCACGATTTGAGAAAGTATTTATAAGTAGTTGGTATGAAAATAGATGTAATTAGATATGTACTAGACTATTCAAACACTAAACTATCTGAATAATCTACCTATATGGTTTGTTAAATTTCAAGACAGTTTGTTGAATTATTAGACAGTCTGATGCCCAAAATATCATATGTAAATTTATGTTCTTATATTTTGGTGATGATAAAAATTAATAGAAAAGCTAAACCTAGTCCATATAACATGCATTGCATTTGTTGAGACTCTGGATGATCTATGACCCTATAAACGGTCTGATGAAACACTAGACGATCTATGACCCTCTAGACAGTCTGATGACTTGAAGATTATATGAGAAGTTCATGTTATGATGAAATAAAAACAATCTAAATTGTTTATTTAATTTTAACAATGATTTGTACAACTATAGTATACAATAGATCATTTGAGTGTTTACAGTCTTGTTCATGCTAAACAGTTTGATGAACATGTTGAACGATTGATTATAACATTTAAATGGAATCTTCTAAGAATATATATGTACTAGAAACACTTTTAATCAAAGAGACATTATGTCCAAAAACAAAAAGATTCGAATGAGTATTTTATGAAACAACTCTCTTTTACCTTGTTTTTCGGCATATCTCTAAAATCTATTTTTTCCTAAACAAATTTGCTCAAATTAAATCTTGTGAATATCTTTTTAATATATTATGAATATCTCTCAAGCTTTTTTAATAGAAACAATTTAAATAAATTGAAAATCTCAAGTACTTTATTTCGGTATCATGTGTTATTTGAAATGAAATGATTTTATAATTATGTTTTAATTTGTTTTTGCTAACCTATATTACAATTTTTTTCAAATTAGTTTCTTAAACACATTTTAAGCAATTATTTTTGAAAGATTGCAAATCCAAGCTTTTTGTTTTGAGTTTTTAACTCGAAAAAGATGAAGATATGAAGATATTGCGAAATCCAAAATTAACCAATTCAAGTATCAAAGAAAAAATTCAAAAAACTATATAAAGGGATTGAAGGCGAAGAAAAAAAAGTAAGGAAAGTCAAATAATTCAAGCTAATCAAGTGATCTTGCTCAAAATACAAAAGTTATTAGAGCATTTAGTCTTTTGAGTTGAGTGTGAACCATTGCAATTCTTCACTTTGTAAAGTTATACCTGTTGAAGATGAATGATGCTCCTTGAAGACTATATATGTGTTTGATGTAGCAAAGTTTGTGTTTTGCTTTGAAGCTAGTCAAATTGTAATTTGGTGGTCTCGTATATAGGGTAGAGTGAGTTTAAGGTAGCCTTTTGCTTTGTGACCCACCTCATGACCCTAATCAAGGTGATAAGATCAAGCACAAAGTTTTCTTAATGATTTTCTCATGTCTTTTCTCAAAATATGTTTTACTGCACAAAAAATGAATCTGTTGTTCCTTAAAAGAATAGATTCTTTTTTAACTGGTGCCTTGTTTTTAAAGTTTTTTTCATAGCTTTGTTTTTGCACCAAGAAGCTTGGCTAAGTCTCTTATGCTACCAAAATATTGACCTGAAACAGTTGAAAATCTCTCTTTTCCTTTTTGAAAATAATTTTTTCATTTTATTTTCAATCTATTTTTTTATAACAACTTTTTAACTATTTTTTGAAAATATGTTATAAATCGTTTCTTATATAAAGAGAGGCACATCTCACTTGAAGATAATGTTGAGCAATCAAGTTTTAAACAGAGATTAAAAGTTTTTAGTGAGTTGAAAAGGATTTGTACGTGTTCTTGAAAGAGTTTCCAAAAGAAATCAAAGTGTGCTTGTTTCTTGTGTGCTTAAGCTTGGTGGAGGTGCTGCCAATGGTGTGTTGCAATCGGTTCTACTAGTTTTTTCAGTTTCTTGCATTCTCTTTTCAGGTGTATTCGATTCCATCATTCTTTTCTTTGTAACAGTGATAGTAAGAAACTTCTTGATAGTGTTTCTTGAAGTGTTCTGAAATAGTGGTTTTAAGCTTGGTGTGCCTTGTTCTTGTAGGGTTCAAGAACTTAAGGTTGTGTAATTGATTTGTACTGTGTTTTAGTGGATTTCACCTTGGGTAAAGTGAGATTGGAGTGAAGTAGTATAAAAGTGTGGTGTTCAATCTCTCTTAATCTCTGCACTCATTTACGGTTTCTTGTGTTGATCTGTCAAATTGAATTTGTTCTTTCTAGGCTTGTTCATATTGTTCTTTATATTCTGGAAAATGATCTAAATAGCTTGTAGTTAACTGAGTTTCTGCTTTGGTTGTATTAGAAGTAAATCTTTATGTTAAAACAAAACCAATTAAGTGCCACACTCTATTCAAGTGTGAGGTTTAATAATCAAAGATTATTTTTTGATTCAACTCTTGGTTTTCATCTTTGCATATTAAAGTGATACATTAATTATTGTTGAATTCTCTTAATATCTAGAAAGCATATAACTAAAACACTGTCTTGATAAAGTAAGCAGAAAAATAAATCTGTTATTTTCAAAATAAATCGATTCTTTTACTCTGTACTGGTAAAAACCCGAATCTGTTTGAAAATTTTATAAGCTCAATTCCCCCCCGTTTTGAACTTAGACACTAATAAACCCAACAATTAGTATCAAGAGTCAGGACTTGTATTTTACTCAAGTTTGTGTGCAATATGTATAAGTTTAAAATGCTTTTTGTTGAGGGTTCATCTATTAATAGACCTCCTATGTTTAGTGGAGTGAATTATGCATTCTAGAAAATAATAATGAAAAATTTCATGGAATCTATTGACTTTGGTATTTGGGATGTTGTGGTCAATGGACCTTTTGTGCCTATGCAGGTTGTCAAAGAAGAAACAATGAGGAAATAGAGTGAGAGTGAAAGAAAAAAAAGGCTCAATATGACTTCGTAGCTAATAACATCATAACTTCTGCATTGACAATGGATGAATTTTTCAGAATATCTCAGTGCAATTCGACTAAGGAAATGTGGGAAATTCTGAAAGTAACACATAAAGACACGAATGAAGTGAAGAGAGCAAGGAAACATTCACTCATCCAAGAATATGAGTTTTTCAGGATGCAACCTGAAGAAAGCATTGCTGATGTACAAAAGCGGTTTACCCACATTGTAAACCATTTTACTAGACTTGGGAAGGTGTTTGACAGAGAAGAACTCAATATAAAAGTGCTGAAGTGCCTTGATAGGAGCTGACAACCCAAAGTTACTACAATTTCAGAAGGCATAGATCTGTCTAAGTTGTCCACTTATGCACTTTTTGGAAAATTAATGGAGCATGAGTTAGAGCTCAAAAGGCTGAAAGAGCAAGAGACAGTGGAAAGGAAAACTAAAGGACTTGCCCTGAAAACAAGTGTACAGAATGACAATAGTGAGAAAGAAGAGAATACTAAACATGATGAAACATTGAGTCTACTCATAAGAAAGTTCAGCAGATTTCTGAAGAAGAAAGGCAGAGATAGGACTCAACAAGAGAAGATGTATCCTAAACCAAATGAATCTAATTTCTCTAACTACATTTGTTTCGGTTGTGGTAAAACAGGTCACATAAAGATTAATTGTCCAAACAATCAAACAAAAGAAAAATCAACCAGCAAGAAGGTTGAAAGGAGTAAGGGTAAAATAGCCTATATCTCTTGGGAAGAGAATGAAGTTTCCTCAACAAGCAGCTTCTCAACAGAAAATGAAGAAATAAACTTGTGTTTCATGGTGAAAGATGAAGGATCAATCTCTTATTCGATTAGTGATTTTTCTATGGATTCTGACAATTATGATCAAATGTTAATTGCTTTCGAAGAAACACATGATGAGGCAAACAGGCTGGCTGTTATATGTAATAAACTGCAAAATGTAAATAATATTCTTGCACCTAAGGTAAAATCTCTTGAGGAAGAATTGCATAAAGCTAAAACTGATCTTGTAAGTCTTGAATTGACATGTTTGCATGCTTCTATAAAAACTTGTGAAAACAGTAAAAAAATGGAAAAACAAGTTGAGTATTTGCTGAAAACTCTATCTAATTTCACTAAGGAAAGGGATAATCTTGAGACTCCTTTAGGGTCACAAAATATTGTTTTTAACAAAAATGGAATTGGTTATAATTCAGAAAAGAAAAATAAATGTTAAAAAGTTGTCAAGTTTCTTTGTTCCCTAAAAAACAAGTTTTTCCTCTTTCAACAGTGTTAAAAAGGTACATCCTGCTTCTTGTTTTTATTGTATGAAATCTGGACATACTTTTAGAACATGCATTGCTAGAAAATACCTTGTTCCTAAATGCTTGGCCAAATGGCTTCCAAAGGAAAGGTATTAATCGTTGTTGGACCCTAGACTAAGAAGGGTACCATGTGTATTATTTTTATTTTTTATTTTTGTAGAAAAACAACAAGAAAAATCAGTGGTATTTGGATAGTGGATGCTCAAAGCATATGACTGGAGACCTAACCCAGTTTACTAGTCTAAAACTCAAGGCAGAGAGTGACATGTCACTTATGGAGATAATAACCGTGGGAGAACCCTAGGGAGAGGAAATGTTGGAACTGGAAGTTCAACCACAATTGAAAATGTTTTATATGTGGAAGAACTAAGACACAATCTCCTAAGCATTAGCCAATTATGTGACAAAGAGTACAAGGTAAATTTCAAAGCAAATGGGTGCACAATCTCACATGACTCTTCTGGTAAGGTACTGTTTACAGGTAAAAGAGTAAACAATATCTATCTCTTGGATATCTTGGACAATGATTATGAAAATGAATGCCTTTTGTCAAAAAGTGATGAGTCTTGGTTGTGTCATAGAAGGTTAGCTCACATTCATACAAATCATTTGAATAAATTGAAATCCAAGGATCTTGTTTCTGGTTTGCCTAATACAAAATTTCAGGATAATAGACTATGTGATGCATGTGTAAAAGGTAAACAAACAAGAACATCTTTTAAATCAAAGGACATGGTTTCTACTAAGAAACCCTTGGATATGCTGCATATGGATCTGTTTGGACCTTCTAGAATTGCTAGTTTGGTTGGAAATTTCTATCCATTGATTATTGTTGATGATTATTCTAGATATACATAGACTCTCTTTCTTGCTTACAAAAATTATGCTTATAAGGTTTTTAAGAAATTGGCAAAAATTTTGCATAATGAAAATGGATGTAGTATAAAATCTATTTGTAGTGATCTTGGGGGAGAGTTTCAAAATGCCAAGTTTAATAGGTTTTGTAAAAAACATGGGTATCACATAGTTTTTCAGCCCCTAGGACTCCCCAACAAAATTGTGTAATTGAGAGGAAAAATAGATCACTAGAAGAACTTGCTAGGACTATGTTGAATGAATCTAAGCTACCTAAAATCGAAGAAAAGAAGAATTAACCTAGAATCCTATTTCACACAGAACCAATGATCCAAGACTTCAAGAATGATTAAAAGATATTTGACTTTCTCTCTTGAAAAACGTTTTCAATAAACTCTCTTCTTCACTTTGAAATTATCATAAAATAGTCTTTATATAGACTTTAAAAGATGGTTAAAGCAATTTTATCATTAAATAAAATTTGTTAAAAGTATTTAAAAACAGTTAGAAAACCATAACAAAATTTTGTTAAAATCACATAATTGATTTTTAAAACAAACTTATTATTTTCATTTTTTGTTAAAAAACTAAACATACAAAGTCAGTTCCTTTATTGAAATAACTGACTGTTTTTGTTTTACAAAAAAGACAAAAGAAAATAAATCATTTTTAAATTCTTTTAAAAACCTTAAGTGTAATTCAATTGGTTGTCGCAATAAATCAACCAGACTTGAAAATAAGCTTTTTTTAATTGATTTAAAACACGAAACAACTAACTAAAATTAACACAGATTTGAAAACTAAAACTTTCAAAAGAGATTTCAAATCATACTAACTTGGATCATAACTAACTACAAATTAACAACTCAAAATCTATCTATCTACACACACAACATCAGATTCTTCAAGTCTTCAAGTTGGATTTGGAAATCATCAAAGCATCTTATTTAACACCCATTTTCTTCTTATAGACACCTTCAATTTATTCCAATTCAAAATTTATAACTTTCTACCAATCATAACATCATTTTGCCTTTGTTTCCACTAGGACATGACATATTCTTGAAAACTTAGAGTAACCATGGATAATCTTCTAAATTCATTCACTTGGTGCTTTTCAAAAGTTTGATCAACCTTTGTTTCTCATTCCAAATACACCTCAACATTTTTAATTCCATAAAAAGAAGGAAAGTATACTTCTAGCTCAGTAGAATAAAGGAAAATTCTAGGCTTATGATGTTATTTACAAGGTAGTTGATAGGAATTATAGCAAAGATTACTACACACCCTTTCTTCTATTTGGAAATGAGAGTATATATGATGTCCTCTCTTCCTATTTGACCCCTCTCCATGTTTACTCTTAGATTTTCTTTGACTTTGGATGCATTGAGAAAATGTGATTCTTAACTCTTCCATGGATGTTTCTTTAGTACTCATTTTATTTTTTATTTGATTTTGAAAATCAATAGTTTACAAGAAGGTTGAAAGGTCAAAGGGTTTCCAAGTTCACTCTCAAGAAAGAGAGGTGAGTCACTAGAACTACTTAAGTACCAAGTCTTTACTATATAGAGTTACCTCAGTTAGCTTTCACCAGTCTTCCTTAATGGAAACTCCAATTAGTTTTTCTTAAAAGAAAGTTAAACTTTGAAAAGATACTAAAACTATATAAAGAAAGACATTAATCCTAAGTGCATTGGCACTAGTGGACCTTTGAGACATACTCATTGTCTACACGCATTATTAATTTAATTATTTATTAGTATCAATTAATTACATGAGAATTAATACAAAATAAAATTGAAAATTCTCAACGTGTTTGGACTGTTTACTTCACTCTAGTGTTTAACTCTTGCTTTTGAACTTCTACTTGTTGATTCTTTCAAGAGTGATCATCCTTAACTTGATTTTTTCTTCTCCAATATGCTACCTAGCAATATTTGTCAACTTTTTTCCAAAGATCACACTAAGAGATAATTTTTATCTCTGGAGGTCAATAAAATCCAAAATCAAGAAAAACCCAAAATGAATAAAGCTAAACTCAAAAGATTATTAAAGATGAGACAAGACACAAAGATTATCCAAAAATTCAAAATAATCAAAAAAATATGTTTCTTCCTGCACCTCCATATTTTCTTCTGCCACGGTTTGGCCCAAAAGGCTCCAATGCAACAAAAATAAAAAATTGAATGGCACATATGGACCCACAGAATACAAGTTCTCTTTTTCTCCTGTATCAATTCTGCTGTCACGTGCAGAACTTGTTGCAATTTGTCTCAATCCAAGTCTTACGGACTCCACAAAAATTTCGAATTTCTAAAATTTTCACCTTAATTCACGCTAGCCACACCAATTTGTCATCAAATTTACGCTGCCAATTTATTTCGCAAGTCCTAAATGCATTCATATCCAGTTGATGACCGTTCACCCAAAAAAAATGATATTTGTGTTTGTATTTCATAATTTACGAGGATGAGTAGCAAAAACAAAAGGCGCAAAATACAAAATTTGGTTCTTTGGTGGGTGAAGTAATCGCAAAGAAAGATCACAACTAAAAGGTGAGTTTGGACTTGGTTAAGAGGTCCTTGGAGGTTGGAGAGGTTGGTGGTGTGTGGTGCAAAGTTGGTCGTGGTGGTGGTGTGTGGCTCCATTTCTGGTAGTCGGTGGGTGTGGTTGGACATGGTGCGTGGTTGTTAGTCGTCGTTGGTCGGTAGTGCATGGTGGTCGTCGATGCAGTGGACTGAGCTCACCCAAGTACACAAACAAAAACACAAAATTGATGTTGCCATGTGAGAATCGATTCTCACATTCAGGATTTTTGGAGAATCGATGTTTGAATAAACGATAGTTTTACACATTTGTTCGGAGAGATCATCAATTATCACAATGCAAAAGTGATTATCCCTCCATTTTTAATACTTATTTATTTTTTTTATTTTATGTATATATTGTTGTGATTTGATTTATGTATATATGCAATTCTTTTTTGGTTTGACTGAGTAAATAATTATTTAATTTGTTTTTTATTTTCATGTATGTATATAAAATATATATAAGGGTAATTAGTTGTTTTTTTTTTTGAATAAGTGTATTATTTTTTCACAATCTGATAGCATAGTGATTCTGATAGCATAGTGATTGATAATGCTAATTAGGTTCAAAAACATAAATATTTTGAAAATAATAATATTAAGTATAGTTAATTAAGAAATTAAAGTGTGTTTATATTTAACTTGTAAAACTGATTTTGATAGACATAATAAATACCACTTAATATTTAAGAAATAATTATAAGTATAAAGAATATTTAAAGATTTAAAAATACTACTTGTATGTTTAAATATTTGGAAAAGCCTACTTTACAAATAATATTGATTTTTTTTAAAATAAAGTAAAAAAAAATTATAAATATTGTTTTGAATTTATAAAATAATTATAAGTATAAATAATATTTAAATATTTGAAAATACTACTCTACAATATTTAGTTTCTAGAAAGAGGTTGGGCTAACACTAATAAGAGGAGTCTAAAAATTTGTTTAACAAGAAGACAACTCTAGAGAGAACTTTGACAAGTGAAGTGTCTTAAAAATTGGACAACATTTCATTACTTTCATCAATAAGTGAAATTCAAAATCTTAAAACTTAAAAAAGAAATAAAAAATCTTGTAAGAATAGGAAGAAAAATTATAAAAGGAGAAAAAGAGTTTAAAGAAAAAGTGCAAACTCTTATCAGAAGAAAAGAAGAGAAAGAAAAGATAAAGAAGAGGGTAGACTTAGGATGAATGAACATTATCAACCTCCCTCTAGAACAGATACCAAGGAAGAAAAGCCTAGTCCAAATGTTTCGCATGTTAAGGCTTTTTCTCCTTATTTTAATGAAACTTTCCTTGGGGAAAAGAATTCTTGATCAAACTACTACATCCCAAAGAGAGAATAGTTTTCAAACACATTGTTCTAACCTAACTTGTTCTTTCATTGTGGATAGTGGATCATACTACAATATTTGTAGTACTAGGTTTATTTAAATGATGAACTTAACTACCATTTCTCTTCCTAAACTTTATAAATTTCATTGGATTTTTAAAGTTGAGAATATGGTAGTCAAGCAACAAGTGAAAGTAAAGGTTTCCATACGGTACTATGAGCAAAACGTTTTATGTGGTCAAGTACCAATGGAAGCTTGTGATATTTTGTTAGAACGACCTCAACAAATTAATCCTAAAACCATTCGAGAAGGCCATACTAATAAAATAATTTGCAGTCATAAAAATAAGATTGTACTTAGTTCTTTTTCATTTTCACAAGTGGTAAAGAACCAAGAAAATAAAACCAGAAAACAAAAAAAAGAAAGAGAAAATTGTCTCTTGAAGAACCTTGTTCTTGATTTTTCTGTATGTATGTCACTTGAACTATTTAGTGTTTATTTCAGATGGGGGTTTGATCATGGAAGAAAAACATGAACCTCAAAAAATAATAAGGATGATGTCCTGAAATAATAATGCAAATTTGAGGACAAATCCTTATCACGAGGGAAGGGATGATGGAATATGTCCAGTCACAACATCCACAAAATAAGGAGGACGGATAACTAGAGCTTTCTTCAGAGACTTATTACACATATGGGCCTAATTAAGCTTTTGTCTATCTTTTGTAGACCCAATAAAGACGATAACTCTAGGGTGAGGAAATGTATAGAGTATTTCAAAGAAGACCTCTAAATCGTGAAAAAATACTAGAGTCTTGGTTGGAGGATTACAAGAAGATTGGAACTCAATTAGCTTCAGCAAGACCAAGTCAAATATCTTTTTAAGTCAGGATTTAGTTTAAATAATTGTATAAAGTGGTTTAAGATTTCATTTGGTCCATGTATTGGGTGTGGGTTTAATTTTGGGCCTTCTTTTTGGACTAATAGAAGAATGGGTGTGCATTGTAAAGTGACTCACCATTTGACATGGAAAGCATAGGTGTGGCATTGGAAGCATGAATATCCACATGGATCTTCCTCAATGGAAAGCATTCGCACCAATTAAGAGGTGACATTTGTCAACCTCTCATTTGAGAGGAATTTCTCAAATAAGAGGGAAGACACATGTCAACCTCTCATTTGAGAGGATCATGAGCATGGAACATGTGACACCACTTGTCACCTTGCCAATGGAGAGTTTTTAGGTTAAAATTCTTATTTTAGACATCCAAGCCTCTTATAAATAAAAGTGTACCTCTCTTGTATTTTTATACTTGGAATTAGTAATGAAATGCTTCCCATTTTTTGTCATTCTACTTGTTTCTGAGTTCTCTCTAGTTTAGTCTTGTTCAAGACTTAACCCAAACTCTTTCCTAGTGAGTTGGTCTCACCTCTCACTCTCACAAATTCCTAACTTCACTTCAATCCCTTGAAACTCCTTTTGTGTTTCTTGAATGCTTTATCTTATCAAATCTCCTTCCTCATCCATTCAAAGAAGAAACAAAAAAATGACTACTGGAAGAAAAGCGTTTTTCCATAATTTGGTATCAAAGCCATGGTTATATTGAGATAAGTAGTTTTTTTTTTCTAAAATAATTTCCATCACTTTCGTCTTGTCTTCACTATATTTTGACTGTCTTCAACATGTTTTGGTTTCATTCCACCTATTGATTTTTTGTTTTGTTCAATTTTTTTGGTTCAAAACACTTGTTCCTACTTGAAACATCAATATGTTGTTTTAGGTGCTCTATTTTGTGAAACCATGTGTGCTTTTGTTTTCTCTTAAGTCTTGTTTCATTTTATTTGGGTAATTCACTTTAATTTTGTGTCATTTTGATTTTCTAAATTTTTTCATGTTGTCAAAGTCATGTGAATCCATGAACGTCATAAAATTATAGTAGTACTTTTGTTCAATTTTATTTTCTTGCTTTTGTTTCCAACAACAAAAATTCAAAAAGTTGTTTGATGAAACTATAGTGATTTGGTCCTTTTGTGTGCTTTTAATTTTTTGTATGGAAGTTCTTTTACTTGTTATTACACGATTGAAAAGTTCATTAGAGTTAGTTTTTCTTTGTGTCTTGAGTTCATCATAATCTTCTTTTAATTCCGTAGGTTTCTTTCTCTTTATTGTTTGCTGATTTTTTATTTATTTATATACTTTAGTCATCTTTTTTATTTTCCTTTTCAGTCACTATAACTTCATCTTCACTAGTATCAATTCATTATGGCTTTCAATGTCCCGGTCTTTTGAAACCATAATTCTCTTGATCATAATTCTCTTGATAGAACATTCAGAAACATATTGTCCTTTTTCAAGACAATGAAAGCATTGGATGTCTCAAGTTCTAGTTTCCTTGGGGGAACTTTCTTTATTTTTTATTTTTTATTTTTTTTCTATTCCTCTTTCCTTATATTCCCCTCGTGACCCATCGTACTTGGATTTGGAGGGGGTAACCTTCCCTCTTAGACTCTCTCCTAGAATATGATGTGTTAGGATAGTCTTTCCTAAAGATAAACCTTCTTGTAATTTGTTGTTTTACCTTAACACACAATTTAACTAATTCATCCAAATCATTAAATGGAAATAGATCAGTCCTATCCTAGTTCTCAAGGTTTAGGCGACTCTGGATTCTGACTATGGTTATTCTAGGTTCTTCCCTTATTCTTGCCCTCAACATAAGTAACTCCATGTCTTCTTCAATCCATCTCCTTGGATTGCAACACAATATTTTCTAAAATATCCCACCACGAAGGAACGATTGAAACATCAAACATCGTTCGTTCCTGAACATCATTTCAAGAATTTGATTGCATGGAAAATGTTGTTATTAGGTGTGACATTGATGGTCTTTGAAATTTTTGGTTATGTTTTATGTTGTTTCTATTTTTTTAGTTTGATTTTATATTTCTGTTTCTAGTTCTGTTTTCTTTTTGCTATTTATATTTTTGTTTCTGTTTCCTATTACCGGACAAAATCAATATAGACTCTGATACCCGAAAAACACAAAGCAAAGGCAACGGTGCACAACCATGGCAGATGCACCAGAAAAGAATAATGCCAACAAAGCAGAGCACGAAGGAGGAGGTGCTAAGAAGACCTACTCGCCATATGATCTCAACGCGAGTGACAATCCCGGAAACATAATCACGCAAGTCCAATTGCGCGGAGAAAATTACGACGAATGGGTAAGAGCAGTAAAGATCTCGCTTCGTGCCCGGAGAAAATGGGGCTTCATTGATGGAACACATATCCAACCAGAGGATGAGGCACCCGACCTTGAAGATTGGTGGACCGTGCAGTCCATGATTGTCTCTTGGATTCTAAACACCATTGAACCAAGCTTACGATCCACAGTAGCATATGCTGAGACTGCACATAACTTGTGGGAAGACATTAAAGAAATATTCTCGGTCGTGAATGGACCTAGAATTCAACAACTAAGGTCGGACTTGTCAAGATGCAAGCAGGAGGGAATGGTGGTGGCAACTTACTTTGGAAAATTGAAGGTCCTTTGGGATGAGCTTGCTAACAGTGACAAAATTCCATCTTGTACGTGTGGTGGATGCAAGTGTGGGATTGGTGCTCAGTTGGAAAAACGAAGGGAGGAGGAGAAGGTTCATCAACTCCTTATGGGGTTGGATGACGCAAGCTACGGGACAGTAAGATCAAACATTCTGGCCTCAGACCCATTGCCGTCTCTGAACCGCGTATATGCTATGTTGGTACAAGAAGAAAGAGTGAGAATGATGGCCAAATCAACGGAAGAAAGGGGGTTGGTCGTGGGTCTCGCGATGCAGGCCAACTACAAAGAAAAAGGGCGTGGAGATATGGTAGAATAATTAATGACGTGCAGTCATTGCGGTAAAAATGGTCACGACATGAAGGGATGCTTCCAATTGATCGGATATACCAAATGGTGGGACAGACCAAAAAGTGAAGGCAAATGGAACAGCAGGGGACGCCAAGGGATGCGAAACAAAGGTAACCCGACACGTGCAAATGTGGCACACGCTAGTGGAAGCAACAGTCAAGCCAACAATGACGACAAGAAACTTGAGATGGCAGGTCTGACCAATGAACAATGGAAGGTACTGGTTGATATGATCAGCAAACAAAAATCAAATGAATCAGAGAAAATGACTGGTAAGAGCATTTGGGATTTGTGGATTATTGACAGTGGGGCATCAAACCATATGACCGGGTCACTGGAAAATTTGAGTGAAAAGGAAACTATACAAGGGTGCCCCGTAGGGTTACCCGATGGTGAACGTGTTCTAGCTTGCGAACAGGGAACAGTGACTCTTGAAGAAGGACTTGAATTGAAAAATGTCCTTTATGTTCCCAAATTAAAATGCAATTTACTTTCAGTACCTCAATTGACGGATGAAGAAAATTGTGTTGTAACATTCACTGATAAATTGTGTATTATACAGGACCGCACTTCGAGGACGCTGATTGGAGCAAGTGAACGGAAAGATGGGCTTTATTGGTATCGTGGGGTACGGAAGACTCAAGCATGTCATGTCAAGATGGAAAATCAACTAGCACTTTGGCACCAAAGATTAGGACATCCGTCATTTAAGATTGTGCAAATGCTTCCTGATATAAGTGGGAAATGTACTCGTGATGAGTTGAATAAAGTTTGTGAAAAATCGAAACAAACGAGAGATAAGTTTTTCTTAAGTGCGCATCAAGCTTTGAATATTTTTTATTTAATTCATTGTGATTTATGGGGTCCTTATAAAACTCCTTCATCCTGTGGTGCTTCATATTTTTTGACAATTGTGGATGATTGTTCACAGGCAGTTTGGATCTATTTGTTAAAAGAAAAAACAGAGGTATCAGTGACTTTGAAAAAAAATTTCACACTCGTTGAGAGGCAATACAACAAATGTGTTAAAATGGTTCGCTCTGACAATGGAACCGAATTCATGTGTCTAAAACAATATTTCATTCAACAAGGTATCCTTCACCAAACTTCCTGTGTCGGGACCCCGCAACAAAATGGACGCGTCGAACGCAAGCATCGGCATATTCTGAATGTTGCTCGGTCATTACGGTTTCAAGGCAATCTTCCCATTAAATTTTGGGGGGAATGCGTTTTGACTGCAGGCTACTTAATCAATCTCACACCATCCTCCATTCTAAAAGGAAAAACCCCTTATGAAGTGATCCATGGATGTGTACCCAGTTACGCGCACTTACGAGTATTTGGTTCATTATGTTATGCTCATAATCAAAATAGACAGCGGGATAAATTTGATAGTCGTAGCCGAAAATGTGTGTTTGTCGGGTATCCATATGGCCAAAAAGGATGGAAATTATTTGATTTGGAAACAGAAACTTTCTTTGTCTCTCGTGATGTACATTTTTTCGAAAATAAATTTCCATATTTTGAAGCCAAAAAGATGGACATTTTCTTCATGAAGTTGCCTCCTCAAACCTAAATGAATGCATCGTCAACCAACCCATTGCATCTCCCATCTTAGCCAAGGAGGATGCTACCCTCACAGATGACTTCGACCACACTATCAACGACTCCGATCCGTGTATAGAAGCCTCGACGCTACCCGCGGATCCACCGCCGCGTCCGACGGAGACGGCGCCGTCAGTTTCTTCACCACCGCTGACGGCCGCGGTTCCCCTTGGGCGAGGGCATCGCGCGAATCTGCCTTCCGTACAGTTACGCGATTTTGTCGCAGCCACCACGATACCGTCAAGCCCCTCTGTTCCGTCACCTCCTTCAACAGAATCCTCAGGTGTTTCGTATCCTATACATGATTTTGTGAATTGTGATTCCTTTTCTAAACATCATCAAAGTTTTCTTGCCTCTTTACACACCGAGCAGGAACCCCTGTTCTTTTCTCAAGCGGTCCGAGAACCCTGGTGGCGTGATGCTATGGCACAGGAGATTCATGCTCTCTAACTCAATGACACCTGGAAACTCACCGCTCTCCCTCCTGGAAAGAAGGCACTTGGGTGTAAATGGATCTACAAAATCAAATACAACTCGGATGGAACAATTGAAAGATTCAAGGCTCGATTGGTAATTCTTGGCAATCATCAAGTGGAGGGTTTGGATTACAACGAGACGTTTTCTCCTGTCATAAAGACGATAACCATTCGCACAACTCTAGCAGTAGCAGCCGCAAAAGATTGGGAGCTTCATCAGATGGACGTTCACAATGCGTTTCTCCATGGTGATCTTGATGATGAGGTTTATATGAAACTCCCTCCTGGCTTCCAAGAATCTCAACCAGGGGCAGTGTGCAAGCTTCAAAAGTCTCTATATGGCCTCCGACAGGCCCCCAGGTGTTGGTTTGCTAAACTATCTTCTTCTCTCACTCGTTACGGCTTCCAACAATCCCCGAAGGATCATTCCCTGTTTACTCTCAATAATAATGACATACAGTTGGTTGTGCTAGTCTACGTTGATGATCTTGTGATTGCATTGAATAATGGTACTGTCATCCAATGTTTTAAAGGCTACTTAAATCAATGCTTTCATATGAAAGATTTAGGCCGCCTCAAGTACTTCCTGGGGGTTGAAGTTGCTCGCTCCCCCAACGGAATCTTCCTTTGTCAGAGGAAATATGCCTTAGATATCATTACTGAAGTCGGATTGTTGGATGCGAAGCCCGCCACTACACCATGTGAAGAAAATCACAAATTGAGCTCCGCTACTGGTTCTTTTCTTTCTGACCCGGCTACTTATCGTAGACTTGTTGGGAGGTTAATTTATCTGTGTTTCACTCGACCTGACCTTGCCTACAGTGTCCAAGCTTTATCTCAATTTATGCAAAATCCACGCTCCTAGCATTGGCAAGCTGCTCTTCGTGTTGTTCGATATTTAAAGGGGCATCCTGGACAAGGAATACTCCTACCTCGAGAGAACAACTTACAACTCTTTGGGTGGTGTGATTCTGATTGGGCAAGTTGTCCACTGACACGGAAATCTCTCACCGGATGGTTTATTCAATTCGGCACTTCCCCAATCTCTTGGAAAACCCAGAAACAACAAACGGTTTCTGCCTCCTCTGCTGAGGCTGAATATCGATCAATGGCTAAGACCACCCGAGAATTAAAGTGGATTAAAGACATTCTCGCTTCTCTACATGTTCCTCATCCTGACCCAATTCGTCTTTATTGTGATAGTCAAACAGCACTTCACATTGCTAAAAACCCGGTCTTCCACTAACGCACCAAACACATTGAAGTTGACTGCCACCTTGTTCGAGATGAAATCATTCACAAGCGCCTTCTTCCATCCTATGTGCCCACACATACACAACTAGCTGACCTTTTCACCAAAGCTCTCGGTGCTAAAAAGTTTGGAGCCATCTTGGTCAAGTTGGGCATTCAAGACTTACATGCTCCAACTTGAGGGGATATTACCGGACAAAATCATTATTAGACTTAATTACAGGAATATAATCACTATTAATGAGTCTATAATTAGACTTAATTATAGGAATATAATCACTATTAATGGGTCTATAATTAGTCCTAATTACAGATGTTATGTTAGAAAAAGAATCTGTACGGTTCTGTACGGTTCTAATGCTATGGTTATATATATATATGTATCATTGTTATAGATGAAAGACAGATTGAATAAAACAGAAAATATTCTTTCATTTCCCGTTTGTGTTTTATGTTTTCGTTTTCTATTTCAATTTTTTGTTTTTGTTTTCTATTTTTCGTTTCGGTTCCAATTTTTTTTCTGTTTTTAGTTTTTGTTTTTTTTAATTTTTGGTTCTATTTTGTAGTTTTAGTTTCTACTTCTATTTTCAGTTTCTGTTTTCAATTCTTATTTTCAAATTATGATTTTGCTTTGTTTTCAATTTCTGGTTATGTTTTCTATTTCCACTTTTTGTTTATATTTCTATTTTCAATTTCATTTTTGTTTTAAATTTCTAGTTCTGTTTATATATAGTCAAACTAGTTTTATTGATTAAGTTCATGATATATTTGCATATTGGTTAGAACTCTTGTTTAGTAGACTGATGATTTTGTTGTCCCAAAATACAGAGCATTAGTGAAAAAAATGTAATGAATAGACAAACACAAAAGTATATGGATCGAATGGGACCAATAAACTTTGCTAGAGTTCGAGCTAAATTAGTATTGTTTTAATTGCTTCTCTCATTTATAAATCTAGTTATATCATTATTTCCTGCAACTTAAAATTACAAATACACATTATTAATTTTCAATTCTTATAGAGTGTTGGAAATAAGGATGGTGAAGAAGTCACTAGAGTTGACATGTTTATAAAAATACGTCAAGGTTGTCGTACTCGAAAAGGAAAAACAGTGGATGAAGAAACACTAGATGCCATTGTAAGTTTATTTTAATTTACAAAATGTGTCTAAGTGCTTTTTTTTTAATAATTAAGTTTGATATTTGTACATATATTTCAGTCCATGATTGAAGTTCTATGCAAAACGCATTAAGTGAAACTGTATAAAAAAACATTTGAATCAACAATATTAAAAAGGAATCAAGAAATTGTCGCTATCCAGTATGCTATTGAAGTGAATTCTCTGAATAAAAAAGTTGAAGATTTAGAAGCAATTGTGAAATTCGTGCTTAAGTAACAAAACCCAGATCTGAAGAGGGGGATATAGAATATATGATGTCTTGAGTTTTAGGGAAAGAAAACAATGTAGTTGCTTCTGGTTCATGTGTTTCCACTCATGTTATTTATTTGGACCAAATATAGACATATAATTTGCATTCAATGTTACAAAGTGGGTACTTTGTATTTATCTTATTTTATTTATAAATTTGATAATATTTTAAAAAGTTTGTACAATTTCTTTAATTGTTACATGTTGGATGTCAAGATAATATTAATATTGGACATGAGAAAGATTTATGATTGATTGAAGAAATGTAGAAATTTTGAGAGATTTTCTAACTCTAATTAGTTGTAGTGACTACAACTTCTACTATTTTGATATACAATAGAGTATGTAACTTGCACATTTCAATTATTAATATAATATACATTATTCTTAGTTAAATTATAAATGTGACCTAAATATAAAATTATAAATGTGGTCTAAATGTAAAATTACGTTTTAAATCAGTTTGAAAATGTTGCATATTGCGTAATTTTATAAATTAAGATGTATTTCATAATTTTCCATGTATTTCATAATTTTCCATGTTAAAAAAAGTCCGTCTAAAAACATAGACAACATATAAATAAATGTTATCTAAAAAGATAGACAACATGTAAATAAGCGTTGCATAAACCTTATGAAAACAATGTTACCTATGTTATCAATATGCAACACTGATTGGTTTTATATTCTAATTATTTATTTCTACATTTTTATGTTCTAATTATTTATTTCTACATTTTTATATTACGTTAATTGATTAAACAATCAATTTAGTAAATAGTGTTTGTGCTTAAAAAAAATTAATAAAATAAAATTGTTAACAGTACATATTTCAACTCTAACACTCCCTCTATGTTTAACAAAAAGAATTCAAATATAGTTGGTGAAGAAGGTACAATAATTTGTAATTTATAGTAGGACACACCTTTTAACAAGCTTTGTTGGTAGAAAATTTGAATGTTTGACATAGATAGGAATATTTATGAGATGTTCTCTATATTTCTTGAAAAAAATAAATAACAAATACAATGCATTAACTTGTTCTTAAAAAATAAATAATAAATTTATTAAATCATGTTACTTCAATTGCATAAATTATATATTGTTTTTTGTGAAAACAAATTTTAGTTTTAATTTTTTTAATATTATTTATCTATAAAATACAATTTTTCACAATATTCTTATTCTTATTCACTTCATGTAATTTTAAATAAATTTTAAATTATTATTATGTACATTTTTTTATTTTAAAAAATATTAATTATTTTAAAAAATCAGTTGAAGTTGTCAACTTTAATTGAGATAAATTATAGTGAAGTTGAAGTTTAATTGAGATAAATTATAGTGAAGTTGAAGTTGTTAATCCAGTGTCCAATTTTATTTAAACTAAAGTTGTTAATTCGGATGACAACTTTAATTAAAAAAAATGAATGAATTAATGAATTTAATTGATGTTGCCTACATCATTGATAATTTTAAGTGAGAAATGTTAATTGTTATAATTTTTTCTGCATTTGCCCATTTAGTTAAATCTAAAAAAGGTGCACCATTGATAATTAAACTGAATTTTAAATTTTATAAACAAGTATATAGTTAATTAACATATACTTCCTATATAAAAGTCATATAACTAATGTCAAAAATATTTATTGTTTAAAGTAAATGAAGACGCGCTTGTGTACATGTATTATTGAATATATATAAATATTATTAAAGGCAATTATTAATTGTAAAGCAACTGCACACATTAAAAAGGTTAAATAGTTGTAAATAAACTATCAATTTACTCCTTGAAAATAATTTGTTACATGGGTCCTTAAAATTAATAAAATGGTCACTAATATTATTGTACATCATTAATTCGTTTACTCTTTTAGATTATAATAAAAATTAAATTGATCCTTTAAATAGATAAAGTACAAAAATATTCTTAAACTTATTAATTCTATTTAGTCATTTAAATGGTAATAATGAAAAAAAATAGACTCAATTCCTCCTATAACACTATTTACACTTTTATTTCCTCGTCTAATACTCTTTTGTTTTTCCTATCTAGTACCCTTTTGTTTTTATTTCTCTGTTTAACACCATTTCAAAAGTAAAAAATAAAATAAAAGAATAAAAAAATTAATAATTTTAATTTTGAATGCATTAAAAAAATAAATATTTTTAATATTTAAAATAGTTATTAATGAATAAAGAAATGAGTTTTTACAAAATTAAAAAAAAGTAATAGATTAAAAATGTTTAGTTTAATTTTTTTAAATGGAGAAAATAAAAAATTACACTCTACAAAAACATAAAAGTTGAATTTATAAACATAAATTAGTATCTACTTTTATTGATGACGTAATCAAATTAATTTCAAGTAAAAAATATAAGACATAATTATAAAAAAATCAAAGTCAATTAGTATTAATTAGTAGAGAACACACAGATAATATTAAAGTGTCTACTCATTTTTAAGTATTAAGTATAACATTAGTTTTTTTTTAGGATTTTGCATTTAGGATAAATACTTCAATATTATATGTGTGTTCAGTACTAATTAATACTAATTGACTTTATTTTTTTTTATAATTATGTCCTGTATTTTTTACTTGAAATTAACATGATACATATCAATAATAATAAATAAATACTATTTTTTGTTTATAGATTCAACTTTTATGTTGTTGTAGGATTTAATTTTTTATTTTCTTCATTCTTAAAAAAAATTAAACTAAATTTTTTTAATTTTTAATTTTTATTTTTGTAAAAATTTATTTCTTTATTCATTAATTATATTTATAACTATTTTAGACATTAAAATATTTATTTTTTTAATGTATTCAAAATTAATATTATCAATTTTTTTTAATTTTTTTTTTTTTTTTACTTTTGAAATGGTGATAGATAGGAAAATAAAAATAAAAGGGTGTTAGATAGAAAAATAAAAATAAAAAGGTGATAGATTGGGAAGTAAAAGTATAAATAGTGTTATATGAGGAATTGAGTAAAAAAAATGGACCCTAATTTATAAATGTAATAAATGTATATTGAATTTTTTTTCTTATTTTTATATTTGGTTATTAAATTAGAAAGGTTAAAGTGCAATTAAACCTTTATTATTAGAGTACAATTTGTCTTACTATTACAATTTTAATGACTAAATTATTTTATAACCTATAATTTTAAGCACCATTCCATTATTTTATTTATTTTAGATTCTCAATATAATTTTAATGACTAAATTGATTAATGATATGCAATTGAAGAATTATTTAATCATTTTCATAATTTTAAGGACTAATTTGATAAAGTATTACCATTTTCAAGTGCTAAATACTTTGTTAAACAATTATATATAATCCAAATTCAATAACAAGTTAATTTTAAAGAAAAAATAAGCATGGTTTTTATATGTAGAAAGATTTGAAATTTTGAAATCACTTGAAACCTAAATCCTAAACTAGTTTATTAAAACATTAAAGTATAATTTATTTATTTTTTATCAGTAAAAAATAAATTAAATAAATAAATGTACACTAACCCTTATACAGAAATAATCACACTTAACACACTAATAGTTTATATCTATATGGATCTACTACACTCCTAAGTTAAAAAACACACCTTACACATGTAGTGTATTGTATTTTGTTTAGAATGAGTTTTTTCTAATGTAGATAGTGAGATTTCGCCGCTACATATTATCTTTAATGTATGAACATATATAATATATTTTTTATTTTAACAAAATAATGAATTAATATGAAGCATTTTAGGAATATTCCCACCCTCTTTTAAAAAAGTATGATTCATATATAATTCCAAAAAACTTAAATACATCAATTAATGAACATATAATGTCTAATTACTACATCAATTTAATGTTTTCGGTGTGTAGTGGTATAACAACTACTTATATTACCGAAACTTGTAGTAGTTTAGTGAATATTTCAAATAGATATGAAATTTAATCATTAATTGAATTTAATGAATATTATTTTAATTTTAGCAATCAAATTAATTGTCAGTTTCTAATACATTTTTTTTTCCTTCTAGTTTAACTTATGGCATGACAAGAAATTAAAAGTTTGAAAATTATTAAGAAGTGAACTTTAAGTCTAATTCAATCCCATAAAATCGGCTCATAAGGTGAGATTTATATCCACTTATATACAATGAAATGTCGATGTGGGATCTCCAACACACCTCTCACGTCGAGAGTGACAGCTCATACGTGGGATAACATATTATGGGTGGTCCAATAACAAACTGATAGCGAGTGACCTGATAAGGTCAACAAACACTCGTTAAGATAGACTCAAAATGACTCTATACCAGATTAGAAAGTGGACTTTAAGCCTAACTCAACCCCATAAAACCAACTCATGAGGTGAGGTTTACACCCACTTATATACAATGAAATGTCCTAATCTCTAGTTTTTTTTTATTGGCAATAAAAAATAAATTAATATAAACCACTTAAGGAGTGGTTCAACCCTTATACATATTCATAACACAACAATTCCACAAAACCCTTTCAACCTACCTAAACCTTAAAGTAAAAAACACCCTAATCAAAGAGATAAACTTTGCATAATCTCACTTAATTGACAACATACAAGTCATAGGATCAATACACCACTCATAATAAGTAAAACAAGCAGAACCAGATTTAGATGTTACCCAAGACCAAACCTTTAATTGAGTCAAGGTGAACATTTCTGAATGGTCTATCACTTCACCTTGAAAAATATGTTTATTCCTGTGCTTCCAGATTTCATTAACTACTGTAATCCAGATGCTACTCCAAACAACTTTAACCTGGGCAGATGCATTTAACACATTAAACTGCAAAAAATGAGAAACCGAAAGTTTTCAACAATCTCTAGTTAATGTGTGATCTCCAACAAAAATAAAGAATAAAAAATACTCCTTAAAAATAAAATATTAGTTTCTCAATAACTTAAAACAAAATATTATCATCCTCCCACGGGTTAAAGAAATAAAAAGTTCCTGTATGATACTTAATTGCAATTTCATAGGAAATTTGAATAATAACTAAACATATTTTGCAAGTAATCTTATGTTTACATAATAATCCATTTTTCCCTCTTTTTGTTTTGTTTTTATTCATACACAAATGTAGAAAAACAAGGCTAATTAACTCTCTTTTCCCAGAAATTATAAAAGGAAAACACAGAGAAATTGAATATTTTGTTTTATGAGGTAAGAAGTTGAATATTAAATAGTGAGCAACAACTCTAGAGAAACGTCTCCCCATCTTTGTGCCCCTTTCTTCAGTTTCATCTTTAGGGCTTCTCTCTGATGTGCCTCATTCTGAAGAATTGAATCCATAGCCATGGACAATTCTACTGCAGCTTCTGAGAACTTGCCCCATCATCGTGCTAATCACTGGAAGGAAGATGAGGATCAAAAGCTAATCCAACTTGTTCAACAACATGGTCCCCAACACTGGAATGCAATTGCTCAGCATATACATGGACGAACTGGTAAAATCTATGAATTAGAGATGTAGTAATTAAGATGGTCAATTACACATATGCCCCTTTAAAAATAAAATTGGGTTAGGTTATTGGGATATGCATTTTCCAATGTCCCTTTTTTTAGCATTGCTGCATCTACACCTAAAATTCACTATCTGTTACGCAAATCTAGTGCATATTAGTTAAAACATCAGAAAATTATAATGATTTGCCTTTTGACGGTGAAAAAAAACGAGGTTTTTTTTTTTATAATGATAATCTTAACTGAACAACAATACAAGAGTGTGATAAAGATTGATTTGTGGATCATAATCAAATTAAGCACATGATCTTCCATATTCTTACAGGGTTTTCTCTATTTTTAATTGGTTGGATAAAATGGCTATATTATTTAATTAATTAATTGTATTTGATATTTCTTATGTGCGCAGAGTGATAAGAAAAAAGGAATACACGAGTTGATAAAATCTATTTGCTTCCATTAATTTAAATATAGGCTCTGTTTAATTAATTAGTAGGAATCAAAATTAAAATACTATATAATATAAGCCTTACGAAATTAATTATGTTAGTATCATACTCAATAACAAGTATAGAAAATAAATATTCAGAACATGAAAAATGAAAATATTTTGGTATTTGGCAAAAAGATTCAGAACAATCTTTTGTAAAATAAGAATAAATCATAACTAAACAATATACAGAGTACTGGTGAAGATAGATTTTATTTACATCATACATAAACATCGTATGTGTGCTGGTTGGAATCATGTTCTTATTTATTAATTGCATAAAATTCATATCAGTTTGAGCAAGTTTAATCCTATTTGATACAAAGAAATGTCACATAGCAGATAAACTTGGAGGGGACATTATACTTGTTATGCTTCTATTAACAGAAATTAAATATCATATAAAATTCTTCTTATGGAGATACAGCTATCACTCTATTATAGTATAATATATATTTATAACCTAAGGTAAGTTGTTGGTATAATAGAAAACTAATTTATAATATAGTGTATGAATATCATATGTTAGTATAATATATCATTTTTCTTTTTTTGTAATGTATTTTGAAAACGGGTTTTTATTCCTATGTTGTTTTTCAGGGAAAAGTTGCAGATTAAGGTGGCGCAATCATCTTAGTCCTGAAGTTAACAGAAACCCTTTCTCGAAAGAAGAAGAAGAGAGGCTAATTGCAGCTCGCGAGTTTTATGGGTCAAAATGGGCAACCATAGCCAAACTCTTCTTCGGGAGAACCGATAATGCCTTGAAAAACCATTGGCACGTTTTGACCGCACGAAAGCGAAAGGAAGCCAACAATGGAAGTTTGCAAGAGCTGGTCAACGCTTCAAGCTCTTCCTCCCCCTGCAACATTCCTCGTCCTCATCATAACGCATTCTTTCACATGAGGAACTTCAACGCTGCACAAACTGCACCTGCACCAGTGTGTTCCAGTGCTTCGTTCAGCCCTGCCAACTTTGGATCAGTACCATCCTTCTCAGAATCTTTTCCTGCTGCTGCTGCTGCTGCTGCTGCTGGTGGTGGTGGAATGATGAAGAAGGGCTTGTTTCATGGCTCATCATCAGCTGAGTTTGAGGGTTCTTCTTCCTCGGAGAAAAACCAAGCACATGACGCTGGATTCAAAGATGCTACTTTCTATGATTTTCTTGGTGTCGGTGCTGATGATGATGAGTGAAGTGCTTCTAATATTAAACTTCCTATGTTATTCTTCTGTCTGGCATAGAACTCTCGTTTATAAACCTTGCCCTAACTAAAGTTTTAAATAGTGATTACAGTTACCCAGATTGTAATCACAGTATATTGTTAAGTGTTCTAAAATTATGATGATAGTAATTTAAAACTCTGGACATATATATACTAAACTATTTGGAGTTCTAAATATGTCTGCCTGGTGCACTACATGTAGGGTTTCACGGTATTGAAACTCTACAGTTTCAGTATTGTTAACTTTGATGAAAAGTTACATCAGATGCATATCCATTTCTAACATCAGATATATAGCATGAATGTTCCTGATTGCAGGATTGTCACTGAAGTGGTAATAACATACCTGAGTCAATCTGTGTTGGGGATCTGATATAAATTTTCATCTTCTGGTATGCATCCACTCTAAGAAATTTTTTCTATTGCATAGTAACTAGTTAAGCAACTGCAACAGGATAAAGTTACTTAGATATATATTCTTAAGTGAATCTCTGACGATAATTCTTGTTTACTTGTTTGCATATATGCTTCTCCGTTTTACCTTTTTAATCATAAGAAGAAAGAGATGCATGGAGAATGATGTTTATTTAGAAAACAAAATTGTTGAATGTTTTGATCTTGTTTGATAAAGTATATCAGCTTCCTTTTCTGAAGAAATATATTAAAAAGTATTCCAATTTAAAACTAGAGCATGTATGTGAATAGATCCCATTTAAAAAGCTAAAATAAGTTTGATTCATTTTTTATTATAATATTTTTCAGACAATTTTTTTTTAATTCTATAACCAAGTAGGATTCCTGAAAAGTTTTGTTGTCATTGGCTTCTTTATCCTAAGCAAATGTTGGACATAAATTTATCATTTTCTTCAATCTTTGTTTATAATAAAATTAATAAGAATAAGCTCTTTCTTTCTCTGTCTATATATAAATTAGAATATTTATTTTCAATGAAAATTTTCGTAGAATTTATTTATTAACGGAAAAGCTTTTAGATTTTTTTATGAAAATATTTTATTAATCTCTTTCATATTCTTTTTATATTTATTTTTTTAATTGAGTTGAAATATTTTTAAAAGAAATTATCAATAGTTAAATAAATGTAAGATATGAGCTATTTAATGAAAAATATGATTTGTCGTTAAATTTAGTTATAATATAATTTATATATTTAAATTATTGATTTATTATAAATTTTAGATTTTATATGAAATAAACATTTATAGGGTGTATTTCACATATTAAATTATATGTTTTCTTAAAGATGTTACACTAGGTATTAGATACGCGTATTTTTAAGAATTAATTCATTTCATTCTCATTAATGGAAACAACTATATCTCTTTCAGTGATTATCTATAATTGATTTTCTCCAAATTTAAAAGAAGACTTTTTATAACCAATTTGAAGAGGGTTTATTGTTCATCAACTAATAAATAAAAAATTTAAAGAAGTTTTGTTAATTATTACTACTTATTTATTTTTTTCAAAAAAATTACAAAACATTTTGAATATGATTTTTCAGTTAATAGCTTCTCTACATAATCAATGTGCGATTGTAGCTCACATTTTGTGCTTAAATTTAATTCCTTATTATCTTTTATTTGCCTAAAATGTGCAAAGTTAAAGGATTAAATTGTTTCAAACTCCCTCAAATCGAAATCGATCAATTATAACACAGTATCTAATAGGAACATGTTAAATTTTTTTCTCTTTTTATTAAAAGTTAACTTAGTTTTTGTGTAAATTTTCCTAATTAAGTTTATCATTTTTATCATATTTTTTCTTTATAAAACTTTTCCTTTTCAAATTCATTATAAGTTTCAAACATTGAGTTTAGAAAATGGTTGCCCAGACTCAAACCATTCAACATTTCTGATTCCCCTCCAGCAAACCCTAGATGATCGTCATGTATATGCCTTATGGTATGTTTAAACATTTAGCTTCTGATCAAACTCCTATTTTCTCCTTCTCTTGTTTTATCTAGCATTTTATCTAGCTATGCTAGACCAAGGGTTTGCCAAACAAGTTGACTCTAAAATCAAGGGTTCTAGGTCTATACCCTTTTTCCCAATAAAGACCATTATCTCTATACCCCTTTTCCCAACCATTATCCACAAACCCTAACCCTCGAACCCCTCCCTTGACCTCTTTCCCTCAATGCTCACAATCCCAATTACAAGAAAGATGTGTCGTTGGTTGAGCTTTGTTATCACTGCGATAAAAAATTTCATGCTGTCTTGTTGCTTCATCTTTTGGAAGATCATTCAGAAGGACCTAGACACTAACTCCTTAGCTTCATTTCATCTTCTGTCTTTTCAACCATTTGTGTTTTAGGGTACATTTGGGTTTCTCTTGGCTCTCATGACATAATTTCATTAAGTCATTTCTTTGAACAACTATGCTTTTCTTTTTAAATCATCCAGTCTGGTATGGAATTGTTTGTTGTCAATTAGAGTTACCTGAAATAGTTAGGCTGGGTTTGAACCTAACTCAAGGGCTGAGGGAGAGCGGTACTATAGCTAGGTGTGTGGTGCAATGAGGAATGCTCAGCTGAGGACTCGGGAGTGTAGAGGTTGAACAAATAGTGTGGTCAGCGTGAATGGTCTAGGCAAGGACCCAATCTTTTGGCAAAACCTGTTTTTGTGAGCAGCTTCTGTAGTTTAGGAACAACCTTTAACGGTGCTCTACGCATTCTCCTGAAGTTTAGGTGATTGGCAGCTTTAATGAGTAAAGCTTAGCATGAGCCAAAGTAGTCTGCTATGCTGGATGTTTCTGTTGGAGGGTTACATAGCACCAGCAACCATATCAGTTGTGCGCTGCATAAGCTACTAGTAGAGGGATCACTGGTTTGGCACAAACATACAAGTACTTGGTACTTTGAAGGCAACAACAGCTAGTTCAGTTATACCATTACCAAAAGTGGAGACAAAATAGTGTTAAAGTTTTCTTATGGGAGGTTTATATATAATATTATTAAGAAGAGTTGTAATTTCCTTGTTGACCGTTTGTAGAAGAGTTTTGTGGTGTTCTGTTATATCAGAACTTTATTAAGGAGAATGGGATGGGGCTTCTTAAAGTTCTACATCCATGGCCCACAATTGTGAAGGTGTAATCTGAAGAATGGGAAGGAATGGGGAGGGAAGTTTGAAAATCGTTTGAATTTGGAGGTCGAAAACGGGAGAGAGGTTATATTTTGGTCAGACAATTGGATAGACTCAGAAGACTAGAAGAACAAATTTCTAAGGTTATTTTCTTTGTCTGTTAATAAGGAGATAAATTTACGTGATTGTGGAATATGGGAGAATGGGACGTGGGAGTGGAACTTAAGGTGGAGAAGGGGTATGTTCGCTTAGGAAGAGGAGTAAGAAAGTCAACTTTTAGTAGTTGATCTCTAATAAGAGCTAGAGATGAAAACAATGGATATAGATGGGTTTGGAAGGATAGTGATTCAACGGAGTTTTCAGTTGAACTCGCTTATGGGTTTTTAAGGGGAGAAGTAAGTGAAAAAGACTTAAGAATATATAAATTTTTCTGGAAAATGAAGGTGCTCCCCTCAGCTCAAGTCACAGTTTGGAGAGTGATTGAAAACAAGATTGCTTGTAGGGTTAATCTGGGGAGAAGAGGATTCGGGATCGAGAGTGATCTGTGTTGCTTGTGTAGGAGATCAGAGGAGACAACAAATCATTTGTTCTGCGAATGCAGAGTTGCTTGGCTAATTTGTAATCTTTGTTATGACTGGTTAGGAATAAGATCAGTCGATTGTATGGATCCTGGGTCTCATTTTGAACATTTCAAGATTCTGGATGCACCTATTTCAGTTAATCTTATTATGGGTAACTTGTGGATTGCGTTGGTTAGCGAGATATGGAGGCACAAGAATAACTATTTATTTAAAGGTGGAGTGGTTGATCATACTGAAGTTTTCTCTCTGACACAGATTAAGGTTTGGTCTTGGATCTCATCAAAGATATCGTCTGCTAATTTCTCATTCTCTGATTGGTGTGTTAAACCCTTGGTATGTATGCATTCAATTTAGTTTTTATTTATAAGGTTGATCCTTGAGACTTTTTTATTATTGGTAGAGATGAGATAGACAATAGGAGGTCTTTTTTGTTGATATGTAGATGGAAAAGTTCTTTGGAAGCATCATTTTGCTGTATAAGGGTTGGATCACCCCTGAAGTGGTCTCATTTAATTTCATTGCTATTTGCTGATAAAAAAACTCCTTAGGATGATTAATGAGGTAAAGGATGGTAATCATAGGAAGAAATGCCCTCTCGGGTAGGTTGGGAGCGGTTGTATAGCAGCTTTGCTGTAGTCTTTAAGCAGAAACCATGTTGTAAAACTGTCAAAATGTTTTCTGGTTTAATCTTCGATGTGTTGCTCTGTATGTAGTTTGTATTAGGGTTACAAAATTCCTAAAGTGTCTTTTTTTTAATTTAATTTTATTTTTTGCTGATAAAAAAAAAGTTACTTGAAATAGTATGTGGTATTCCTAATTATCATAATTAAGGAATCGAAAATTCCAAGTTAAAGGCCTGTATTAGCAAAAGCTTCATGGTTTAACCCCACCCTTTAAGCTGGCTTTTAACTGTTACTTGCTTTCTTATAAAGGACTCATCATAATGTTTAACATGACTATTCCAGAGGAATACATCATATTTGGAGCGTATCGATGGATGCTTGTTTCCATCAATTGATCTCTTTAATTATCATGGTGATCAGAATTTGATAAATTAAAAGCCAATGGTGTGGAGATATGTGTTTTTATGAAGTGGTTCCCATTATTGAAGCATGGTTTTCCAATTCAAACAAAGGTGGGTGTTATATCATGTCCGTATAGCAACAGGAGATGCCCCAAGGAATTGGATTTGTTTGTATTCTTGAAAGGTGGTGTCCCTTACACATAAGTTGTTTTTGTTGCAACAAGGGATTTCAAAGCAAATGAATTTGATAGAATTCTTAAATGTTGAAGGTGGTGAAGGATCTTTTGGTTAAGGCTGTTTCATCAGTGAGGGTGTTTAGGTCCTTTGGATGTGTGTGATGCAGAAGGAATTCATGCATTACGTTGTTATTGATATTGTTATGGAATCCATAAGCACTGATTGGTGCAGTGGACTGCTTTATGATCCTGTGTTTCAAAAAACAAAGACACCAAACTGAAAAAAAAAAATTTTAGTCTCAGCTACTGAAACCTTGTTTCTGCTATGAAACAAATCTCACACCTTAAAACATAATGAACAGAAAATCACATATTTCAAACTAGTGCTTAAAGCCCTTTGAAAGATACGGTCTGTCAATGTGTTAATGGGTTATGTTCCCGTTGTAGCCATACCAATTTCTTGCTGATAAAGGTAAAAAGATGCAGTGGACTTTGGACTTGGTCTGTATTCATCCAATGCAAATTGTGTATTTAATATATACATGGTTGCTTTTGAACCAAGCTAGTTCTAAGCAAAACCTGGTTTGGAAAGGAGTCTGGGTTAATATTATAAGAGGCATCTGGGATCAAAGAAATTTAATTGTCTTCAAGCAAGGTGTAGTTGACGCAGAAGAGATTCTACAAAGGGCTCAACTCAAATCTTGGCTTTGGATGAAGCATAAGGTGCATTCTTTCAATTACTCCTTTGTAGACTGGATTCTAAACCCTTTGATATGCATTAATAGTTATAAGTAAGGTCTGCAGACGGAAGAGATAACTTTTGTTGGGATGGAAGGTGACATTACAGTGGTAAAGTCATATCAGCAGGTATGCAAAGGCCAACATGATCGCCGGTCGATGAAGCGACGCTCTTCATGCGTGCGTAGTCGGTGCTCGCCGAAGTTATGCAAAGGCCAACATGATCGCCGGTTGATGAAGCGGCGTTCTCCATGCGTGAAGTTGCAAAAACCAACATGATCGCCAGTCGATTGAAGCTGCGTTCTCCATGCGTGCCTAGTCGATGGTCGCCGAAGTTATGCAAATGCCAACATGATCGTCGGTTGAGGAAGCGACGTTCTCCATGCGTGTGTAGTCGGTGGTCGTCGAAGTTATGCAAAGGTCAACATGATCGCCGGTCGATGAAGCGGCGTTCTTCATGCGTGTGTAGTCGGTGGTCGCTGAAGTTGTGCATCATTGCCGTATCCGAAGAACAGAAGATCAGATAACTGGAAATCGCCGAGGTAGACACGTCGCCGGGTTCTCCAGAAAGCTTATTTGAAGCTGTTGGAGATTTAGGTGAGTAAGTCCAGATGTTTTGGTTCGATAAAGATGTCTGTTAAACCTCAACATGAGCAATGAGATGAAGGGAATAGCTCGCCCGTCGACGAGGGGATTTCCCGAGTGGATCCTCGTCGAGAGCGGGGTTTCCTTAGGTCAGAGCATACATGGCGAGTAGCATTGGCGGCAGGTGATTTTGCAGAGATTGTGCTCCTCGTGGCACTTAGTGCTCACCAGAGTAAGCTACATGGCAAGTTATTCCCTGCATGGGTAACTTGTCGCGTGGCGAGGTGAATGTAGGTGGCCTCGGTTCTGGGCGTTTCGGTAAAGTTGAATGTTGTTTTGAGGTAACTTGTTGGTTCTATTTTTGGGTATGTTTTTCTCACTTTATGGTTGTTCTGCTCCAACCATAAAGGAGAGTTTCTTTTGTGGATGATATAGGAAGTCCACTTGTGGTTACTGCATATGAGTTGGGATACCCCTGAAGTATCCTCTTTAATTTTATTTATTCATTGCTGATAAATATATATATATATATATGGTTGCTTTTATGTATATTGATAGCTTCCTTTTCACTGCATAGTTGAAGCAAGGGTCTTTCTCTCGGTGCAGGGTTTGAATATCTTATACTTTTTCAAGTTTTCAAGTGCAGTTAAAATTTTAAATATGCACAAATGTATAAGCTTATTTTTGTCTGAGTTATTTAGGAGAGAAGGGTAAGAGTAGGATTATATGTGAGATACTACTATTGAAAACATGACTGGAAAACAAGAGAGAAGAGAATAAACTATTATGAGTTTTTGCATATTTACCATATATATATATAGCAGATTTTCGAATTGAAACTGGTAATTAATTCTCTCCCAAATGAGACTTCCTTTTGAATAAAACTTTTGTGTGAGTGGTTCTTCATTTTCAACAATTGGATTATTTATTCGGGATAGAGAAGTAAAAATGGTTCACAGTAGTAGTTCAGGTTTTCACTTACTTCTTATTTGTAATGATTATTATTTAGTTTGTTTTTGGTTAATCTTAAGAATTGTTTGTGCACTTTTTAGAGTTGTACCCTTTATTCATCATGATGAATTTGTTTCTATGGTTTAGACGACTATGGTTTTTACTCTTAAATTGAAGGATTTTCATGTTAAAAAACTTATTGTCTCTTGTTCCATGTTTCCTCTTAGCAAGTTTGGAATAAATTTTATTTCGCTGCTTTTTACTTTATTATTATTGAGTTGTTATTTATGTTGAAATTACTCCCATTAAAGTAGTATTAAAAAACCACTAGACAAATTATTTGTTTTATAAAAAAAATCAAATATTTCATAAATATATCAACTCTTATACAAAAGATCAACCTAAATCGGTTTCTGTATAACTTCAAGGAAACAACTTAAAACTAACCTCTTTAACAAAACCTTCCTAATAAAGCATTAAAATTAACATCATTAAAATCCCACTATTCTTCAAATAAATCTCCTAATAATGTTTGACACACTTTATACAAACCAATGGCTCAAGACACCAATCTGAAAAGGAAAAATATATCTCGCGTGCTTTGGACCTCACCCAAGACCAAACCTTCAGTTGCACCAAAGTAAAAATCTCATTATGATCTATCCTACCACCTTTAAAAATCATTTCATTCCTGTGTTTCCATAATTCTCCTACAACTGCTATCCACACACAACCCCAAATATGATTAACACTTTCTTTGACTCCACTCAACTTGAAATTATCAAAATGCTTTTTAGGCTCCCGATGATCCGTCGATGCAAACCCCATCCACTCGTAGCACTTAGACCACATGATCTAGGCAACTCTACACGTACATAAAAGATGAGACGTATTTTCCTCTTCCTCCCCACACATACAAAAAATATTATTATTCATACATGCTCCCCTTCTCGTCAAATTCGCTTTAGACACTATTTTGTCTTCCAAAACCCTCCATGTTGTAAGATGAGATGATGGTTGTGCCTTTATCCTCCAGAAACCCTCAAACAAATCTCTCTCGTCCGCCTGAGCATCTTCTTTAAGAATATTGTATGCAAATTTGACTGCGTACACCTATCTTTCCAAACCCAAGAACCCCCCTTATCCTCACCTACCCCCTTCTCTCCCAAAATCTGCATCAACTGTTGTTCCTGAAACCTTTCTCATTCAAACAAGTTCCTTCTCCATTCAATCTTCCAAGACCATTTTGAATTTTCTGACCTCACCCCTCCTTGCCACAAGGAAGATTCCTTATTAGAAGAAATGGAGAACAACCTCGGAAAACTATCCTTAAGAGTCGTATTGCCCACCCATTTGTCCTCCCTTAACCTTATCTCCCTCCCGTTCCCAACTTCCCATGTAAAATTATCCTCAAACTTGTTTTTCCATCCCTCAAGAGACCAGACTTCCTTCAAGTCCCACCACTAGAGAGACTCCAAATTACCATTTCTTTGTGCCCAAAGATCCCTCCAACCACCATACTTAGAGTCCAACACTTCTTTCCACAAGCCATACTCTTCGTAACCTAAGCGCCAAATCCACTTTCCTAACAAAGTAGTGTTAAACCGTCTTATGTCTATCATTCCTAATTGTCCTTCTTCCTTTGGCTGGCAAACCATTTTTCACGAAGCCCACACAATTTTTATACCTTCCGAACCCCATCCCCACAAAATATTCCTCTGTAACTTCACTAAATCCTTCGCCACCTTAGCCGACATTTTATACATAGACATGTAGAATAGTGGGAGAGGGAAAGCACATATTTAATTAGACAAAGTCGTCATGCCATTGACATAAACTTGCCTTTCCATCTGCCTAACCTATTCCTCACTCTTTCCACCACCCTTTCCCAGAACTTACTTCTTAAGTGATATCCACCTACAAGCATGCCCAGATATTTGAACTGGGTCTTTATCATGTCGCAGTTCAAAATAGCCGCAAAAATACTGTAAGAAATGATAGTTGCTTCCCACCCCTCTAACACTACTCTTATGAAAATTAACCTATAAACTTAATGCTAATTTAAAGCAATTTAGGATAACCGTGATAAAAAGACAAGCTTTGTGTTTTTGCATGCAGAACAACAACATATCATCTGCATATTGATGCTATTGACTTTAATGCACCTTCCTCCGATCTCCACACTTCCTAATAAATATTTCTCTATTGTGTTCCTTACGACCCCAACTAACCCTTCTGCCACAATAAGGAAAAGGAGCTGTGCTAGAGGATTTCCTTGTCTCAACCCCTTGTTTGGCTTCAATCCTGAGTGGGGCTTCCGTTTACTAATACCGACACCGATGAGGATTCAAGACATGCTCTTAACCAACCAACCCACTTCCAATAAAAACCTAACCTTTCCATCATGTAGTAAATAAAATCCCAAATAACAAAATAATATGCTTTTTCGTAATCAACTTTGAAGAAAACACAACTACCATTCCTCCTATTTACCTCTTACAAAACTTAATTTGTTATTAAAACACCATCCATTAACCCCCTACCCTCCAAAAAAGCAGACTACCTACCATCTATTACCTTGTGTAAAACTTTCTTCAACCGCAGAGACAAGATTTTAGACACAATTTTATACAGACAATCAACCAAATAAATAAGTCTCAACTCATTCAGATGTTGTGGATTGTCAACTTTGGGAATCAAAGAAATAAAAGAAGCGTTTGTCCCCTTGGCCATCTATCGTCTTCCTCAAAATTACGAATTGCTTTTAGAATATCATCCTTCATCTCTTCCCATCAAAATTTTATGAATCAGAAATTAAAGTCATCGGGGCTCGAGCTTTTGTCACTGTCACAACTACACACTACATGTTTTACTTCTTTATCAGTTATCCTTCCTACCCGCAAGGCATTGTCTTCTTCTGTAATCCTGTTGAACTTTGCATTATCTAACCTGACTCGTTGGCAAGCTTCTCCGCTAAACCTTTCTTTGAAGAATTCTCTTACCTTTTCCTTCACCATACCCTGCTCATCAAATCACTGTCCCTTTTCTCTCAACCCTCTAAAGTCATTCCTTACTCTTCTCCATTTAATTACTGAATGGAAGTATTTCGTGTTCAGGTCGCCTTGCTTTAACCACCTAAAACAGACCTTCTACTGTAAAAGTGCTTCCTAGCTGAGATTATTTCTTTTTTGTTCTACTAGTAACCACTTTCTCTCCTCCCTTCCTACCTCAGGCAGCTCACTTTCATTATCCTTTGTGTCTAGCTCCTGTAGTCTCTTATGAATCTCCTCCCCTTGCTGGAAAACATAACCAAAAACTTCTTTGTTCCAAACTTTTAAATATGATTTCAACATCTTCAGCTTCTCTTTAAAAAGAAAAATCTCACTTCCTTGCACCTCATAGCTTCCTCATTTGTCGCGGACAAAAGCTTTGAACCTATTATCTTTCTGTCAAATGTTCAAACTCCTAAATGATTTCGGTCCCCAATCCGTGGTATCTATTTTTAGCACCAGGGCACAATGATCAGACACCGACCTATCTAAAGCATAATACAAGTTACCCGACCACTTATCCAGTCATTCCCTCGACACTAAGATTCTGTTTATTTTGCTCTTAATCAAACCATTTGGTTTATACCACGTGTATTTTCTTCCCAACATCAGAATATCAACCAGCTTTGTGTTTTCAATAAACTCATTAATTTTTCTCATCTCCCTTCTGTGATCAACATCATTCCCTGCATTCCTCCTCTCTCCAGGTCTCTTGATAGAATTATAATCCTCAACCACACACCAAGTCTTTGTATTTTTGCGCCCTTCTCCTTTCCCGCACCTCCTCCCAAACAACTATTTTCTCCGTAAGAGAACTAGAGTTATACATAATAACAATAGTAATATGTAAAACCTCCCATATCCTCCATTCCCCTTCAATTATACTATAGTTATACCCATAAGATATTTTACTAGGTAGAAAGCAGTTTCTCCTCCACATCATGATCACGCCTCCCACATTATTATCATTTCCATTCTCAGCCCAATCGACTTCTTTTGTACCCCGCATTTTAAAAATCTCTTCCTACCCCAATTTCTTACACTTTGCCTCTTGTAGACACGCCAAATTCGCCGGTTCTTTCTGAATCAACTCACCTAGATATTTCCTTTTAATGTTTCCCCCCTACTCTTCTTATATTCATACTAATTAGCTTCATCATTAGACAAACTATTCTTCACCCTGCTTATGCTCTCCCTCCTAGCCGTTGATTTATCTCTCATCTTCATAGCTTGTAGACGATCAATAACGACATCGTCTTCTCTCGAAAAAGAAAACTCCAACTCCTTACCAATGTTCCAAACTCTAAAGGCTTCAGAATGCTCATTATTAATCCAAAACAACCTATTACAATTCCTAACAGCATTATCAGATAAGCGATTATTGAGATTCTGAGTATCTAACCTTAAATCCCACTGTTTGGATGTTAAAATCTTCACAGGAATGAGTCCCAACAAGCTTATCCTCCCCGTTTCTATGCTTGATAACCCACCCTTTCCCTTGTATTTACTTTTGGCATTATAAGAAGACGCACTAGTCACACTCTTTTCTTCGGCAGTCGTTCCTTTCTCTCCTTCCTCTTCCATGGCCACACCTCCCCTGCTACCTAAAATTAAAATTTCCTTCTCCTTTGGTTGCACACTTTTCTTCGTATCATCTTCGAGGAGCTTCAATGGAGAATCTAAAATCCTCTCTGAAAATGTTCACTCTTTGCCTCCCTGTTTCATATCTTCATCTTCTTCCACACACATGTGTTGCCCTCACATTGTAAACTTAATACAAACCACAACAACCAGCAGATGACTAAGGATACATCAAACACTTCACAAAAAGGTCAATCATCTCAGTATACAAAGTCAGGCCCCACCAAATCGCGAGAGAGCATCAACAAAAGAAGAACCAGATATAAACTAGAATATCATAAGTTCTTCCTTCTTGTCTTTCCACAAGAGAAGTTATGTAAATAAATTTGACTCACTTTGGGGGTCAAAATAGAAGAATAAGCTAGAGTAGGTTTACATAGCATAAATAGGAGTGTGCTTAGCAACTCGGGCTTGTGCCAAGCCCATTTTCTCTTAATGAGTACCTAGGTTGAGGAAGGGAAACCCTAGCTTCTAGAAACTAGGTCTATGGGGCGACATTGACCTTGGTCAAACCCTAAGGTCGTCTCTCTTCATTCCTTTTCTACCCTCCCCTATTCTTGTTCTCCAAGACACTTCTCCCTACATAAAGGGTGCATTTCCCCATGTAATGAGATATTGAAATTGAATGAAGTAAAAAAAACTCTACGTGAGTGTTTTGTGAGTATGAATACTCCTTTTATCTAGGTCTTATCTTGAATGCAGTGCACTTCAAGTGGCGAATCTGCACCACTTTTCTGGAGCCTCCCACCCTCTAAGTGACGTGATACCATCTCCATACTCATAAGCTTTCTTTCTCTTCATTTTTACCTTTTCTTCCTTGCGCCCTCATCCTTCCTCTTTATGTTCTTGGTTTCTTCATTTACTATTCGGTCATCACTTTGTAAACAAGTTAAAATGTTTATAAGTTATAGTTATAAAGGCATGTTAATTGTGGAAGTGTTGGTGCGTGAAAAGATTGGTGAAGGCATTGGTGGTTGTTATGTTGTTGTTAAGTTATGTTTTCAGTGGTTCGTGGTGATGCATGTGGTGTGTGGTGGTCGAAGGTGATTGCATATGTTAGATTTTTCTTTATTGTGTTGTTTACCTAAACAAGAAGTCATTATCGGATCTGAATATAGCTTTTAGTTTAAGTAATCTGGAATATATTTTCAAATTAGTATATTTTGGATTACATTAATCAAAATTTATTTCCAAATTTAGTATGGACTCCAATTTATGTAATCCAGAATATATATTTTTGAAAAACTACTTTCAGATTGTTCAAATCAAATAAACAATTTTGGATTACAAAATTACTTCTGACTTACATATTCGAAATGTTTACAAAATATGAAAAACGAAATGACGACAAACACAATAACAAACACAATGAAAAACCAATAGACAAAAATAGTAAAAAGCAACTACAAAACAAACATTTTCCACTACAAAATCACAAAATACGTAAAGAACAAAAAAAAAACATCAACAAACTCAAATGGATGTTGGGATGCCACACTAAGGAAAAATAAAAACAAGGATTCAGAGTTTTATTTTTTTACTTATCGTATTTTCATATGTATTATGGGGTGTCTAGTAGAGAAAGAAGCAACCACATATGGATTGACAAGTCCTTTCAAACTTTAACAAAAAAAAATATTTTAAAAAAATTATCTAAATAAAAAATTATTAAAAAGATCTAAAATATATTAATAATTAAGTATAAATTTCATTTTAATATTAATTTTATTTATTAGTATTACATAAATTAAATTTAGAAAATAAACGAATAATAATAACAAATATAAATTGTTGATTTTTTTAACAACATTAATGTAAGAGCCGTATAAAAAAAAAACTGCGTTTTCCGCCATCCCACATGTTCATTTTCTTCTTCTTTCTTCCAAATCACTTTCTCTCTCTACCAACTTCTCTCATCTCCCTTCTCTCTTCATTTTCTCTCCCATACCTCATCTATTTCAAAATTTAATCACGCCATGTTGCAGATGAGGAGTCAGACTACATTTCTACCCGATCAGATTTTCAAACAGAGTAAGTTCATTTTTACTCTAAAGTTCCCTTATTATCTGTTTTTCTCTATGATTTAGTCATCAATCTTAGTGAGGGCAGTTGAGAAAAGTGTTTCTCTCAACTTGATTAAGCTCATACTAAATTTTGGTAATGTTTGAATAAGTTGTTTTAGATTCCTAGATTTTAGAGTGGTTCTCCTACCTGAACCAGAATTTCCATCAGAATAAAGAATTACAGGTAAGGGAAGCTAACTTTAACTCTCAATAATACCCTAGGCTAGGATATCTGAATATGGAGGGGACGTGGTCCCAATATTCAATTTCTCTTGTAGGGATGTTGTTTGTTTATATATTGTGTGTTTCTTTATATATTATTTAAACTTTATAAATATTATATTTTGAGAGTTTGAGAGTTAAATATTGTTTTTGATATTGGAAACGTTATTGAATGATATGAATTTTTAAATGTTATGTGATTGAATTATATGTATTATATATGAATGATGTAAATTGTATGAAATTGATGTCATACATTTAGGATAATGTATGAGTTGTTGTTTGATGGTACATTAAGTATGAAAAGCATATGCTTAACGGAGTTCACTGATGATCTAAGTCATGTAGACTAAAATATCAGGTGGTGAGAAGCTGAGAGGGAGTTCATACACACCGGGTCCCGCTATAGACACTCGGTATTGGATGTTTGAACTTACCGGATCCTTTCTATTAGATTCGCTGGTAATCTTTAGATCATGTGTTAGTCTCTAGTAGGGGCATACTTAATGAGTCTTCCGGAAGACGATGAGATTGAAATGAAATCCAATAATTGTGATTGAAAATAGATTCATGTGTGGTCTATATGAATGGTGAAATTGGTATTGAAATTTTATCTTACAACATTTAAAGAAATGTTTATAAATGATTAGTTTAATCGGTTCTTTTTGCCGGAATTAAATATGTTATGAAATTTTTTTCCATTAGCTTACCCTTGTTTTTCTTGTTATGTTGTAAACTGCGATGACGTACTACGTACACGATCATACAGGTGTCAGAGAGTCTGAAGGGCTTTGGGATGTAGTTTTAAATCTTATATTTTTAATATTTGTATTTCTATAAATCATAATCTTGTAATAAAAATCAGTAAAACTTGTATTGTAATAGTTAGACATATTTTCTGGGGTGTTACAATTAAAATCTTAAAAAGTTAAAGATTATAAACTTCAAATTTAAATTTTTAATAATTTAAAGAAATGGTAGCCTGAGAGATTGGTCTAACTCAACTTACCAAAAACTCATTTGATTAGTAGATTAGATGGAAGAAAGCGAGTCACAATAAAATAATTAGTTGAATAATTTAACTTCACTCGTCATAATTTGACATAAGTCAAGTGACTTTCACTTTACCACTAATATCAATCATTTTCAATTACTAATTCACTGAACTATTTTCACCAATACATTATTTAGTTACCATTTTAAATTTTACTTTCACATTATCTCTTTGCATTAAAAGTCTTCACTGACATAATTTATATACACGAATGCACTTATCAACTTGAAAGAACATGTTTGCATAAAATAATAGCAATTTATTCTTAATCTCGTTACAATTAACAGCAAAACTATTTTATTAATTACTCGACAAATTTTGCAATTAACATAAATATATAATGTTAGAACATTTTTAAGATGGTTTATCAATGAGCTTTCAACAATCCCATTCAACCCTCCTTTTCTTTGAGTCCTTGAAAACTTCAATTATAAAATTAATAAGTATTTGGGTATCTATAATAATTTTACTTCACTTGAAAGTCGAGATTAATAATAATCAATATATATCTTTCTATTTTAATTTGTTGAAACGTTTTTAAATATAAAATAGTCAAGGTTAATAATAATCAAAATATATCTTTCCATTTTAATTTGTTGAAACATTCATAAATATAAAATTGCGATCAAGTTTTGAATTTTAAAATAAATAATACTTTAAATTTAAATATAAATTATTGATATAATGATACTTTAAAAAAAATTATTAAATGAAAATTAATTTTAAAAGTTAAAAAAATAGTTATTATATTGACTAAATTGGATATTATTTTATAGATTAAAAAATTACTGATATTTTATTATTATTAAAAAAAATTTAAATTAATTTTTAGTATTTAATTAATTATCAATTAATTTAAATTTTAAAATTGATAGTTAAAACTTTGATAATTAATTAGATATAATTTCAAAATTATTTGATATTTTCTTATTAATAATATAAACTAAAAAAAATTAATTTATAAAATAGTAGTTTATTTAATTAATATAATAACTAATTATATTATATTTTAAAAATATTTATTATTTAATGATTTTTTTTAGTGATAATGTAATAACATAAAGTCAAATGACTTATATTCTAATTTGGAGGTTTAATGTGGTTGAAAATTCAACCTAGAAGACTTCACTTAACACTATTCAACCTAACTTGCGCTTGTAAAAAGAATAATTCTTTAACATTGTTTTTAACCACAGTGTTTGATGATATAAAGAAAAAGTGAAAAAAAAAAATTCTACAAATGAATTTCCATCTTCACACACAACTAGAGATGAGACCTAGAAAACTATTAAATGTTTCATCTACTTCCTTTTTTTGCATAGATTGTTAATACTTCATTATGATTCTTCTAGTCTTCGCGCTACTCCTTCGACTCTCAGTCTCGAATAAATGTCAAATGAGGGAGGTACCTGCATAAGACACGTCCGAGTCGGCTGTGTACATCTTTTTGTGGAACTCTTATTTAAAACTCTTATTTAAAAGGCACATAACTCATGACCCAATGATTTTTGAAATAGGAAGGCACAAATGCACAATTCCATTTCAAAGTTCTAACAATAAGAAAACTCTGCTTGCTGCGACCCAAAATTTAAAAGCACCCTTTAACGTTGTAACATAATTTCCATGCGATTACTTTCTTAATCTCAACGACTTTGAATTAAAGTTAGTTTGAATGAGTAATTAAATTCTTTCGTTAGTTAATGCAAATCGTGAATGTTGAAAACTGCAGATTTGGTATGTTTTTTTGTTTATTTATTTTGCGGAAAACCGTGTCCCAAAATCTCTGTGGTCGCCTTTGTTTTGTGAAATGAAAAAAGATAAAGAAGATTTCAATGTCCCCGGGCCCAACACACTACCTAGTACTGTCTTTTTATACAAAATAAGAAGAGTCAATAACTCTTACTCACTTAGAATAAACATGTCATAAACACACACAAAATAAACTTCAAATCAAAATCAATTAGCATATTTCAATTTTATAAATAGTGGGTTAACTATAATATTACTACAATTGAAAAAAAATTACGATTTTAATAAAAAAAACTTTAATTATGTTAATTTTGTTTAAACTTTGTTAGTTGAATAAAATAATTGATTTTATGTTTTACCTTTACTAACTGTTATATTTATTTATTACAAAAATTAATGTTAATATACAATTAAACGTAACAGAATTATTGATTTTAATTACACATTAAAGTTAAACATGTGTGACAATTAATAAAGAATGCACAATTATATTAATTATCAAAGGAGTTCAAACACAGGTTATATAATTAAAGAGGTTGTATCAAGACGGTAGTATTTTTTTATTGTGTTAATACTTGTTATTTAAATCCAGTATTTACCTTTTCAATTTTTTAAAAGTTTTCTCATTTTGACTTTGTTATAAATATATTTAATTATCAATTTTTTTCTATAGATTAAAAACTTATAATATTTATGTTTAAAATTGTTTCTTTTAATCATTACCCAACGACATTTTAAACTCCTTTTAGTTCTTTGATGTTGGAATAAAAAGGATTAAAATGATATATGTATTAGAATGATAAGAGATTAAAAAGTATCTAAAAGAACAAAAAAATATCATTTTAACCATAGGCACTAAAAAAAATGTTGTGATTATAGAATAAGATGAATAATTAAACCTTAAAAAGTACCTAATTTTTTTTAAAAAATGAAATACTTATCTTAATTATCACCAATTATTTTAATTTAGATGTTAATTTTAAATTTGAGTATGGATAAACAGTTATTTTAAATACTAGGAAAAAATGCCATAATAATTGTACTATATATCCAGTAGGATTATTTTTCATAATTACTTACAAGACTAACTCATAAAAGTGAAAATATATAATGGTCATATGGGTGGAGTTTTACACACTCATTATGTAAGAGAGGGAGGTTTTAAAATATTTACACTTGTTTAATAGTTATATTTTTTTTCTCTTTGTTAAGCTTCATATATTTTGTAAAAACGAACAAAATACACAAGAAATGAAACTTTAATTGTGCATTTAAAATTTTAAAATTTTTTAAAATTTCACATGATCAACTCATAACTCCTTATGAAAAAGTAATCATACAAAGTTTTAACTTGATATATCCACTATCAAGAAGTTTTCATAAAAAGTTTTAACTTGATATATGTACTATCAAGAAGTTTTCTTAAGATCATTTATTGATAAGACAATATACAATTTTAAGTTGGCATATGTATTGTCAAAATATTTCCGTAAATTTTGTTTTAGAAAGCTCACTTTCTTTGATTTGATTGTTGTAGTTTAATAAAATGCAATTTAAAGAGTTGAGAGAGAAGAAATAACATATATAGCATATGTATGAATATAATTCATCTAAGTATTTTGTTATCATCAAAAGTCTCTGGAAGAGTGTACTGAGGTTAAACCGTCTAGGGTCTCAACAAAAGGGAAGATTTACATTTGGTGTTTTTGTATTGGTTCGTCTGCAAACTTACTCTACGTTCAGTTCTTAATCAACCATATAAAGTTTCATCGTAGAGACTACCACTAAAAAAATACAAGGCGAGTATCTTTAGGACCTCAACCACTTTTGACTAAAACTAATTATTATTTAGATCGCAATCATTCTTGCCTAAAATCGACTATTATTTGGAATGCAATCACTCCTGGCTAAAAATTGAGTATTATTTAGAACAAAGTCATTCTTCACTAAGACCAAGTATTTTTCATAATAATCAATCTTGACTAAGACTGACACTAGTACAAAATATCAATACGACGATTGTATATAAATACGGTTTTTACATAACCATTGTTAAAAAAAATGTGGTGACAAACTTGTAATTATTTTGTGTTTGCAGCCAAAATAACGACGGTTCCAGCATGAACAGTCGTTATAAAAGTGGCTGGGAGTTTTTAAGTGGTAGATTTTTAAATCCCGTCTTCTCTCCCGTTTGCGCCTTCACTATTTTCTTTACTCCTCCATTCTCCTGGGCCTTCAGTCTTCTTCACTCCTTCATTCACCCTCTCCTTTCTTCTTCCTCTCTTCACCGCCGCTCTGCCGCACCACCGCAAAGCACTCACCTGCCGCGTCGTTGCACCTCGCAACAGAGTCACTACGCCACTGCCTTTTTCGACATAGCCACCGCGTCACTGTTCCCCGTGATCGTGCCACTCCGCTTCTCCCTGTGACTGCACCACGCCGCCAGCGACCTCTTCCTCCCTTGCACCGCCAACGAACGCGCTCCTTTGCGCCACCAACTACCACACTTCGCGTCAGCACCGTCGTCGATCTCGTTCGCCCTCCGCCTGTAATGTCGTCAGCAACTGCGACTCATTCCGCCAGCTACCACAACCCACCCTGCTAGCTACCGCGACCAACCCACCCCGCCAGCTACCGTGTCATTAATGTTTTTTATAACGACGATTCTGAAAACCGCCATTATAAACAACTTATTTATAACGACGTCCGAAATAATGATGGTTCCTTAACCGTCTTTATATGGTCTTTTTAACCGTCGTTAAAGGGCTTTTTTTGTACTAGTGTGAGTATTATTGGGAATACAATCACCCCTTACTAAACAATAGGTTGCAAAGAAAATAATCTAAAAAATTATAGGTTTCTCTCTAAAATAGGGGTAGCATCCTAAGATGAATAAAAATGAAGTTCACTCTTCTAAAATAACTAAGGAACACAATGTTCTTTTTCACGACAAAATCCTTAAAAGCATTATCATCATCAACCTTCATTATTAAATAGGAAAAAAACCATTGAAAATCCTTTATAGTCTTTGAAAATGTGAAAAATAGTAAAAACACAATAAGGGAGGATTGAATTATGTTTTTAAGGATTGAATTATCGCAAATGTCTTCTGATGATGGTAACTACTCAGATGATAGTTTTGTTTGTCAAGCAATTTGTTATTGACTTATTAACATATATTGTGTCGGATGTGCCATGACATATGAAACTTTTTAAGTTCACATATTTACTTGTTTTAAAATATTTCTGAAACTAAATTTCACAAGTTATTGCATATAATAATAAAATAAAATAAACATCTATTAGAGTTTGATGTGTACTATGAAATGGTTAAAAGGTTGTGAGGCTTGTTTCTGTCAGACAAAGTATACTTATTGTTTAGTCAAGCAAAAACTTATCGGATGATGCATGTGCAAAATACTTGTGTTTGTTAGATGAAACACAATTTAAATAATATTTACATCTATCCAACCACACAACTTGAGTCCATTAGGTTAGACTCAATACTTTGCGTATGACATGATGTGATACAAAAGTTTATGTCTTACACTTAATTGTTAAAACAGGGTATTAAAAAAAATGTTTGTTGAACATGAACGTAACAATAAGTGTAACTTCCATTAGTAATTTTAAAAAACTATTTTTCTTCCATTTCTTTCATAAAACTTAACCTCTTTAATTTTAAAAAAATATTTCTCAAATATGTTAGGTTTATTTTTTCCTTTTAAAATGAAAAGTAATTAACAAAATAATGGATAAAATATTATTTATAATATTTTGATTTGTTAATTATGTATATATATATATATATATTAAAAGGGAAAATTAAGGAATTTAAAAATATCTTAAAAATTAAGCAAATTAATTTTTACGAAAGGAAAATAAACAGCCATGTTTTTCAAAAAAAAAAAATGTTGGGTGAAAGATAGTACACAAGAAAAGTAGTCATACATTAATATGTATTAATATTTTAAACTAAAATATCAATATTTGTATCACATGTTTCTCTCTCTTTTTCTCTTTCTATCTTAAGTCATCTCTTTTTTTATAAGACATAAAAAATAAATCTTATTTTCAACTTTTTCCTTTTAAAAACTATATTTAAAAATAAATTTAAACATATTTCATATTTTGTTGAAACAATTGACTATAGAAGCTTAGATGTTTATTTTGTTGAAACAATTGACTATAGAAGCTTAGATGTTTATCGCAATAGACTATACACTACAAGAAAATCATTAAATAAAAATTAATTTTAGAAATTAAAATAATTAGTTATTATATTGACTAAATTAGATATTATTTTATAAACTAAAAAAGTTATTGGTATCTAAAACATGTTATAAAATCAAGATTCTAATCGTGAATTTTTTTTAATTGTAAATCGAATCTTATTATGAATCCTAACATACATAATAAATAAAATATGATATATTTTTAAATAAGAATAAGTGATATGAAAAAAAATATTAAAAATATCATATATGAAAATAGTCAAAATATTCAATCCACAAAATCAAAACGGAATAAATTGTAATATATTATTTTCTATATTTAAATCCAACAACATCCTAATTTTATGCTTTAATTCATCATCTCCGATATCAATGTCACTTAGGTCATCTTCTTCATCTAATATAACATTCTCTTGCAACTATTTTCATCCCCTTCCTCCACAGCTTTTTTTTATATAAAAGTTTTCATGTTAGGCATCACTATGCAATTGTTCCTACCGATTGACTCGCGTTGCCGGTTGACTCGAACGGTAGTCACTGTCCCTCCTATCTCCGCCTGAGATTAGAACATTCTTGATCAAAGAATCTCTCACCTGCAAAGACAAAGGGCGCCTTGACGGCGGTTTTGCACTCCGATGCTCAAGTCAGTATTAGGGCAAAGAAACACCAAGTGTATAAAGTAGTTTCAGTCTTAGAAACCGTGTACCTTGCTAGGGCTCTTGGCACCCTTTATATAGGTTGAAACTAGAGTTTACCTTTGTGTTGTTACCCTTGTCTAGGGTTCCTTGGGGAACGTCCTTGCGCCGCTATTTACATAATCTTAGCGTATCTGGCACATAGAACTTCCCTTAACTGGAGTGCAACGACTAACAGAGTGGTCACCTGGGTACCAACTTGTGCACCAAGTCTCTGGGTCCATCTGTCGTGCGGGTGCCCTAAGTATTCACGTGCCATGCATGCATCTTCCTTTCGAAACCCTAACCCTAATGGGCCGTAGCGCTTCCAGGAGTTATTCACTTGTGTCGCGTCTTAATGCACTATACACACTACTTGCATGGATCCCTCGTGACATAGGCTTTTCTCATATCTGGTGTTTTCAACTAATAACTGTGTAATTCTGGGACCCACTTTACGTGGCCCAATATAACTGTTATGACAGTCGACGTCCGATCTCTCCCTCGACTAGCGAGGTCCGATGTCGATCTCCGACGTCGAGGTCTATGGTACCGATGTCCGAAGACTGACCAACACCCTGATATGCATACCTGGGGCCACCTTACGTGGCCCATCTTTGCTATCAAGCGTCGGTGTGTGATGTCTGAGGTTAGTCGCTGGAGTTGATGACCGAGGACTGGTCGGTACAGCAACAATAACCACTCTTGGTTACAAATGAGTACACTAATCATTTTTTATTCTCATGACTACATTAATCACTTATGATTACACCTATCTTAATCTCCCTTTGAGATTAAGACATCTCAACATAAAATAATACTCTTACAGAGAGCATAATGAAAGCTCACAAGGTAAACTTCACCAAGTGAAAAATTACAAAGACTATATAACTCACCCAAAGAACACTAAGCTCACTAAGTTAGAAAGAATTGAGACAACTTGTGTTGTTTTGCACTTTTGTGTATTCTTCATCTTTTAACTTGTTCTCTTTATAGACTCTGAAAGATTATTGTTCACTACTAGAAAATCATTAATTAGAAACCAATTTTAGAGAAAAATTATTAGTTTCTATATTAACTAAATTATATACTATTTTAGTGACTAAAAAAGTTATTGGTTTCTAAATTACTTTCTATTATTGATAAAGAGTTTCTAAATTGGTATCTAATTAGCTACCTAAGTTTTAGCTACTAATTATTTAGATTCTAAAGTTGGTATCTAAAATCTTGGTATCTAATTAGATACCAATTTATAAATCATTTATCAATAATAGAGACTAATTTAGATACCAATAATTTTTTAGTCTCTAAAATAGTATCTAATTTTGTCAATATAACAACTAATTATTTTAGGTTTTTAAGATTAATTTTTATTCAATGATTTTTTTGTAGTGACTGCAACATGAAATATTAAAACTTAATCTTTGATTGAACTTCAACGAGAATCTTTATCTTCTTTAAAAGGCTTAATAAGGAAATATTTAATATGAATTATCAAAACATTTATGTATCTGTTCTGAAATGGAAATAATTTAAACAAATTTGTAGATATAATAATTAATCACAATTGATCATTTGTTGCTATATTAGTATAATTATTTGATTGTTGGTATTAAATCATTTCAATACATAGATAATGAAATATTTTTAGTAAAAAATCATTTTTTTATTACAACTTCTCTAATTAATTAATTTCAAATTATAAGATCATATGGTGTGATATGATAGATCGTCTAAGTAAGACATGTATGAGCACTTGATGATTTCATGAATCTTCCAACACAATACATGTGTTAAAATATTTTATAAATTAAACACATTATATAAAATATTTAAAATATTTGTTATCACCAAAATTTTATAAATAATTTTTTACTTAAAACTGGAGCTTAAAATTATTTTAGGTCTTAATATATTTAAAATGGGCATATTGGATCCCATGTTTTAAAAAAATCACAATTTTGTTTCCATAATCTGTTTTTATATATTTTAGTTCGTTTATTTTGGTTCAACAAAACTCTAGAACCTAGTAATTTAAAGTACTATAAAAAGTAATTATGTAAAATAAAAAATAAATAAATATAAAATTAGGATTTGGATCAAAATTATATATTTTAAAAAATAAGAAACCAAAATCACGAATTAAAAAAGTAGAAAAAAGAATAAAAATTACATTTGAACCTTTAATGTCTAAAATAACTTTAGGAAAAAAATAAGATAAGCCAACCTAACCTTATATACTATATTTTATATTTATAAAATGTTTAAACAAAGACAAAAGCTAATTTAATTATGACTTCTTGTGTTTTAGTTTTCCACAATTATATATTTTAGAGATAATATTATTTAAAACATGGTCAAACATTAAATATACCTACAAATTTTAATAAAAATAAATAAAGTTGTGATTTACGCTAGGAGACATTAGATCATTTCACTAGCTCGAATCCAAATAGTTTTTCTTTTCTTTTTTGTTGTTCAATGTCTAATTAATTTATTATGATAATCAATTTGTGGTTTTCAAAACATTGATCATGCACTTAGGCATAATGATTGCACTTGTCTAAACATTTCCAAATGTGATAATGAAAATATGTTAGATACAATGAAAGGGTGATTATACTAATCATACAAAAGTGGAGGCTACTTAAAACTCAAACATTAGATAACTTATAAATAATAAACAATAATTCTTGTGTCAATTATTTTCCTATCTTACTTGTTTTGGTCCGTTTGGATAAGACAAAGGGGAAAATATAAAGACTAAATTACTAATAAATAGAACTTGTGTGGATGTTAATCTCTTCAATTTTTACAATTTCTATGAATAACACGTAAGATTGATGACACGTGTGATTCATTTCACACTACAAGTCTCAAAACCATTGGATAGAGTGGTTCATTTTTTCCTCCCCACTAGTAGATATAAATAATTAAATTTTTGTAATATATAAAATTTTAGTCTTATAAAATATTTTTATTAAAATATGTTAATGTAACACTAAATTTAAAAAATAAAAAATATTTTTTGTTTTCAAAATACATATTCATGTTAATAACTACATAAATATTGATTACAATATAAATCTTATAAAATTCTTGTATTAAAAGAAAAGTTGCCAACAAAATTTAAAAAGTATGTAACTAGATAAAAACCTATAAAACTTCAATTAATATTTTTATAATTTTTAGAGATTATAATTTTAGGAAGCATTTTATAAGATTAAGATAAGATGAAATTCAAAGTAAGTTTGTTGTTGAAGAAGATGTTAGTTTCATCTTTGTTGTGTGATCATTTTAGTGAAGAATAATGTGAAAGGGTGAGGGCTTTTATGTCTTTTCACTTTGAAGGTCGCACGCGGTAGCAAAAAAGGGAAAGAAAATAGTCAAAGATTGGCCACCAATATTGGTGTTGGTGGGAAGTAAGGTTTGAACTAAGAAAAAGGTACAAACGCACATCTCTGACTTGGTCCAAGCCTTCAATTATTTCTTATTTTCCACTCTTAGAATGTTTGGTATTAAAAACTTAAATTTTGACAAAAATAATATATTTAAATCATTTCTTTTCTTTGGTAGTATACTATGTTAGATATTTATGTTTAGAAAAATAATTATACTAAAAAATAATATTTTAAAAAATTAAAATAATAATTTAGTAAACTAATTATATTAACAAATAATTATTTTAAAACTCTATAATTAAAAAATATTTAAAAATTAATTATTTTAAGAACTAATTATTTGAAAAAAAAAATATTAATAGCTATTTATTTAAAAAGAAGTATAGATTAAGTATATGTAAAAAATGTAAAAACAAATCCTATAACTAAAAATATTCCAAGTCAATTTCAATATTAAATTTATAAATATTTTAATTATTATATTTTTTTATTTATAAAAAAATAATTTCAATTATATAAAACATTTTCCACTATTTTTAAAAAAATAATTTTTTCCTATCAAATTTAAACCAAAATTTCAAAAAATAAATTTTCTTAAATTTTGTAAATGTTAATTTTGTTAACAATTTTTTTACATATTTTTATACATAGTTATTGCTTAAAAGATATGTTTTTATAAATAATTATTTAATAAAATTATTATTTTTCTAAATTATTATGTTATATATGATTTTTTTTAACAAATTATTTTACTACCCAATTTTATTAAATATTTAAAAAAAACTCAAAATTATCACAAAAAAAATTCTTTACTTTTTAAATAAAAAAATCAAGTTTAGAATGAATTTGAATTTTGAACTGTTATTGTAAATTGTGCTATTTGAATAATTATTTTACACACTATGTTATTTGGCTAAATATTTAATATATGTTATTTTAGAAAATAAGTAATTTAAGTGTGTTAATTTGGTTAAAATGTTGTACCTATAGGAATCAACTTTTTAATGCTGCATTGATTAATTTATTTTATTCTCCAACATAAACTTTTGAATGAATTATTTTATATAAAAGTTAAAATGAAAATTAGTGAATATTTAATTTTATTTCCATATTGTACCAATCCAAACGTAAACATAAGAAAAATAAAGATAATGAGAAAATAAATAAAAAATTATTAATTTGAGTTAAATTTATTAAGAAAAATTATGGTTTAACAACATTTTTAGTTGTTTGATTACGATGATATTTTAAATTTTATTTAACTATTTTGAATTCTTTTAATTTAGATAAATAATATTTATTATTTGTATCACCTGTTAACAACAAGTTAAT